>NW_020799091.1:50382067-50563505 GCF_003259725.1 Athene cunicularia | reverse complement strand
CCCCTGTAGCCCCCCCCACCCCCCACCCCCACTACCAAAACCTTGCCGTGAAAACTCAATACGGTATAACAGGGGGGTAGCAATAACTATCCTGAAAACACTGCAGTGATTATCATACACCTGCTATACCCATCCTACCAAGCAAATATACTGGATTGTATGTTCCTGAATGGTGTGGTCTCATAGCTCTGGCAGCTGTCTTACCCAGTCTTCCCATGGCAAACCCTCATAAACTGTTTTACAACCTGACCTGAGTGCCATGGTTTAAGCCCAGAGGGCAACTGAGTGCCATGCAGCTGTTCACTCACCCCTTCCCCTCCAGTGATGGGAAGGGGTAAAATGAATCAAAATGCTTAGAAATTAAGATAAGGAGAGAGGGACATGGCTCACCCATTAATGGTCACAGGCAAAAGCCAGGCTCCTTAAAGGAAGAAAAATTACATCAGTTTAATTCAAAACACTAGTAATAATGACACTTAACAGACAGAATAGGACAGTGGGAAGTGTTACCATATCTTAAAAATATCCCACTCACACCCTTCCTTCTTCCCAATATCTCTACCTCCTCTCCCAGTAGCACAGGGGCAGGGGATGAGGGGTGCAGTCGGTCCACCGCTTCTTCCTACAAGAGTGGGGAAAGCACTCTTCTGCATTCTTCTCCTGGCTTCATGTGGTGTCCCTCTGATGGGAGACAAACTTTCTCTGTCATGAGTCCTCCCCATGGGATTCATTCTTCTTGAGATGCTCTGGTATGGGTCACCCCTGTGTGCTCAGTCCTCCCAGCACCAAACTACAACAGTGGGGGCTTCTTCTTCCCTCCAAGTCTCAGTCTCCTTTAAGCAAAGCCACCTGAACCAGTGTGGGGTCCTCCACACTGCCTCTACTCCACCGTGGACCTCCATGTGTGGCAGAGAAGTTCTGCCATCTCACCATGGGATACAGTGGGGCCCTCTGCTCTGACACACCTCTCCCTGCTTCCTCCTCCTTCCTTCCACTGACCTCAGTGTTTGCATAGGTGTCCTTCTCCTGACGTCTCCTCACAAGTCCCCCCAACCCCCTCTCAGTTTCCCCTTCTTAAATAACATTATCACAGAGGTGCAGCCACAATTGCTAACTGGCTCAGCCTTGGCCAGAGGCAGGTCTGACTTGGAGCTGGGGAAGTTTTCAAGAAGCTTCTCACATCCACCATTGCATCCCCCTTCCCCACTACCAGAAACTCCATCACACAAACACCGCACACTGATTCATTCAACAACAGTCTGTTCGAATAGAAACTTACAGATTTTAAGAAATTACTAAAAATGTGTTACTAACTTGTAAATCTACTGCCTCTCCTCAACAAAAGAACATATTGGATACATTATTTCTAGAAAGCATCTGGAAACTATATGGGTTAGGAAAACATTAAAGAAAATCTATGAAACTTTAAAAAAATTAGTAGAGATCCTAAGAATCTGAAGAATGAAAGAACATGAGCTGAGGCATCCTAAAACAGGTTCAGCTCTTGATCCTGAGCTTTTCAAAGTCAGTGAAGAATCACACTTCCAAACAACTAAATAAATAAGCAAGAAGGAAGTAGTAGACAAAGTGTGTTTGTATTTGGAAAGTACATGAGTGTACAAAAACATGTGACAGAATTAGGAGGAAATATGTTCTTCTGTTAATTTTCCACTAGTTGGAAGTAGGGTTTTCATAAGGAGAAAAAATGTGAACTTCCTAAGAATTTTTAAATTAGAAGCCCTGTAGTTTTAATAATTTCCACCAAAAAGTAAATTTTAAATAAAATATTCTCAAATTGTATGTGGCTTTGTTTTTATGCTGTTTTTACTAAAACCATTTTTTTAAAGACAGAAAACTAAGTATATAAAAAATTACAGGAAGACTTAGAAATTTAGAATATTGTTCTTCATGCCTTGTGGGTTTTAATTCTTAGCCATGTTTGATGGACTACTTTGACTTCATCTTTACATCACCTACCTTGATTATCTCCTGCCATTACTTGGTCCTTTCAAACTCCTTCACTGATTTTATCTCTTCCTAAATACCCTCTCTGTTAAAACATGTTCTTCTCCTACAGTACACAGTTCATTCTCACAGTCCCTGCCTTTGCCTTCTGTGTCTTGAGTGGTGTGGCTGGAGCACTTGTCAGTGAAGACTGAGGCAAAAAAGTAGTTGAGTACCTCAGCCTTCTCCATATCCTCAGTGACCAAGTCTCCTGTTTCCTTCCAGAGAAGGCCCACATTTTCCCTAATCTTCCTTTTATCATTGATGCACCTATGGAAGCTTTTCCTGTTGCCCTTGACATCCCTGGCCAGATTTAATTCTATCAGGGCTTTGGCCTTCCTAACCTAATCCCTGGCTACTTGGACAATTTCTCTGTATTCCTCCTAGGCTACTTGTCTTTACTTCCATACTCAGTAGGCTGCCTTTCTGTGTTTGAGCTTGTCCAGGAGTTCTGTGTTCATCCATGCAGGCTGCCTGGTAGACTTACCTGACTTCCTCTTCGCCAGGGTTCATCGCTCCTAAACTTAGAGGAGGTGATCCTGGAATATTAAACAGATTTCCTGGGCTTGTCTTCCCTCCAGGGCTTTATCCCATGATACTCTACCAAGCAGATCCCTGAAGAAGCCAAAGCCTGCTCTCCTGAAGTCCAGGGTAGCAAGCTTTCTGTGCCCCCTCCTTGCTGCCCTGAGGATCTTGAACTCCACCATTTTATGGAGATCTAACACCTGCTGAGTCCACTACTGAGTAGACTGCTGAGTAAAACTCATCACCTTTTCTTAGTTGTGCTGGTTGTATACAGGGAGTACATCAGGCTGCCTTACTCAGCTCCAACATCTGTCCTGATGTGATGGGTCTTTCCTCTTCAGTCTGCAGAGTGGCGAAGCAGTTTTGCAAGGGCGCCTGAGGCTTTGGGTGAAGTCTCTTCCTCCTGCAGGTCCTTGCTATTGCAAGATTCCATTCTTCTTCATTACTGCCCCCCCTCTCTCCCATGTGTGCTTGTGGGGAGTTTGTGTCTGACCATTTGCTATGGGTCCACTGTAGGCTGTGCTTGGAACCAGTTACCTAACTCTTCTCATCCTCCCTGATGATATGCAGCCTTCTCACCACCTGCTGCAGCTCAGCCACCTACTGCAGGAGCTCCTCCGCCTGGGCACAGCTTTTGCAGACAGATCTGCTGCCTGTCCCTGCCCCAGGAGCAATGTCCAGGCACTTCTTGCAATCTGAGGTCTGCACTGCAGCCTCTCCCTTCAGCAGCTCCACTTGGGTGGAGGCTTTGGCCACTGCTGGGTTAAATGGTGTAGACCATCCAGCCGGAGCTGCAGCCTTTGCTCTCAGACGAGTGCCCACCATCCTGCCTTGAGGGTCGGTCCGGATGAGTGCATGCAGATGGTCACAGAATGGTGCCCAGTTGCTGAGTTATGTGAACTTCAAGCCTCTCCACTCAGCCAGTGGAACATCCCTCCTTCGAAGAGACACCCTTCCTGCAACTCCCTCCAGCATGACCTGCAGTGCCAACTGCCGCACCAGGCCCTGGCTGATGCTCCAGGCTGTGTGTCTGTCCTGGTTGCAGCATCCCTGGGGCTGCTGGTGGGGAGTGGGGGATGGCTGCAGTTACTCCTGACCCTGCCCACACCTCATCAGCTGCTCTCTCATGAGAGCTGCTGGCTCATAGTGGGTCTCCATGTGCTCTCCTGGGGTTTTCCCTGCTCAGGAAACCTCTTCTTGCACCTTAAAATTCCCCACTCCACTGTGGAATGCACCTGCACTGGAGCTGATCACCTCAGTAAGTGGTGGTTGATGGAGGTTACAACCTGTTTTCCAGTTGGGCTGTAATATTATACACAGTTTGCTTCAAGACTGGCAAGGATTTTAACATGACAGAGTCAGGGTTTTGCAAGTGTTCAGTCATCTCAAGTTCTGCAGCACCTACAGCAGACTATTTATACTACAGAAGAAGTCCTAGCAAACTGTCAGAATTTCAGAAGTGTCAGAAAAACTAGCTGAATTACAAAATAGCATCTACAAGGGGAAAAGAATGTGAATCAAAAACCTTGAATGATACTGAATTGTAAGGCAGACAGAGAATTATGCCTGAATACGCAAGTTGACTGAAGTAAAATTTCAAGCTCCAGGGTAAATCCAAAATTAGAATTCCTAAGATTTCTAAACAGCCTGGGAAAATTACAAGCATACTGCATAGCCAAGCATGTGAAATACACAGTCTCTTTTTACCACAGATTTTTGTCAAAATTCATTTCCTCTGTTATGATCGTCAAAAATCAGTTCCAAGATCTGGTCCACAACAACCTAAGGACTTGATTCATTAACCAATGAGTATTCACACCACTAGTGTGTTGCAAAGCCTGTTGGAGATGTGCATATCTGTGTCAACATTCAGAAGTTTAAGAAAAGTGTAGGACCCTGAATCACTATCAAAGACTTTGTGGGTGTCATAATGCTAAAAAAAAAAAAGTTTCATAGACACTTCTCTCAGCAGTCATCTATGCTCACCACATTTGTTCTTCCACTCAGAAGATTCAGATATTTGCTCTTTGTAACTTCATATCTACCTGTGTTTTTTCAAGCATGATGGAAGGACTGAGAATGCTGTCTTGCCATCTGGGTTCATGTTAGGAGCTTCCAAATCTCGTAGCTCGATAGAACAGAGGCTGTTACAGTTCTCTGTTCCCCAGTCCAGCCATTAATGAATCTGAGCATGTATTGCCAATAGGCATATACACACACATACACAGTACATACATACATGTAAACATAGCTGTCCACATGGCTGGGCACACAGCCAGAAACTGTCAGGCAAATGCAGATTACATAAATGGCTTCATCGCATCCCCTTCTCTGACTGATCAAGATGAAAGTCTGTTGGAAATATATGCATACATACAGTATGGATCCCTCCTAGTAATTGGCCTTAGACACTTACTGTCTAAGGATGCCTCAGTAACTGGCCCTTGAACTTCACTCTCTCCATATACTGTCACCTGAGTGTGTAAACCCCCAAAGCCCACAGCTGCAGTCTAGTTTCTGATATCCACACACCTTGCACACACCAATGTACATGCAGACGTACAGTGTGGATCCATTCAGTAACTGCCCTTAAACACTCAGTCTACCAAGTATCTAACCCTTGAATCCTTTTATCTCCAGTTGCCTTATACATAGACACTCACATACAAATGGATTTCTGGTTAACCCAGAGACACCACGGTCTGTCTAGATGTCTTGGACCATCTGGTCGATTCAGTAGTCTGTTTGCAGACCCTCTGCCTTTCCAGTACACATCCTGAACTTGTGGCTGCTTCAATATCTGGCTCCCAGGCCTCATATTGTACTTGGTATCACATCTGATTTGATATATTCTGTGATTTGATAAAGCTGTACAAACCCATGGGGAGCATGCAGGGGAAGGGGCAGCAGGGAAGGACAAAAAGATGAATAGGCAGAAAAGAGTGTAAAAGGGATTGGTTGTAAGAAAAACAAGGTCTTCAGGAACTGTCTGCTCCGGTGTGGGTCCTGCATGAGCCACAGTTCCTGCCAGAAGCCTGCTCTGGCACAGACTTCACAGGCTTCAGCTTCCTTCAGGGCACATCCACATGCTGCAGTGTGGGCTCCTCCACAGACGGATGTCTGCTCCACTGTGGCCCTCCATGGGCTGCAGGGGCACAACCTGCTTCACCATGGTCTTCTTTGTGGGTTACAGATGAATCTCTGTTCCAGTGCCTGAAGAACTTCCTCCTCCTCTTTCCTCACTGACCTTGGTGTCTGCAGGATGTTTCTCGCACATTTTTTTCACTGCTTTCTCACAGCCTCTGTACAGAGGATTTTTACCCTTTCTTTAATATGTTATTACAGGGGCACCACCAGCATCACTGATTAGCTCAGCTTTGGTCAGCAAGGGGTCTGTCTTGGAGCTGGCTAGAAATGGCTCTGTCCGACATGGGGGCAGGTCCTAATCTCTTGTGACAGAGGCCACCGCTGCAGCCTCCCCCCTGCCCTGTTACCAAAATCTTGCTGTATAAACCCAATACACTTGCGCTGTCAGGTAAACACAACACATCTAATAATGGCAAAATTTTATTTACTTGCTTGCAGATTTCCCTTTAAACAGTGTTATCAATAAGACAAAATTCATTTTCATTAGCTAGAATGTCACCATGAAGATCACACAGGCAGACAATAAATATGAATAAAGATTTATAAAATTATTTATTTACAAAATACCACAGTGTAGTCCATGTCAATTTGTCTCACTCTCCATAATACAACTATCATGGAGCCAATGATAAATACAATACAGTCATATGTAATGTTGTTGGTCCACATCAATACTTTCAAATGGTTTCCACTTTTTTTTTTTTTTGTTTTTTGTTTTTTGTTTAACAAACCTCATGAACGGTCACATTTTGACATCAATTCTAAAACATATTTTGGGAGTAAAATCATATATCCTTCCTACCTCTACAGTCTGAAATAAATGAAAATGCACCTTGGAAAAAACGAAGTTTATGATAGACCTCACAGAGGATGAGAACTTCCTAGTTCAAAGGCACATGACCATGAACAAATCAAAGAGACTGAGTAAATTTTCTAAGTGGACAGTGTGATACAATGTCTATGTGTAGATGATCTGGGGATCAAACCAGATTACTGCAGTAAACCAATGTCAATTCCATGTTCAATCTTTGTGTCAACTGTTCTTGTGATATTTCCATTGACATCAGCAATTCATGATTAAGATAGATTTATAAGGAAGTATATGCTGGTAAATAAGAGTGTTATATTCAAAGACAGCCAAAGTAGTAATACAGTTTAAATAATGATAGACTTATTTCAAGACTCTGGACTCTATAGTTTCAACACAGGCAACCAAACCCAGATTTTTTTTTGTTCTGATGCTCAAATAATATGCAGTAGAGTGCTTTATCTGTACACCAGCTCTACATTTTCAGAAGTTTAAATGCTTATGTATATTTACATATGCAAAATAGAATCTGAACTTGATCATTATCTTTGGCAGGCACAAAGCTTTAAAAACAGAGTGTTCTAACTTTGGATATAGTTCTCAGGGTTGAATATTCAAACAGACTTGGGTAAGTAGTTCTTATGAGAGCAAGATTAGAAACACATATCTGCAGTAAATACCCATAAAATATATTACATTGTCTTGCTATCTGTAGTACTTCATATTAATATATAATATTTTTATAGTGCTTCTCTGACCACATTAATCAGTTCTTCATACTCTTATTTATTTTGCATATATTTCTCTCAATAGATAGATAGATAGATAGATAGATAGATAGACAGACAGAGCTAATGCACACTCCAAAACATTCTAAAATTGTATTTAGAAAGAGTGTTATGATAATAATACATGGAAGGAGAGTTGAAACAAGCTGGTACTTTTTAACTGTTTATAGAGGACAGTATACAAAACAGTCATAATGGGGGCATTTAAATGTTCACTGTTTATTAGTCTGTGCATATACGTGGAAAAACCATACATATATTTGAATTTGTACAGTGAAAGACATGTGTAGTGCAGATAATATAATACGGTACCTATTTTACTGCTATAAAAGGAGTTACATTAAAGCTTTTATGGAAAGAGTTGTTAAGGTTTTTTAAGTAAAACTGAAAGATAACTTCACCAAGCTATTTGTAGAAAGAATGTTCTGTCCTGTGGGTTCTGTGTCAAGAAGCAGAAGCAATCTCAATTGAATCTTCTATTGCTTTTATTCCTGTTGCCTTGACATCCTGTATTAGCTGTTTGTGGTATTATATATGCCCCCATGATAGATGGACAGGCATTCTGGGATGATTATTTTCTTTAACTCAAAAAAAAAAAAAAAAGATAGAAAATACAATTTTCTTTTATTTCCAATAAAAAAGAAAACTGGCAAAAGAGCCACAGCTCTGTTCTTACTTCATGTCACTAGAACCTTTAAGGATAGATTTTTAATGAAGTTAGGAAGGGAGGAAAGAAAGAAAGAGAGAAAGGAAAGAAAGAAAGAAAGAAAGAAAGAAAGAAAGAAAGAAAGAAAGAAAGAAAGAAAGAAAGAAAGAAAGAAAGAAAGAAAGAAAGAAAGAAAGAAAATGAACAAGGAAGATGAGAGTGAGAAATATTATAACTAATCACAACAGCATTTTTCATTACTAATCATTAAATGAGATTAAATCAAATTCATATGAAAATAATTTTGTTATATGCAAAGAAGATAAAAGGTAATTACCAAGACTACTAATCAGCTTTTTGTACCTAATGCCTTCCTCACTATGCTAACAAAAATGACTTCTTTTTTTTTTTTTTTTTAAGGTACAATAAATATTCCAGTGGATTATAAAAATAATACTGATAAACTGAAGGTTCAAAGATGATCAAATAGGCTCTAAGAATATCAGTTAGAATAACTAGTTAAATGCTAAATGCAAAATGTTTTGTGTTAACTCTCATGAACTAAACTTGTTAAAAGAGGTCAGTACTATACAGCTATATCTACATCACATCTTACTAGTTTCATGACTACTATATGAATAGCTATTTGCTATTGACTGTAAAAGTGGCAAAAACTTGTCCACAGGTACTAGAGAATCTAAGTATAGAGATTTTTCAAAGATCTCTGGTTTTCTTGGAAATATGAATGCCACCTCCACATCTTAATCATCATATTCCTATGCAAATCCCTTTGTTGGGATTTCACCAAGAAAACCTCAATGAACCTAGCTGAAAGATGAGCAGCATGGTTATACATCTTCCTTTCTTAGATCCTGAACTGCTACTCAAAAATGAAGTGAAGATCTGTGTGACTTACCTGTGGTACCCTATATCAGTACAAATATTCAGCATCTTGTTGCATTTAAACAAGTCATAGAAATGTTGGTGATTTAGTAGTGATGAATCTTTTGAAATCTCTCTTGTAAGTCACACTGCAGCGAATAGTACTGATGTGAGTAAAATATTAGACTGTTAAGACAGAGTCCCAAATGACTATTAAACAAAACACACACACAAAAAAACCCAAAAAGTACTTGTCCCAAATACTGTTTTGACTTTTAAAAATAATCTCATCTGGTTTCCTGAAGGACAAGTAGCATCCCTAAAATTCTCAAGTTTAGACAATATATTTTTTATACCTTTATAATGTGTTTTAATTTTGAAAGAATGACAGCAATAGAGTTTGGAGTAAGTATTAAGTACTATTTAATCTATGTTTTATCCTGTGAAGATTTTCTTATCCCCTACCTTGGCAGTTCCTAATAATCATTACTTGCACTCAAGTAGATGAAAACTGCCGGTGTCGGTCCGGCCGGGATCAGGGTGCACGCAGAAAAAAGACAAACTCCCACCAGTTTATTGAAGGGAGGGCATTGCCAAGAGCAAATGCCCCTGTATTATGTGCAAGCTCCCAATTGATTACCACCTGTTTACATAGGTTCATTTTCGCTTCTACATCCTACAGACCTTCAGGTTTTGCCTGTTCATTGCTCACATGCTCCTCACCACACTCTGCAGGTGGTGTTTTCTACTGCTGTTTTTCACTCGACACAGTGTTACATAATGCTGCCTCAGTTTCCCACAATCATTCTTCTAACCTCAAGGTCAGTTTACATTTTGCTAACCACTGGTTCTTAATTCCCACAGAAAACATTAGAATAGACACCAGACCCTAATCATAAAAAGGAACTAGTTTCAGCTCTAAAAAATAACCTTGAGTAAACAAATTTAAATGGGCTGTAGGGAATCAATTTAGTTGCCTAAATATTGGCATCTAATACAATTTAGGATAACCAAGGTATTTTGATTACCACCTGCCAGTTCAGAAAATTTCAGATCTACCATAATCAGATGTCTTGTATGATATCTGTCATATAACCTAGGGCACAGGAAATAAAACTGGGCTCCTGTGTTTAGGCAAATAAACTCTAGATTTTTGAGAAGTCCACACTTCCTTAGACACTTGGAATGGGATTTAATGTCTCAGTTTATGTTAGCTCAGAGTCTAAGATAGACTGCTTCCACATTTTATTCAGAAGCACTTCCAGACAATCACTGAGAGAGGTGCATCTCTAAGACAAGTGCAATGAATGGCTCTCCAGAGATGCCAGAATCTCTCCATTGATTATACAGGTAACCCAAACAG
Source organism: Athene cunicularia (assembly GCF_003259725.1). Taxonomy (NCBI): domain Eukaryota; kingdom Metazoa; phylum Chordata; class Aves; order Strigiformes; family Strigidae; genus Athene; species Athene cunicularia. Next base: position 50,553,342 of record NW_020799091.1, on the reverse strand, counting down.
CTGGTTTAGAATATGTATGTGATTCAATTCACTCCTAATTTTAGGTGTCTGTATGCACATTTGGCATTTTGGTACTCACTTAGAGACTGGATTTCCAGCCATCAGGACTTTATTCAGGTATCCAACTTTACACACCTACTGTGTAAAGAGGTCTATCAAATGTGCTGTGGTGTTTATTTCAGTCCTTTGCATAAGCTTTGATTAGCCAGGACATTTCATGTGAAATAAGGTTCCTACATGTGGAAAATATCTAGCTAATACTTTTGAATCCACAAAGCTATTCAGATATTGTAAATCTGTAATTTATTTGCCTAAATCTACTCCCTTCTTAGAAATGCTACAGTATCTGAGACATCCTCATAGAACAGATAAGACATAGGACAGATAGGAGACATACATCCTTCTCAAGTGGCAGCAGGCGTACACACAGGATATGGTAGGGCATCTCAAGTTGCAATAGATATTTACCTTTAGGCACATGAGTCCCATCCTAAACAATTGAATTTTGACTAACTAAAGTTATCTGAGATTTTCATTATTACAGTTATGTGTTCAGTGTATGGATAGAATTGTCTTGGCCAGAATGACTGTACTACACAAACTAAGCTAAAGGCTCTCCTGGTTCAACTAGGATAGGTTAAGTTTCCCCAGCAGAAAGAGAGGGGGAAGGGATCTCCAGCCGGGTTATTCATACCATGCTGACATCAGGTCCAGGGGTGGGAAACTTTGATTTTACTTTCTCTTTGGCTTTTTGGTGGTGGGACCCACGTGTCGGCTTTGTTCCGTGACCATTTGCGGTATTTCTCTGTATATCTTTTGTCTTGTTCACTGTTATTGCTGTTTATTGTTGTTATCATTGCTACTGTTGTCGTTCAGATTGTTTATCACACTGTTGTATTAAATTTCTTCTTATTTTAACCTGGGGTTTGTGCCTCACTGCCAGCCCAACTGGCTGAGGGTGGGGAGGGGCAACAGCAATGTGCTCTCCGGTCTCGGCAGGGCCTAAACCAACATAAAGGCTAAGTCTCTGATAATAAATAAAATTTGCTCAGGATAGACCTTTGGCTCTGAGACCATGGACTGGTCTGCACTACTGTCTGTACAACAAGGTGTAAGTATGAAGTCTGTCTATTAGAGTGGTCCTTAGATTATGATTAGTTTCATAGAATCATAGAAGATCTCAATTTGGAAGGGACCCATAAGGATCACTGACTTCAACTCCCCACTCCTTACAGGATTACCTAAAATTAAACCATAGGACAGCATTGTACAGACATTCCTTGAGCTCTGATAGGCTTGATGCTATGACCACTTCCCTGGGGAGACTGTTCCAGCGACCAACCACCCTCTCAGTGAAGAACTGTTTCTTCATGTACAATCAGAAGTTTCCATGATGCAGCTTCATACCATTCCCTTGTGTCCTATAGCTGGTGTGCTGGTTTTGGCTAGGATAGAGTTAGTTTTCTTCATAGTAGCTGGTATGGGGCTATGTATTGGATTTGAACTTAAAGCAGTGCTGATCATGCAGAAATGTTTTTATTATTGCTGAGTAGTTCTTACACAGCGTCAAGGAAGGTCTTTTCTGTTTCTCACACCAACGCACCAGCACATAGGCTGGGGGGGAACAAGAAGTTGGGAGGGGACACAGCTGGGACAGCAGACCCCAACTGACCAAAGGGATATCCCGTACCATGTGACATCATGCTCAGCATATAAAGCCGGGGAGATGAAGAAGGAAGGGGGGTGGTGTGTGTGTGTATTCAAAGTGATGGTGTTTGTCTTCCCAAGTAACTGTTATGTGTGATGGAGCCCTGCTTTTCTGGACATGGCTGAACATATGCCTGCCAAAGGGAAGTGGTGAATGAATTCCTTGTTTTGCTTTGCTTGCTTATGTGGCTCTTTCTTTACCTATTAAAATGTCTTTATTTTAACCCATGAGTTTTCTCAATTTTACTCTTGTGATTCTTTCCACCATCCCACTGCAGGGGGAATGAATGAGCAGCTGTGTGCTATTTAGTTGCTGGCTGGGGTTAAACCATGACAGCTGGTAACTAGAGAGTGGAGATCAACACTTCCCAATCCTGTATCTCACTTGATGAAGTTGTAGAATGTGATGAGGTCTTTTCTTCTCCAAGTTGAACAAACCAAGTGACTTCAGCCACTCCTCCTGAGTCTTGCCCTCGAGGCCTTTCACCATCTTGGTTGCCATCCTCTGGACACACTTTCCTATATCCAGTAGAATCCATACCAGCCAGCTCCAAGACAAACCCACTGCTGACCAAAGCTAAGCCAATCAGCAATGGAGATTGTGCCTCTGTGATAACATCTTTAAGAAGGGGAAAAAGTTATTGTGCAAATACAGCCAAAGATAGGAGTAAGAATATGGGAGAGAAACAACTCTGCAGACACCAAGGTCAGTGAAGAAAGAGGGGCAGGAGGTGTTCTAGGCACCAGCACAGAGATTCCCCTGCAGCCCGTGGTGAAGACCATGATGAGGCAGGCTGTCTTCCCACAGCCCATGGAGGTCCACAGTGGAGCAGATCTCCACCTGCAGCCTGTGGAAGACCCTATGTTGGAGCAGACAGATGCACTCAAAGGAGTCTGTGTCACTGTGGAGAACCTGTGGAAGAGAGAGAAGCCCATGCTCGAGAAGGTTTGCTGGCATGGCTTGTGACCATGTGGGAGATCCACACTGGAGCAGTTTGTTCCTGAAGGACTACACCCCATGGAAGGGACTCACTCTGGAGCAGTTTGTGAAGAACTGCAGCCCATGGGAAATAGTCATATTGGAGAAGTTCATGGAGGACTGTCTCCCACAGAAGGAACCCCACACTGGATCAGGGAAAGAGTGTGAGGAGTCCTCCCCCTGAGAAGGAAGGAGAGGCAGAAGCAATGCATTATGAACTGACCTCAACACCCATTCCCTGTCCTGCTCATTGCTGGAGGGGAGAAAGTAGAGAAACTCAGGAGTAAAGTTAAGCCCAAGAAGAAGGGAGGTTTGGGGAAAGGTGTGGGTTTGGTTTTTTTTTGTTTGTTTTGTTTTGTTGTTGTTGTTGTTGGTTTGGTTTTGTTTTGTTTTTTAAGATTTGGTTTTATTTCTTATTATCCAACTGTGATTTGATTGGTAATAAATGAAAATATTTTTTTCCTCGTCCAGTCTGTTTTGCCCATGATCTCTCACTGTCCTTATCTTGACCCACAAGCCTTTTTTTATATTTTCTCTCTCCTGTCCAGTTGAAGAGGGGAGTGATAGAATGACTCTGTTGGGCACCTGGCATCCAGCCAGGGTGAGCCCACCACAATCAGAAAGGATTTGGGATGCTGTTTATGCTTTTTCATTATCCAGTAACATGATTTATTTAAAAGATTTGTTTAACCATCTGAAAAAGATTAATAGCTAAAAATCATACTTTGCTAATCAGAATTAAATTTTCAAACATACTTTTAATAAAACTGCTAACAAAATAAAAAGAAAAAAAAGTAAAATCTACTTTTGCAATTCTAGTCAGTCAACTAATTTATCTTCCAAGTAATCGTGTTCCATTAACAAACATGTCATATTAAATTACAATTACTTGTTCAGGTTCCTGCATGTTTATGTCCATATTTATGTATTGGGTGCTGGTGTCTAGGTGTTGGCAGTGGAGGGAGCTGCAGGGGTGGCCTCTGTGAGGAGAGATCAGATTTGCCCTGTGCTGGGCATAGCCAGTTCCAGCTGACTCCAATCAACCCTCTGGAGGGCACAGCTGAGCCCCTCAACCAAGGTGGTGGCACCTCAGGGAGATCATATTTAAGAAAGAGAGAGGAGGAGTGGCTGGTGTGGGGCAGAGAAAGTGAAAAACAGTGGAGTGCTCACATCTGTGACAACATATTCAAGAAAGGGTAAAAAAAAAAATGTTGTGCAGCAGCTGTGTGAGAGAGTTGTAAGAAAAAGTGACAGAAAGAACTCTGCAGACTCCAAGGTCAGAGAAGAAGAAAAGGGAGGAGGTGCTCCAGATGCCAGAGCAGATATCCACACTGCAGCTCCCACAGTAGAGCAGGTTTTTTTCTGTAGCCCTTGGAGGAGACCACACCAGAGCAGATATCCAGACCAGCCCATGGAGGACCCCATGCTGGAGCAGATGGATATTTCCTGAAGCATGGCAGCCCATGGAGAGGACCCACATTGCAGCATGGGAAAATTGTGAGAAGGAAGGAGCAGGAGAGAGAAATTGCCACAACCTGCCATTCCCCATCCCCCTACACCTCTCAGTAGGGTGGGGAGAAGGTTGAAGAGATAGAAATGAAGGAGGGGACTTGGACCTGGAAAGGTGGGCACAGTGAGGGGGTGTTTTAATTTTTCAGTCTTTGTTTCTTACAAACCAAATCTGTTTTATCTGGAAATAAATTATATTAATTTTCCCCACATCAACTCTGTTTTGCCCAGACAGTAATGGGTAAACAATCTCTGTGTGTATATCTCAACCCACTCATCCTATTTTCTCCCCCTGTACTGCTGAGGAGGGGGAGTAAAAGAACATTTGGGTAGGAGTTTGGCCCCTAGCTGAGGTTAATCCTCCACAAAGACAAAGTCGTCATGTCTCTTGTGAAAGCATTAAAAAAAAAAAAAATAAAATTGCAGATATCTCATTTCAGTGTTTCACACTATTGCGGAAAAGAACAGATTTACTGACTGCCATCAATTATACTTTTAACTTTTTTTTTTCTTCTTACAAGTTACACCACCTATAAACAGTCTACTGTAAAAGAGTGACTTCCTGAATCAGGGATAATGTTTCTGTAAAGGAAAATAGATCACTACATGCTACATATGAAAATACAAAAATAAATAATAAACAAACAAACAAAAAAACCCAAAAAACCACAACCAAACCTAAAACCAAAAAAACAAACAATGCAGAACCCAAACACTGAAATATGTAATAATATCAAAGATCAATAAAATACGAATGCTAACATTTTAGGTTCATCAAAGTAAAGTGCTGAGCATAAAGTAACTCAACTGTAGGTATGTGTATAGAAATTTACAGATTTTAGAAAATACAAATCCTAAAGCACATATAAATCTCATTCAAGTTTAAGAATTTCTGGAGGCCAGAATTTCTTACTTATGAGCAGTGCTACTCTATTTAGTAATCCAATTTACTTCAATTAAATGTCAAGGTTCAACTCAATGTGAGAAAGCACATCAAATCATTATTGATTATCAGGTAGTTCTACCAAGACAACTAAGTTCAGTCTTAAGGGTTTCTTTCATTACAGAGTTGTTTATATGATTAATGTCGTTAGTTTCAACAATGATATTCTTATAAATAAGCATCCACATATATAAGTGTAAAATTTATTTATATGAATATATTGAAGTATCTGTCTTTAAGCATCTACAGTAGGGTTCAACTCACATAGCTTTAAAAGTTTATCAGCTAACCACTCCAGGCTTCTTTTTATACTCAAGGGAGAGAAATAATAATTTTTAGGGAATAAATCACACTATTTTAGATATCTATTTTATGAGAGGAGAAATGTTTGCTGCTCTCCAATGCTCTCTATTGACTACAAGTGAGTCTATGTTGAAAATTCAGATGTAGAGGTCTCCTTTATATTTCCCTATAGTCAGATATATTTGAACTAATGAATCCCATCCCAGTAATCATTTTAGGATAATTTTTTCTATGTAATGCAATGATGATGTAAACAAACATTGGAAGGTCCAAAAATAGTACAATATTTTTCATTAAATATCAGCTTTATTTCTGAATTACAATCATGTTATGAAAAAGACAAGTTACTTTTACAGGATGTCAATCTCACCAGGTGAAATGTAGATTATAAAAACATTCAGTACTGGATATGTATCTAAAACTGGTTTCTATAAATATTCCTATCACATATTATCTAAATTTTTTGGGGGAATACTACATTTACTAACCCTAAGAAAGAAAAAGAATTTGTGAAACATATGTATTATGAAAAGTAATGTATCAAGTAGTGTTGTTTATAGAGTTATGAAAATACCCAAAAGGACACTGACTTCCAAACATCATAAGTATAAACATATATACATACAAAGTATATAAACAAGTTCAGATTAAGATATAGAACTTGCCAGGATCCAAGTCACATGGAAAACAGTGACTTAGGATTCAGATAAATGAATAAAAAATATACCATGCCACAGGAAGGGAGGGGGATGCCCCAAAAAAAAGACTACCAAAACCCACCCTACACGCAAGCAACCCCCAACATATTTACTATCCCTAGAAGCATTGCAAGACACTTCAGTGAATGGTAGATTTAGAGGCTAAAGCTTTTTCTGAATCAGAAGTATTTTTCTGAGCTCAAAATGCATTATGAAATTGCATACCATTGCATTTACTATAGTTTGAGAGGATTAGTGAATAGAAATATTCATGCTGTATAAATGGATTAAGGACATTTTCTTTCTTGACACTAAATGCAAACTTATATTCAGTCTAATGACGGTCAAAGGCAACTTCCTGATGTTCTTTCTTTGAGTGAAATGTCTTCATGATGTTCATAACTCAGATGCTCTCAAATACAACTACCTGTATTGCATTGCAATATAACTTTTAATGGTTACATTGCTTTGAAGAACAAATTATAGCAGGAAAAAGAATTATGTGAGATTTTTGCATAAGAATTGTTACTTGTGTGAATGACCAGGCGAGTGGAAATCTATGTCTGTAAGACAATTCATCATTGCAGAGTCTTAGTCTGTCTTAGTTTGTCTTACTGGCAAACTCACTACTTCATGAGAAAGAACTCTCAACATTTAAATCTCAGAAAAATATAATAAAAAAAAATATCAGCAAATCAATAAGATGTCCATTGGTAGTATATTACAATGTGCTTCTTGCACTATTAGATTTTAGATAAAGTATCTAAATTAATTTTTCTGTATCCTGAAAATAGTCTCACTATTTTAAGCATGACTTCTTGGTAAGTGTGCTAAAGTATTAGGTGAAAGAATGGTGTCTATTGTGTTCTATATGGTGCATATGATAAATAATTCTAAAAAAACACCAAAAACCAAAACCCACCAACAACAAAAAAAAAAAAAACCCACACCAAAACCAACCCAGACTGTAGAATTCATTTTGAAGAATGAATTACAGATTTAAAATTTGCCATTGTTTTCTGAAAGAGTTATAATTTAATGGATAAATTGTATTTTAAATCTACTTCAGGAAATGAACAATCATATTTGTAGTGGAGTACAGAAAACCAGTGAGTCAGTACGTACCAATTGGTTCAACAGAGAGGAAAAGCAACTCCTGAAATAATTTTCTGGAAGATGGCTTGATAGCCTTACATGTCAAACCATTTTGTTAATCTAACCTGAGTTCCTATATAACATAGGCCAAAAAGTTTTGAACGTTGATTTCTACAATAAAGTAGTTGCTTTTCCTGGGTAGATTGACGTTCTTTGTCATAATAACCAATTGACCACACTACAAAAATGACAAGTGCCATTAGGGATTTGTGAGTAGTTTGATTTAATGCTGAACTATCTATGACAAAAGACAGCTATTATTCCTATACTTCAAAAAAATTTTTTTTATGTCTCCCCAATTAAAATGATTCTGTCAAGTCAATTCCCAAATTCCTCTGCTCTACTCTTGTCTTTCAAATCTTCAGATTCTCACTGGCTTCCAAGTATGGGACAGACTCATGATCTTGTTTTTACCTCCATGTCCTAGTGTAATTTTAACTTCACCTATTTTTTTTTTTTTTTTGGAAGCAGGACAGAAAGGAGGGGAAGTAATTTTTCCTAGTACCTCACAGTAGTTATTGAACATTTTACCTGAGTTACCTTGCACAACTAGACCTAGATATGTTTTTCTGTTCTCAGTTGAAAGTGCATAATTATGTATCTATAAAACATGTGGAGGAACTGCTGTGCCAGGCGCACCCGCCGGGTGCGAGCAGAGCTCCTTGGCTGCTGAGGCGCAGCAGCTCGGCGCTGCCTTTGCTCTCGGGGCCTCGCGGCAGTTGGGGCCTTTGGCCAGCGGGAGCCGCTACTGACTGCAGGTCAGGTTGGGCCTGGGGATAAATGGAGTCCCCGGGGGGAGACATTGGGAGCTCGTCCCCTGGAGCAGCAGCTGCGGGCGAGGACTCTCCCCTTGGGTCAGGACGCTGCCCAAGGAAACTCCTCGAGGGGCCTTGGGTCGGGACGCTGCCCTGAGCAGGTCCTCGAGGCTGAGAGCCCTCACTTGTCAGGTGGGTGATAGAGCGTTTGGGGTTGTCGTTAAACCCTAGGAGTTGTTCTTTGTTCTGCGTTTTGGGCTGTTGTTAAACCCTAGGAAGTTGTTCTATTCTCCTCTCGCAGACATTTGAACCTGTAATTTGTGGAGGGCTGGTTAATTGTGTTGACAGTAAATTTTTTATTTTTGGTGGTTTCTTGTTTAAAAGCCTCCATAACAGATGGTAAACATGATTCAAAGTCCCTTCAGTACGGATGACTGGGGAACTAGGATACAAGGATTTGCCATGGCACACTGCAAAAAGTAATCTAGTTCTTAGTGTTCCTTTAGATTCATTCTTTTTCTAGCACTTTTTTTGCAGTGTTCCTGTCTTTAATTCTAAGAAAGTTTTGTCTTTCAAATTGTTCAAGATATACATACATCTCAGTGTATATCTTGTACATCTCAGTGTACATTATTTTTTATCACTAAGCCTCTGTGGTTTTCTAAATGTCCCTAATCAAGCAATTCTAACCAAAGGGCCATTCTTCCAGAGTGCTATCCAGTGTCATTCCTTCCAAGCAGATTGTCTCACTACTATTAAAATTAAGAAAATAATAATAGATGATGCATCTACAGCTACACATTTGATGATCTTTTCCATTCTACTGATACAATGTATTTAGTAAACACTATATTCATTAACATGGAAAGAAATGTACACATATTTTCTTCTGCCTTTCTGATTGTTTTGTAATATTACAGGAAATATTCTTCATTTGTTCAACTGGTATCAGCAGCAAATCTGAGCATATTAAGTAATTAATGGCATTGCAATAACTTGGAGCAGGTGCACCATTAAAATCAATAATTGAAATTATTTATGGACTTCTGGATATGAATGTATGGGTAATTTCGATAATGCTGTCACATTTGATACACTAAATACGTAAAATGTCTGGCACTTTTTGTCTAAGAAAAGTGTTAAAAGATGGAGAAAGGAACAAAGTGTTTACTATCTATCTCAGACACTTTTAAAACTTCAGAGCTCTTCTTTTCAAAGTGAAGAGATATTTAGACCCATGGATACGTACACACAGTTAAACAAGCTTGAGCATTCATCCCCTAATCACTCACACTGACTGAACATTTATTTGCTTCCTGATTTCTTGGCTAACCATCCCTTCCCAAAAACAACTCTTTTAAGACAAAGCTTGAATACACATGTGAGGAGTCCATGGGCTGCCCTCAAAAGGGGATGAAAATGAACCACTTTCATCCTCCTCTGACTTCCAACACTACTTAAGATTTGCCTAAGTAACTCTTTAAATTCTCCATCTTCATGATCACATCACACCCCATGGCATTGAGCAACATTCACACTGAATTTTGAACTAAAATATTTATTACTTTGGTGGTCTTCCACACAACCTTCACATATTCTTTTGCATAATTTGACCTGAAAATCCCACTCAGACAAAATGGCAATGTATTCTGCCAGTAGGGTATCACTTGGCACTCTGAAGAGACCCAGAATCAAGTGCTATGTGGTTTGGAACCAGACAACTTCTAACAAAATCTAGCTCTTGAACAGAGAAGAAGCAAGCCAGATGGTGTTACCTTGTCTTGGAACCATTTATCCCAGGAGACAGAGCGTTGTCATTGCTAGTTACAGGCCAGAGTCTTCGCACCAGTTGGGTTGAGGCTTGTCAGGCTGTGTCTGAACTCCTCTTGGCCTGCCTGGAGCTTTGATTTAGCTTGTTTAGCTGTAACAGTAATCTTCTAAGGATCAAGTAGTTACTATCTCATTTGTTTAACTTTGCTTAGCTTTGTATAATTGTATGACATAACCATAATTTTTATATAGATGATAGTAACAAGTTAGTGTGGATAGACATATTCACTGTTAATATAAAAAATGTAGCTTAGATACAAGTAGGTCTGGTATCATAGAAAAGGCCTTGAAAGTGGGGGCCCAGGATGAAGGATAGAGGAGTACTGGTATGGGATCAGAATACAAAGGGCACAGGATTATACTGGAAACCCCAGGACTACAAACAACTTGTCAAAAAACCCCAAAACAGCCCTGACATACACCATATGTAAAGCAATACGGCAAATTCAGTACCAAAGGACCCTGAAGGGCAGAATGGTAGATACAAGAATGTGTGTTGATAATAATTTAAACTTTAATATGAAACTTTTTCTGAATTGTATTTTCTTTTTTTAGTTTTGTCTTTAATAATTAAACCTGAATTAATAATTTATTGATTAGACTGTTAGATTTTAGTTGAACTAAGCTAAATTCCTCATTTTATGTGTAAAACATATTTCCTTTCACCCAAAACAAGGTTTTGAGTAGCCACTCCATAGACCTCTTCAGTTTAGTTGCCATATGTACATTGCCATAAGTGCTTTGAGTATTCAAAAGCAAGAGACTCCTAGCTTGATATATAAAAAAAAAAAAAAAAAATCCAAAATAACCCAATTGGTACGTGCAAAACTTTTTTTTTTTTTTTTAAAAATCATCAAAATCTCATATTAAGTTCCTTCAAAGAGACAATGCCCTATTACATAATCCTTCTCAGATTTGTGTTACTAATAACCCATAAATAAAAACATTGTAAATATATTTATGAAATATTTTTTTCCAGAATAAAGCACAGTTTTGTTAAATTAAACGTTTTTCATTAAAAAGACAAATATTTTTATAATTCTTTGATATATAAGCATTACAATAACATTGATTGTGACAACAGTAACCTTTGATTCCAATTTTTTTTGGGGGAAAAAAGCCCACTCAAAGCATACTTATTCAGATTTAACTTGTCATATCTTTGATATTTAAATTTAATATTTCAATTAATGCTCTATAGTGAAATTTTCTGATATCAACTACATAACTATTAAAATATTTGGAAAGTAAATGTTTTGGTATTTTCCAGTGTATTCGCAGTGATTTATTTAGATGCAAAAGTTGGGTTTTTTTCAATTTCAGTTCAGGAATATTCAAAAAAGTCAGAACATTGTAGTGGATGAAATCATAGTTGATCAGTTCTATCATAAAGTTGTAAATAACCCATAATGAAGTTATGAATTACATACTGTTTGTAAGCAGTTGAAGAAAATATATGTATTGTCATAGCTTTTATTTTCTATGCCCTTAGGTATATTATATTTTAATAGAAAATTCAAGTGAAACTGCTTTTATTAAATGTGTTTTGTTTTTCTTTTTAATGTGGTTGCTATGGTGAGTCACAAATCCATGAGGATAATGTGTCCAGATTCAGTGAAAATTCCTTACCAGTATGATTCAGGAAAGCAGCTTAGCTGTTCTGATTCACTCCCTTTCTCTTTCTCTAGTTCCGTAAAATACAACATTTTAGTAATTTCATTATGTATTCCTAACCTATAATAGAAATAGCTTTAAATCTATGGAAGAGATTCTTTAAAAGTACATATGCACCTTATCACAGTAAAAATTATTATGCATGATTTATCTTTGAAGATTTAGGAATTTTGAAAATATGAGGAATTGAGTTACTTTTATCACTTTTCTTTTTATAACAGATGTACAAAACAGCTGAATAGCTGAACTTTGTCTTGCATTGAATATCCTGACTGTAGAGACACAGATACAATATTCTTATATAATGGGAATTTTTCAGCATAAACTCTGATTTACTGTGAATAATTCTTATTTTCCTTATGCTCAGTAACAGGTGTCTTAATGAGTAGTACCCTCCACAGATTCCCTGGCTGTAAAATAAAGACAATCACAGTCTTTTTTAGCAGACAGTATACATTTTTGTGGACTGATTTCAGATACCAAAGTAGTAGGACCCATTTCATCTATGTAATCCAAATAATCCAAATCCTATGTAATCCAATAATCCAAATAAGAAGGCATTTGTTACCTATGATAGCCTTTTTTTAAGAACTGCTGCAAATAAAAATCACAATCAGAATTCTAGCATAGAATAAAGTTGGTTTCAGCACGGCATGATGGAATCTTCTTTGTCTGAATCATGAAGAAGGGAAGGGGTTAGGTTTGGAAGCACTAATCAAAGTCTTCTTTACTTAAAGTGAATATTTGGCAATAAAGAGTTGAAGAAACCTGGCAATAAGGTGAATAAATATTGTAAACTGGCAAACCTTTTGGAAGCCATCTATTACCTCCTATAGAGTCTGTAAAACGGTATTGTGGCAGGTCATAAACTGAGACTAGATATACTACTACAGAAAATGTTAGCAGCGTTTCTGGATAATAAAGTCCATCATAAAAGAACTTTACTGAATATTTTGCAAACTTTTCACCCATGGAAACTCAGGGCTGCTCAGATCTGCTGCAGGTTGTATAACTAGAGTGCTGGCAGCTGAGCCTTTCCTCTTCATCAGCAAAGTGCTTTCCAGGACCATTTCAAATCAGCAAAGTCCCCAACATGGACTGTTATGGCCAGCTGTAAGCTTGGATGCTATTGCTTTGCACTAATACAAATTATAATTATTTGCTAAATAAAGATTAGGTGGCAGAAATTAATGTGGATTTACCAAGAAATAGAGAAATGAAAATATACATGAAATTAATCTCATAGGTTTAACTCCAAAGGCATATTAAACAGAAAATATAGAAGTTGACAGGTGTGACTTGCATTGTATGGTTCATGTCTTATAATATTTTAACTGTGTCTAAAATTCCTAAGTTTTGAAACTGATTCAGCCATGCATTTTGTTATTGACTTATATCCATGAAAAATATTTCTGTACTTTATAGGAAACAGCACATTTTAAAATAAAATTATACAGGTTTTAACATCAAATAATTGTTCAAATGTGAGAGAGTTTTCAGATTTTTTTCTGAAATATTTCAGATTATTTCCTACTCCTAATTAAAAAGAAAACAAAATCTATTTTTTGCATTCATTTAGAATCATGACACCCTGAGAGGAAAGATGCATATTTCCCTCTTCGTTATTGAAAGACTGTTATGGTGGGACAATTTCCACATATTTTCACTGTCTCAGCATTACCTCTGTTGTCAGAGGGAGAGAACACTACAGAGTGTGACTCATCGCACCTATCATAGAAATTAAGAGCTGAACTTGACATTGCACTCTGTTTCAGTTTCTTGTTTGTAAAGTAAGAATAAAACCACTTACTAGTTTCAAAGAACACATTAAATATAAATCAGCAGTTTATTGCCCGATCAGGTATTGCACCTTATAGCCCTAAGAACAGTCCTTCATTGTGAATCCTTTCCTACTGGTTAACCAGTTTAAAAATCTGTGACAAGATTTAGCCTTTTATCTTCTAATTATCCTTAATTCTAATGAGCTCTTATGTACCATATTATCAGAAAAAAGGCATAAATTATATCAGAGTGACATTCATATATTATTTTTCAATAACCTTTAACAATTTAAAAAACCCCATACTTTTCACTTGTATGAATTTGTGTTTATAACATGATACTGAGTCAGATACTTTACTAATCTCACTTTAATTACATGCTAAATCAACTTCATACTATCACTGAGATGAAGCACCTAGGTCTGTAATTCCCAAGATATCTTGTGGCTCATAACATTGGAAATAGTTTGTTCTTTTAAGGAATTGAAATAAAAAGCAAAACACCAACCCAAGAATCTGCACAATGGATAAATTCACAGACATTTTCTGTAACAATGGTAATAAACCCCCCCAAAAGTCCCCAGACATGTTGCCTATTTTAGTCATAGAATCATAGAATGGTTTGGTTTGGAAGGGACCTTGACAACCATCTAGTACCAACCCCCCCTGCCATGGGCAGGGACAACTTCCACTAGCCCAGGTTGCTCAAAGCCCCGTCCAACCTGGCCTTGGACACTGCCAGGGAGGGGGCAGCCACAGCTTCTCTGGGAAACTCACTCCAATGCCTCAGCACCCTCACAGGAAATAATTTCTTCTTTATATCTAATTTAAGTCTTCCCTCTTTCAGTTTAAAACAGGTACCCCTCGTCCAGTCACTACACTCCCTGATAGATTCTCTCCCCATCTTTCCTGTAGGCCTTCTTTAAGTACTGGGAGGCTGCTATAAGTTCTTCCTGGCACCTTCCTTTCTCCAGGCTGAACAACCTCAACTCTCTCAGCCTGTCCTCACAAGGGAGGTGCTCCAACCCTCCTTCTCTGGACCTGCTTGAGTTGGTCCTTCTTAGTTGGGAGCCCCAGAGCTGAACACAGTAATCCAGGTGTGCTTCACGGGAGTAGAGTAGAGGGGGAGAATCACCTCCCTCAACCTGCTGGCCACACTTCTCGATGCAGCACAGGATATGGTTGGCTTTCTGGGCTGCAAGCACACGTTGCTGGCTCATAGTCAGTTTACCATCCACTAATATCTCCAAGTCCTTTTCCATGGGGCTGCTCTCAATCCACTCATCACCCAGCCTGTATCCATGTTTTGGATTGCTTTGACCTCTGAGCAGGATCTTGCACTTGGCCTTGTTGAATTTCATGAGATTGGCCTGGACCCACCTCTCAAGCCTGTCAAGGTCTCTCTGAATGGCATCCCTTCCTTCCAGCAATGACACCACACATCTTGATGTCATCCACAAACTTGCTGAGGGTGCACTCAACCCCACTGTCCATATAACCATCAAAGATGTTAAATAATACTGGTCCCAATACAGAACCCTGAGGGACACTATTTGTCACTGGTCTCCACCTGGACAGTGAGCTATTGACTGCAACTCTTTCGTTTTGAGCATACAGCCAATTCCTTACCCACGAAGTGGTCCATCTGTCAAATCCATGTCTCCAATGTAGAAACAAGGATGTTGTGCAGGACAGTGTGCAATGCCTTGCACAAGTCCAGGTAGATGACATCACTCTTCCCTATTCCACCAATGCTGTAACCCCATTGTAGAAGGCCACCAAATTTGTCAGGCACAATTTGCCCTTAGTGAAGCCATGCTGACTGTCATCAATCACCTTCTTATTTTCCATGTGCCCTAGCATAGTTTCCAGGAGGATCTGCTCCATGATCTTGCTGGGTGCAGAGTTGAGACTGGCCTGTATTTCCTTGTGTCTCCTTTTTTACCCTTTTTAAAAATAGGGATTATGTTTTTCCTTTTCCAGTCAGCAGGAACTTCACAGGACTGCCACGACTTCTCAAATATGATGGACAGTGGCTTAGCCATGTCATCTGCCAGTTCTCTCAGGATGTGTGGGTGCATCTCATCAGGTTCCATGGATTTGTGCAAATCTTTGAATGGTCTTGAACTGATCTTCTCCTTCAGTGGGCAGTACTTCATTCTCATAGTCCCTGCCTTTGGATTCCCTGCATTGAGTGGTGTGGCTAGAGCACTTGCCAGCAAAGAACAAGGCAAAAATGTTGTTGAGTACCTCAGCCTTCTCCATGTGTGTTAAGCCAGGTCACCCATTTTGCTAATCAGGATGAATACAGTTTCCTTCATCTTTTGTTCTGCTATGTACCTGAAGAAACCCTTGTTATTTTTTACATCCCTAGCCAAGCTCAGCTCCAGCTGCGCCTTGGCTTTCTTGATCTGCTCCCTGCACTCTTGGACCATATCCTTATAATATCTCCAGGATGTATAACCCTGCCTCCACTGCCTCCACTGCCTATGCATTTTGGGTGTGTGTTTTAGTTTGGCTAAGGTTTTGACTTACCTAAGCTGGCCCAACCCTTTGCGCATTGGATTTGAGAGCTCTTGCGCCCTAAGAAAAATGTCTTCAAATATCTCTCAGCTCTTGTTTGCTCCTTTGCCACTGATGGCAGTTTCCCAAGGGATCCCACACACTAGTGCCTTAAAGAGCTGAATGCCTTTCTGAGGTTTAGTGTCCTGACTGCTTTTTACCCATCCTGTACAACTCAAGATTGAGAATTCCACCAGAGCATGTTTGCTGAAGCCTAGACTACCTCTAATCTTGATCTTTTCAGTAAGCTCGTCTGTATTAGTGAGTAATAGGCCCAGCAGTGCCTCTCCTCTGGTTGGGCTCTCCACCACCTGTACTAGGAAGTTGTCATCAGTGCACTCCAGTATACTGGACATCTTGCAGTTCACTGTGCTGCTTTTCCAGTAGATGTCCAGGTGGTTGAAGTCCCCTATCAGGATCAGAGCCCATGAGCATGATGATTCCTGAAGTCGAAGAACTCACTCTTCATCAATCTTCTCTTCTTGATTAAGTGCCCTGTAGTAGACACCAACCAGAGTTTCCTTTGTTGACTTGGTATCCATTTTTCACCCATAAGCTCTTAACTTGCACATAGCTGTTCTTCAAAGATAGCTCCATGCCATCAATCCCATTTTTGACATAGAGGGTGTGATGGTTTGACTTTGGCTAAAGGTCAGGTATCCACCCAGTCACTCTATCACACACACACACCCACACACACACCCCCCTTTCCCCCTTGTTTTCTCAACAGGGCAAAGAGGGGAAAGAAGATAAACCAACCCTTGTGGGTGAAACAAAAGCAGTTTAAATATAAGCAAAGCAAAGCAAAGGTCCACGTGTGGAAGCAAAAGCAAACAGATTTATTCTCTCCTTCCCATGAAGAGGCGATGTGGGGCCTTCTCAGGATCAGGGCTCCCATACGCAGAGCGGTTGCCTCAGAGGACCAAGGGTGACCCCACCCCCTTCCTCCTTTCTCCCAGCTTTATCCCGAGCAGACGTCACATGGTCTGGAATATCCCTTTGGTCAGTTCGGGTCAGCTGTCCTGGCTGTGTCCCCTCCCAAGATCTCGCCCACCCCGTCCCACTGAGGGGGGAAATGTCGGAAAGAGCCTTGGTGCTGTGTAAGCACTGCTCAGCAGTAGCCACAACACCAGGGTGCTGCCAACACCCTGCCAGCTCCCAGCATAAAACACAGCACCGTGAGGGCTGCTACAGGGGAAACCAATTCCGGCTCAGCCAGACACAGTACAGAGGGCAACCCCACCAGTTCTCCTTCCTTGCCTGTCCCTTTAGGGACATCAATCACAGTATTCCAATTGTGTGATTCATCTCACTAAGTTTCTGTGATAGCAGTCATGTCAGTTTTCCATTTAGGTGGTGGCTACCAGCTCCTCCTGTTTGGTTCCCACACTGCATGCACTGGTATAGAGGAATTTCAGCTCAGCTATCAGCCACATCCCCTTCTTCATGGAGCTTACCCTAATTCTCCTGAGGCAATTCACAGGTTTCCTTTTGCTTCCTAATGCATCAGCAGCCCCTAGCTCTTCTCCAGTGCATAGAACACCATACCCATACCCTGATAAATCTAGTTTAAAACTCTGTTTATAAGTTGTGTTGGTTTAAGCCCTGCCGGTACTGGAGAGCACATTGCTGTTGCCACTCCCCCACCGTCAGCCGGTCAGGCTGGCAGTGAGGCACAAACCCGGGTTAAAATAAGAAGAAATTTAATACAACAGTGTGATAAACAATCTGAAAAACAACAGTGGCAATGATAACAACAATAAACAGCAATAACAGTGAACAAAAACTATATACAGAGAAATACCGTAAATGGTCACGGAACAAAGCCGACACGTGTGTACCTCCACCAAAAAGCCAAAGAGAAAGTAAAATCAAAGTTTCTTGCCCTTGGACCTGATGTCAGCATGGTATGAATAACCCGGCTGAAGATCCCTTCCCCCTCTCTCTCTGCTGGGGAAACTTAACCCTATCCTAGTTGAACCAGGACATAAATCCAGCCAGTTTATTTCCCAGGTCATTATTTCCTAAGTAGGTCAGCAGAGATTTAAAACCATTCTGAGATACTTGTTTTATGAACATATGAACACAAAAGCCAAACATTACTATCAAGATGAGCCAGTATTATTTCTCAGTAAGTGGAGTAGCCAGAAGGGAAAAGTTGTGCTGTGGAAATTGAGATGTATTACCTCTAGTCCTCAAAAACCTTTGTTACTATTTGCCAAAGTACTGTAACATTAAATAGAGAGTGGTTTCCATCAAAATGCTAATCTTACCAAAATAGATACACTTTGCTCTTTAATTCCCACCATGCCATTTGAATTCAATCATTTACTGCCTTCAGTTTTTTTTAAGTATTTAATAGCTCTTTCTTAATCTGTTCCACCTTAGTAACATGAACATGAATTGCCAGATGCCCTACTCCTTTGAACTGGCAGGGTCAGAAAAATGATAATCTGTATGTTATCTCTATGACACAGAAGTATATATGTATAAAAAAAGCACATCAGCATGCTTTTACACTGGGTGGGCAAATTGTTCTTATTCTGGTTAAAACTGATCATCACAAATTGTCCTGTGTCTATAGCACTAGCACTAAGTAGAAAAAGCAGAGAAAGGTGTATGACCTTGTGTCCCAATGCAATATCGGGGAGGGTTCTTAAACAATCCCAAGAGTGAGATTAAAACACAAGTTGTCAGATGCCGTACAACCTTGTGAACTTTATATTCTATAATAACTGATAACAGCGATAGGACAGAGAGGAAGAGAAAGGAAAAGTCAGAATTTCTAAGCAAGAAAATGGTAGAGATGCAGCTAATTACCACCACCACCAGGGATCCAGCCATGTTCCGTTGTCTCGGTGCAGGTGATGGTGCTCCAAGCTCCACCAAAGTCTCAGGCATCTCAAGAGAGGAGTATGCAGTCCTTTTATTGTTCCAATCACCATGATTTCTCTGAAGAGTCTGCCCATTTCCACGGAGCTTATTGTAATATGTTCTGCCCCATGGTCCTCCATGTGTGTGTGCCCAGGTGTTCATGGTGGTCATGATGGTGGAGGACGACTTGTGGTGCCTTCAGCCTCTGCACATCTTCCTCACCTCGATTTCCTCTTCACCTGGCTCACACGCAGGTGCAGCTTGGTAAGCACTGCCAAGGCTGCTGCTGTTCTAGCTTCGGGCGGATGTTGTGGTTTCCTCGGAGACAATCTGAGCATCCTCCTTCACAGCAACAGGATGCTGAGGCCAAGAAATGGTAGTTGTGAAGCAGCAATGCTGAGACAAATGGAGTCCAACACAGTCCCTTACAACCTGAGACCAAGTGGAACTGTCTGCCCACAGTACTCAGTGATGTGCCTCTCTAGAGCAGCACTGGCCGTCTACATACTCCACACTTAAGCCTGAATCTTTTATGGGCCTCATGTGGTGCTTCATGCACACAATTACTATCTTGTGTTTTTCTGGTTTGGTGTGCTTCAAATAATGTGGAGACTTGTCCCCAGGAGACTGAAGTTTCCACAACATGGAATTTATCATATATGTTGTATAATCAGGTGTGTGATAGGACAGCATGAAACATATCTGAGTGTGTAAAATTTTCTAGGACACTGGAAAGAAACAACTAGTAGGGAGTACTCACTCCTGAGATTTATCCACAGAAGCATACAAGCTTTGTCTTGAGAAAGCTGAATAGAGGCATCCAAAACATATCCAGAGAGTGAGCTAACAAGTGGTGTGACTGAGCAGAAATTGAGTATATGAGCTGATTCTATGGCTCTTTTATTTAGCAATATGGACGTAAAGTGCAATATTATGCTAGTCAAGGAGGGAAATTTTACCCCAATTGTGGGCTGAGCTGCTGAAAAACAGTTGTATTATGAGTAAGGGTCTCCTAAATGTCCTGTCATAAGATTTTGCACTCTTCTAAATTGACTTGCAAGATTTTTGCCTATAAAATCTTTAAATCTGATTAACAGATCCACCCTTGCTAAATTTAATAAATATATAAATATATACATACATACATAATATGTATATAATAACATAATATGTATACATACATAAATATATAATATACACACACATATAAAAAACAGATTTTTGTCACACATATATATATTTAGATGACAATTAAAAGGAAAACTCTCAGGATGGGATTTTGCTGACCACACTCTAGGTCTATGATACATAGTTCCAGCCACTAGTGCTGACCCTGTCACTCACCTCACTCTCTGGTCCATCCAGTAGCTATTTTTGGGGACACAGCATTCCCAGTCCAGTGGCTGGAGGTTAAAGACCCCCACTCACTCCAGTTGCTAATGCTGAGAATGCACTGGCTGCAGTAGCTGACATCAAATTTCACTCATACACACAGAGGTCTTACCAGCAGCTAGCACTGAGACCTTACAGCACATACATGAGATACAGAGTGAGATTACACGGAGAAAGTGTTAAGAAAAAAATTAATAAGAAGATGTAAGAAGGCAGGACAGACTGCAGTGATCAGGCACAGGGCTCAGACAAGTGTACTGACAAACACCTATTTACACACTACTGACTTCTATACGTTTTTCTGCCAACGGTGCTCTCTGTTCCTTCCCCTGCACATTGTCTCATGAGTTGGCACAGTCCCACTGAGCACTCCAACATTCTGGAACCTCAGGTTTGCATCCTCATCCATTGCAAAGTCCAAGTTTGCCTGCAGTTTCTTGGTAGCCCATCAATTAGTGTGGCTGATCATGTTTGTTTCTGGTTATTGTTTGTTAATGTTAATTGGCCAGGTTTTACCTCTCTGTGTGTTTGTCTTCCTGCCTTTCCTTATCCTTCCAAGTGAAAAAATAAACATCTGTCACTCTACATATCCTTACCAATTCATGCCACTGACCATGACCACGATCTCTATTACCATGTGTTGGTGAGGTTTGTCTCTGTTACAGTGTTGTTTATGGCTCCTTTGACCAGGTACACTTAAAGGAGTAGACACCCTCCTTCCTCTTACTCTTACAGTAAATATCTTCATTCAGGGTGCAGTGACCTGGTGTAACTGCTGACTGCTCACAAAAAGCATGTTTCACGTTCTCCCTTTCCCCCATCTCCAAGTTTTCGATCCTGTCATCTTTGGCAACACCCTACTCTTATATCAATTCAGGGGTTGTGAACTATTTCATTATCCAGCTACACCTCAATCGCACTAACAGCAGTGAGATAAGGAACAGATTTCTAATGAGGATCTCAAGCCTTATCAAAGTTGCCATCTCAGTTTTATATGGCAGAAAAGACAAATCATCATTTTGCTTCTACAGGTGGTGGAAGACTGTACTATTTTGAGAGGTAACAGAAGGCTTTGCTTGTTCTGTTTAACTACATTTACAGGTATTAAGTTTAGAGAAAAAACCCCAAAACTTATTTTTGTTGCTTTGAGATAGTAGACTTAAAAACTTTATTTTTTTTTCCCCATTTCTGTCTCTGAATCTGAGTCTTTTAGTCTCAGATAAAAATAAGCTACATTTATAAACTAGTCAGTGATATTAGAGAGCATTTCTTTGCTTACCTAAGAAATTATATGGTAATTTAACCTTTAGTCTACTAGTTTCAAATGTACTCACTAAATGAAATTAGTTATCAAATAGTTATTTTCTGATATTTAATATGTCCTAAGTTACTTATGTTTTTTTTTCTGGTCCAGACCTCCTGCCTATGAGTTATACCTATATAAACACTCAGAATTATTATACAGTCAAAATATTACAGGAATTTCCTGAAAACAGCTCCAGCTAAGGTGTAGGCTAACCAACTCCTTCATATTTAAAAGGTCACACATTCAATAGAGAGAACTCAAATAAAGTCAAGGTTTGTTCACCGCTCAAGTTCATAAAATGCATAAAATATTTTGAGCCCTTTAGCAAGTAACTTCAGCTCCAAGACAAAATTATCTTAGGGCAGGTCTGGTATAGTAACTTTCATAAAAGCTCTAGACCCTTGCTTCTCTAAGAAATGGTTTAGAGCCTTTAAACCTATATGTATCTCTTGGAAATCCTGTGGTAAGTACCTTAAAATGGCTTGAATATGCAATTAATTAAAAAGCCACACATTTTGCTTCGTACTTTTTGTCTATCCCGCTTGTTTGTGTTTTAACTACATAAGCCTAACACAGCCACCAGCCAGAGAGGAACACAGTAACTAATGCCTTACAGTTCAATATGATCAATTTTTAGTTCAGCTTCAGAGCAGCATTTTAAATCTCTGGGCTAGGAGAGCACTGTAACCTTAGGTGTTTATTGAAAAGAATGGTTACACCTCCTAATATTATTTATGAAGGGAAAAATTGCTTCAGAGACTCAGCCCATTGTTAATATTTGGGATTTGGATTCCATCAAGCATGTTTCCTGGATAAATGCCATTCAGGATTTAATTTGTTTTAAAGACTAAAGGCATAGGGCCAAACTATGTACTGAGGGCCAATTCATGCACATCCAGGGCTCCTACATATCCATTCAATAGCATTTACTCTCCCACTTCCTGGAATAGTTTAATCTTTTTTGTAAGTGAAATGATGAAAGAGGTGCTGCGGCACAAAGCAGCACAAATGAGGGCCAGGATGAACAAGTTTTAGATACAGGGATAGGAAGAAAACCACATTTAAACAACATCATCCAGGCAGTTGCCAAGAAGAACTGAGACAGATTCAGTCAATGAACAGAATTCAAAATGCATTTATAATTTAAATGTATATACATAATCTTTAGTATTCAATCATCAGACCACTAGTTAAGACTGTGTACTAAAGGGCACTAAATATTCTCAGCATCTCTTTTAAGTTTAAACAGAAGTGTCCCAAATATCTCAGCCTTTCAGGACATGCCATAATACAGCACAAGTAAAACAAAAATGGAAATAATCTGACAGGAATTCCTTTCAAAATATTACTTTGTTTCAGCCTTTCGTACCTCCCTGTAGGTTAAAGGGGGAATTCTAAGTCTAGGCAAACAAGCACTTATTGAGATAGATGGGTGTCTAAGGGCAGGGAAGTAAACAATGCCTGTGTTAAGCATACAAAAAACAAACAGCCCATCTCTCCACGCCTTGACACCCCTACCCCAGAAATAGGACCTGCTGTTACACAATGGGAATTTCTAGGTTGGAAGCTTAGAATATACAAGCATATACGAACTGGAACAGCTTGTTTTCATTAATAAAGTTCAGCTTGTTTTCTTTACATCCTGTATAGCAGAGGACCTCTAAATCTGGGATATTTTCCTAGCATTAGTTTTCGTGAAAGCTTAGTTATATGTAAAATATATGGACAGTCAGTGACTCTAGTGGCTGTATTCAGAAATTTACAAATATTCAGTGCTCATGAGTATAACTTCCCTCACTCTGGAGATCAGTTCCAAATGCTGCTCTCAAACTGGCCCTCCCAGATAAATTAATCCCATCCCAAGATGTTTCTAGGTTCCAGCTTTCTATGATGTTATTATGTCTCCTTTTGTTGGAAAAGGGGAATTAGTTAATTTTTCAAGCTTTCTTAATTAAGAGCATAAAATTTTAGATATTATTGCCATTGTTCAAATAACAGGCACAAACAATTATTAGAAAATGGCCCCTGAGGCCATTTCTATAACGATTAATGGGTGCCTAACTTGTATTTAGGAGACTTAACTCCTCTTGAAATCAGTAACAGTTTAAGAAAAAGCTGTCTTCCACATGTTGAGCTAAAAAATTCCAGAATACATTTCTGTAATTGACTTCTCAGGTCCACTCTGAGGAAACAATTTATTTCCCCCAGAAAATAACCTGGTTGCTATGTAAATGACTGCTGGGCAATCCAACTTCATGATATAAGTACACTTCAATAAGTATTAGGAAGGAAAAATTATAATTTTTTAACTCATCATCGTGTGTCCATAATGGATGCATAATGGTGGTAACTTCTTGTTATTATTTCCATGTATATATGAATCTGTTCACTCAAGAATGACCTGCATTTACTACTTTTGGAGAGAAACAGATGGCTTCAGAAAAATAAGTCATACTCTGCATATATACCTAAGTGGGTAGTCAGAATATCTAATGAAATACAAGACAGATAGAAGGCAAAATAGTGGAGATAATTGATGGGAAATCACAGCATCCAGAAGGCTAGGAATCATAGGAAAGGCTGAGATTAAGAGAAATGTGAGATGCATAGGAATTGTAGAAGATGCGGGCGTGGAAAAAAGACTGGATCTAAGGTTTTTAATTCATACTGATTTTCAAGTTTTCTGTCATCAAATCTGGGTATTTTTACCTATTTAAAACCATTAAACTATCCTCTCATTTGACATCGTCCTTAGCAATATCTGTGTACTTTACTGTTACTTACTGAAAATGCTAATAAGTAATATTTCAGCTGTGTAGACTTCATAACTGATTACTGAACTTCTTACATTCTTCACTGATGGTATGTAAAAAGACTCTTAATTCTTGCATCAGAACAGGGTTTGTTGTGTTGTTTTTTGTTTTTTTTTTTAATGTAGCTATCAAAATTATTTCTTATTGGCATAACTGTACAAAGTTAATGTACTAAATCACAGATTTTTGCTTTGCTAAATTTGCAGTTGTATTCACCCTTTAGGAAACTGAAAATTTCATCTCTAAGTGTCCTACCACATCTCTCAACATAATCAGCGATGTGCTTCTTTAATGGTATGTTGATGCTGGAAAAATGAGAACTATGACCTTTGTGCTAATTAGTTATATGAAGAATCCAGTGAGGTGCAAAGTGTTAGACTTAATGGTACCTTAGATTACACATTTTAATCAAAACTGTGAAGGTAATACATGGTGCTAATTATACCACAGAAATTAATTCAGACAGATACATTGTAACATACTTGTAGGCTTAAGTGCATTTCTCTTCAGAGATTTTTAAGGTACTTTCTAATTATCTAATTAGTAATGAGTATTCCTAATTTTTTTAATTTTTAATTTTTTTTTTTTTTTTTTTTTTTTTTTTTTTTTTTTTTTTTTTTTTCAGGAAAATGTATGAAATGTAATTGCTACTTTATCAGCAGCAATGTATCTATATCAATTTATATGATGCAATGTCAGGACAATATGTTAAAGTTTATACTTGGCAGTAAATTGCAATGAATGTATAACCTTTCAGTGAGTCCTAGCACTTCAGAGGCTGCTAAGGAAAATGTTCAGGTAGAAACAATATCCTTCTGGACGTACTTTGATGCCATTTGATGCATTAAGTAAAAGTGTTCATGCTCATGTCTATTCTAATTCATCCAGAACGCTAAGGTTTGAGAAGATAAAGTAAAACAAATTTAGCTCATGAATTTTGTACTTCCTACTCCAGTGAATCATGGACTCTGAGTCATTTGTGGTAATGGTAAGGGAATGACACATTAATCTGGAGCCATTTATAAAACCTTTATCCATGTATGTAGTATCCCATTCTTTAAAGTAAATGGAACTGCTAATGTTCTGTTCAGTGAGAAAGGGTCTTGTGAGGTAAAAGAGAAAACCAGGTAAGCAAGCTTATGAAGAAAGTAAATTACTACAGTAGGAGTGCTGTAGACCATTTTCATTAGAAAACAGAACAGTACAGGAAAAAAGGTCTCTTTTGGTTTCCTGGGAACTTCAGGATAAAATTCTGCTACTCAACTAAAAGGAAGGCTGACACAAATTTATTCTTTACCATATATCACACACATCTATCCTAAGAATTGTAAACATTTTAGAAGTATACTAATGTCTTCTAAATTTACCAACGTGTGCCGGAGACAGCTTCTTTTTTTAAAATACAATTCCCACAAAATGCAACCCAATCTTACCATTTCTCCTGGATTCGGTTATTTCTCAAAGTCTTCTTGGAATTGATAAATGTGCATTGTATATAGACGGTTCACTATTTCCTCCCTTCACCTCAGCTCTCCTATGAGTGATTTCAGTATGACTGCTTATGCATCTGAAGGATCAATTTTCTCTTCAGTAATAAAGTATTAATCTTTTTATCAACATTCAGCTCAAAATGATCTTGTGAAAAAGTTCCTTCTCCTTTGAAGGTTTTCTTCATCTTCCTTTGGTTACCCAGAAAAACAAATAGAATTCTCTGTTTCCACAGAGAAACTGAATGAAACACAGGAAAGAGGGCTTTGTTCAAAGGAAGGAGAGTGAAAAAGTCTGATTTATGTAAGGCATTGTTGCCAAACTATTTCTCACAATTTTTATAGGTCTTTTTATGTTACCACTGTTACATCAGAATCTCCTTATGGACAAAAAGGAAGACACCATATACACAAAGCCAAGAATTCACTGTTAATGCAAGTAATATTTTAGCAGTCTAATGTCCTCAGTTACCTAATTGATACAGAAAGGTCTTATTAACAATACATTTCAAACTGTTATACAATAAATACCTTCCCAATGTCTGACCCCTTTCTCTGGTGGTGTGCTCACTTCTCCAGTGTCTCCATGGGTCCCAAGGTGAGCATTTCCATCTTCCTTAGGCAGTGGGATGGGTGAGAGGGTTGTCCAGAGCCATTAACACTTTTTGGCCTTCATCAGCAAAACCACGATGGTCAAGGTGGGGTGGGTTGTCAGGGCACAGCGTGGACTAGCTGCTTCCAAGGGGACAGAAGTGTGGGGGCTCCCCAGAGGGTGAGGCAGGGCCTGGCAGCCAGGGCCTGTCCCGCAGCCCAGTCAGGAGTAGGGCAGTGAGGGGACACTGGGGCAGCCCCAGCCCTGGGCATAAGGCAGGTACCAGGACACCAGGCTGGTCTGTGGTGCCATAATCCCAGTCTGACCAGCAGGGGCTCCCAGTGGGCAGTGACAGTCTCCTGAGCACAGGGGTGGGGAACCAGTTCCAGCTGGCTCCAACTGGCCAAGGCCACCCCACCCCCTGTGAGAGACCTGCCTTGCCCCAGCTGAGACAGCGGAGCCGCAGGGCTAGAGTAGGGATGCTGGGGGGAAGCACAGGGGCTTCGGCCACTGACTGAGCACCCACACCTGGCCGAGGAGGCGTGTGCCCTAACGACGCCAAGGGCAGGTAATGCAAACTACATTGAAGACAGGGGCACTTGGTGAAGTAAAACCCACTCTGATCCAGGTAAACTAGTTTTAGAATGAAAGTTGCAATGAAAAAATGCCAGTTGTGACTGTTTCAGTAGTCTGAAGCTTTTTGAAATGTGTTCATATTATCTACCTGTAATAAAAAAAGGAAGAACTAAAAAAAACCAACCAACCAACCAAACAAAAAACAAAAAAGGTTTTCGAAAGAAATGTTTGGTTCAAATTAAATATATTTTATAGTTTATCTAGCAGATAAATTCACATATATAATTAGTATGCTAAGTATAAAACTACAGGTGGCCCTACTTTAGAAACTGAAGGGAATATTTAATATTTTTACTTATATTATTTTGTCATGCTTAAATATTGTTTGCATCATTCATATGCTGCAAAATGTTTGGTTTATCCCCCTGTTTGATTTGAATTGTTCTGCCTTTCATCCTAACTAATTTCTAAGAAAATCATGTTGTCGCCCGTAATATTGATGAAGAGGTCAGAGCAGAAGTCCCTCACTGGGATCTCACTTCCCCTGGATTTCAGAGACTTTTATTATGGCATCTTTCATAAAGTTGCAATTAAATCACTAAGGCAATCATCCTGATCAGACAGCAGTGATTCAGGTATGCATTGCTCTTGCTTCTTGATCAACACAGGGGTGTTGAACTCTGGTGTTTTGGTTTGGTGTTTTTTTTAGATCCCTTTCTAATGAGTGCATTAAAGAGAACAGATAATGACAGAAGTAAGGTAGATTAGAAGGAAAACTTATTTTTAAATGCATTTAATAAATGACTCACAAAAATGCTAAACCACAGATGTCAAATTACACTGACTGTACAATCTCAGATACTTTCTGGCAAAATTTTCCACTCAGTGGGTGCTCCATATTCCACAGTATACTGAGTAATGCTGGTGAAAAGAAATTAAATCCACCTTCAATTTCCTTTTTTTTTTTTTTTTTTTTTCCCTAAAAAAAAAGCCCACCAGAAGATTTGAAGACAGTCAAATTCAAAACAAATATTTTTAAAACAAATGTTCTCAAATATTCCCAGGAAAATGCAGCTCAAGTGAGTTACTTGTGGGACTAAGGCTTTCTATTGCTTTAAATATTATCTGCAAAGTTTTTCATATTAATGCTTTAAAATGGGAACCCTTCCAGCTCAGTTTATAAAACTGAATATTCAGATTCTTGGCTGAAGTAAATCAGTTTGATGGGATTATGCCAGTTAAGAGCATCAGAGAAATTGGCCAGAATGTGTTATCACCCTATAGATATAGGAAGCCTTGTCTTATCTTTTTTCCTTTGGTTTGGGGTCCTTGACTCCTTTAGTCACAGGGACATACAAGCAGATATGGTGATACAGTATACGTTGTTCCCCAGCAGGATTGTGGCACTTCATTAATAATGCCAACCAACACTATACTCAGGATCAGTCATCCTCCAGTTCTCAAGTCTCCAAGACTAAACTACTGTAAAAATATATGAAAACTCCATCTAGCTCGTTCATGAAAACTCAGAAGTTTAGAATTTGTCAAAAAGTGATCTTTCTTGCTCAGGCTCTCCATCTCTCTCTTTTATTAAATACAACTGTTCATCCTCATCCCTAAGTGCTGCAGATCTATCTGCCTTTTTGACAGAACTGAGTCTTCTGAAACTTCTGAAGTTTTCAGAGTTTTAACTTCCACAGATATTTTCTTATAGCTTGGTGCTATATTTTATAATGAAGGTCCAAAACTCAAAGCTCCTGGTAATTTTATGAGAAATAAAAAGGAATGTGAAAGAGTAATTCACTCACAGTCTACCCCCATCAGGAAAGGAAAGAAAATAAGATAACATTGGTTAGTTCATAAAACAGTTTTCTATATAACCCAAATAAATTAAAAAAAAAAAAAAAAAAAAAAAAAAAAAAAAAAGTAGGTTTATATTGTTTTTCTGTTTAAGTAAACTCTAGGACTGCTTTTGTAGAATATTGGTGGATAATCTAAAGGTCTCCAAACCAAAAATAATTGATCAAAACCAAAAGTGCTAGCTTCACTTTTTCTGTTGCTTTGATGAAAGATTTAAATTTTCCAAAGAATAATGTTACTTAAAATAAAGCACAGGACAGTAAACTTTCTTAGTTCAGTAAGTAGTCTTACTCTCTATTGAGATTCTGTGACATAAGCCTACCTCTAATTTTCATGTATGTTTTTTGGAGAGTGAGAATGACTTTGTTTCCCATTAACGCTCCTGAGTTGTCTTATCAGTTTGTCAGTCAATTATTTTCAGTCTCATTTTATTTTGTTTTGCTGACCTATGCATTTTCTTCAATTACATTATTTGGTGTGTGAAACTGAGAAATAAAACATCTTCGTAAGTCTCATATTGGCACACTTTCTTTGTAACCACAAAGAAGTGATTAAATTGTCCTCATTTATCAATTTGTGAAATGAAGAAATAAAATCAAAGTTTCCCTATTTAAGGGCATTTTCATAAATGATCTGTATGAGTTTTTGCAAAGTCTTTAGAGTGTATGCTGATGAATAATATATAAACACATCACAGCTCCTTGTATAAATTAAACACCAGTTGAAAGGTAGAAAATAAAGAAAGGTTATGGTTAGTAATTCAGGGTAGTTTCCAGCAGTGTCATCTATGACATTTTTGTCAAAAAAACTGAGTATGGAAAGATGGATCTCTTTAACACCCCACAACAAGTTATTCATTCTGGGGCTGCTCTTGTTCATCTCAGAGCTCTAGTTTTTTTCTTTCTGTTGCCCCTGAGCTGAGGTCTCGCAGTCCCATGCTTTACAACACTTCCCAAAGAAAAGGTCCTGAATGGCTGATATTCCCTCCTTGTTCTTAAATTCCCAAACTTCCCAAAGTATTTCACTCATAACCTTGAAAGCATGTCCAATCTTTTCTGCTCCAAGTAGTCTCTCAGCTTTCCCACCATGCTAGGCTCTCTCTCAACTCTCCAGCCCTCTGGATTTTGTCACACTTCTGCATCCTTGACTATACACTACCACTGTGCCACCCCATCTATATTCCCAGCTTTGATGTTTCTGTGTTCATGAACCTCATCTTTCTTGCCCTCCAAGTCCTATACATAATATAGTAAATTCCCCCCCTTTTTACATAATTTAAAAATCCAGGGTCTTGTGACTACTGCTGCTCTCTTCCACTGGTCACAGAAACTTGTTCTTCTTCCCCACCTTACTTACTCCCTACTTGGCGAGGATCATAGACTTGGCACTGCTGTGGGAGGGATTTAGCATAACAAGACACTCGCCAAAATCCACTTAGATACAAAAAAAAAAAAAAAAAAAAAAAAAAAAGGAGATCCAAGAACAAAAGGGGCAAAAAAGATATATGACAGCCTCACCCATGAATCTATGTGAGTTATTCTTTTTTAAACTTATTCATAAAGGACTTGGGAAAGGGAACAAAACTTGTAATTTTTCCAGTTGAACAAATCTGAAGCTCATGGTACAGACTTGCAGAAGGATTTGAAAATGCAACACGAGTAGTTGATGGAATAGCAGATGAAATTCAGTGTTGATAAGTGCAAGGTAATATGCCTGAGGAAAAAATGACTGTAAGTTAGCTTTTGCTTCTCATGAAAGTGATCCTGAAGATACCGTTGACAGTTCTCTGAAAATTTTAACTGCGTGTTCAGCATCAGAGAGGCAAATTATATATTCACTTTAAAAAAGAAAGAAAAAGAAAAAGAAAAATACCTAGAAAGATTATTTATTCCTGTTTAATATATGGTTTGCTAGCACTTTCAGTGCTATGTGCAGTGCTTTTGACCTGTATCTTCATCCAAAAAAAAAGACTTGAACAGAAACAGAAGAGATTTCTGTATCCCAAAGGATTTCTTACTTTGGGGCATGGGGATGTTACCTGTACTAAGCACTACAACTTACGAAAATAAGCTAGGTCAGGAAGACTTTGGTAGAGACAGCTAAAATCATGAATGAATGGAGGAGGTAAATAGTGATGATTCACTGTTTCTCATTTCCCAAATAATAGGTAATACCTAATGAAATTCTCAAGCAACTGATTAAGTGGTTTAAACAAGAACACAGAACTACTTCTGCATATAATTAGCTATGATTATATGAAGTGGGAATACGATATACATGATGGTTTGGGTACACATTTAGATTGGCAAAATGTAGTCATAGGCTGTTTTTGGAATTATAACCCAGGAATGATTTATACAGTACATACCTTATTTCCTATATCATTTAATTAAGCACCTGGTATAGAGCAGTGTTAGAAGAATTTACATAATTTAAAAATGCTCCAGGGTCTTGTGACTACTGCTGCTCTACCACTGACCACAGAAATTATATATTAACTTTTTTTTTTTAAAAAAAAAAACCCAAACCAAACTAGAAAGATTATTCATTCCTGTTTAATGTTGAATGCCTGACATAGTCCCACTTGACAGATTCAATACAGAAAATAGCATAAATAAGACCTGAAGACCTATGGAAATCATTAATTTACTGTACATTTTTACAGGTCAGGTGTACTGATATTAAGCATATCTTTTTTTTCCCCAATGTCATGTTACTTAAAACACTCTTGTTCTGCTAGTGGTTCCAATTGGAACTCAGATTCCTAGCCACTTTATATTTTTCCAGGATCAAACTGTACAACAAAACTTATTTCAAAGGAAGAAGCATAATCGTGAAAGTCCTTGATGCTTGCCACAGCTCCCCCTGCCAAAAGAAAGGGAGAATTTCCATCAAAACCCAAAAAAACCCCTTACTGTTTAAAAAGAAAATGTCATATTTTGTGAAAAAGATTGTATGTGCCAGCACCACCTAGTGTAACACAATTGCTACCAGAATGGCATAGATGTTAAAGGTGAACTATGAATCAGTTGTATAGGGAAAAAATGTTTTTAATGGATAGGCCTTTGTGTAAAATATATTGTTTTATGAAAAGGTCATGAGGAAGTCAGATTAAGAAAGAAAATAAAACTGTAGTGTCTAATGACAAAGAACTTAAAAGAAGGAACCACATTAGATGAAGTTAGTAAAGGAGAGGCCAGAGAGGGGGGGATTTTGACTGTTGTAATGGAAACAAACAAAAATTCTTATACTGCTTCATGACTAGACAATTCATTGTCATTCTCCTGGAAAGTGACAAAGTATTACCTTTTTTTCATCAAAGAAGTAAGAAGGATGATTCCTGAAAAAGATAAATTTTTGACACTACATACACCAATCTTCTGAAAATGAAATGTAGTTTAATTTAGAAAAGATAAATACTATACTGTGAATGGTAAAATTCTAAGGGAAGTGTAAAGCTGATATGAAATGTCAAAGCAATAACTCTGTGTTATGATGCACAAAATGGCCAGAACATAATAGGTAATGGCAATTGATAAATCAGAGACAGGGACCATGGCTTTACATCAGGTTTTCTCCTTTGCCTAAGCTCACAAGTGCTTAGTTTCATAGGGAAAATGCTGTTTCCATTAAAAGTAACGTGACTCTTTCCAATTGCACCAACAGACATTGAATTAAGCCTCAGGTCTGAAGATTTTAAGTATATCACAAGTCAAAGGTGGAATATATTTGTTGTTTCTGTTACATAGTTTAATAACTAACCTTTAACTATTTCTCTATAGGAACTATGCTGATATAATGAAAATTGAGGGATATAAATACATATAGTACAGATATAAATAAATATGGGGGATAATCCAGCCAGAGGTCTAAAAAGAATGCTGTATTATCATGTTGTCAAAAGAATGTTTTTGACAGTTAATATATTTATCTCAGTGGTTTTTATATAACTTTCCTAGAACTACCATATCTAGAAATTGACATTGCAACAAGATCACTGCAAACATATGCATAACGTAATATTGAAATAAAAATGTCTTTCTAGGCAATCTTTTTTTTATCTGAAATGAAGATTATTTTTTTTTTTTCTCATGTAGCTTTTTCCCCTCCTACATTTAAAGGATCAAATTAAGCTGAAGCTTGCATTTTCCTGATTTAGGAAATTCCTTCATGTAGGAGTACATTTGACTAAAAAAAGAACGGAGGAAGAAAAATGGGAGAGTGCACATGAGAAAAAGAAACCAGGTCTTTGAGCCAAATATAATGGATAAGTTTCAGAGATAGCTATAGTTTATGCTATGTGGCTGTTAACACAGCAGTAGGGATTGAGAATTAGAGGAAGAAGAGAAGGATACCATCACTCAGCCAGGTTCAGTGAGCTATATAATCTACTTAAGAGTTTGATTAGAAATTCTATTTTGTCAGAACACTGGGCAAGTTTCCTTGTGGACATGAAGGAAAGCAATGGGTTCTTAAACTTACTCATGGCAGCAATCCCTTTGTTGCCTCTTTTTAGTTAAGGACATGGAGGTAACCATGATAAATCTAAATGGGCAGAGCGCTGATTGGCTTGTGAACTTCCTATCTATAAAGCTCTGATATTCTCCTTGTCGGCTGTATCTCTATAGCAACAACTGAAGGGCAGGAGCATGTTGAGAAAAAAAGTAGTCAAACACTTTCCCGCACTATAATTTGTTCTTATCGTAACTCTCATTCTTTTTCAAAGATTACTCTTGCTTTATTGAAGGATGTCAAACTGTGTTTTCTTCAGAGGGGTGAAAATATTTAAGAGTAAAACACTCATGCCTACAGTCCTGGTATAACATGCACTCTGGAACGCATATAGAAAAACATGAATATCTGTATTCAACAAATATATATATTTTAAAAGGTATACTCCTCACATGTATCTTATACTTGATACTTATTTATTTTAATGTTCTCAGATATTAACTGAGGTAAGTTCAAAGGATGAAATGAAATATTTTTTTTATCAAATTTTCCTCTGGATTTGCTCTTAGAAGTACTTGGAATTATGTGTTATAAAATATATTAGTAGAATGGGATTGTAATGTAACCTCTGTAAAGAAGTTATCTGAGAGGATACTGTTTTAAGGAGCCTGTAAAATGTGAAATTTAGTTTCAGTATGCATATATTAATGAGTTTCACTGTATTATCTCTACATAGTGGTCTCTACATTGTCTCAGACTATATTAAATATTCATGCTATTACTGAAAAATTATTTTTGCTTATTTCACACTGTAGAGACCACTGCATGTTGCAATTGCGTAAGTGCTTGTTTTCCATTAACACTGAAGATGATAAGGATTCTGTGCTTTAAACTTGCTTCACTTTTTTTAGTTTGTAACTTTTTTACATTTTTTACTTTGTCAGTAAGAGGAATCCAAGGTCATAGGCTAAACATAATTTGATACTAGCATTATATATACAATAACAACACCTATATACCACACATTCATGTAATCATCATTATAACAACATAATTATAAATGTCTTTCCAACATTTTCTCCTACAGCTTATTACAACACTTTCATTTTCTTCTCAATAAAGTATATTTTATTCCAAGAGCATGCAAGGTGATTTTATCAGCTATAGCACATAATGTTCATGTTATCACCTAATTTGAACAGGATTTTACTTTTTGTATTCATATCAAAAGGGTATAATGAATTACCTGTGAAATCCTTTAAATGATATCCTGAATGTGACACATTGTTAAATGGTTGTTAATGTTTTAAATATAAATTTCTACTAAACTCTTAACAAAAAAGTGGAATAGCACGTATTTTATCCATGAATAACAGCCTATGTTCATCAGGTTTCAGTAAAACAGAAACAAGTTTTCCTTGATTATGCTTAGAGAAAAAATTCAAAAATCAGGAGAGAAGATTCAGAAGGAAGAGACTTTTAAGTTATTTTGTTATATTTTACTATGATTGGATATATCCACTGAAGACTTATTCCACTATTGAGGGCTTTTAGTTGTCTCTTCACTCCAAATACCTGAAGAAATGTCTAGATAATATATTGCTGGATGCTGGACTTGATACACACCACAAATTTTAGACTGGTGGTTGTCATAACCCAGACTGGAAGCCCAGAGAATACCACTGATTCTGTGATCCCCTCGGGTTAAATTAAGGTGAAACAACACCATATGACCAGTTAAAATATTTTATTTGTGGTAGAGAACAATTTAAACTTGGAAAAGGATAATGAGCAATGTGGTTTCTTATAAATCTATAAGGAAAAATAAAGGGAGGAAAAAAAAAAAAAAAAGGGAAAGACAAACAAAGGGGAGAAAAAGAGTCAAAGAAATCCAGACCACCACCCCTGGATCCATCATTGTCTCAGGTCCAGTAATCCTGGGTGGTGGGTTCACACAAAGCAAAGTTTGTTGTCACTTTTTAAATTCATCTTACTAGCTGATTAGCATACTAGATGAGGAGGGGCTGGTATTCCACAAATTCATTTCCATGAGAGATAAGAAAAGAGGTGGAGCATGGGTTCCATTTGTGTTTGTGGTCTTTGCCCAGCTTTGGTTATCAGTCATCCCAGAAGTTACCATCTCTTATCAGTTCTTATTACCACTTTAATGGCGAAGGTGAGAAGTCATTAGCAAGTCAAGCCTGGTGTCTGGTTTGCACCATAGAGCCCTAAAGTACCGGGTTTAGCGATATTTGTGCTTGAGGGGAAACACCTTCACTCAGCCCTTGTATCCCCCTCTGAGGCTTATCTAAGGAGTTTGACAATGCAATTGCAAGGTGGTAAGGAGTGCATCTTTCCCGATCCGATATCGAGGAGGGTTCTTAAACAATCCTGAGAGCTAGATTAAGACACAAATTAGGTCAGATGCTGCATAACCTTATAAAATTTATATTCTATAACAACTAATTAGAGCAATAGGACAGAGAGGAAAAGAAAGGAAAAGGTCGGAATCCCTAAGCAAGAACACGGTAGAGGCGCAACTAATTACCACCACCACGACCAGGGATCCGGCGATGTTCTGTCGGTCCGATGATGCTCCACGTTCCTGGCTCCGAGTTGGTTTCCCTCTCCAAGTTGGTTTCCCTCTCCAAGTTGGTTTCCCTCTTCTAGTTGGTTTCCCTCTTCCGAAGAGTACACAGTCTGTCTTTTTTATAATCCCCGTCCCCACAGTTTGTCCGCCCATTTCCAAGAGGCTCGTTGTTGCAGGTGCCACCCCGTGGTCTTCCGTGCGCGCGTGCCTGGGTGTCCGTGGTGGTCGTGCCGGCGAGGGGCCGATCTGTCTTGCCGTGGTTTCCCCTCCACCTGGCATACGCGTAGGCGCAGCTCGATGGGGGACTGCTATGTCCTTGTCTAGGGTGAATGTGGTTTTCGTCGGGGACTGTGTGTTTCCTTCAAGATGTGCTCCTTTATTCTGAGTCAGGAAGTGGTCGTCGTGGAGACAGTGATGTTGAGACATACTAAAAGTCCAAAAAGTTCCTTACAACATCCTTCAACACACTCTGCTTCCTAGGGTGACATTCCTTAGACTACTCCAAAGGCCACAGCTTGTCCTTGAGGTTTTCTGTGTTAATGAATGTTTGAGGCATTACTTCTTTCAGTTCCTTCAGTGATCCCAAGTAAATTAGGACAACACTATCATAATCCAAAAGGAAAATACTGTCACACTTCAATAAGGAAAACTGAATTTATGCTTTAATTAATTATCATAAATCTTAATGAGGATAAGTTCTAGTTACTTGGAACTCTGCATTTTGGAGATGGTAAAGAAGGCTCCTAATTACATACAGCACAATTTTACTTTTTCAGCATATCTGTATTCTTCTGCATGAATTCATAGAAAGAAGATGAAATTGACTTCAGCTAGTATATAATATCTCATTTCGGTAGACCTTAATAGATATGGGAGTACTAGCCATAGAAGGCAAAAGAGACACCATCAAAGGACATCCTAAGCCTTCAGGTCTTCCAGTGTTTAGAAAGCAACGTAAACTCCTGTCTTGTCATGCTAAAAAATGTCAGCATAAAACTACATCTCTGTGCCTCAGAAAAGATATGATCTAACAGTTATTATGGGACGCTCTTCAATATTCATGTTAGGAGCAGCAAAACATTTTGGGGCATCATGGACACTTAAACATATAAATCAAAATGGCAGAAGGAGCTAAACCAGCACTAATACAATTCAACGTCATTAAAGAATCACTATAGAAGGAAAGGAAGAATAGTTCAAATAAATAACTGAAACATAGCAATGCCCTTTCTCTTCCTGAATATTTGACCAGGGATTCTTAGAAGAGGACTCAGTTATAAGTGTGTCAGAGACAGGAGAGATAATCTGAAGAAATGTCTGCAGCAGAAAATTTGTGTTGGGTTGACCTGTGCTGAATGCCACGTGCCCACAAAGCCACTCTATCACTCCCTTCTTCTCAGCTGGGCAGAGGGAAGAAAATATAACAAAAGTTTCATGGGTCAAGATAAGGTCAAGGAGATCATTCAGCATTTACCACCTGTAAGGGACTGTGTTGAGCTGTGTTTGTCTCGACATTGCTGCTGCACCACTACCACTTCCTGGCCTCAGCATCCTGTCGCCATGCAGGAGTATGCTCAGAAGGAGACAAATTGTCCCCAAAGAAACCACGACATCCGTCTGAAGCTGGAGCAATAACAACCTTGGCAGTGCCTACCAACCTGCACTTGCGCACAAGCCAGGTGAAGAGAAAACCAGGGTGAGGAAGATGTAAGGAGGTTTAAGACACTGCAGGTTGACCCCCTGGTGGCACGACCACCATAAACACCTGGGCATGGGCACATGGAAGAACATGGGGCAGCACATATTACAATGAGCTCCATGGAAATGGCTAGATTCTTCAGAGAAAATGTGGGGACTGGGACAAAAAAAGGACTGTGTTCTCTTCTCTCAGGATTCTCCTTCCTCCATCCACTCAGAGCTGGGACTTTGGCAGAGCTTGGAGTTTGGAGCACCATCACCTGCACTGAGACCGAGGCAATGGGATATCGCTGGATTAGTGGTGGTGGTGGTTATTAATCTTGCTCCATCTCTTTCTTCTGCTTGCTTAGGGATTCTGACTTTTCCTATCTTCTTCTCTCTGTCTATCTCTATTACCAGTTGTATGGAAAATAAAGTTCGTAAGGTTGTACGGCACCTGACCTCGTTTATGTCTTAATCTCACTCTTGGGATTGTTTAAGAACCCTCCCCAATACTGGATTGGGACACCATCATGGGAAAAACAGACTCCACTTGTGGAAATTAATGTCATGTATTACAAATCAAATCACAGTAAGATAATGAGAAATAAAAACATATCCTAAAATACTTTTCCTCCACCCCTTCATTTTTCCCAGGCCCAACTTCACTCCTGAATTCTCTACCACCTCACTACTGTATGACTCAGGGAGATGGGGGATAGGGGTTGCAGGGAGTTCATCACATGTTATCTTTGCTGCTCCTTCCTCCTCATGCTCTTCCCCTGTTCCAATGTCGGGTTCCACTCACAGGAGACAGTCCTCCTCAAACTTCTTAAGTGTGGGTCCTTCCCGTGGGCTGCAGTTATTCGTGAACTGCTCCAGCGTGGGTCCTGTCCACTGGGTGAAGTCCCTCAGGAACACAATGCTTCAGTGTGGGTCTCCAATGGGGTCCTCTCCCACAAGTCCTGCCAGCAAACCTGTCCCAGCATGGGCTCCTCTCTCCACAGGTCCACATATTCTTCAGGAGCCTGCTTCAGCAGAGGCTTCCCATAATTTCCCAGCCTCCTTTTGTCTATATATACACCTGATCCAATATGGGGTCCTCCATGGGCTGCAGATGGAGATCTGCTCCACCATTACCCTCCATGGGCTGTAGGGGCACAATTTGCCTCACCATGGTCTGCACCAAGGGCTGCAGGGGAATCTCTGCTCTGGTGCCTGGAGCACCTCCTCCCCCTTCTTCTTCACTGACCTTGGTGTCTGCAGAGTTGTTTCTCTCACATACTCTCACTCCTCTCTTCTGGTTGCTGTCATGCAGTAGTTTCTTCTCCCCTTCTTAAATAAGTTATCACAGAGGTGCTTGGATCCCTTGGGAGATGATCCTGAAGGGTATAGGGGTCCAGGAAGGCTGGGCGCTCTTTAAGAAGGAAGTGTTAATGGCTCAGGAGCAGGCAGTGCCCAGATCATCTAAGAGAAGCTAGCAACAGAGAAGACCACCCTGGCTGAACAGGGACCTTTGGCTGCAACTCAGGGAGAAAAGGAGAATTTACAGACTTTGGAAGAAGGGGCTAGACACACACAGTGATTACAAAGATGCTGTGAGGCTATGCAGGGTGGAGATCATGAGGGCTAAAGCAAAGTTGGAAATTAATCTGGCTTCAGCAATCAAAGACAACAATAAATGTTTCTAAAAGTATGTCAGTAGCAAAAGATCAGAAAGAGTCTCCAACCCCTGCTAGATGCAAGAGGAAACATGGTAACAGGTGATGAGGAGAAGGCTGAGGTGCTTAATGACTTCTTTGCCTCAGTCTTTAATAACAAGACAGGTTGCACTGAGGGAATCCAGCCTCCTCAGCCAGAAGACAGAGACTGGGAGAGCGACCTCCTCACAATCCAGGATGAGACAGTCAGTGACCTGCTGCATCACACAGACACACACAAGTCTATGGGACCAGATGGGATACACCCGAGGGTGCTGAGGGAGCTGGCTGGGGTGCTCGCCAAGCTGCTTTCCATCATTTACCAGCAGTCCTGGCTGACCAGGGAGGTCCCAACAGATTGGAAATTGGCCAATGTGATGCCCATATATAAGAAGAGTGGGAAGGATGATCCAGAAAACTTCAGGTCAGTCAGCTTGGCTTCGGTGACCAGGAAGCTGATGGAGCAGCTCATCCTGAGTACTATAAAACAACACATGTGGGACAACCAGATGCTCAGGCCCAGTCAGCATGGGTTTATGAAAGGCAGGTCCTGCTTGAGAAAACTCATTTCCTTCAATGACAGGGCGACCTGCTTATTGGATGAGGAAAAGGCTGTGGATGTTGTTTACCTTGACTTTAATAAGGCCTTTGACATCGTTTCCCACAGCATTCTGCTGGCAAAAGTGGCTGCTCGTTGCTTGGATGGGCACACGCTTTGCTGGGTAAAAAGCTGTCTGGATGGCCGGGCCCAAAGAGTTGTGGTGAATGAAATTAAATCCAGCTGGGAACTGGTCACGAGTGGTGTCCCCCAGGGCTTAGTTTTGGGGCCACTCCTGTTTAACATCTTTATTGATGATCTAGACGAGGGGATCGAGTGCACCCTCAGTCAGTTTGCAGATGACACCCAGTTGGGTGGGAGTGTTGATGTGCTCGAGGGTAGGGAGGCTCTGCAGAGAGACCTGGACAGGCTGGAGCCATGGGCTGAGGCCAACTGCAGGAGTTTCCATAAGGCCAAATGCCGGGGGCTGCCCTTGGGCCACAACAACCCCCAGCAGCGCTACAGGCTTGGGGAGGAGTGGCTGGAGAGCTGCCAGTCAGAGAGGGACCTGGGGGGGTTGATTGACAGCCAGCTGAACAGGAGCCAGCAGTGTGCCCAGGGGGCCAAGAAGGCCAATGGCATCCTGGCTTGTGTCAGCAATAGCGTGGCCAGCAGGGACAGGGAAGGGATCTGACCCCTGTCCTCGGCACTGGTGAGGCCGCCCCTCGATTCCTGTGTTCAGTTTTGGGCCCCTCACTACAAAAAGGACATTGAATGACTCGAGCGTGTCCAGAGAAGGGCAACGAGCTGGTGCAGGGTCTGGAGCACAGGTCGTACGAGGAGCGGCTGAGGGAACTGGGGATGTTTAGTCTGGAGAAGAGGAGGCTGAGGGGAGACCTCATCGCCCTCTACAGCTACCTGAAAGGAGGCTGCAGAGAGCTGGGGATGAGTCTCTTTAACCAAGTAGTAAGTGACAGGACAAGAGGTAATTGCCTCAAATTGCACTAGGAAGGTTCAGACTAGATATTAGGAAGCATTTCTTTCCAGAAGGGGTTGTTAGGTGTTGGAATGTGCTGCCCAGGGCAGTGGTGGAGTCCCCATCCCTGGAGGTGTTTAAGAGTCGGGTTGACATAGCGCTGAGGGATATGGTGTAGTTGGGAACTGTCAGTGTTATGTTTTGGACTGGATGATCTTCAAGGTCCTTTCCAACCTAGATGATTCTGTGATTGCTTGCCAATGCTGTTGATGATTGGCTCAATGATTCCTTGCCAACGCTGTTGATGATTTGGCCAGCCCCGAGTCTGTCCTGGATCTGGCTGGCACTGTCTCTACTGGACATGGGGGAGACTTGACATCTCACAAAGGTCACTCCTGTAGCTCTCCCTGTTACCAAAACCTTGCCACGCAAACCCAATACACAGTTCTATTTCTGTTATATCCTGAAGGTGTGGGGACATAACTGATAATGATATAATGTATCAAACTCGTGTTATCTTGTAAGTAGATGAGAAAATTTGGTATCTGTAGCAAAAGATGAATTGAGGCCGTATCTGCTAAAATAAAACACTTCAACAAAGTTGAAATAACCTTTCAATATCTTTGCTGTCTTAAGTGGAGGAGTTGATAATACTAATAGGGATAATATTTTTGACAATCATCAAAACAGCTCCAAAGGGCTAAGGAACTATTGATGTACTTTCACAGTTATCATAACAGCACATTTTATTTCTTTATTTAGTTGGTCACCAAGGACTTGATTTCATATGCTCTGCTGTCCTTGTGAGATCTAACTGGTTAGATTCCATCATGGACTAGGATTCAAATTGAATGACTTCAACTGTCAGATGTAAACGAATTAATTTATTCTCTGTGTAATGTTTCCAGCACAAATGTTAGTCTAGTCTTTTTATGAGTAAGTAGTCAGGATAAATAAGTCAGCATAGACATTCAACTTTTAGATATGCATATTCAGGTTTTTTTGAGTTCTAAACCTGAAATCTGACAAGCTTTATTCTAGCTTAACTGAGCTCCATATCTGACTGAGTCAAAATGTTTGTCATATTCAAGAAGAAAGAGGAGACAATCAAGTGGTGCTTTTCAGTCAGCAGCTAATGAACTAGTATTGATTATAAGAAAAAAATATTTAAAAAGTTTATTATAAGTCTAAAGGAACAAAAAGTCATTAATCATGACACTAGAGAGTGACATGCTTTAAGTTCCTAAATAGAAACATCCTGTTAATAGCTTTCCTCAACAGTGTGATATAGAAAACTAATACAAATCACATAAAGTACAGAATTAACAATTGTTGTCTTGATGAAAATGGGAGTCATAAACCATTTTGGAAATTATGGAATACTGTGCAACTGAAGCAACAGAAAACTGAAACAGAAACAGTTTCCCATTTTTTCTTTCCAGACAACTAGAATTCGTGCAAATTAATTCCTTGTGCACTTTGTTTTTCAGAAGGCTACATAAAACAAGATTAGGGCATTGCTTAACTCATAGAAAAGCAGAGAAACAGTAAGGAAAATGTCCAGCTGTGCATTATGAGGTCATCATAACAACATAAATCTCAAAATCAGCATGATATCTGATGACATGCATCTGGTGTGCCTTCCGTCTTCAGGAGGGAAGGGCAGCTGCAGTGAGATTGAGCATTATCTCAAAGCTGCAGTAATTCAAAGGGAATTCATAAAGAGAATTCAAAAATCGTAAAGAAAGTTAATGATCATCACAGGAGAAATGGTATGCATATGAAAATTAGATAGGAAGTGTATATGTATGTGTATTTGAAGAAGTCAGAATGAAGATGATGAAGAAGCATCCATTAATTTGTGAGGCTATTGAAATTTTCACCCTATAGAGGGCTTAGATTATGTTACTTAAAGGATCTTAAACTTCAAGGAACCTGAACTGCTTGTGCATGGGCCAGTTGCTCTGGAGCTAATTCCAAACACCTTGGGAGGTTGATGAAACAATGTAAAGGACTATTAAAAAGGAAGTTAATAATGTAGCTTCTCAGGTTTCAAGGGTAAAGAAAAATTCTGTACGTCTTTGTCTATGACAAACTGCAACAGGACCATGGGAAATTCAGTTGGGTCTAGAAGACATATTAAAGCAGAGAGAGTTTAATTTAAGGGGAGCTGTCACATTCTAACCTCGGGTTTGCATCCTTACCAGTTTCAAAGTCATACAACAGCCTGCAGTTTTGTGATTCACAAGATGAATTCACAGACTTCAATTAGTGTGACTAACATGTTAGTTTCTTGTCTTTGTCTCTGATGTTTTTCAGTTGGATCTATGACTCCAAATGTTTTGGTTATGGTTTCCACCTTTTCCTTGGTGTCTCAGTTGACAAGGTTGTCAATCAGATAGTCTTACTGAAATAAATAGTCCCACATTCAATTTATCCTTATCAACTAGCTTGACTGACTAGGTTTGGTTCTCATCACTTCCTCCCTTATCATTTGCTGGTCAGATTTGTTCTTGTGTATGGTTTTCCTCCTTTTTCATTATCTCTTTTTGCACTGAAAACATCACTGACCAGACACTCTTAAAGGAGCAGAGAATATCTTCTTCGACATACCCTTACATATTGCCACATCTTTTGTGGCCATACCTTTTGCCATATCTCTTCCATCTTCATTCTGGCAATTCCCTTGTGCTCCAACCCTGTGTCTTCTAAATACCCCTTAGTGTTCTATATATTTGCTAGTTCCAGTCAGTAATCTGCAGGATTATGAAACAAGCCAGAGAGTCAGAGTCTATTTTTCCATATCTGCTGACCAAATCTTTGAGTGCTTTCTGCTTCCAATTTATTCCCCTTTCACAATCAAGTCTCAGTTTCCTGGCCTAAATAGCGTAAGCGCCTTCATCCCACCTTCCTTCAATATTCTTCATCCCAGTTTTCTTCATTCATCCTTCATCCTGGCCTTTTTCTTGTGTGCTTATCTTCACTCTATTGCCTTTGCTAGTCTTTTAACCAGAATGGGAATTCAAAATAAATAAACCAAGATGAACAACGAAGCAAGAAAATGAAAAACAAAAGAAAAAGGTCAGATCTTCTAGGGTGACTTCTAAGTGAGATACAGACAACTTTTATAAAGATAGAAACTGCCGTCATTTCTAGATCAGTTTTGCCTACCACTTGACCATTACTTATTTTCCTTACTGTCATAACAATAAATGTGCAAAAGCATAAGCTGGTGCATTTGGTCTGACCTTTTAAAAAATACTTTCTTACAGTTATATTTGATCTTACACTCAAAACATTAACTGAAGAAACTATTTCATTCACTCTTGTCTAATAAAGTAGAAAAAAAGCAGGACAAAAATTTAGGAAGTTAAAAGGGGTATGTACCAACCAAGTGAAATTGAAGTAGTTGGATTCACGGCTGTATTCCAGCTAGTGCCAATTCAAGAGATTAATGAACACTTGTATCACATCAATATAAAGATGATGAATCAAGCTTCGTTGGAGTTATTTATACTCAACATCTCTGTTGATTTTCCA
Organism: Athene cunicularia; assembly: GCF_003259725.1. Lineage (NCBI taxonomy): Eukaryota > Metazoa > Chordata > Aves > Strigiformes > Strigidae > Athene > Athene cunicularia. The sequence goes on along the minus strand of NW_020799091.1, from coordinate 50,509,073 downwards.
GTCACAAAAGTTTATTGATTGTGAATTATCTTCTTTCTTTTATTTGGATTTTATAGGTTTAAATATGCATTTAATTTTTAATTTTCTCATTAACCATAAGAATTTAATGTAGGGAATATTACAGATTATATTATTTACATATACACATAAATATAGAAATATACAGTACATCATGTTATGTATAGTGATCAAATAGGATCCATTCTTGCAATATTTAATCTTCCTTTTAATTTTTTTTGGAGGATAACAAATGAAAGCTCCTTTACAAGAACCATCATCACTGAACTGTGAATTACTTTGCTGATTACAAACAATGACAAGTGCCAAATTCAATTATATCTGCAAACAATGTGAACTTTTCATTATAGTATTTTCTACTTGTATTCCATCTCATTTTAAAAATAAATTATTACAAAACCCAATAATACATATGTATTTTCTTTTAGATGGTTGTATAATGGAACCATGGAATCATTCATGTTGGAAAGGATTTCAGAAGATCACCTAGTCTAACATCCTGCACAACACTGAATTCAGAGCAGGTTGTTCACAGCCTAGTCCAGTCATGCAACTTCCAACCTCTAACTGTAACTTCAGTGAAGCATAACCTTCTGTCATGGTTTGAGCCCACAGCAAAACTGAGCATCATGCAGCTGCTCCCTCACTCCTTCTTCCTCAGGAATGGGAAGGAGAAAATAAAGCAAAAGACTCAGGAACTGAGATAAGAACAGGGAGGGATGATTCACATGGTTGCTCCTTTTGGCTGCCAGGGCACGCTGTTGAGTTATATTCAGCTTGCCATCAACCGAAAACCCAAGATCTCTTTCTGCGGGGCTGGTCTCCAGCCACTTGTACCCCAACTTGTATTTCTATAGAAACAAGTATTTATTGTAGCTATATGTGGCTTATCTGTAAAACTGATTTTTTGGGGGAACTCAGGTGATGGATAAAAAACTCAGATGTATGGTCATAAAGTAGTTACTGCAAATACATATGATTATGGAGCCTGTATATCACAGAATCACTGAATTGTCTAGGTTGGAAAAGACCTTGAAGATCATCCAGTCCCACCATTAACCTAACACTGACAGTTCCCAACTACACCATATCCATCAGAGCTATGTTGACTCTACTCTTAAATGCCTCCAGGAATGGGGACTCCACCACCTCCCTGGGCAGCCCATTCCAACACCTAACAACCCATTCTGTAAAGAAATACTTCCTAATATCCAGTATAAACCTTCCCTGGTGCAACTTGAGACCATTATCTCTTGTCCTATCTCTTATTACCTGGTTAAAGAGACTCATCCCCAGCTCTTTGCAACCTCCTTTCAGGTAGCTATAGAGGGTGATGAGTTTTCCCCTCAGCCTCCCTTCTCCAGACTAAATATCTCATACAGAAATTAAGGAAAACATTTCATAAATTCGTCTATAAGGTTGAATGTGAAAAATTAAAAAAAAAAAAAAAATCCAGTTTCATATCAGCAAGTCATAGAATCATGGAATGGTTTGCTTTGGAAGACACCTTTAAATATCTAGTACAACACCCGTGCCATGGGCAAGGACACCTTCTACCAGGTCAGGATGCTCAAAGCCGCATTCAACCTGTCCTTGAACACTGCCAGGGCAGGGGCATCCACCACTTCTCTGGGAAACCTGTTCAGTGCCTCACCACCTTCTTTGTTAAAAAAATCTTTATGTCCAATCAAAATCTACCTCTTTCAGTTTAAAACAGCTACCTCTCATCCTATAACTACACTCCCTGATAAAGAGTCCCACCCCATCTTTCCTGTAGGCCTTCTTTAAGTACTGGAAGGCCGCTATGAGGTGTCCCCAGACCCTTCTCTTTTCCATGCTAAACAACCCCAACTCTCTCAGCCTGTCCTCACAGGGGAAGTTTCACAGCCCCCCTGGTCATCTTCATGTTCCTCCTCTGGACCTGCTTGAGCAACTCCATGTCCTTTAGTTGGGGGCCACACAGACAAACATTCTAGGCAGGGTCTCACAAGAGTGGAGCAGAGGGGAAGAATCATCTCCCTTGACCTGCTGGACATGTTTCTCTTGATGCAGCTCAGGATATGGTTGACTTTCTGGGCTGCAATTGCACATTTCTGGCTCAGAGTCAGTTTTACATGCGTTAATATACCCAAGTCCTTCTCTGCAGTGTTATTCTCATTCCACTCTTGCCCCAGCCTGTATTTGTGCTTGGGATTGCCTCCACCCAGGTGCAGGACCTTGCACTTGGCCTTGTTGAACTTAATGAGGCTTGCACAGGACCATCTCTTAAGCCTGTTAAGGTCCCTCTGGATGGCATCCCTTCTCTCCAGTGTGTTGACCACACCACACAGCTTGGTGTCATTGGCAAACTTACTGAGGGTGCAGTCAATCCCACTCTCCATGTTGCCAACAAAGATGTTAAACACTGGTCTGAACACCAACCCCTGAGAAACACCATTTGTCATTGCTTTCCACTTGGATATTGAGCCTTTGACCACAATTCTTTGAGTGTGACCATCCAGCCCGTTCCTTATCCCCTGCCTGGCCTGCAGTTCCCCAGGTTTTCCTTTTTTTTCCTTTCTAAAAATGGGGGTTATGTTTCCCTTCTTCGTCAGTGGGAACTTCACTGGACTGCCACTACTTCTTAAATATGATGGATAGTAGCTTAGAGACTTCATCCACTGGTTACCTCAAGACACATGGATGCATCTCATCAGGTCCTATGGACTTGTGCACCTTCAGGTACCTTAAGGTTGTCTCAGACCTGATCTCCTACAGTGGGCAGTTTTTCATTCTCACAGACACTGTCATTGCCTTTCGTGACTTGGGCAGTGTTGCTGGAGCCCTTACTGGTGAAGACTGAGGAGAAAAAGTAATTGACTACCTCCTTCTTCATATCTCAGATAACAAGGTCTCCTGTTTCCTTTTGGAGAGGGCCTACATTTTCCCTAGCCTTCCTTTTATTACCAACATACCTATAGACACTTTATTCTTGCCCTTGACATCCCTGGTCAGATTTAATTCTATCAGGGCTATGGCTTTCCTAACCTGTTCCCTGGCTGCTCAGACAATTTCTGTATTATTCTCAGGCTGCTTGTCCTTGCTTCCACCCTCTGTATGCTTCCTTTTTATGTTTGAGCTTGTCCAGGAGTTCTGTGTTCATCCATGCAGACTGCCTGGTAGTCTTACCTGACTTCCTCTTTGTCAGGATGCTCCTAAGCTTGGAGCAGATCCCTGAAGAGGCCAAAGCCTGCTCTCTTGAAGTCCAGGGCAGCGAGCTTGCTCTGCTCCCTCCTCGCTGACCTGAGGACCTTGAACTCCACCATTTTATGGTCACTGCAGTCAAGGCTGCCACTGAACTTCACATTCCCCACCAGCCCCTCTTTGTTTGTGAGAACAAGGTCCAGAATTGCACCTCTTCTTATTGGCTTCTCCATCACTTGGAGAAGGAAGTCATCATCAGTGCATTCCAGGAACCTCCCTGGATTGTTTATGCCCTGCTGTATTTTCCCTCCAACAAATATCAGGGTGGTTGGTCACCCATGAAGACCAGGGCTTATGAATATGAGACTGCTCCTATCTGTCTATAAAGGGGTTCATCTGGTTGGTCTTCCTAGTCTGTCTGTAGCAGACCCCCACTATATTCCTGTCCCTGCCTTCCCTTTAAACCTGACCATAAACACTCGATCAACTCCTCATCAATCCCCAAGCAGAGCAACATGCACTCCAGCTGGTCATTGATATAGAGGGTGACACTCCTACATTATCTTCCCTGCCTGTCTATTGCAAAGAGCCTGTATCCTTCCATTCTAACATTCTAGTCATAGGAGTATCATTTGAACTAGACAAATAAACACATTTCAGTTAATTACTATATTCATTTTTCAGCGGAACTACATTATTAAATTAATTGAAATTAAAGTTAAATTGAAATTACAATCTGAATAAAATATAATGCAGGAATTTATAAGAAGCATTGTCTTTGTGGTATGCTTGTGCTGCATTTCTTTTAAAATTCATCTAGAAATATAATAGGTATTAGCAACTTACTTTAGCTTTATGTTAATTATATTTTATTGGAAACACAAGAATAAATAGAAAATCACAATTAAGACAACATTTTATTTGCAGGTCTAATGACAACTCCCTGGAGTTAGAGGTTTTTTTTAAAGACAGTACTTTTTAATATGTATATCTAGTAATGAAAAACAAAAAATGTAATTAATGTATAAAAGGACATGCTAGAGGTCTGTGTTGATGGTTTACAATAGCTTTATGTCTTGTTACCTGAAGATTATTTGTAAAGTAAAATGCTCCTCAGTGTTATATCAAAATGTGATATAAAAAGATATCAAAATGTCATTGGCATATCTTAAGCTTTCTGGAAAATATCCTCTGTCATCATTCCCTGTTAGGAGAACTTAACTTTTGATTGTGAGAATTATTAAGCAAGCTTTTTTTGTATAAATTTAGTAACACATAAAATCTCCAGGTTTACAAGACAGTGCACATAAGTGTCTATTCTGAAATAGTTTTTCTCCTCTATCATCAACATAAAATGCAGGCCATTTTACAGTTATGAATCCAGTTAAACATATGTCATGCTGGAAATTATGTTTAAAAAGTTTATTTAAGCTAAATTTAAAGAGGCATTTATGCTCCTGTTTATGAGCATATGTTATGCTCAACTTAATATATATGGCTGATATTTGAAGGTGAAGATTATAGAGTTTTTATAGGGTTATAAAGTATTACTATTAGGGCACAATCAGCTACAAAAAATATTGTGTGGAACGATACATGTAATAATTGAAATGGTACAGCTATGAGGGAACAACTTCTACTTAATAGTGATTCATTATAGCTAGAAAGATTCTATAAATTCTCAGGAATACCTCAAGTGGTACTGAGGTGAAGAACAACCAATCTTCAGAAGTAGTTTTGATATAATTTTTGTCATGAAAACGATGTTTTTAAAAAAAGAGTTTTAAATATTGTATTTATTGTTTACATTTCTGAAAAAAAAAAAAAAAGATTCAAATATTAAGTATACTTTAAGATATATGCAGAGACTAAATATACTCTTACCAAATATATTTCCTAATTTCAGAGACTTTGCATTTTAAATACAAAAATTAAATGTTTGTCCACTAAATTGGCAAAGTCCTGTGCATTGTGTATACACATGTGCAAAAGATTGCAAACTGTGCACAAGATTTCGGAATCTGTTACACAGTCACAGGGCATAGACATTTGCAGTAAGCATGCAGCATGCTCAATGCAAGCCTCTGAGCACCTTTCAACATGATGACTTGGACACATGAGACCTATTGAGTAGGTGGGGTGAAACTGACTGTGGAGAGAAATTTTAAGGTACTTATAATGCAGTATTTCATCCACCATTTTTCTGTGGAGGGAGCGAGATTTAATCTTAAAAAACCAAAAAACCAACCAACCAACAAAAAAACAAAAAACAAACCAGGATCATCATTTAATATATGGGTCGTGCTGTTACAGTTTTACTTGATGATGAAGATGTGAGTGAACACTGAATAGACCAGCCTTTGCAATGACAAGAAGAGGGTCTGTGTGGAATAATAAAGGCCTACTCATGGCAACATCTATACTCTAAAGCCATAAATATGTTAGTCATCTAAATAATATCCAGTGATCATTATATTTTAATTTCCTAGTGTAAAAGAAGGAGAAAACATGCAAGAAATGAAGAGGAGAAAATACTTGGTAAAAAGAAAGAAAGGTCAAATAGCACCTACTTTAATTTTCTTTCATATATATCTGAAATAGCTTTAATGTATAGTTGGAGTACAGAGTAAATCTATTCCTCTGTCAGATGTATTTCCCTTTCATACATTAATTTATGAAGATTTCACTCTAAATAGGACCTCACTATCAACAAGGAGCACCAAATTTATTCCTTTAATATGTTTATTCATTCAACCTACTTGATAATCAAATTTCATTTTTCCTCTGTTTATCATTAATTGAACAGATTGGTCCTTTATGAAGTACTTGTATACACCATTTTGTTTGAAATGAAATATGTATCCATTGTATCATTTATCTTTGTACTACTCTTCTTTTTTGAATGTCATTTTGACACTTGTGATTATTCCAGGTTTTCAAAAACCTAAAATTACATTGCTAAAAGAAACTTAAAAATATAATTAAATTTAATCCAAAGGCACTTATACTGTTATATAAAACCAAAAATGTAATTTGTTTATGCACCAAGACACTTACCTGAGACCAAAATAATATATTGTATGAAACATTACTTTAAAATTAGAAGTGAAATATTACAAAACTAGCATTTCAATCTTTGCAAACTTCCACCTAATCCCAGAGCATTAACCACATTTATATAGAATCATAAAATCATAGAAGTGTTTAAGTTGCAAAAGACTTTTAAGATCATCGAGTCCAACTATAAACCTAACACTGAGTCCACCACTAAACCATGTCCCAAAGCACCATTTCTACAGGTCTTTTAAATATATCTGGGGATGGTGACTCAATCTCTTCCCTGGAAAGCCTGTTCCAATGCTTGACAACCCTTTCAGTGAATTAATTTTTCCTAGTATCCAATCAAACCCTTCCTTTAGGCCCAGCCATTGAGACGGTTTTTCACCCAGCAGAGTATGCCTGTCCAAGCCACAAGCAGCCAGTGTCTCCAGGAGAACGCTGTGGGAAATGGTGTCAAAGGCTTTACTAAAATCTAGGTAGACAACATCCACAGCCTTTCTCTTATCCACTAGGTGGGTCACTTTGTCATATAATAAGATCAAGTTAGTCAGTTTCATATATGAATATGAAAATATATTTATGTGTGTATATATATATATAGATGCATATTTATGGGAGACTGCCATCTTTCAGCAGTGCTAAAGTGCACTGAAGTTTGAGAAAAGCTGGCCAATGACCTTAGCAGTTAATATAACAAGATAAAGTTTAATAATCAGCCTTTTTCTGCTAGTAGAAGAAACAGTCTGCTGAACTGTTGGACTCTCTGAGGAGCAGCTATTTACCACACAAAAAGAGCTAAAATTTCTTAACTTCTGAGGCACTTTCTTAATCTTCTGAGGCTCCTGGAGAAGCAGACAGCTCCCTAGAAAGCTGGCACTACAGCTTTATGGCCATGTACACCGAGTCCCTATTAAAAAAAAAAATCCAAGTGTTTCCCTTTTAGCTGATCAGTTAAGTGATCTTAGATGGACAATGAAGAGTATACAAGAAATAAAATCTAATGGAAACACACAACACCAGCAGTTTGTGCCAGACAGTAGTAAAAAAATATCACAGAGATGCCACCAGAGCATTTATTATCAAAGCTAAAGAAAACCAAATGCAAAAGAATAACTATTGAAAGTGTATGATCTATGCTTTTAAAAGCATCTGATAGTATTAAACTAGAATAGCATTGCTAACACCTTCCATTATTAATAAGCATGCAGCTCACAAAAAGTTTTCCTATTAGTGTCCATAAATATGTTTTTTTAATGTGTAACAGACAGTTTTGCACTTAGGTATCTGTAAGAGTACATTACTCTGGGGAGTTATATATGGGATGGATGTACTTATCCACAAGGAAAGGAAGGATGATCCTCTTAGCTGCTAACATAACTGTGAGAAACAGTTTATTCTCATATATAGCAAAATCCTTTAATGACAAATATCTCTGAAACCTGCTGTCTCAAGCTAAACTGCCTGATTCAACACTAAATTTATTCAGTCAAAATCTCTCTTCCTTCTGTTGGTAACCCAACTTTGATCTTTATACTAAAGGACAGAAGCTATTTTCCTGAAGACTGAGAGGAAATAAAACCCTTTATTTCAAAGCAGCTGTAAATAACATTTAATGGAGCCACTAGTAATATAATTCTTACTTTTTTTTTTTTTTTAAATAATAATTGGCATTTCTTAATGAGTTTATAAAAATGCCATGTTTTCAATTCTATAGTTATAACTGAATTACTATAAAGTGATCCGTATGCAGTTCTCTTACTTCTATCAGTTAGCTTGGTCTGACTACTGGTAAGAAGGTTATTCCTGATTTATACCAGAGTAAGAAAATAACCTTTATATTTCATGTAATTTGTGTTTATATTCCAACACAGTAAGCAAATCATACTATATTATAAGAGAAAAAAATATTTTTGCTGACGTATACTTGAGTGCACTTCAGTACAAAAATCAACTTCTATGAATTTTAAAGATTAAAATCAGAATCAAATTGAGAACTCAGTAAGATACAGGACCTATTGATTAAAAACAGATTATGGCAGTTCTGATTCCTTCAAATGGCTTTTTGTAACTGTTTGGTTCTGATCACCTTCTAGCAAAGATGATGGCACCAAGCAGTCTTACTAGTCTTAATAAATTAAAATTCTTTCTGGAGTCCTACCAGAACAAATAAAATTAGTGAGACTACTAGCAGGGTAATGTATCAGCCTGTGTAGGACAGGTGGCAGAATCTTACCCATGAGACTATTTCTATCTCTCCTTTGAATGTCTGATCATTATTGGGTGCCATCACATTTATTCAAAGTGTGGCTGCAGCTGCCTGATTTTTATTTCAGAAAAGCCTGAGTAAAAACCAAGTAAAACAAAAAAATCTACAAATTTATTCTACAGATACAGTAATTTCTGTGTTATATTGGGTTTGCCTTTGGCATCAGACTGTTCTTTTGCTGAAAAGATTACTATGATAATAGTAACAACAATGTGCATTTGCAGCCCAGAAATCCAAGAGGATTGAGGACTGAATCAAAGGAAGCATGACCAGAAGGTCAAGGGAGGTGATTCTTCCCCTCTACTCCACTCTTATGAGATCCTGCCTGGAGCACTGGGGCCCCCAGCATAAGAAGGACACGAATCTGCTCGAGTGGATCCAGAAAGGCCATGAAGATGATCACAGGGCTGGAGCACCTCCCTTACAAAGACAAGTTAAGAAGGTTGGGGTTGTTCAGCCTAGAGAAGAGAAGGCTCCAGGGAGACCTTATTGCTACTTTCCAGTACCTAAAGGGGTCTAGAAGAAGGCTGAAGAGGCAATTTTACAGGGCATATAGTGATAGGTTGAGGGGTAGCTGTTTTAAATTGAAAGAGGTAGATTTAGATGAGATATAAGGAAGAAATTCTTTACTGTGAGCATGGTGAGGCACTGGAACAAGTTGCCCAGAGAAATTATCTATGCCTCATTCCTAGAAGTGTTCAAGGCCAGGTTGGATGGAGCTTTGAGCAACCTGGGCTAGTGGAAGGTGTCCCAGCCCATGGCAGGGGGGTGGAACTAGATAATCTTTAAGGTCCCTTCCAACCCAACCCATTCTATGATTGAATGTTTCTATGATGTTAAAACATAAAATTGTAAGTTTCTTTGTTGTCTTTAGCAGGTCCTGAAAGAGAAAAGGTTTTGTTTTGGTGGGTTTTTTTTGTTTTTTTTTCATAAAAAACAAAACAAAAAAACCCACCCCACAAAACTGCAAAATACCAACAAATACAATTTAATTATAATGGTCGAAAGCAAGATATTTTAAAATTTAAAAAAGGGAGGGATTCTATGAGGTCATTTCAAACAGGCATGGAATAATGATCATATAGCTACAGCCACTAGAAACACTGTTAACATATTTACTCCGTCTATACTATTTATAAGTGTAGATGATTGTGATAGTGATGATGTAGATTTCACAACACATTAGTAATTTATCTCACTGAAAGTCCAGGTTTCCTTTATCGTGAGAGTGCTTCTGAATGTTTCTAATATATCTTTCAAAACCAATTGCCTGAAGACAAATTGAATAAACACTACCCTAATGGAAAGACCATATTTATAGTGCACTTGGACATTTAGGACAGGGAAAAACTGCTAAACTACTTCAGACTTTCTTTTTTAGTGAAGCTATATAGTCAAATATATATAAAAAAAAAATAGTATGAGAAAAGATTCTTTTAATTCCTCCCTTGCAAGAATGATATATTTTTTGTTAATTTAGGAGAACAAAGATAACATGGAGACTAGTCTGCAAAGGTGTATATTATTTGTAAAATTATTATCCAAATTCCAGAGGCATATTGTTTAAAGGAGTGACCTAATAAATGCTTTGTGAAAGAAAAAAATGCTTTTTTTTTTTTTTTTTTTTATAAACTTCCTAAAATAACAGTGATGGCAAATACAGAAACCCCTAAATGCACAGATTAAATGCTGTTCCACTGCTACTAAAATTCAGGTTTACAGTACATAAAACTCTGATAAGCTTTTTTAGATAAATGTATTTGGTTATGTAGTTTATCAATAGTGTAAATATTGCAGGCACAAAACACTGTGAGAAATACTTGAAATACTGTATCTTTTAAAGACAGATTATTAGGCTACAGATCTAAAACAGATTTTGCCCTTCTCATGCTTTTGCACATAATTATATAAAAAGCACAAACATATGTGCTTGCATATGCTTTAGCAAATGTAGATATATACATTTTCTCTGCGTTGGGTTTTTTGTTTTTTTTTTCAAAGATAAATTCTCAGGATTTATGACATACGTATCACTTATGCTGTGTAGTGCTTGGAGTCTTAATAGTTCACAATTACATCAGGAAACTAGTATAAAAATTTCAAAAAGCAGCAATATTTTATCAATTTTTACTATGAACAAATAATCAGCTATTAATTATAGAGTAATAGAAATAATAGAATAATAGAATTGTAGAATAATTTGGTTTCAACTAAATCAGGTTGCTCAGAGCTCCGTTCAACCTGACCTTGGATGTTTCCAAGGATGGGACATCCACATCTCTGGGCAACCTGTTCCCAGAGAGGTGTTTCACCACCCACATTATAAAAAATATCTTCCTTATATCTAGTCTATATCTACTCTCTTTCAATTTAAAACTTTACCTTGTGTCGTATGCTACAGAACCCATTAAAAGTCTGACCTATCATTCTTATAAGGCCCCTTTAAGTATTGAAAGGCTGCTACAAGTTCTCCCCAGAGCCTTCTCTTATCCAGTCTTTCCTTATAGGAGAGGTGTTCCATTCCACTGATCATCTTCCTGGCCTTTTCTGAACTGACTCCAACAGGTCCCTGTCTTTTTTTTTTTTTTTTTTTTTTTTTTTTTTTTTTTTTTTTTTTTTTTTAGTTTGAGGACTCCAGAGCTGGATTAAGTACTCCAGGTGAAGTCTCACCAGGGAGGAGTAGAGGGGCAGAATCACCTCCTTTGATCAGCCGGCTACACTTTGTTTTGTGCAGCCCAGGACACATCTGGCCTTCTGGGCTGCAAGAACACATTGATGGCTGATCTCCAGCTTTTCATGTACCAGAACTTCCAAGTCCTTCTCCTCAGGGCTGCTCTTAACACATTCATCCCTCAGCCTCTATTGATATCCAGGATTGCCCTGACCCATGTGCAGGACCTTGCACTTGGTCTTGTTTAACCTCATTTGGTTGACATGGAACCACTTCTTGAGTTTATCTAGATCTCTTGGATGCTATCCTGTCCCTCAGGTGTGCCAACTACACCACTCAATTTGTTGTAATCTGCATACTTGCTGAGGGTGCACTCAATCCCACTGTCTCTATCATTGCTGAAAATATTAAACCATACTGGTCGTGATACAGACCCCTGAGGGACACCACATGTCATTGTTCTCCATCCAGATATTGAGCCATTGACCACTACTCCCTGGATGCAACCATCCAGCCTATTCCTTATCCACTGAGTAGTCCATCCATCCATTAAGTCCATCTCTCTTCAGTTTCAGGGTCCTGACTTTACTCTTTGCCTGACCCATACCTCTCAGGACTGTGAACTCCACCAGTGCATGATCACTGCAGCCCAGGCTGCCTCCAATACTCAACAGCTAAAATACAGATGATATTGATATTGTGTTCCTAGTAAAAATGAAACCTATCGTTTGTATCCAAAAGGGGAGAAGTACTGAGCTCCGGTTTCACAAGAAGTACTTTTGGTCTGCCTAGGACTGCGTGCTGAGCCTACACAACTGTCTGATCTAGTTAGCACTTTGTTCTTTGACAGCTATGTTTTCATTGCACACATAACTATTCATAATGAAATCTTCTTATAAAGCTTCATAAGAAGCTACTGAGAATATTCACTACTTTTTACATTCTGTGGTTTGGGTTTGGGTTTGTTTTTTTTTCTTTCTTTCTGGGACCTTTCAGCTTGATAAAATGGTGCTCAGACTATCAATAGAGACAGACAATTCCAACTAAAGTCTTTCTATTTCATCCTACCTTATACTTTGACATTGGATGAAAGGTAATTGTTGTAATATATAGTATGGCTTACAGAGAGACAACTTCAATAACATTTATTAAGGTATATATAATTTTTCCTATTATTTAATATAAAAAATATTAAATCATTTTAGATATCTCTAAGCCTCATAGAGTGATATGTTTTACCTCTAAGATTTTCACAAGAGATCAGTCATGTGGCAATTATTCTCTTATTTCATTACTTCAAAAATATGAAGCACTAATCTTGTATGTATTTTTATATTAAAGCATTATTGTTGATAGAATAGCTTTTGAAAAAGTAGGACAGGATTCATACAATAGCAGGAAGTGGTCTGTTATGTTGTACTTCCTGCAAGTTACTTCCTCTGTTGTACTTTCGGATAGCTAGGTTTAATGTTACAGAGGTAAATAAACAAAATATGTTAATATGGGCATATGCATATACATATGTGTTTATTTGCTGCATGATTTAAATAGGTGCACATATATACATCTCATGATGACATGAACATTAGTATATATTCCAACTTAAGTAAGGAACATACCTATAGGAACTTTATGTAAACATAGCTTTCTATATAGTCAGTGCAGAGAAAACCTCCACAAGAAAAATCAGCTATTGAATGTATCTTATCTCTACTAACTTTATAGGGAGCTAAGGGCAACCCTACTGCTTGTTATAAGTGTCTTATTTTGATACTTAAATAGGTACCACTGTAGATACAGCATATGGGTCAAGGTTAAAAAAAAAGTCAAAGGAGAAGTTTTGGCCACATCAGCTTTCTGTGGGAGCTGATATCTGTGTAGGAGAAAAAAGTTTTATTTCTTCACTCTTTTTTTTTTCTGATCATTTATTTTTCTATATCCGTTGATTAAAGCCTTACCCAGTGAAAGCTCAGCAATTCAGGAATTTAAGTTTTATACTGCTGCAAAGTCCAGAGAATTTAGAAAAGGCTTTTGATGGGAATCACTAATGAATAATTGTGACATTCTACCGATTCCTAGATAAAGCTGTCAGCAGTGTTGGATGTTTTTAGACAGGCAATTATCATTGTATCTTTAATAATTGCAAACAGTAGAACAGTTGACGGCAATAGGAAAGAGGTTATGGTTGTTATTATATTCTTACTAATGTGTAAATCTATTAAAAAGAAAAAAAAAAAGTTACGTGATGGAGAAAAACCATAAGTACTCTATTACCTAGATTAGCCTGAGATAATGCAAACAAATATAAATTACATCTTTCTTCCCTGCTGTGGCCACCCATGTCCAGGAAAGTTTTATCCCTAGAAAAAGGAGGTAGAAGTTTCTCCATGGACCAGTACCTTAGGAAGGTGTCTAAATTCTAAAAACATTTAACATTATACATGACTTCCCAAGAGCTCTGACACTAATAAGCTGTTTAGGGAGTATGTTGAATTGATGTATCCTTTGACAGTCTTTGTGGCAATCACTTCCTCTTCACTTTTAATTCTGTTTTGGCTTCTGGAAGATTCCTTAAAAAAAGGATGAAGTGAAAGTTGATTAATGGTAGCATATTCAAGGAAAGCTTTTCAAAAGTAGTTAGTCTGTGTGAGCCTGTCCCCATGTAAGGTTAATATTCAATCTTGGGTGTAGGAATCTAGATCATGCTATAATAAAGGGAAATAGATTATGGGAATGCGGATAAAACTACAGATAATATGGTAGTCTGTTTCCCCACCTTATAAATACTGTGGTCTTCCACAAATACAGAAGTTAAAATGTTAAATAATGATTGACCATCCACTGTAGAAGATCAGGTTCGATATAATCTAAGGAATCTGAAGGAGTACAAGTCCATAGGATTTGATGAGATGCATCGAGGGGTCCTGAGGGAACTGGCAGATGAAATGGCCAAGCCACTACCCATTGTATTTGAGAAGTTGTGGTAGTCTGCTGAAGTTCCCACTAACTGGAAAAGGAGAAACCCCTTTTTTGAAAAAAGATAAATGGAAGATCCAGGGAACTATAGGCCAGTCAGTCTCACCTCAGTGCTTGGCAACATCATGGAGCAGATCCTCTTGGAAACTATGCTAGGGCACATAGAAAAAAAGAGGTGATTGCTTGTCCTGGTTTCAGCCAGGATAGAGTTAACTTTCCTTAGGCTGAGAGGGAGCACAGATAGAGGGCTGGGTCTGGATCGATCGTTGCAGTATTCCATATCATGTGACAACATGCTCAGTATACAGGCAGACACGTGCTCTCTCACACCCCATTTCAGTTTCCGGGTCAGCATGGCGGGATTTTCTGATGTTGTCATATTGCTATTTTGAGGGGGTGAGGTGCATACCTGTCGCCATGCTCGGTAAGCCACTGCTACATTTTTACCTGCTTTGGATCTACTATTGTAACTGTTGGTTTTGTTACTATTACTATTTTTTTTTATTTTTTATTTTTTATTCAACCTATTAATTTCTTCTTTTATCCCTCCACTATTTCTCCAGGCAGGGTTGGGGGGGGGAAGTAAACAACTGGCTATGTGGTGATTGGCTGCCAGCTGAGGTCAAACCACAACACTGGTGACAGCCAACATGGCTTCACTAAGGGCAAATTATGCCTGACAAATTGGTGGCCTTCTATGACTAGGGCTACAGTGTTGGGGAAGAGGAAGAGCAACTGACATCATCTACCTGAACTTGTGCAAACCAGTTAACACTGTCCCACTCAGCATCCTTGTCTCTAATTTGGAGAGACATGGACCTGACAGGTGAACCACTCAATAGGTAAGGAAGTAGCTAGATGCTTTCACTCAAAGAGCTGCAGACAACATCCAAATGACTAAGTGGAGAGCAGTAACAAATGGCATTCCTCAGGGGTCAGTGTTGGGACCAGTGTTGTTTAACGTCTTTGCTGGCCCTTTCAACTCAAATCATTCTATCATTTGATGATTTAATTTAAATATGTGCTTTAAACAGTTTTCACCTCCAACCAAGACAACATCACAGAAACATTTCTGTTCTGAACAATATGAAAGCAGCAGAGAAAGAAGATAAATCAGTTACAGAGATCAAGTACTTTTAATTTAGAGGGATAACATAAAAACAGTCACATGTATATATATATAAAAAAAAAAAAACCACCAAAAAACAAAAACCAAAAAACACAACATTACAAGAGTAGTACGAAAATCATGGTACAATTGCAGAACATCTTTGTGTTTTGAAGAGAGTGATACGTATGACATTCTGATATATTCACAGGTTGTGAAAGGCTTGTAAGTATTAATGACCTCTCATGAGGAACCAAAAGAAACAAAATGGAGACCAAGGAAAAAGTAATTCTATTTAAAACACGATTATTAAACTGATATTATATAAAAATATAATATCTACCATCCATATTCATTGCTATATTAATATAAGATAAATATTAATATGAATAATTTATGAGGAAAAAAGCCACACTTCTGACCCCTTTTTAAAATGAAAATAGCTTTGATATTTGGGGTTTTTTTCTGCAAGAGTTCCAGGTAACCAGGATCCTCTGAATTTATACACAGTAACATCATTATTCTCAGGAGAAGAGGATTGACCTATCAAAAGCAATGGACATTATACATTTATATGAACTTTAAGGTAATTAAATCCTATTCAGATTTAGGAAAATGCTAAACTCTTGAACTGCTTGGCAGTAATTTTTTGCATGACTAGATACTTAAGCTATAGATTCACTGGAGGTTTTATGGCATCATTATCCAATACACTGCTAAAAGTGCATTTCAGCAGTTTGTTTCTAGTGTAGTACTCACAGATAGCTGTAGAAAAAATGCCAATATGTATACAGATTTAGCCTCTATGGACTTGCATTAAATAATAACTGGATAAAATACAAATCCAATATAGAAGCAGAGATCAAAACATCATCTCATCCTGTTTAAGAATTGTCCTAGCCATTACATCAAAAACGTCATAGCTAATCTTGTTAATTCTTTCTTTCTTGAATAATTAATCCTTAATTCTGTTATGCAGTGAGAAACAGCTGCATAAGAATATGTCCACAAAAAATCGTAACCTGCCAAAAACCTGACAGAGCACAGATTTGATGACTTCTCTTATAAAAAAGAGGAATCTCAACTTTTTAAATAGATGATTTAAAAAAAAAAATATTTTTTTTTTTTTTTTTTTTTTTTGAGGAGGAGGAGGAGGAGGAGGAGCAGGGGTATGTGATTTTTAACAGAATGAGTAAAACAATGAAACAATTATGTGGTACAAATTCTGGCCAAATGTATCTTATCACTTCCAAGTTTAAGATGCATAAATTCTGGATGATATGTTCTTGGTATATATATTTCTGGTTTTAGAGTGTCTTGTTTATCAGTTTCTGGACATTTCTGGACATGATACTGATTGCTGAAAGTATTTTTCCTGAATTTCTAGCAAAATCATAGAAACATAGAATAGCTTGGGTTGGAAAAGACCTTTAAATATTGTCTAGTCCAACCCCCCTTCCACAGGCAGGGACACCTTCCACTAGATCAGGTTGCTCAAAGCCCTGTCCAACCAGGGAGGAGGCATCCACAGCTTTTCTGGTCAAACTGTTCCAGTGTCTCAGAACCACCATGGTAAAAAATTTCTTTCTCATGTCCAATTTAAATCTACCTTCTTTCAGTTTAAAGCCATTGCTCCTTTTCACCTCATTGCAGGCCCTGGTAAATATTCTTTCTCTAGTTTTCTTATAAGCCTCCTTTAAAATGTTGGAAGACTGCAAGAAAGTGTCCCCAGAATCTTCTCCAGGCTGAAAAAACCCAACTCTCTTAGCCTTTCCTCATAGAAGAGGTGTTCAGTCCCTCTGATCATTTTTGTGGCTCTCCTCTGGACTTACTCCAACAGGTCCACACCTTCCTTGTACTGAGGACTCCAGAGCTGGATGCAGTACTCCAAGTGGGGTCTTACCAGAGTGGAGTAGAGGAGGACAATCATCTCTGTCGACCTGCTAGCCACACTTTATTTTATGCAGCCCAGGATATGAGTGGTTTTCTGGGTTGAAGAGCATGTTGCCACACATTATACACAGAGTGTGATTGCAAAGCTTTTGGATTCTTGAATGGAAGCCAGGTACTTAAAAAATAATTACTTTTGTACTGAATGTTGAAATATTTATGAGAAATATGTCTATATACCTAAATTGTAGCTCTACCTGAGTAATGTAGCAGCTGAGAAATATGTTTAAAAGTGGGTTGCATGAGGATCAGCATACTGAATTGTTCACATTGAATGAAAAGAAACACTGAGATTAGGAATATCCTGAAAATGTCTTTTTGCTGTCAAGATTAAAGTTTTATCTACAATAGCAAGATATTTTTCACAGAAAATCTTGTTCTTTAGCAGAAATTGATCAGTAAATCAAAACCATTTTTATGAGGCCTCTGCATCTACAGTGTGTTAGTTGGTTGGTTGCTTGTTTTTCCTTTGGAATAGATTTGGTTGATCTCTTGGACTGATCATTATGCATATTGTTCAAAGGTGTATGGAAGATCAGGCATTTCTGCTTTAGGTATTGGAGGGCATTTGATGAGCACCTGGAACAGAATTTCCAATTAAGTTTTCTCTATAGAAATAAGTTTTTCCTGGGGAATGGAAAAAAAAAAAAAAAAAAGGAAAGCAAAAAATAATAGTTCACTTTCTTCAAACCTCATTAAAACTGCTTCAAAAAAACCCAACCAGTAAGTGGCATGAGATGATCAGGAGAATTTCTTCAAAAACATATTTCTGTTCCAAACTACAGTTTAATGTAGATGTGGCCTAAGGCAACTTAGCTTGGACTAAACCTCTATACAACAAAGGCAAGTGTTTTTGAGATATTCTTTTCAGAACCTCAGTTCAAAACTATTATGAAATAATGTTGCTATAGGATTGGAATTCACGATTACTTTTGTGAGTCTGTCCCTAAGAACTGGTTTGTTTTTTTTTTAATAATTTCTTTTAATAATGTATTTAAACAATTAAAGATTCTAGTAGAAAAGGTGCCAACTTCTAGGCATAATTTCTGCATCCAATAATAAACCTGCCCTTGGCTTTCATGTGACAAGATCAAGCTCAGAAATATGCTATGTCTGATAATGAAAAAAGTGTATCTGGATACTAACCACTGCTGTGTTAAGTTTTCCATGTTCACAAATGATGGATTAAGTGAGTTACAGTGTTTAGAAATTTTTCTGTATTATAGTAGTGTAAGGTTCCAAGAAGAATATATTAATTTACAAATAAAATATACCAATTATTGACAAAAAAAGAGTTATTAAATCAAATGTTTGACAAATTATATTTATATATGTTCAGTGACCTACAAAGGTGTAGAACATCATACAGTAATATAATAATTGATTGATATTTACGTAATGAAAGATGCAAGGTTTTGTTTCATCACAGTTTCTTATTTTTTAATGTTAAGAAATACATTTAAAGTTAGAAAGTTATTAAAGAGGAGAATTTTAATTGTTGCTGCAACAGGGTTTTGACAGGAATTTTACAGAATATTTCACTTACATCTCTAAAATGATCCATAGCAACTAAGGCTGTGGGTATGCAATATTTAAATGTTCTTACTTCAATTGAAAATTGTAAATGGAGAAAAATAATAATATTTTGTCTTGCCCCTGAGAAAGTGTTTATCTCAGTAACTAATGATTTGATACTATACATATGCCAAGTACTGATTTAATCTGAACTCACTTTCAGTTTCTAATTAGACATCTGTTAAAGTCCATAACAGGAAACCTAATAGAGTTGTGTAGCAATTTGTCAAAGTGATTAATGATTCACAGTGTTAAAGTGTTCCTAAATGGAGCTCTTATGTGAATCATTATAGAAGTTGAAATTAAGCTCTTTTGCTTTTATGAAGAATATTTCAAACTTGTATTATTACCCAAGCAATTACAACAGCAAAACATCCCCCAAAAAAAGAAAAGATCAAATGGTAAAGCTATTTTTTTGGCCATCATTCCCTAATTGGAATACTTAGGCACAAAGTAACTGCCAAAACTAATGAAAAATATATTTTCTCTCTTTTTGTCTCTAGCTTTTTGACATTCTAAGATTTTAATGAAAATATGCATAGAACTCTTAACTGTATATTTTCCAAGTTGATGGGAAAAATAGTGAAATAACATTAATTATTTTGGGTACTATTTAATAAGTTGAACAAAAAAATTATCTTGTATTGAATTTACTTATTCAGATGATCACAAGTGTAGGATGCATATTATTTCCTATAGTCATTTACAGTTCCTCAGAAAGTCATCAGAAAGTCAATATAGCAATTAAGTACCACAGCTGAGTTAAGCAAGTGTTTTTATTGCCCTGAAGTTTAAAGTATTTTTGAGTGTTTGGTAAATCTGTGTCTTAACTTTGCTTTGGGTTTGAGTTTTTAAAAAAACATTCTGGACAAGAAGGACAGAACATTCCCTTTGGCAAAATAAATAAGCAAATAAATAGATAAATAAATAAATCAATCTTATATGTCTGATAATTACCATGGGCGTTGTGAGCCCAGTGACTAACAATAACTTACTGGGTGAAAAAAAATATGGCAATCTGTTTCCTCATTTTGCAGAGGAAGTCACTTGTGCCCTGTCATGGTGAAATTCCCTCACACCTCTTAGAAGGCAGATGGTGTACAAGGAAAAAAAAAAAAAAAAAAAAAAAAAAAGTGGCTTTCCAACAGTGTGCTGCCTGTGTGTGGCAATACCTTCTCTTACTCACAAAGTAGGTGGATGTTACTAAGTAATACAACTCTGCCCACAGTTCTTTTGTACCTTCAAAACATTTTTAAGAGGCAGTGACCTTTAGAACTTGCAGTACTGTGTCTTTTTTGATAATGGGAATTGTTCCTTATTAGCAAAAGAACAGAACAATTCACAATTGTTTCCAATTGTGAAAGTACATGGTGAATCAGAGAGAACACAATGTACAAGGTCAAAATTCCATCTGGTTTGTTGGAGCAAGCTCAGTGATGTTCAGCATGAGATCAAGTTCCATTTCATATTGATTGTGATTCAGAAGGTGTCATATTTAGAATAGTTTATAAAAATGTATGGCCTTGTAAATGTTCGTATATGCTTTTCTACATAGTTGACTTAAAATAAACAGGAAAACATGACATACATAGGCTACAGATAATATTTTTAAGGGGGGAAAAAAAAAGATTAATAAAATGCTGAAAGAAAAAAAGTCTTGTACTTTATTAACACCAAGGAATATCTGAAATTCCCTATCTGCCTGCAAAATCATAAAGAATTATTTTAAAGCAGTATATGAAAACTGCAATATTTCCACAGATATTAATAAATACAATGATGTGCAATATAGGAAAAAAATGCTATATAGCGCCTTAAAAGTCACTCCAGAGAATAACAATATATTTGAACACTTAAATAAATGGAAATTTCATTTTGGAAACAGATGTAGAAAAACATCCTACTTGGTAGAATATTTCAAACTTTTATTTACTGCCAAAAAATTCCCAAATTTTATTCTTAAAGACTTAAAGCCAGGATCTGATACTATTGTGAACACCTGTTGTATTTAATTTAATTACATAATTAGCATGAAACAGATGTTGAGACCTTTTCTTTACCATAACAAATTACTAGAGACTTAAGCTAACTGTAGGCACTGAAATTTGAATTCTTTTTTTTTTCACAGCAAATGCCTGAGTTAAACCACATTTTTTTTCTACTCAGTTAGCAAAATCGCATATTTTAAAACACATTAAGAATTAACAAACCCCACAACAAAACAAGACAAATGGACAAAAAACAGTCCCTGCAAATCAAAGCAAAACTGAAGTGGGTAGTTGAAACTGTTCTGAGTAAATGAAAGACATCACTGCACTTTGAACATTGTGAAAAGAGTTCTGTAATCCATCAAGTAGAATCTAGGTGGTACCTAACCTGCACACTTTAGCATAATACTTAGTTATCCACAATGCTTTCTGACATAACTGGACTCTGACAGAAGTATTAACATACTGTTTTCCTTTTTGTACAATATATGCTTCTAGCATACTGTATTACAGGTGGTTATGTATTTACAGAGTTAAACTTGTGTAACAACTCAGAAGTACTTAAGTGAAACCAAACAACTTAAAGATTTAATTGCATAGGTGTGTTTGTTCAACTGATAAATTTCATGTTAACCATGTGCAAGTCAACCCACTGAAGATTTACACCTGAAAAGGGAATATAAAACTTAATTTAGATGTACTAGACTACCTGAGACTGTCAATCCTTTGATAAATTCAGGATTCATTGCCAGAGTCTGGAATGCAACTGCACTAAACTGAACGGGCAAAACTAGACTTTGCATGATATGTGACATCATGGGAAAGCAGTCCCCCTTTGAAAACATTATAATGAAAATTTTGGCAAAAGTATAGGAAAGTGAAAAAGGCCTTAGACTTATGGATCGTGTTCTTGCAGGCATATTTACCACATGTATTTAGAAACTGAGAAAATCAGAGTTGAAGCTACCGCAAGTAGGCCATGCTGAAGTAGTAGCAATTTGCTATATCTTGTTCTTTTACAAAGAGAGATATGCCTGCTGTTATCTGTGTCTAGACTGTCAAGTTTTAATCTCAGGGGCTGATAGTCACCAGCCACTGCTGTATTTTCTTCAGAAATTCCTTATTAGGTCAAGCACAATGCCTTTCCATTAAAGACAGATGATGTCCAAGTATCTTTTGGACTATTAAAAATGTGTGGTTCTTTTTTGGAGCAAATACACTTGCAGATCTGCTTGTGGTTCTTGAATCATTCTGTGTAACATAAGTCTAATTATGTTATGCCTTTGTCCATCTGCAAGCTAGGATAATCCTACTTTTTCCATGTGAAGAGCATATGACATTCAAGTAAGGGATGGTCTTCTGGTGTTTATGGAGTGATAATAAATTACTTTTCACATGTTAGAAAGACCTGGACTTGGGAATAGAAAGCTACGGCATAACTTGATATATTGCTATGTAAGCATATTATATAAGCATATATTGTTATATAGCATAAACAATAGCTATAACTTAACTAGAAACAAGTCACAGTTTACACTATAAACTATATCAAGACCAACTAAGCATTAAATTCTAGATCAGATAGACTAATATTCACTCCTTATGTCCAGGTCTTGCATCTTGTGAAGCAGTCTGGTGACATCATTTGGAATGTCTGGTGTGACATCTGCTCTACAGTTCTTTGACCTCACAGACCTGTTTAACACCCAACAGCCACTGTGCTAAATAATTTTTTTTTTTTTTTTCATTCTGGAAGGAGAAATTTGAGAAAAAACAAAGAGGTATCAGGTCTGTAACCAAGGAAAATAACTTTGAGCTGAGATGTGGACCTTTAGCATTACGTCACTAAATACCATTGTGGGGATAGAGCTGTTAAATAAAAATGGGCCTTGATATAATTTTGCTTTGCCTGTGGCAAATATTATTTGGCATTATTTTCAGTACAACAAAGTACCCAAAACACTGATCTACTGTAGCTATAAGCCCTTAGAATACCTATAAACCACAATAAAAGTGCTGTTTTAAGACAAACTTCTGTTTTAAGACAATAAATACATAGGTAACAGAATGAAACATAAGAAATGAAATAACAGTGCAGTTAAGGAAGCTGTAGAACAAGCAGGAAAGGCAAGACCATCTCCATGTCTGTTTTGGGGAACCAACTCCTCCAGAGAAACAGCTTCAGGACAAGGACATAGTGACTGGAGGACACAGTAACTAATTATCTTTGGATTTGGGAACTGACCTAACAGAAAAGAATAATGATCAGTCTGGAAAAAATTAGGGTCTAGGGAACAAAAAGGCAGGGGCCATAGTGTCTGGAGGGGAGAAAAGACAACGTAAAAGATTACCTAAGCAGAAAGAGGATTGTACTGAAGACCCCAATGGCTAAGAATCAACTACTGCAAAGCATCCTTTCCAGGGCACCTTGGCACACCAGGAAGGTGACCTGGATGCTCTATGTCAGGAATGTGGACTGTCAGGACCAAGAGATGAGTCTTGCAGGCAGAGGACTGGGAGACCTTGGGGATTTGGGGACTGCCTGTCATAGTCGTAACGCTAGACTGCTAGTATTTCTATGACAACATGGTTACATTTCTTAGAAGTGTACACTGTCCTCACCATACTTATCTCACAGTTATGTCACTATTGTAGAGGTCTACTACTATTGTCTAGTTTATAGTTATAGTTGAATAGTGCTAAATGGTAGTTTTACCCACTACAGCTGTGATTGATACACAAGCTATTGATCAGTGTAATTTATTAAAAATCATAATATATGCTTTATGCAGTCAAAACTTCTCTCTTTACCAGATGATACTGCTGTAAACTTTTCCCCCTTCTTTTCTTGCTAAGTAATACATTGTAAACTTTTTCCCCTGCTTACACATTCCATGCACATTAGATGACTGCATCCAATACTTTATAATACAGAAACATGTTGATGGACACCAACTGCTATATTCTGTCTCCTGTGAGAACCTATTTCTTGCAATGTGGTCCTATGGTCCTTTGTAAATGTAGGTGAAAATGTAAATCTTGGTCCAGAGTTTGACCCACCTGTTGTGATTCCAGACCTATTGTCTCTCTGCATGGTAAAAGATTCCTGAACAAAAGTGACAAGAAGGGGAGGATCATATCACTCATTATAATCCTTCCTTTGGATCTTTCTGTTTACAAAACCTGAACAATGTAAAGGTACTCTGCAAGCAGGACTCAACAGCAAAAGGACAAGGAATATGACCACCTAGGACTAGCTGGATACTGTGCAAAGCACTACTACACTCACCACGCAAGTGAAGCCCCTAATACACCTTTGCTGACCAAAATCTTCAATAAGCAGGGTGAGAGTCAGCCTCTATTACTGCTTGAATTGGACTAGTCTTCAGTGGTCTTTAGTTGCCATCTTCTGATACTCTGTTCTAATTTAACTTTTTTCTCCTTAGGGTTTTATACCTTTCCATGGAAGTAATTTTTATCTTGAATACTGGAGTTGCTATTACTGTCTGAACAGTTATACTTCTGTGTTTTTACTTATCCTGAAAGGCTTAGCTCACTTATGTTCTCACATATTAATTCATTTTCTTATTAAAATTAGCCATGGTCACACAGCTGTGCTGCATCAGATGACTCCATGAATCACAGGTGGATGAAACTCCTTGGATGAGAGTTAAATGATGGAGTTCAATGTAGTTGCCAAAACACAGCTTAGTGTCATTTGAAGATGTGTAGATTTAGATGCATGCCTGGCCATCTATCTGCAGTAAAGGTGTCTCATAAATCATGTGTCACATCTGGGATGTGGATGTCGAGGATGCCTTAGAGTATTTTAAGTGGCCCTAGGCAACTGTGTTTAAGAAGTTGATTTGTGTCCATGGTATCAGATGTTTGCTGTAGGATTTGACCATCCACTGTTAGGAGGTCACAATGAGTCTGTAGTGGAAGCTCCTTGTGGAATGTAAATTTTGCTTTATAGAAGGTTTCGTAAATATGTACTGAGTGTTGAAGCCACTTACTTCAGTCCTAAATTGCATGATTTTCACAGAAGAGAGATTCTAGGCCAAGCAAACAACTCCTAAAATTATTTTATCCTATGTGTTCCTCCAGAAATTTTAGCATATAGTGGGACATATTTGAAGTCCTCTATTGGAAGCTCAGTGAGTTTACCATGTTTTAGGAATACATTATTTTAGTGAGACTATCTGTGACAGTCTTGTGGGTATTTTGGACTCCTACTAGGCAGTAAGAAATCATTCATTGTGGGGAACTCCACTAGAGATATACTGGACTGGGACAGAAGAAACTAAGGTTATTATAACCTAAATTTAGTTTACTGTCTCCTGTGGGTGTAGGCTGACACTGGGAACAGGATGGGAGATTCTCCTGTCAGAATCTTCAAGGCATCAGCATCCAGAATCTCCAGGGTGAGTGTGTCTGTATGTACCCTGAACTATCTTATGTCTCTCTTACATGCACACTTAAGTGGATGAGTATCACACTTTTTTTTTTCCAAATAGACTCTAAAATTTTGCAAGGTTAAAGTTGAGTGCTAATTTCAGCCATCTTGTTGAGCAGGCTGAACTCCAAATTCAAGATGATAGCGTCAGTCACCATGTTTAGCTGTTAACAGGAACACTTTTTTTGATGAGACTAACTTGTTATTCTGTCTGAATTAATTTCAGCAAGGCAGGATTATTCAGGTCCTAAACATCAGGTCCTAGCCTGCCACCATTGTGATTAACAGCTTCAGGGAGGGAGGTAGGTACATAATATTGTTATCAGTCATTTAGTTCAAGACAAGCAACAACAGAGCATGACAGACAACCTCTGAGTCTTCATGGTCAACGAACGAGGTTTCTAAATGACAAGAAACGTATCTAGATATTCATAAACCCCTTTTTTACACTTTTCCCCCAGACAAATGAATCATAAATGTTAACCAAGCCCTTTTTAAATTCTGCTAACAGAAACGAATCCCTTCTATACTCACACACAATAAAGCAAGTACACTCAATTCCTTCCTCACATACATATAAATTAGACATTTGGCTTTGCTTCTGCAATTCCATTAACCTTTGTGAGGTTATTTTCCTTCACCAATTAATTCAAGAACGTAATGGTTTAACCCTGGCAGGCAGCTAAGCCCTACACAGCCACTCCCTAACTCCTCGCTTCTCCCCTCAGGATTGGAGGAGAGAATAGGAAGAGCAAAAGATCCCAAAACTTGATGGTTAAGATAAAAAAAGCTCAATAAGTGAATTAAAAAGGAAGAGGAATGAAAGGAGAAAACCAAACCAAACAAGTCCTGCAAAGGCAATCACTCACCACTTCCTACAGTAGATTGAAGCCAAGCTAGTCCCTAAGCAATGGGTACGACCCAAAACCCTCTTGCTTCCAGTTTTTACAGATTAAGATGACTCTATATGGCATGGAGTATCCCTTTGGTCATTTTGCATGAGTTGTTCTGATTATGTCCCACTCTCACTTCTTATGATCACCCAGCCTACTCACTGTGGGCAGCATGAGAAGCAGAAATCTTATGTTTGCAGGTCCTGGTCCTTTGTGACTATAATGTTGATAACACACCAGTGTTTAAGTTGTTATTATAAGTAGGACAATTAACGCTTATTCTAATTTAAGGAATTTTTAGTTTCCCATGTTCTGCCAGTGAGCTGGTGTAAAAGAAGCTGGGAGGGAGCATGTCCAGGACAGCTGACCCAAACTAGCCACAGATAGAACACCATGCTCAATATATAAACTGGAGGGGAGTTGGCCAGGAGGGGCAGATTGCTGCTCGGGCATCAGTCAGCAGGTGATGACCAATTGCATTCTGCATCTATTAGATGTTATTTTAGTTTAGTTATTAAACTGTTTTTTTTTTTTTTTTTTTTTTTTTTTTTTTTTTTTCCAGTTCTCCTCTCTATCCCGCTGCGTGGGAGGGAGGAGTGAGTGAGCAGCTGCATGGTGCTTAGTTGCTGGCTGGGGTTAAACCATGACAAGTAGACACTAAGTCTAACATTAGCCAGCAATGTCTTTGCAGCAAAGAAAACCAAGAGCCCTTCTTCCTGACTGCACTAGAAGGAGTGCCAGCAGGTTGAGGAAGTCTACTCTACTCAGCCGTGATGAGACACATTAGGGGTATTGTGTCCAATTCTGGGTTCCCCAGTATATGACAGACATAGACATGTTGGACCAAGTCCAGCAAAGGAAAAAAAAGATGATAAAATATTGGAACACCTGTCATACATGGAGAAGCTGAGAGAGCTGGGAGTGTTTAGCCTGGAGAAGAGAAGAATCAGGGAGGATCAAATCAATGTGTATAAATGCCTGATAGAGTGAAGTAAAGAAGACAAAGTCAAACTTTTCTGAGAGGTATCCAGTGACAGGACAAGAAGCAATAGTCACAAATTGATCTACAGGAAATTCTGTTTCAATGTAAAAGAAAAAAAAATATAAATCATAACAGGTTAGTTGAACCCTGGAAGAGGTTGCTCAAAGAGGTGGTGGAATGTCCATCCCTGGAGCCAGACAAAACCTGCCTGGCCGTGGCAGGTGTCCAGCAACCCAAGCAACCTGACCTAGCTAACTCTTTTCTGACCAGGGCAGTTCAGCTAGATGTTTTTCCAGAGGCCCCTTCCAACTTCAGTAATTTTATCACTTTACCACAGAGACAGGTATGTACAGCGGAAGGCTGTTCTTAAGCTTGAGAATCAATTTTCCTTGAAATAAATTATAATTTTCTTGCATCTGCTGTCCTCCTACACCTTCTTGAGACTTCTACTTCTTCAGACTTGAGACCTTCAGGGAGCTTTTGGTCCTCAGCCATCTATCCTTAGAAGATGATCTGTACTTCTTCCCAAAGGAAGGAAAACTATGCAAAGGGTCTCATGAATACCTACAGAGAAAAGGAAGTATATTACCTGAAATATAAATAATTTTTATACAAAATACACAGAAAAATACAGGTCTGTATTGCTTCCCTCTCCCTAAAAGACTTAGTCTAAAGGATAAAAATACACTGAGACAAAGTGAGTGAGATTCATCCATAGACTGTAACAGCCAAAGTTAGGTAAGTTCAGGATATCTTCCAAAGTAAGGGTCCACATGTTGAGTGAGGTGCCCAAACTTCTAGAAGCCATCACAGCTGAGGTAAGTATGTGAATGCATGCTGAGATGCATCAGAACAACGCATTTCATTGTGAGTCTTCATATGCCCTATTTAGGGATTTTTTTAAAGTTAAGCAAACATTTTAGCCACTGGCTTCTGGCTGTGATCCAGGCACATAAAAATGAACAACCTTCTTTTCTCAAAGTCCTAGTCATGTGTCTTGGCCTTTTAGTCATTATCACATTTTTATAGATATTAACACCAAGTCGACAAACTAACCAGCTAGCTGAATAACAAGTAGGATGCTCTGCAGCCTGCAGGAATAATATTTACAGAATGCATAGAGACGTATTCACAGATACAATGTGTGAGGTGTGTTCATGGGGGTGTTGTATGAAAGAAGGGAAGTGTCCTGCCTTGTACTGTTGGAAGTGAAAGAGTTTGGAAGATTGAGTGGGAAGTGTTAAACTAGGTCTTTCAATGTCCATATTGTTTGTAGAGAGCAAACAATTTTTTTTTTTTTTTTTTCCTGAAAGAAGCTTTCTGGTTTACTAAAAATGAATATACAGGAACAAACTGGCATAAGCCCAGTGGAAAGGACCTAGGGAGCAGAGTTCTTGGTTGAAACACAGAGTGACCAGATTTAGACTATAAACATGCCTAAAACATGTGGTCAGTCATTCTATTACTCTCTTGTAATGAATCAAGTCCACTGAAAAGAATTGATGACTGCAGTAGCACCTTTTGTATCTCTCCCTTTACTATCGAACCACGAACATACTGGAAAGCAAAAACATAATTACAAAGAAAAAATATATTGCACAGATGTCATGGCAACAACCAAAGGAAACTAGAGAATAGGCTCCTCAGCAATTTTCACTCACACAAATGAGCAAACAAGGGAACAGGGACAAGGGAAAAACAGTACATGAATATACATTAAAGAAAGCCTACTTGTTTAGGAGACAGATAGTTCTTGTTAGTACTTTTTCTGGTAAAACGTTTTAATTTTACTTTGTGAGTAAGCATTCTCAAGCTAAGTGTAACTGTTACTAAGTCCTGCTGGCCCCCGTCAAACCTCCCCTGACTGTGAAATACTCACATGAAGTAAAAGGGCTGTTGGGGAGACACCCACAATCCCACCACCGTTGAATGACCTACTTAGCAGCAGCTGTCAAGTATCTGAGTGTAAACAGGGGAGTGTGAACACGTGGAACACAGAAAACTGAGAGGGTTTGTGCCTAAAACAATGGTATTAGAGAGGAAGATGACCATTAACAGGATTAAACAGCAACCAGGAAATGAGAGACACTTCTGAACAAGTCAGTCTTAAAAGAAGTATCAAAGAAACACAGACATTTGTGACATAGGGAGACAGTGAAGAGAAAGCAGGAGCCATCAGAGGGGGGCTGTCACAGCCAACAGCGTCCCCAGGACACCCCAAACCCTGCCCAGACCAGGAGTGGAGCCCTCTGTGGGGCAGTGGGCTGGGAGAGAGGGGGAAGCAGACACAGACCCCACCTCAGGGCGCAGAGACACCTCTCAAGATGCCTCTGCACCATCAGGTGCATCAGGAGTGGCAGAGGCATGCAAAAGTGGGGAAGGGGTAATAGCAACCCCTACATCCAGGGGTATATAAGTGTCTGTCTGTGTGTATGTGCTGGGGCTAAACCTTCATAGGAATAGCTCTACAGCATTGTTTATAAATTTGTAGGTGTTTATTAACATTTCCTAATTTATCTATAATTGTGATTTATCTGCTGTATTAAGGATGTTTATACTGAATATATAGTTAAAGGATTGCTAGTCAGTTACATGTTATTAATAAATCAATAAACTGCTTCAATCCTGATTTCAGTTAAACCACATAAATTGGGCATTTTTTCCTTGTGACAGAATGGTAAAAATAATTATCCACTGTCTCAAAAGGACATCTTCTTTTAAAACCCCTCTGACAAAATGAGCAACTTGCTGGTGCCGCTTGCAGACTGCATCAATAAAATGTGTGATAGCATACTTTGCTTTTAAAACCTCTGAGTGAACCTTTATAACCTTATTGTCTTCAAGTCTTTAACTCAGAATTCACCAAAGCACATAGAGTCACCTAGTATTTATCAGGCTTCTCTGCAGTTTTTGGAGCTTGGTAAGATTCTAGAAATTATGAGTTCTCAGGAATAATCTCTACCCAGTTTAACGCTGCTTGGAACAAGTCTGCTTTGTTTTTAGCTTCCTAGCTTTCCACCCTTCAAGTCCGAATATAGAACTACAGTAGAAGGTACACGTCTAGCTTCCACCTGTTCCCTTGTTTTCCCTGTCCCCTCCAAAGCAGATCACTGTAGATGGATGTCATATACTCCTCTTGAACATTATATAGAGCAGTATGTGCATTACAGCAATCTATATGCACCTCAAATACAGTTGCAGGCTCTGTAAACTCTGCAACATTTGGAAAAGGTTCAAAAAGCCAAATCTAGAGGATGATTTTCTTTAGAGGACTGGGATAGCTGGAATGAAGGATGCAGGCCGTCTGACTGATAACAGAAAATTTATTGTTAGAAAATAAATTATTCAAAAAAGGTAAAGAATGTGGAGAAGACATTCAGAAGAACAAGATCTGGGACAACAGTATGCGGGACCTGAAATTCTGGGGCTGTTAAAAAATATATTTTCCCCTATATACAATCTTTATATTGTGGTCACCCTTTATATTTTGCTACACAGAGGCTTTTTACAGTGTGATTGGATAAATGAAAGTACAATAACTTATTTGCAGCATGACATGGTCTTCGTGTAATGCAAATTGGCACTTAAATTATGCTATCTATGTTGGTATCTGGTGCAGTGACTTTTAGGCATATCACACTTGCTATTCTAATGCAGTATTTCCACTTCAGGTCTTTACCTGCTATATAACACTTTCAATTATGTGGGGAAAAAAATAGCAAGGTCTTAATTCAACAGACAAAAATATCCCTATGTTAAGGACCCAGATATGCCTCAGAATCTGTTCTTATTTCTTTTCCTCACCCAGAAGCGAACACCCCATACCACCATTGTTTGTAGATGGAATTAATTTCAAATATCTTTACAAACAGCAGAAAAAAAAACCATGTAGTATCTCACCCTGAGCCACTTGGATGTTTGCCAAACCTTTCATCTCTAAGGGGTAGGTTACGTCATCCATTTTTTGAATTGCCCTTTGGAGGTTCCAATCACTTCATTTTGATTGAAAAGGAACATTGACTAATAAACTCCTGCCTTGATTGCCTCTTTTAAGTGGCTCTAGTGAGATGGAATCTAGGCTAAGGATTTGAGTAATATAAATTTATCTATGGGTAATCTATAAACTGGACAAATAAATTAATTTTGTACTTTTTTGATTTATTTCCACCTTGAGTACTTGCATTTCATACTTTCATTACAAATTATTTACATATTTAAACAATAGACTATACAAAATGTTGCCACTAGAATTTGCTTTCAAGTGCACAACATTGTCACTCTTCCTAGCATTTAAAATAACCTATGTTCTTCTTAGCCACTTAGCAGAGTTGTATATAGCTTTCAATCCTGAGACTTGGCAATCTGTGTCACTGAAGCTGTAGGACAATAGGGAAATAAGTCACATTATACTTTTATGTCATTATCTTGGAAAGATACAGTCAGACAATTTGAGGGAAGATATATGAGCCAACTGGACTTTCAGCTTCTTGCTATTTTTCTAAGAACATCATTCATGAGACTAGTAATAATAATAATAATAAATATCTACTCTTTCCCAAATGAAGACTATGTAGAAAATGCATAACAGAGGATTAGAGATTAATTTTATAGTATTAAAGATATATCAGTTTGTTCATTTCTGCTGTACCTAATTTGTGCCACATGTAAAATGATAATGACTCTCCTCAAACCCTTGACTAATTTGATATCCTGATCTGGTTCATATGTCCATATTGCTCCTGATCCAGAATGATTTATCTAGCTGTCATTTAGTTACTTTGACCCTGTTTTGGATTTCAGGTTTGGGGGTTCTTTTATTTGTTAGTTTGGTTCTTTTACCTCTGTGAATGCCATCCATAAAGTGGTTTCAAATGTTAAAGACCAGAGCAACTAAGCCCATGCAGTACATAGAAAAATACAAATTAAATCCAACTTGGTACTGAGTCAGATGTATAATATGCTCTATACACTCAGACTTCATCACATGCAAAGCTTCATCTTCAGTTGGTAGGGATATATTCACAGTCATTCATTTGCACAACTTCCCTTGAACTGCTGAGCCATGGGCTGATTGCTCATAACATCCCTCAGGGATCTATACTGGGGCTGCTGTGGAATAGCTTTGTTAAAAGACTGGGATGGTGGGACAGAACAGACTCTCAGCCAGTGTGCAGATTATATTAAGCTGTAGAAAGTACATAATTATACTGGAGGGATAGGACTGCTATTTAGAGGGAGCTAGTCAAGATGTAGAAATAGTCTGAGGAACCTTATGCAGTTCTACAGTGACAAACACCTAAACCAGGGTCAGAATACCCCCTGCAACAGTACTGGCTTGGAGCTAGGTGGCTAGAAATCAGCTTTGCAGAAAAGGACTTGGGGTCTTGGTTGACATCAAGTTGAACATGAGACAGCAATGTACCCGTATAGAAAAGAAGGCCAACAGCATTCTGGGTTGTAAAAGAAAGAGGGTATCAGGTCAAGGGACGTGAGAATACCCAGCATCAAGAGTGTATGCATCGTGAGTACTGTGAACAGTTTTGGTCTTCTCAATATGAAAAGACATGAACATATTAGAGTGAGTCCAGTGGAGGGCCACTGAGATGGTCAGAGGTTTGAAGCACATGAAATACAAGAAGCTGAGACAACTGTGTTTGTTCAGCCTGCAGAAAAGAAGGTTCCAGGGAGACCTTTTTTTGCTGTCTACAATTTAGTCTTCGGGGAAGGTACAGAGCAAAACCAAGCCAGACTGTTCCAGAGAGGCACAGTGGAAGGACAAGAGGCAAATGACCCAAGTTGGAACATGGCGAAATTTGACTCTAAGGAAACAGTTTTTCTGCGTGTGGATAGTCAAATGCTCATTTAGGTTTCCTAGAGAGTCTGTGGAGCATCCATCCCTGCAGATATTCAACACAGCTGTTCGGGACCCTGAGCAATCTCAGTGGCTGACTCTCCTTTGAGCAGGAGATTGACCTAGGGACCAAAAGAGGTTCTGTCCAACGTGGATTATTTTATGATTTTGTGCTTATCATTAATGTAATCTCTGTTTACCTGAATGTATGCCACTCCCTACTCACATGCACCTTCCACAGTGCTTTGACAAAGCAGTATATAGGTTATATGAATACCTCTTTAGAAAACAAAGAAATGAGCTGCAGTGCAACAGTAGTTTGGTTCCTTTTCAGACTGAAACTGAAGACCTCCTTTTCACTCTTGTGTTCATGATCTCACGCCTGAGCTGTGTAACTTGTGAGGGAATCTATGGTCAGGATTTTGTGCCCACTTAACTGGTCCTTTCTCCACACAGAGAGAAAATGTAGGTAAACTGGTTAGTCCTTTCAGATATTCAACAAGTTTTTTTTTTTTGTTTTTTTTTGTTTGTTTGTTTGGTTTTTTTAATACAGTATTTCAAAGCACTCTCCTGACAGAGTTTGCCAAGGAGATATAATCTCCATTTCAAAAATCATTCAATTAATAGCCTGACTGGTGTTGAAATAAGTATTTAAAGTTTGGTGTGAAGAAATCTAGCAAAGAAGGAGAAAAATCAGGGTGGTCTGGAGTTTGTAACATCTTTTATAATAATCTTTTTTCAAGTGAAAATCAGATTTCACTTGGGATCTGCACTTGTGATATTTAAGCACTTTTTCCTTAATGATTAAAATAGTTCTATGTGTTTAAAATCTGTTTCTCAACTCCTCTGAATCTTAATTATACATATTCATCAGATATAAAAGGCAAAAGGAGTTTTAGACAGGACTTGTTGACATTTTGCTGTTGTGTTGTTTGGCTGTTTAGGGCTTTTCTTCCTTTCTTTCAGGAATAAGCCAGTATAGTATCGAAGAAAAAATTTCAAGACCTTAGGATTTAATAAGAAACTTCTTCATTGTCTCAAAATATAAAAAATATAAAAGCTCTTTATTGTCACTAGCCAAGGACAATTCATTATTTAATGGTTCAGATTTTCTTTCCTCAACCATTTCGAAGCCATTTATTATTTTCTTTTTACAGGAATATTGTTTGCATTTTATTTCCCGTTTTCTCTGAGAAACTCCTGAATGTCTCAGAAAATGACTTACATAAAACATTACTGCTATAATGTATGCCTAAAAGATATAATTATATTGGTTTTGTAGCTCAAAATATTCTAGACAAACTTGTCTAATGACTTCATAAAGTCATTACATAGAGTATTCATTCTAGTAGATATTATGTGGGAGCAGATATACTTAGAGTACTTAGAGTGGCTCTTAATTTCATTATAATATAATTTTAAAATAATAAGGACTGGCCATCCAGGTTCATATCAAGGACCTGTCTCTACCTGATTCCAATGTGGGCAGCAGTGAGAGAGTGACCATTCCCACCCACTTCCTTAGGTTTTGCCAGCGGAAATCACTCACTGCCACACAAGCAGGATCTTGCAGCTCTACCTCCATTTTTTCCTGGTGAGTGCCCATGGAAGGGGCAGGACCAGAAATGCTGAACTGTGTCAGCTTCATAGATCTGCTGAAACCTCCATCATCACTGGTGATATTTCCACCAAATGTACTGCCTGAGCTCTCTGAGCTGTCAACTTTCTCATACTGTAGAAGCCAAGGACTACAACTAATGCCACTTTGATGACAAAAGAGGAGCTCTTCTGGGGTCTAGACTCTCTATTACACCTCATCATCTGTCCCACAAAGGAGACTACCTGCAGACTACCACCCCCTCACTGCCTTCCACAATGTACATGCTGACACTGACATGGGTGGTAGGGCCATGGCTGAGTGAACTCTTGCTGTTAGATTTTCTCTCATTCTTTCACACTTGGTCATATCAGGGAGTTTTGTCTCTCCCTTCCTCCAACCCATTGCTGCTCTGCAACTCTCTCCGCCACCTTTGTGTTCACACTTCCTCCATGTGAGACCACCCATCAGTTTCTTTGGACTCAAAGTAAGTTGGCTATCTGCACAATCAGGAGGAGAAAGCTCAAAGGAGTGGATCCTGGGCACTGTGAGGACAGTTTCTGGCAAAACCAGTAGCATATATCTTCAAACAGAGCAAACTGGACCCTTTTTATGCAGTGTCATGTAAATTTTTTCATTTCACAACAGATATAAACATAATTTCCAATATTTGTGGTTTTTATTTAATGAAGAGTACCTCCTTTTCTTCAAATGAAAACCTAACCTAATTAGATTTATTAGACACTATGCCAATTCATGTATTAGAAGGTACAGTATTCATCAATTCCTATTCATCCTCTCAAACTGCTAATTATTTTTGTGACTTCAGTCTTATTTATCTTTTCTAGATTTCAGAGTTACAGCTTACCTAAACTTACCTCACAAGGCAGCCTTCACACTTTCTTTCATAAAAATACTTAATAATTTTTCTGTTTTAAATGTCTACCAAACACTGAGCTGATATCCCTTAAAACTATCTGTCATAACTATCACAAACTTTTTCCAGAATGAAAATGATCATTTTAGAGCCCATAATTTTATGTGCAAAATATGGACTTTCCCCCCCTATTTACATAATTTTAAATTTTCCTATAGTTAATCTTATTTTCTTTGCTGTTACTCAATCAATCTCACAAGATCCTTCTTCATTTCCCCACAGTGGTTTATTTTTACTATCCTGAAAAACCTAACCCCATACTTTTTGAAACTGTTATGAATATGTTGAAAACCACAGGTACTATCACAGATCTCTATGGAACTTTACTGGTCACATCCCCACACAATAGGAAATTTTTGTTTATTTTTATAGTCTACTTCCTATTATTTTAGTTAGAAATTTCTTTCTTGTACCATAGCTGTTTAGTTTCCTCTAAAGTCTTTGATAATTGTTAAAAGCCTTTAGGAAATACACGTGCACTACAGACAACATATCACTTTGCCAAGTACCCAACCAGTTATGCTTGGTAGTACATAAAGGCAGCATGAAATCATCTAACTTACAATATTTTGTTATAAGGCCTTTCAGTCTGGATTGACTAGTCTTGTTTCATTTTTTTTTTTTTTTTTTTTTTTTTAATTTCTGAGACTTCTCTTGGTTTGTAGTAGCTCCCTCTAGGACAAATGCATTTTTTAAAGACACAGACTGTAACTGTTAAGGCCCTGTATTGGGTGTAGGTGGCAAGGTTTTGGTAGCTGGGAAGTTGCAGGGGTGGTCTCTGTGAGAAGAAGCCAGGGGTTGCATACTGCCAGGCACAGCAGCTCTGCAATGGACCCACCACAGGACACAGCTGAGCCTGTCAGTGAGTTGGTGGTGCCTCTCTGTAAACATATTTAAGAAAGGGCAAAATACCATACAGCAGTGTGGGAGAAGTGAGAAGAAAACCCAAGTGTCAAGAAGGAGTGGGAGGCAGCACCCAAGCAGATATTCCCCAACAGCATGTGGAAGTTTTTTAAGAGATCAGGGTGGAGCAGGCATTTTCCTGTAGTCCATGGAGAGGACACATCTGAGCAGATGTCTACACTGCAGTCTGTGGAGATCCCATGCTGAAAGTTTATCCCAAAGGAATTCAGCCTATGGGAAGGCTCCTCATTGAAGCATGAGTGTGGTCCAAACAGTAATGGAGTCAGACAACATGTCATAAAATAAACTTTACTGAGTTAGTAAGAAAGATGAGCAACAACATGCCCACACAGCAACTCACTCAATCACCAACAGCAAACACAAGATTGTGAGTGAAGTCATGCAGACTATAAAGGACACTTGGTGTCCAGGTCATCTGACCAGAAAAGTAAAATGTGCAAATGTCTTTTGAATGCAGACAGGAGTTGTACCATCCCCTCACTCCACCAATGGTAGTGTGATTTGAGAGAATCATACCTTACATGTCAGTAGTGTGCCCTACACAGCATCTCAGATGATGTGAAAGGCATCCTGCCTATGTGGCAACATTGACCAAGAGGCGGGATATCAGGGGAAAGTGTGACAAGGAAGGAATGACAAAGAGGAACTGTTATGGACTGATGGTAACTCCCACTTCCTACTCTTCTATGTCACTTGAGGTGAGTGGACAAGGAAAAGTTTGGAGATGGGAATGAAGGAGTGAAGTTGAACACGGATAAAAGGAGGTATGAGAAAGGTGGTTAATTTTTCCCTCTTTTTTTTTTTTTTTATCCTCATCTTACTCTATTTCTAATTAGCAATAAATTAAATCATTTTTCCCCAAGTCAAGTTTATTTTGTCTGTGATGGTAACTGCTAAATGACCTCCTCATCTTTACCTCAATTCGCAGAATTTTTTTAAGTTACTTTCTTCCCCTGTCCTGTTGAGGAGAGTGAGTGAGAGAGCAGCGGAGTGGTGGTCTGGCAGCCATACAAGGCCAATCCACCACAGGCCTTTAGTATTCCTTGATCATATTTTGTATTTGAAGAACACCTAAAATAAGTTTCAGTAGCTCTTTTAAGTGTTTAGCAGCATTTAAACAGAAAACATCTGCCTATATCGACAGTAAGAGAATACTGTCTCTTCATGCCACATTAAGTACAAACTTTACAGTTTCTAGAATAAGTATTCTGCAATTTTAAACCTGTTTTCTTACATAGATCTTAAACATGGTAAGCCTTAGACCTTTCTACTGTGGAAAAAAAACCTGGAGTTTATGTGGAAAACAATATCCGATCATGTAACTGCTGGAGAAATGGGCTGACAGGAACCTCATGACGTTGAACATAGGGAAGGGAAAAGTCCTGCACCTGGGGAGGAACAGCCTCATGCACCAGAACATTCTGGGTGCTACAATTTTTCCAAGCCCGCTGGAGAGAAGCTTGGCAGAAAATAACCTGGGGGTCCTGGTGGACACCAAGTTGAACATGAACCAACAACGTGCCCTTGCTGCAAAGAAGAGTAATGGTATCCTGAGCTGCATTAGGAGGAGTGTTGCCAGAAGGTCAAGGGATGTGATCCTTCCCCTTTATTCATCATTGTGCTGTGTCCAGTTCTGGACACCCCATTATAAGGGAGACATGGTCATACTAGACCAAAAGAGGGCCACTAAGCTGTCTGAGGGTGTGGAGTATCTCTCCTATGAGGAAAGGCTGAGAGATCTGGGACTGTTTGGTCTAGAGATGTGACGACTCAAGGAGATCTCATCAATGTATATAAGTACCTGAAGCAGGTGCAAAGAAGATGGAGCCAGGCTCTTTTCAGTGGTCGCCAGTGGCAGGACCAGAGGCAATGGACACAAACTGAAGCACTGGAGATTCTATCTGAATGTAAGGAAACACTTTTTTACTGTGAGGGTGACTAAGCACTGACATAGGTAGCCTGGAGAGGTTGTGGAGTCTCCATCCCTGGAGATATTCCAAAGTCATCTGCACATGGTCCTGGGCAGCTTGTTCTATGGGGCCCCAATGGGACAGGGTGAAGGGCAGGGGACAGGTTCCCTATAAGCAAGGGAGATTGGACTATGTGATGCCCAGAAGTCCTTTCCAACCTCAACCATTCTTATTCTGTAATTAATGCTGCTTTCAAGAGACATCTAAACATAAGGCAAGACAGAGGCAGTTACTTTTGACAGGCAAAACTTAACTCTGGAATTTATGGTCATTGAGTTCATGATCTGAAACTGTAGACTTTTTACTATAGTCGTTTTACTGTTATTTTCTTATGTTAAGTGCCTTCCAAGTTGTATCATCTGAGAATTTTAGACATTTGAATTTACAATATAGAGTCGTACTACTGCTTAAGATGATCGTCTAAGTGATAAAACTGCAGGCTGTGGCTTTTGTGTGGAACAGATGCAAAGAGAGATCAGTAACATACTGTGTAAATTGCTAAATCTAGTTCCAAGTTCTGAAAGACAATGTACTGAATAATTGTACATGATTTGCTCCCAGTCTAGCCATTGCAAGCATCTCCAACATTATTCCTCATCTTGTAGCCTCTAACTTTTCTTCCCTCTCCATCTCCAGGTTTTGCCTTTATTTCTTCTGGTTTGATGATTCTGCAATTTAATAAACCTTGATTGTTGAAAAACACCCTCCCAGATCTTCATGTCCATGCCAAGATCCTTTTCCCTGTCCCTTAGTGCTCTTAACTACAGGCAAATCAATTTGCTTTCCCCTTCCTGCTTCTTTCATGAGCGATGAGACTGCTGAGAAGACTTAATCTCACACTCTTACTCTCAATTCCCCTCAAGGGAAAGTTGTCCCTCTTATCAGTATTTCAAGTCTATACGTATTGCTCCACAAAATGGTTGCAAAAAATGTTTTGAGGTAGGAAAAAAATAATAAATCTTAATATTATTTGAGCTCAGTGTTCTCAAATGAAACTTTCTAGAAAAGGATCAGTATGAGGCAGATGATGAAATGTGAATGTTCAAAGACCCGGCAATCAAAAAAGTGTTTGGGGTTTTTTTTTGAAGAAGTTTTGAAGAAGTCTGGGAAAATTCAATTATCCATTATACATTATACATGAGAGCTGTCCTATGTTGTATATAATACATATATATATAATTTCTTACAAGAAGGAAAATTGTGGCATTACTTTTTCCTCATTCAAGATAATATCGCTGTTAGTTATAAATATTGTTGTACCAATAGTTCTACAGCTGGATGGGGCCAAACACTGAGTAAAACCTAAGCAGACTATGAAAATATTCAAGAATAGAATTATTTCCTTAATATGACCACACTATATTACTATTTTATTTTGTTCCACTACATGGGTTGTTTTCATAGGAGACAAAATACAATAGTCTGTGCCCAGGATATTATCAGTTGTTAAAAGATAATAATTATGAATATAATTTGTCCAGTGGAACTAACTAATTTTCTGTTTTGTAGGAATAAGTAAGGCATTGTAACTGAAGACTTATTAAATTTTTTGAATGAAAAAATGAGATTTAATTTGGTTTATTGTTTTTCTTAGTCGGTTTAATTTTATTTATTAAAATAATCAAATAAATTATCATAGCATGTAAAGCATTTATTATTTAATATCTAAGAGCAGCTGTCTTCATGTTTTCTACCATGTTTTACTCCCAAAAGGGAGAAGAATATTCTCTACCTGAACATTTTTCTGATCTCAAGTAATTGCTCCCAATCTTCCTTCCCTTCTTCCCCCCTTTCCTTCTCTTCTTGGCTGTGGCCTTTCACTATCAGTCCTGGAAGTCATCCACCTGGAAGCACAAAGCCACTAATTAATTATTCTTGCAACAGTGAAAATTTTTAATTCCCAGGAACATGAAGGATATATTTAGTTACCAGTCCCAGGAAGATAATAAAGTTAGATCTATTTTTCTTTATATTAGAAACACCATGCCCTAAGTCTGATTGGTTTTGTCTGTGTGTTTGTATTTGTCTAGGAGAAATCATTCTCATCTTTGAGGTCATGTTTGAAAAAGCTGAGAGTACAATTACAGCCTAATCAAGTTGTTAAACATCATAATCAAAAGAGATTTGTAGGCAAATGGCAACAGAGCATTTAACACAAAGCTGGAAAAGAAAAAGACAGTGAAGGTTGGTTTTGTTTGTTTGTTTTTTAAATATGCTTTTAAAAGGCTTTTAAAGCCTTAAAGCTGACTCAGAGTCTTGCAAATACAAACAAATATCTATGGACAGAAGAGATCAGAGTCAAAACAGTGCCTGAAGTAAGAATGAATGTAAGTGGTACATAGAATCTATTTACTTTTCTTTTTTTTTTTTTTTTTTTTAATAAAAAAAAAGGAAGAAGTTAAAAATGTTACATACCCTAGAGATTAAAAGTTTTAAAATATAATTCCTACCACTACTTCTCAAATCATTTATCAATATGTAGTACTAACACTAGGTCATTTATAATGGGTAAGATGGTGCCTACCTTTTTAACATATAGCTCACTTTGTAGAACAGGGAAGACAATAGTCATTTTCTTTCTTTTATGTTGTGGTGACTTCAAGAAAACTTTCAGGAAAACAAAATAAATACCATCTCAGGGTCAAACTGTAAAATGCTGGTATTAGTAATGAAATGCTTCTTTGAGATAATCAGTACTGTTAATGGCTTTTAAGTCCATTAAAACAAATCTCTAGGCTTCTTGTCTCTTTGTCAAATTAACACTATAATAACTATATCAACACTTCTTGTCATGCACATTTTCACTTAATTAATAAGATCATTGAAGCTATTTGAGTTCATTTTACTTTCCTTTATGCTAATGAGTCCACATTCACCCGTTCATCTTATTTTTTCTTCAGACCATTTGCTTTCTTGTTTATACTAGCATATTCAATAAAATAGTCATTAATTTTATATACCTTTGGATTCACTGCGACAAAATAATTAGTATGACATCAAAAGTCCAAAGAAGACATTCCTGACAATCAGAATCCTCAGAAATCTCAGCAATCTTGTTATAACATATGGTTCCCATTCACATTCACATTCTCATCCAAGTTAGAGAGTAGAAGGCTGTCCCATTTAGAAAATCCTACTTGGGCAGAGGTAGCATCTGACATATATAGTATTAACCTTTTCTCTACCAGGATTCACTGATGGTTCAGACTAAATTGTTCTCTCATTATTTCAGGGTTCTTCAGCATCCTTCACCTAAAATGACTCCATCCCACATGCACTGTAGCTGAAAGCAATACACACCAAAAATTCTTTCTAAGTACTTCATCAAAACGTGTATTAACAAACTCATCCAATGCTGAAAGCAAAATACCTGCAGATGGTCATTTAGTCAATATAAGGACTTCTTGATGGGAGTCCCTTTCTCTCTAAATTGACCATAGAGGGAACATTGGTTAACAAAATTCAAAACTTGGTCAGTTTAGTTTAGTGCCTGGAATTACTTGGGCTAAATGTGAAATGAAGTGTTTACAATTTTATTTTCTCAGCAAATTTATCTTTGTTCCTTTTTTGTTGTTGTTGTTGTTGTTGTTTTGTTTTGTTTTGTTTTTTGTTTTCCCCCAGCTATCTTAAATGAAGGACGGCAAGGATAATTATCTACTGTTGAAACAAAAAAAAACCAAAAACAAAACCACCCCAAAGATCTATAATGCAAAAGCACAAAGATTTCAGCAAAGCTGAAAGTTAATGATCTAAGATATGCAGTTGTTATTTCTTGTATATTATTCCTAGGATTAAGAAAGAGGCAAAAGAAGGAAAAAAAACTGAAAAAAACCAAAAACCAAACCCAAAAAACAAACCAATATATACACACACACACACACAAGACTGAATTGCTTCATATTTCTTTAGAAGAGATCAGTGGAAGAGAACAGTCCTCTACAACCGTTGGCTTCCCCAGTTACAAGACCAAATTGTTTTGCTCCTGCCTCTTTTATTCAACTTCTTATATCATAGAATCATAGAATGCATGGGTTGGGTTAGAAGGGACCTTAAAGGTCATCTAGTTCCAACCCCCTGCCACGATCAGGGACACCTTCCACTAGGTCAGGCTGCTTGAAGTCCCATCCAACCTGTCCTTGAACACTTCCAGGGAGGGGGCATCCACCACTTCTCTGGGAAACCTGTTCCAGTGCCTCACCACCCTCACAGTGAAGAATCTCTTCTGTAAATTTAATCTAAATGTACCCTCTTTCAGTTTTAAAATGCTATCTCTTGTCCTTTCACTGCACTCCTTGTTAATATGTCCTTCCCCATCTTTCCTGTAGGCCCCCTTTAAGTACTGGAAGGCCTCTATAAGGTCTCCCTAGAGCCTTCTCTTCTCTAGACTGAACAACTCAAACTCTCAGCCTGTCCTCATAAGGGAGGTCCTCCAGCCTCCTGATCATCTTCATGGCATCCTCTGGACCTACTCAAGCAGGTACATGCCATTATTTTGCTGGGGGCCCCAGAGCTAAATGCAGTACTCCAGGTGGGGTCTCACAATAGCACAATAGTGGGGGAGAATCACCTCTGTCTACAACTATTATCTATCTACAACTATATATCTAAAACTATTCTACTGACAATAACTGATTCAAAACATAGTAAGGAAAACATCGGTATTTTCTAGAAATTTGGTTACACACTTTTACTCATTGAATTACTGGTAAGGGATAAAGATGCTGTAGTAAATATAGTATGACTAAAGGCTGTACTGTAACAGCATTTGTACAAAGGAGCTAAGCAATACTATTGAGAAGATCAAATCTGGGCATGTTCTAACTTCTTATTTTGCAACCATAACACATTTTAATTATAAATTTAGACTGTGATTATTAAATATTTAATTTCAGTAATGCAAGTATTTATTGCACTAATACAATATATTAATGTCCTCTCTTGTATGTTTTACTAATCTAATGAAGAGGAAAATAACCACAAATTTTAATTATTGTTATTAGAATATTATTAAGGAAATGTTTTGCTTTGATACAGTACAAATTCTGAAGTTTAATCTTTGCATGTCAGTAGAGTAAGAAGCTTCCAAAAATTCCTGTCTGAAATTGATCATATGAAGTTCTTCTAGCTATTATCTCTCTTCCACTTTGCAAATCGAAGCATTATGCTGTTACTCCAGTGTAACATTATGAAAGCAGATATGCAGGGAATAGGGTTGCTGTTGTAAATTGTTTCTCATACTTTAATAATTTCTACTTCTTTAGGTTTTGGGGGGGTTTGTTTGCTTGTTTGTTTGTTTTAATTTGTAATGTTTATTCTATGAGAAGAGCATGGGTATCTGAATCTCTCTTGTTGCCACTGAAGCGAGGATGGGGCCAAGCCAAGGCCAATCCAGGATGTCAGTCCATGGGGTGCGGGTCAGGTTCAGATTCAACAAGGGGAAACAGGGTCAGACACAGTCCCAGGGGAGCAAAGCCATGGGGCCAGGTGGTGACATGAGCATGTGGGTCAGACCCTGCTCTGGTCAAACCCCTCCATGGCTGGGCAGGTCACGGCTGGGGTGGAGCTGAAGATCAGCTCTGCTGCATTGTGGGAACAGACAGCTCTGGGGTCCTGGGCCCATGGGCATTTTCAGCTGTAAAAGGCACTAAAAAAAAGTAAGAAATTAAAATGCAGTTATTGATCTATATTTAAAAAAACTTTTTTTTTTTTTTTTTTTTTTTCCCTGCCTTGGGGTCTTAGCACAGAATGTGAGCCTCTTAACCAAGTCATCTCCCCCTGTAATTGATATTGATTTCACTACTGGGCTAGTCCTTTAACTTGTAACCGT
This sequence comes from Athene cunicularia, assembly GCF_003259725.1. NCBI lineage: Eukaryota > Metazoa > Chordata > Aves > Strigiformes > Strigidae > Athene > Athene cunicularia. The sequence continues at coordinate 50,464,841 of NW_020799091.1, read as the reverse complement.
TCTGTTTTCATTTTCTAATAGAACAAGTGGGTATACCCAGGGCAGCTTCTCCTGGGCACAGATTTTTTTTTTTTTTGTAGTTTTGTTTGTCCCTAAGCTTACAAGCAGTTTGTTTCTTGACTTGTTTGGTTTGATCTATTTCTGTTCATCGATTCTTCACAAGTGCATGCTTTCTTGCTCTCCAGAATTGGGACAGAAGGACATTCATGCTGAGGCAGGAGAACAAAATGCTTCCTCTTTTTCATTTTTCAATTTACATGACCTCTTTATTTGCAAGTCTTTTCCTGGCAGGTTGTTACTGCTAATTGTTTTCTTGTAACATTGATAGACTTCAGTAATCATGTATCATGATTTTTACACAGAAATCATTAGATTAATAGCTTGTATTTCAAATTGAACAGTGTTGATGACTGTGAATTAATACCACAGGTGCTAGCTTCAAAATTAACTTTCTACTAATCAGTTCTAAAGGTTATGTCAATAAATTACTGTGGTAAAAGACAATAAAAAATGTTTCTATAAATATATTAACAAAAAGAAAAGGGCTTTATTGTATGCAAGGGAAAAAAAATAGTGACAAAGGCTGAGGTAGTTAATGTCTTCTTTGCCTCAGTCTTTAAGAAGTAAGACCAGTTATTCTCAGGGCACCCAGCCCCCTGAGCTGGCAGATGGGCAGGGAGCAGAATGAAGCCCACATAATCCAAGGGGAAATGGTTAGTGACCTGCTACACCACTTAGACACACACAAGCCTGTGGGGCCATATGGGATCCACCCAAGGGTACTGAGGGAGCTGGTGGAAGTGCTCACCAAGACACTTTCCATCATTTATCAGCAGTCCTAGATAACCAGAGAGGTTCCAGTTGACTGGAGGTTAGCAAATGTGATATCCATCTAAAAGAAGGGACTGAAGGGAAGATCTGGAGAACTACAGGCCTGTCAGTCTGACCTTGTTGTGGGGGAAGGTTATGGAGCAGATCATCTTAGGTGTCATCACATAGCACATACAGGACAACCAGGGAATCAGGCCCAGTCAGCATAGGTTTATGAAAGACAGGTCCTGCTTGACTTTGCTACCCTTAAGCAAATCAACACTCCCACTCAACTTGACGCTGTTTTCAAACTTACTGAGGAAGCACTCAATCTCCTTGTCCAGATCATTGATAAAGTTATTAAGCAGAACTGGCCCCAAAACTGAGCCCTGGGGAACACCACTTGTGGCCAGCCACAGACTGGATTTAACCCCATTCACCACCACTCTTTGAGCCTGGCCATTTTGGACAGATTTTTTAGCCAGTGAAGAGTATACCCATCCAAGCCTTAAGCAGCCAGATTCTCCAGCAAAACACTCTGAGAAATAGTGTCTAAGGCTTTACTAAAACTAGATAGACAACATCCACTAGGTGGGTCAGACTTTCATAGAAGGAGATAACGTTAGACTCTACAGAGGGATCTGGGCAGGCTGGATCAATGATCTGAGGCCAATTGTATGAGGTGCAACAAGGCTCAGTCCTGCATTTGAGTGATAACAACCCCATGAAACACTACAGGCTTGGGGAAGAGTGGCTGGAAAACTGCCCAGTGGAAAAGGATCTGGAAGTGTTGGAAGACAGCCGGCTGAACAGGAGCCAGCAGTGTGCCCAGGGGGCCAAGAAGGCCAATGGAATCCTGGCTTGTGTCAGCAATAGCGTGGCCAGCAGGGACAGGGAAGGGATCTGACCCCTGTCCTCGGCACTGGCGAGGCCGCCCCTCGATTCCTGTGTTCAGCTTTGGGCCCCTCACTACAAGAAAGACATTGAGGTGCTGGAGTGTGTCCAAAGAAAGGCAAGAAAGCTGGTGAACGGTCTAGAGCACAAGTCCTGTGAGGAGCAGCTGAGGAAACTGGGGTTGTTTAGCTTGGAGAAAAGAAGGCTCAGGGAAGACCTTATCGATCTCTACAACTCCTTTAAAGGAGGTTCAGTGTTAGTCTTATTTACCAAGTAAGAAATGATAGAATGAGAGGAAATGGCACCAGGGAGTGGTTTTGACTGCAAGTGGGGTTTGGAAGTTGCACAAGGGGAAGTTTTGCCTGGATATTAGGAAAAATTTCTTCACTGAAAGTGTTATAAAGTACTGGAACAGGCTGCCAAGGGAAGTGGATAAGTCACCACCCCAGAAGTATTTTAAAAAAGTGTAGATGTGGAACTTAGGGACATGGTTTAGTGGTGGATTTGGAAGTGTTAGGTTAATGATTAGACTCGATGATCTTGAAGTTCTTTTCCAACTTAAATGATTCTATGATTCTATATACTCCAATGGACAAAATAAAATACCTGTAAAATACAAAATAAATTTTTAAAAAATGGTATGTGTCTGGTTCTACTGAAGAAATGCAACATGTTATTACTGATTAGAATAAAAGTGGCTAATAACAAAAACTTCCATTATTCTGAGAATTTCTTTACAAGGAAGTTCCCAGAATTAGATAACTGAAGTATACAACATAAATATGGAAAAAAAAAAAAAAAAAAAAAAAAAAAGGAGCGAGAGAAAAAAGAGAACCTGTCCTCATTTGAACCTGAGGCAAAAGTGTGTGAAAAAAATAATGCCCAAGAAAACTCTTAAATAGATATTTCATCCATCCATTTTTCACCATCTGGATAAGTTGTTATCGACAAAATGAATTGTTCTGAAATATAATTATTTATTTCCACTGGCTATTGTGGTGTGGTATGAAAGTTGATGTAGACATCCATTTTCTTTAAGATTAATTTCTTAGCTGAGATTAAATCCTAATTCAGGAGGTAAAATTAGGGTGAATACTGCCAGGACACTCTGAAGGAGACTGAGCATGAGAAGGCAATGTGATGAGAGGTGTGTCATGACTGTGAGCACCACTGGAATCTGAACATCCAAATATGGCGAAATGGCGTATGTGGTTTATGTGATGAAACATTATGTTTTAATATCAAATACTGTCTTCATTTTCTTGTACATCACACTATAAATATATAAGAGAATTTACAGGCAGCTTTAATTTTTCAGAACGCTTTTGACATCTATGATTCTTTAATTCATTCCGTTAGCAGGGAACATATGTTTTCTGTTAATTTTACTCAGTTTAAAATTTCATAGTTGATGGCAACTGTGATACACACTTTCCCATGAAGTATATCTCACTCTGCATCTAAGTGTACTTTTCTCAATGTGGGAATCTTCCACTTTTCCTCTGGAGTTTAAAATGGATGATTCAGTCAGCAGACACACAATAACAAGTAAAATGAATATATAAAAAATTTACTTGAATGACAAAGAAATCAAAACCAACCAAATAACCAACCAGAAAAAAAAATCCCAAATAAAATCAAGTCCATCGTTATATGAGAAAACCTAGTAAAGTACAATGTTTTAGAGCAATTAAACCTATATGAAAGAAAGAATTTTTCTGAAAATGAAGCAGAAACTGCTAGGAAAGAACCTTATCCTTGCTGATAGAGTGAAAATCATACTGACTTTATAAACAGAAGATTATTTCTACACTGTCAAATTAAACAGGACAACTACCAAACAGTAGGATTGGAATGCTCTTAAAAAGATCAGTAAAGTGTCTTTGACCAGTGCCAACTAACAGAATAGAAATAGCAGAACTTGATTCAACGAATACCATGGACCAGAAACTATACCTAGTAGACAACACATCCAGGGTCACTGTATGAGCGAAGGGCAAGGAGGGAGAATTTAATTTTACAGACAAGGCCTGTGGCATATCAGCTGTCTGCGGTGCCAAAGGATCAGCTTGTTTGTTTAAGAATACAGACCCAGTCACAAGGACCCATTAATTGAATTTCTGCTCTTCATTAGGTAATCATGCAAAACATTCAGGATTTAATTCATGCTTGCAAACTCCTTCAGGATGAGAAAGCTTCCAATTTTCTGGAGGTGTTCCCAGAAGTGGGAGACTGAAAATGCAGAAGAGTGTGTGCTCTGAGACTCTCTCAGGACGACAGAGTCTCCTCAGTGGAGAGGGAGGAAGATAGCTGTGATTTAGGTCAAGTTGCAGCTAGTTAACATGGTATATGTTTTAATATAGCAAGTTAATTCCTTTATATTTCCCTTCCATATGTATGTGTGTGAATAATTATGAATTCAGGCAGGTTTACTGGTACTTTGTTTGTGCTTTGGAAAATTTATCATGTCCCCTTTGCCTCTTTCTTTTCCAGGAAGCTTCTTCATCACCCCCATGACATCCAACCCCTCCCCACCAATTTACCTAGCTCATGTTTTCCAGGTCTCATATTATTTCTCTGGCTCTCCTCTAGATTGTGTCCCATTTCTTCCTGCTAATATTTTCTGTAAGTGGCAATCATTATTGTGTAGTGTTCCCTCAGGGTCCTCAGCAATGTCATGTAGAAGGGAGAAACTGCTTTATGTTAGCACTTACTGTATTACCTCCCCAAATGCTATTCCACGCTTTTTCTTTATTTTCACACATTATTGCCTAATATTCATCTTTTTATCAGACTAATCAACACATCCTTTTTGCATGCACTCTTCCCAAGGCAGTTTTTCCATATTTGGTAAATCAGAATTTAATGTCTTCACTTTGAGCCTATTACTTGCCTTTATTTTATTTCATTACTTCCATTTTGGATGATGCTTTCAGTTTGTCAATAACATTTTGACTTCTGACAGCATTCTCAAAAGTGTTGATATTGTTTTTCAGCTTGATAGCCTTGAAAAAAAATTAAATATGAGTCTGTGGCATCATTCAACTTGAAAAATCTGAAGAAATGAGATATAGGGGAGGCCCCACTGGAACTCCTCTTGAGATGCTCTTCCAGTTACATAGAAAGATTTGATGATATCTCAGACTATGCACCCATACAGTGGTGATTACATGTCTTCCTTTTAAATGACCTGTTTATGAGATCTTTATTTAGAAAAGATCAAAAATTTAAAGTCAGCATACAGAAATTATTATAAGCTTCTTATTGGGTCATTATGAAACAAAATTAGGAAATATCTACTGTAAATTAAACTTTCTGGTCAGAGAAGTAGAATTAAGAGAGTAAGCAGAAGTAAAACTAATGAATCTTTTCAAAAAGCCCATTTCAACTGAAATAAAATAAACGAGGAAAATATATAATTATCTTCTCCTGCATTAGACAAATGAGAAAATTAAGATTTTTATTGATATCTGTAAGGTGCCTTTAAATATAATTCTCATGTTTACTGTTTGCCATGTCTAATCAGTAAAACTACACTCATGGAAGCTTAGTTCTACAGTAAACATTTAGTAGGAGTTTTTGTCTAATTGTTATAAATTTCACCTTTTTAAGGAATTTGCCAAAATAAAACTTTAAAATATTAAGTACAATTTTTTTCACTGATCTGATGCAAAAAATACGTTTATCCTCAGTGTTAAATAATCAACATTTAGATAAGTATCTGGGGAGATGGGAAGGCTAGATCTATTCTTGAGTTCTTTTAGAGATATAATCTAATCCAGGACCATGGAACAGTTTAGAGGGCAGCAGATACTAGAAATTTTAAAGTTGAGGTGGCTTTTTCCTTAGGTTGCAAAAAAATATGATACATTGACAAGAACAGAATAAGAAAGCAAAACCCATAACTATCCTTGAACTCAAATACTTCACATTTTTTCAAATAACTTAATCTTTGTTCCTGCAAATTCATACTTACTGAAATGAATATAAGAACTTTAGGCTAAAAATTACGTAGTTTTACATTAAGTGTAGGGCTTTAATATCTTTTAGTTGAAAATAATGTGCTTAAAGGCCTCACTGAAAAGCAAATATTAAAATAAGACAGAAAAACCCCAACAAATAATTCAAATGCTTAAGAACCAGCCCTTGCAAAAATCACATTTCTCTAAATAATACATTGGGTTTAATGGAATTACTGTTACATGAATTTTGTTTTTCCCAAAGGGAATACGCATACATTGTCAGAGTTCAGTATTCTCTGACCATGTTCTTTTAGATATTCTGCACAGAGAGGGTTTAATGTTTTAACACCAAATTTACTTATTTGAAGATATTTGATGCATCACTTGATTTAGTAGAGTCATACAGCGACACAGTGAAATCACAACATAAGCACTACATAGCAATTGTAATATGCAGTTAGATCGCAATACCGACATGATTCCCTTTACCAATCTCTGTATTCTCACTACCATAACACTAGGCAGCCTCAATCATTGGGAAGGAATACATGGATTCAAGCCTGTTGCTCTCTTCAAAATTAATTTTGTTGGTTGCTCGGATTTTTTACTCTAGGTTTGACTGAGACGTATACACACTTCTCTCATTCTGGTCTGCCTGAATCAGGAAGACATTCACACCATTTGATGATTAACTCAGGGAAGGACTTCTACACAATCAGCTGATCCGCCCAACTGATGAAGAGACAGCCGATGCATTAATTCTAAGAAATGTTCTTCTGGCCACACTCTGGTCCCCTTTGTATTGGGATAAGTTAATCTTTCTTTACAGCACCTGTGATCACTTCCCATAGTCTACCCCGAGCTTCACAAGTGCATCACCTGTGTTCATCTCTTCTGAGCCTTCTTTCTTCTATGGCAGGGGTGTTCTAATCTGCCACATATGTATGTGCGTGTGTGTGTGAATAGCTTTATTACTTTCATGGGAATGCTGTTAATACTGGTGTTTTGAAGACATGATACTAAGGCTCGATGTGCATATGAAAAACTTTTATCTCAGTATTCATACTTCAGAATTTTCCATCCACACAGTTGTATTAACTTCATACATGTACACATAAAGTAAATTTTGACAAGAATTTGAGCATATGAATAACAGACATTTATAGAATTAATTGGTGCTATTGAAGAGTGTGAATACTGTAAGTGTAAGACTAACATAAAGAATTGGGTATTACTGTTATTCAGATGAGGACAAAATGTTGAGTTTCTTTTAAATGACTATAGAAAGATTCTCATTTATCTGGCAGACTGATGAATCTAAGATAGGAAGTATACTGGTTTAGTCATGTCAGATATTAAAGTTCATGAGCTGTATAAATTAATAAGATTGTAAGATATTCTGCTTTTCATCGTCCCTTGCAAAAGCCTTTCCCTTCCCTCTCTCTAGACTATATGAAGTGACCAAAAAAGATGCCTAAAATGTAATTAGATTACTAACATGAGTTCCTGATTTAGGTACCATATGTTATGTATCATAAGTAGCTAAGTTGTATGTCATTTGAAATATGCTGACATCAGCTTCTTAGCACAAAACCAAATACTTATTTTAGTGTTTCCTGTAGTGAAATTTTTCTGCAGTTTTCTACATCTGTCTCCATAAAAGACATCCTATTTGGTGCTGTAATCCAAAAGGTTTTTCTATTGTACTTCTGATAAGATACTAAATGAAAAAGTAATTCCCACTTACAGAATCAAGGAAGTTAGACATTTTACTGCAATGTTGTAGTTATCTCTGAGTTATCTATTAATTTAAATAAAATGTAAAGAGCTTAGTCCTCTGGACAGTGATGATAAGACTTGCTGGATAGTAGCAGGCAAAGGAAATCAAATAGGAGGGTATGATGTGTTGACCTTGGCTGGCTACATGGTGCCCACCAACCTGCTCTGTCACTCTCCCTTCTCAACAGGACAGTGGAAGAAAATACAATTGAAAAGCTCATGGGTCAAGATACGGGCACGGAGATCACTCACCAGTTACTGTCACAGGCAAAACACACTCAGCTTGGAGAAATTAATGTAATTTATTGCCAATTAATAATAGAGTAGGATAGTGAGATGTTGGGGGAGTCAGAGGGCTTGCTGAATGCCTGACCGAGAGAGAACAGTTTGACCTTGACCAGCTTTTTGTGTACCCCTGAGCAGCTGGAAAAGTCTTGGAGGAGTGCTGTGTCAGCCTGAGAAAGGAACTGAAGATAGAGAGAAAGAATCAAAATACTGTGTTTGTCAGATACCCGAAGAGTGGGGGATTTTAAGAAAAGTAACCAATAAAGTCGTAGACAAACAGCCATGTAACCAATAAGAGTGATGTATGGATAAAATAATAAAGTATATAAGAGATGGAGGAAAAAAAAAAAAAAAAAAAAAAAAAAAAGTTGTTTTCTCTGTCACTACCGAGACAGTGAGAAATAAAACCAAAAGCAAAACCACCTTCCCTTCACCACTCCTTCTTCCGAGGCTCAGCTCTTGACTCTTCTACCTCCTCCCTGCCAAATGGCACAGGGGGATGGGGAATGGGGGTTGCGGTCAGTCTATAACATGTTGTCTTCTTCCTCCTCACAGTGTTCCCCTGCTTCAGCATGGGGTCTCTCCTGTGGGATACAGTCCTTCACAAACTGCTCCAATGTGGGTCCTTCCCAGGATCTGCAGTTCTTCAAGAACTGCTCCAGCGTGGGTCCTTTCCATAAGTACAGTCCTTTAGAGAAAGACTGCTCCAGCATGGGTCCCCCATGGGGGACACAGGTCCTGCCAGAAAACCTGCTTCTTCATGGGCTCCTGTTCACAGAGCCACAGGTCCTGCCAGAAGTCTGCTCCTGTGTGGGCTTTCCCCAGGCTGCAGTTTCCTTCAGGGCATATCCATGTCCTGCAGCATCTGGTCCTCCACCGGCTGCAGTGTGGATATCTTTACCACCATGGACCTCTGTGGTCTGCAGGGGGACAACTTGACTCACCATGGTCTTCATCACAATCTGCAGGGGAATCTTTACTCCAGCACCTGGAACACCTCCCCCCGCCCTTCTTCTCCACTGACCTTGGTGTCTGAAGTGCTTTTTCTCTCACATTTTTTTCTCTCCTCTCTCCTAGTTGATGTTGCCTAGCAGTTTTTACACTTTCTGAAATATGTTATAACAGAGACACTGCCAATATCACTGATGGGTTCATCTTTGGCCAATGGTAGGTTCATCTGGGACACACTGGAACTGGCTCTGTCCAACATGGGGGCAGTTCCTGGTGTCTTCTCACAGAAGCTACCCATGCAGCTCCCCTTTCTAACAAAACCTTGCCATGTAAACTCAACACAAAAGGTAGGTTGAAAATAAAGGCTTAGGAACAGTAGTAATATCATAAAGAATTAATTATCACTGTCAGAAAGATTTTTTTAAACTGTAATGGCTTCATTTGCATCAACAAGGGCAGCACCACCAGACATAAAGAAGTCATTATCACACTTAGTGCTTTTTAGGGCACACCTGGAATACTGTGTTCAGTTTTGATCCCTGCCATATAAAAAAGATGTGGACAGGCTGGAGAGGTGTCACGTCCGGCTCAGACGAGGGGGACAAGTGACTCAGATTAGCAAATCCACAATGGAGCGGACAAGAAGTCTCCAAGTTCAAGCATTCATTAACTACCCACAATGTACTAATAGAACACACGATAATTGGCTGAGTACAGAGCAAGTTGTGGTGAGCAGTATAGTATGCCTTGCATTTCATAACGGAAAAAGGAAAAGTGGGAGATAGAGGGAATGGGGGAATACAGATCACTGGTCTGGGTTCCTGCACTGATCCTGCCAGTGAGAGTTCCAGGAGGCAGCCATCTCTTTCTCTGGCTTCTGTCTTCACTTCACTGCTCTCTCCAGATGGCCGGGGGAGCAGAGGAGGGCGCAGAGAGAAGGGCAGAGAGAGAGAGAGAGAGCCCTTTCTTTCCCCCTTTGATTTATACCCACTTTCCTTGGGTCTGTCCCCTAGGTCGACTCACTTAGCTACATATCCCATGTACGGGGAGGGGTAAGGTGTTTCATGGGATGATGTCACTAGCATGATCATGACAGCCCTCATTAGCATGTTGAGGGGTGTTAACTTTAATATGCATTTCATGGATAATGAAACAAAGTTCATTCACCGGACACATGGCCCTTGAAATTCGCCCAGGTGCCCCAGAGAAGAGCCATCCTGTCTCCACAGGGCTCTCTACCCCAGCTACATCGAGCAGCATTATCAGCTTCGGCCTCCACAGAAAGCACCCTGTGACTCAGAGTTTTGTCTTGCAAGTGTTTGAGGCATTTCTTCAATCAGCCTCAACTTTTGCTTTCCCAGGCTGTTTGTCTTAGTTTCTCACAGGTCTGGTTTCCCGTCTCTCACAAGAGGGTCCAGAGAATGGCCACAAAGATGATCAAAGGACTGGAAAGCCTGCCATATGAAGAAAGGCAGATAACTGAATTTGTTCAGACTTGAGAAGAGAAGGCTTGGGACACCTTATCACCATGTTTCAGGATTTATAGGGTGTCTACAAAGAAGATGGAGATGCGCTTTTTACAAGGAGACACATGGAAAAGATGAGGAGTAATAGGTTGTGCTGGGTTTGTGTGTGGTGGGGTTTCAGTAGAGAGGTAGGGGCTACAGAGGTGACTCCTGTGAGAAACTTCTAGAATCTCCCCTGGCCACAAGTTGGACCTGCCACTGGCCATGGCTGAGCCAATTAGTAATGATGGCAGCATCTCTGTGATAACATATTTAAGAAGGGCAAATGGAGAAGAGGTGGAGTTGTGAGGAAAACATATGCAAACACTGAGGTCAGATGAAGAGGGTAGGAGGAAGGGAGAAGGGTGTGGTGAAGCAGAATTTCTCCTGAAGCCTGGGGTGAGGTCAGGCTGTCCCCTTGCAGCCCATAGAGGTCCACGATGGAGCAGATTCCCACCTGCAGCTCATGCACCCCATGTCAGTGCTGGTGACTGCACCCAAGAAGGCCCTTACTCTGAGGGAAGCCCACTCTGGAGTTCTCTGTTGCTGGGAGGACTGCAGCTTGTGAGAAGGGACACACACTGGAGCAGTTTCTGAACAGCAGCAGTCTATGGGAAAGACTCACATCAGAGGAAGTTCACAGAGGACTGTCTCCTATGAGAGAGATCCCACACTGGGGTAGAGGAAGAGTATGAGGAGTCCTCCTCAAGGAGGAAGGAGCAGCAGAGACAGTGTGTGATGAACTGACCACAACCCAAATTCCCTACCTCACTGCTGCATTGCCAGGGAGGAGGTAGAGAAATAGGGAGAAAAGGTGAGCTTTGGAACAAGGGAGGAGTGAGGGGAAAGGTGTTTTCAGAGGTGGTTGTAATTTCTCACTGTCCTACTCTGTTTGGTAAACTAGTGTTGTTGTTGGTATTCACATAAATTAATGTTCATTCTTTCCCATTTGAGTCTGTCTTTTGCCCCTGACCATAACTGGTGAAACATCTCTCCCTGTTCTTTTCCCAATTGCTGAGCCTTTTGTTTTATTTTCTTCTCCCCATCCATGAGGGGGAAGGAGTGAGTGAGCAGCTGTGTGGTGCTCAGCTGCCCTCTGGGCTTAAACCATGTCATGCATACAAGTTACTCCTGAGTAGATTCCAGCTGAACACAAGGAAACTTTTTCACAGTTAGAACAATCAGCCATTGAAATAATATCCCCAGGGAAGTGGTGGATTCCCCAACACTGGACACTTTTAAGATTCAGCTGAACAGCGTGCTGGCCCATCTTGTCTATACCGTGCTTTTGCCCAGAAAGTTTGGACAAGGTGATCCTTGAGGACCCTTCCAACCTGGTATTATATAGTTCTGTGATTAAGGGTGGAGTTTTTTTCTTATTTGAGGTTTTCATTTTGTTGTGGCTTTTGTTTCTTGTTTTTTGTTTGGTATAGTTTTGTTTTTTTTGTTTTGTTTTTTTTTTTTTTTCTGAGAATAGTGTTTTGTATGATAGTCTGAATGACTACTTCTGTGGGTGTCTCTGTTTTAGTAATTTCAAATAGTTACATTTGTTTTGATAGACTCAAAATTATATAGACCATTAAGAAAATTAATACATCTTTTAACTGCTCCAAGGAACTACATGATATGAAGATGTGTCTACCGGGTCAAAATTCTGTGAGTTTCAGTTGTAATTGTACAAGATATCAACTTACATCAGACAAAACATGTCTTGACTGAGGTCATGTAATGTTACTTAATTCTTATATCTACAGGAACATTAAAAAGCTCTTAAAATTCCTGACTGTAGTGAATAGATTGAAATCCACTCTTTTTCATATAAAGTAATAAAATATTCTATTATGTTGAATTATTTATTTTTTTTTTTAGCAGAAGCAAAATATGATAGTGTTTTAGTGCCTGTATTTATTCGCTGCATTTTCAAATGAAGAGTTATTTAAACAGTTAGGATATTTCAGTGCTAAATTATATATTTTCTTGGTAGTTTTGAGAACAAATAGAGATCTAATGAAAAGCTGAAAGCTGTTATCAGCTAAATAATAGCTTTAAGTTTTATGAAATACTGTTAAGACCAAGTTGTACTAGTGATTCCTGATGCCAAGGGGATATTTTGACAACTAGAGATTAAAAATCTGCAAAAATTAGTATGTTTTGAATTCTGTCAGGTTTCATCAGCCTAACTGCTTAAGAAAATGATGTCTTGTCTAAATTATGCACTGTCTGTTTAAAGACGTATAAGATTTTTATTGGACCAACAAATACAGTTTGAAATAATAGACAAGCTTTTAGTTACATGAAAAAGCCACTGTGTTTTTGAAGGCTATCAGGCACAGACAATTCAGGCTTGATATCTAAGAGCAATTGAATTGTGCTGTAGGTATGTTCCAAGATTAGTTTTGAAAAAGTTGTTCTGACCATCAATGAACTAAGAACTTCTGAGCAGGAATTCCTGTGAAGAACAGAACTGTTGTACTGGTTTTGTACAGCTGAAGTTGTAGAGCAGATACCACTGTCTGGTGCCGGAAATCTCCATCGATGCTATTGCTTTGTCAGAAGAATCTTGGTTTATGTGTGAACCTGATACAGTATTATTTATGTTACCATGCAACAAAGTATACTGTAATTTTTTAACTCAATATTGGAAAATTCTAAGCATTCAGACTCATCAAAGTTTTGTGAATGTTACTAAATTAAATCAATTATTTCACCAAGTGTTTGTTGCTATAAATACATATGTAGATGTGGCTTCATTATTTTAATAATTGTAATAATCTCAGTGCAACATGCTTGGTGAAATTATTAAAAGATTTACTGACCCAGACCTGTGTTTTGTTCATTCATTAGCTTTTGTTTTTTGCTGCAATAAACCTAGGTGCCATCCTCACTTTACATTTCTGCTTCAGTTTAAAAGGAGGACTTTCTGCAGCTGCACTAGTGAGCTAGCCAATCATGTAATCTCTCTGCTATCTTCTTCAGTGTCTGTATTTTACATTCCACATCAGGACAATCTAGCCCTGACACAGTCAAACTGATATATAACAGCATTCTTCCCAAAGCCCAGGAACTGACAAAATATTTTTCATTAATCATAGAATTTTCATAAACAAGAAAGTTAAATAGGTTATAGATGTCCTTTGTGCTTCAGCTGTGTGCCTTCAGTAACAAGGAGTCACTGTGAATCATTTATTACATGTTTTGGTCATATTCAAATATGTTTCCTAAATGTAGCATAGTGCTAAAAGCCACAAGTGTTTGAATAAATTTTCAAATTATCGATGGAATGAAATAGTATTCAGTTTGGATAAAGAGATAAATCTTCTCTACATAGTCTCCATCCATTCAGCTACATAAAGAAAATCTGTTTCACATGCTGCACATTTCACATATATTCCTCAGTGTGGTTTTCTTGATTTAGTTATTAAGAGAAATGTTGATTATAGATAAGAATTGGTTACATTATATTTTGTTTTATAAAATCTTACCTTCTTTTATACTCATTATAAAAATTTAAGTGTTGTGCTTTTTTTTCCCCTCTCTCTTTTTTTTTTTTCCAAAGTCTACTCCATCGTATTTGGTGTAGGTATGATGGTTTTGGTAGTGTGGGTAGCAGTGATGGCCTCCATGAGAGGATGTCAAGAGCTGCCCCATGCCAGACACAGCCAGTTCCAGCTTTCTCCAAAATGGACCCCCCACAGGGCACAGTGGAGCCCATTAGCCAAGATGGTGGTGCCTCTGGGGTAGCATTTTTAGGAAAGGCCAGAAAGCAGTAAACAGGCAGAGGAAGAGGAGGAAAAAAAAAAAAAAAAAAATGAGAAAAAGCAGAGGGAACACCAAGTTCAGAGGAGAAGGAAGGGATGCTCAATGATGCCAGGCAGATATTCCCGATGCAGTCCATGGAGGACCACATGCTGGATCAGCTGGGTATTCCTGAAGGAAATGCAGACTGTGGAGAGTACACACTGACTGAAGCAAAGGAAAGGTGTGAGAAAAAAGGAGCAGCTGAGAGACACTTCTATGTACTGATCATACCCACACCCTCCACAGCATCCCTGAACTATTTAGGAGGGTCTGGAGTGAAAGAGAAAAGTTGAGCCTGGGAAAGGGTAGAGGAAAGGTGTTGGTTTAATGTTTGTCTTTCGGATAGTGAGAAACAGAAAGAGTTTCTCAGTAGCTGAATCTATTTTAATTGGTAATTAATTTTGCCCCAGTTGAGCCTTTTATGCCTCAGATAGTAATTGGTAAGCAATTCCTTCCTTCCTTCCTTCCTTCCTTCCTTCCTTCCTTCCTTCCTTCCTTCCTTCCTTCCTTCCTTCCTTCCTTCCTTCCTTCCTTCCTTCCTTCCTTCCTTCCTTCCTTCCTTCCTTCCTTCCTTCCTTCCTTCCTTCCTTCCTTCCTTCCTTCCTTCCTTCCTTCCTTCCTTCCTTCCTTCCTTCCTTCCTTCCTTCCTTCCTTCCTTCCTTCCTTCCTTCCTTCCTTCCTTCCTTCCTTCCTTCCTTCCTTCCTTCCTTCCTTCCTTCCTTCCTTCCTTCCTTCCTTCCTTCCTTCCTTCCTTCCTTCCTTCCTTCCTTCCTTCCTTCCTTCCTTCCTTCCTTCCTTCCTTCCTTCCTTCCTTCCTTCCTTCCTTCCTTCCTTCCTTCCTTCCTTCCTTCCTTCCTTCCTTCCTTCCTTCCTTCCTTCCTTCCTTCCTTCCTTCCTTCCTTCCTTCCTTCCTTCCTTCCTTCCTTCCTTCCTTCCTTCCTTCCTTCCTTCCTTCCTTCCTTCCTTCCTTCCTTCCTTCCTTCCTTCCTTCCTTCCTTCCTTCCTTCCTTCCTTCCTTCCATTACATGTTTTGGTCATATTCAAATATGTTTCCTAAATGTTCCTTCCTTCCTTCCTTCCTTCCTTCCTTCCTTCCTTCCTTCCGTGTATTCAGAATGTATATAATGTGTAAGAGAGCCAAAAGGAGCCTCTCTACCTTGGGTTAATTCAGAATATTAGAAGGTTGTCTAACTGTAGGGAGAAGTAATTTATATTTAATATTTTAGTTATAATTTGGAACAGAATCATATTGAGAGATAATGCTAACTTGTGCAAAATGTAGTTTTCATTTACTGGACAGTTTTAGTAAATCCCAGCTGATGTTTATCTTATCTGTAGTCAATTAAATATTTTTTTCAGTATGGTTCCAAGGCTAAGTTAACCTATGTTATCTCTGTAGTTATAGAAGGAGGGAAAGAAAGAGGGAGAGAACAAATCTGAAGGGTTCCCAAGGTGAATATTGTTCCATTCTGAAATGCAACCCGGACTGCCATGCTGAACTTTTAAGATCCTAATGAGAGGTGAAATTATACTAAAAGGCAGGCAATTTAATAGACAGATTATTTTTCTGGAACCTCTACCTGTTCTGAATATAGAATTCAGATCTTTTTAATACACCCATATTCTATAGCTAACTGAAGAAATATTAGTTAAAAAAATACTGCATGCAAAAATATATTATCCAGGATGGAATAAGACAATATAATGCAAAATAATATCTTGATATTTATAGAAGTTACATTTCAACTGTTTATGATTTTGATTATTAATGAATAATTACCTGGCCAAGAAAATTTTTTCTTGGAGGAGCAATTGCCTAAGGTGAAAGCCTCAGTATCTAGGTAATTCAAATAATATTAAAAATGTAATACATTAAAGAATTTCTACTAAATGGTTACTAAAGCCATAAATACCTGAAACCTCTATCATTTACAATCACTGTAAAATATGTATAAATTATTTTTATCATAAGAGAGATTGTGATTTTTTTCGTAGGCCCCCCAGATAATGGTTGTTAATATCCCCCAAAAAGATAAGAATAAGAGACGACACCCAAGGAAACTGTTAGACTTACATATAAATCATCTTACAAACAGAATAAGTTATCTCAGATGGAAGGAAACAGGAATTTTAGGGCATCTTCCAGAGTAATTATTTTTACCATTTATTGTCATATAATTCTGTTGTCAAGGTCTGAAAAATATGAATATGTAGGACCAAAACATGAATATGCTTTCTGAAAGAAGTAATTGCTTTTAACAATTCTCAAGAGTTTTATAAATAATGGAAATGTCCCCAACTGTAGTTCAAACATATCAAAACATCGAAAGACTATTACTCTTTACTACAATTATTATGCATTAAAATAATATTATTTTAATAAATAGCAGTTATTATATTAATCATTATTCAGTAATTTATATTCTAATATAATTAAAATCAAATCTGTCTTGGAAGCTGTACTTCAGGTAGCTGTGGGCCATTGTTCAATCATGCCTTAGCCTCCTGTATGCAAGACTGAGAAAGACCATCTCTCTCAATCTCTGTTTGTATTTATGTCCTTTAGGTTTCAGAACATCTTGAGACCCTTTACCAGTTTCTCCACATTTCTATTGATCAGGAGGTCCCAAAACTGGACACAGTATTCCAGAAGCAGTCTCCCCAGGGCTGAGTAGAGAGGAATAACTTTGCTCGTTCAGCTGATTGTACTTCCCCTCATGTACCATAGTAGGGCGAGATTTGCTTTATTTGAGATAAGAGCAAACTGTTAGCTCATATTCAGCCTAATGTCCACTGTATCTCCCTTGTCCTGTCCATCAGGACTGCTGTTCAGCCAGGTGCTTCCCAGACTCCTCTGCTGGTGTGTGTCCTTATTCCTTCTCAGGTGCAGGTCTTTACATTTCTGCTCCTTGAACTTCATGAGGTTTCTGCTGGCTCAATGCTCAAGTTTCTCGCAGTCTCCCTGGGATGAGGGTCTTCTATTTGGAATATCAAGTATTTTCTTTCCCTCACATTTCTTATTTTTCTCAAATTTGTAGGGGTGCATTCTGTTTTCTCATGCTGATGAAGATGAGGGAGTCTGCTATTTTCTGCCTGTGGATAGCTAAGCCATCGATTATTAATATTTGGTGCTCCAAACTTAAGGTCTTTGTCTAAAATTCCTAATGTTAAGGTGGATTCAGGGTCAAGCCCACTGTATAGAGAAATCATAAATTCCTGAATTGAAATAAATGTCTTGATATTTTTAACAAAATGTGTAACAAATGTCCTTGACCTACAGCAAATTATTGTTCTTCCTTTGTACAGTAATGAGGAAGGGTATTTGTCTAGACATCAAAACAGAATGAAGAAGACCTACAAGGAATACTGAGGAAGCACTGAAGAACTGAAAAGAATTGTGACCTACAAACCCATGCTGACCAGAGAAGTCTGTTGTAATCAGAAGATAAGGCTCTGGATCATGCATGTCTGCAGAAAAGGTCACTGATTTTAAGATTCAGTCTGATCTTATATTTCTTATCATTATCTTTCATCATTGCCACAGTGTTTATGCTGGTTTTTGGGTTCTTTGATTTTTGTTCAGTTATAGGCTATGGAAAGAGTAGCTACTGTTTCTTATATCCATGACAACCAAAACCAATTCAATAAATGCTGTTTATTTTCTTCAGGAGTGCCTGTAAAATGAGAATCCTCCTCTTACAGTTCCCTGCTCATCTATCAATTTTAAGCCATGAAACTACAAGACATGACAGTAGTTGTAGAGCAGATAGGTGTTAACATTTCTCATATATTCCACACAGTAATGTCTCCTTGAAATTTAAGATTCATTTTCTTCACAGCACTTTGAAATATCTTTTTTAGAAACTGCTGAAAAGTAGGCCAATTTTTCTGAAAGACAGAAGAGAGAAACAGGTTTCTTTGGAAATTTGAATATGAGTATGTAGTGAAAACTGCAATAAACCCTTTGGAGAAATAGAAAGATTCATCTGCTCTTAATTCTTAGGTGCTCAATAATAGAAATAATGTCTAGTGTCTGACATGTGTTCTGGATGCTGACCTGGAAGATATTAATGAGTACAAAACAAAAGAAAACATTCATTATTTTTTGATTCAGATTTTCTCCTTAAACTCACAGGGGGTGAGCAGGTTAGTCAAACTTCTTCATAGCAGCCAATGTGCTGTTGTGTTTTGGATTTGTAACAAAAGAAGTGTTGACAATATTTGTTGTAGCTGTTGCTGGAGTGATTACACAGCATCAAGGACTTTCTTTTTCTCCCCCTGTCTTACCATCAAGTAGGCTGAAGGTGCACAAGAGGCTGGAAGGGAACACAGCCAGGACAGCCGATCCCAACTGACCAAAGGAATATCCCATATTATATGACATCACACTCAGCAGTAAAATCTCAGGAGGAAGGGAGCATGTTCATGATGATGTCATTTGTGCCTGTTCTGTGTGCTGAAGCTTTCCGCTTTCCAGGAAGTGGCTGGTATCTGTCTGCTGAGAAGAAGTAGTGAATGAATTCCTTTTTTGATTTGCTTGTGTATTAAACTTTGTTTCACTTATTAAGGTGTCTTTATCTCAACCCATGAGTGTTCAGCTCTTGCTCTTATTCTCTCCTCCATCCCACTGCTGCAGGAGTGAGTGAGTGACTGGGTGGGGGCTTAGCCTTTGGCCAAGGTCAACCCACCAGAGTAGTTCAGGAAGATACATTCTTTAGAATGTGCTATATTTAAATGTATTTAATTAAGCATATTATTAAAAAAAAAAAAAAAAAAGATACTATGGATTAGGATAGATGAAATACTTAGTTCTATAAAATTTAGTTTGGTGTATAATTCAGTAGAAGTGCTGCTGAAGAAGCTTTCTAACACTTATTGAAAACAGACTTTCATATGCCTGATATAAAATGTAAAAGTTTTAGGGTAGGTATTTCAGGGTTGATATTAAGGATTATAAAAAGTGATTATAACTGGTTTTAACAGTATTTAGATTCACTATTTATGATTTTTTTTAACTGAAAGTTGGCTATTTTACTCTTTATAACCTCAGTTTACTCATTACAATTCTTTAACTGATGTACATGTTTTTTCATATGATTTAATGTATTTTCATTTTGTTATTTCTCTCTTCTCTCCATTCTATTTCCAATCTCCATTCTTTAAAATATACGTTTCCTACCATTACATTTTCTCTTTTTGTGTCATTACCTTTGTATTTAAATCCTAACCACTACTAGTTTAAAATAACAATAAAGTCCAAAAAAAAGCATTGAATCATCAATGAGGAGCTTCAAGCATTGAAAATTAAATCAACACAGGATCAAAAGCAAAAAAACACTTAAGGCAATATGAAAAGAACAAATTATTCATAATGATGTTATTAAATATTGTTTTCAAATTAATATACCAATAGTAAAAAAGATATAATAAAATTCAATTGTGTGATTACATACACAAACCCAACACAATTATGAAATGGATTGCATGATGGATTATAAAACATCGTAAGAATGGCCAAATGTCTTTATTTAGGCAGGAAGTATGATTACTTACAGAGGGTCATTGTGTGCCCCACTGTCCGTCAGATGTACAGTGTAGTCAGGGTTGAAACATAAACAACCTAATGTCCCTAATGCTGAAACCAGGAACCGTTGCCTCAAAGAAGCAATAAACACTTGCCAAATTTTTTAAAAAGTCATCACCAGTATCCTCCTGCCCCTCCAACTTATAAGGCCTTATTTACATAATTATTAATTTCATTTTGAAATTACACATTTGGATTTGGGTGGATGGAATTAGTTGCCTTTTGTTTAGCACATTCAGATGTAACAGGGACAGATTTTCAGTCTTTTCTCATTCTCACAGAACTCCATAGTTCATCCTCATAGAACTCCAGAACTATTAATTTCTGAAATTCTCACAAACGGAGACCATTATTTGGTGTACCAACTGGTTTCAGACTCTGCTTGCTCAGAGAAAATTAAATAATGAATTAATAAGATGCATTAATATTGCACTTATCCAGTGTGCCCAAAGGTACTTCTGAATATCTGGATTTTCTCTGTTACCCCACTTCCTCTGCCTGTCCTTCCCATTTATGCCTCGCTGTTGATGCCGTTCCATACCATTTGAAGAACTGAAAACATATGTCTTGCTTTCAATTAGCCATGTTGTATTACATGATTTGACATGATTTGGCAATTCTATTCTCAGCCTCAGCTTTCATCTCAGACTGCTTCTTGTCATCTATGTGGTCTGCTTTCATAACATGTAAACGTGTGTACATGGCTGTGAACGTACAAGTGTACACACATATATACATGCATACATATAACCGTATTTCAGCTTCTATCTTGATACAGAAATGTCTGGGTAGTCCCAATAACTATTAAGATAACATTTATCTGTCTAATCTATTTGTATACTCAGATTTCCACATTATTTGTGCTCCTTTACAACAGGGAGAAAATAACACTTTAGAGAGGTTGTTCACTTACACTATACTATACTATGCTATGCTATGTTATGCTATATATATCTATTTTATAGCATGTTTATTCACTCCTTAAACCTGCCTACTTCCTCCAATGACTAAAATGTGCGTTTGAATTTGATACATATACCTACATTCAGTGAACTGAATCTGACCCTGGAACAATAATCCTGTGTGCAGACTGGATGTACCCTTTAATTGGCTAGGTTTCTTCCTAACCCTGTACCCTGACCTGCAGATTAAATATTTTGCGCTCAGGTGTCTGGAAAAGATAACACAAGAATATCCATTGTAACTTTTTTATTGTAAGATATTAGTGCTCTGCAGGATACATCAAATTTTAAGTCATTCTTATGATTATATATGACAGCTCCACTAGATACTGTCTAGAATATCTTTTTTTTTTTTTTTTTTTTTTTTTTTTATTCCCCAGGAGTATTGCAGCATATTTTGATCTTTTGATTTTCCTCCAAGATTTAAGAATATGGCTAACAAGAGGACACGTATCTATCATTGCAGGAGAGGAGAACTAGCAGACAGTTCTGCTATGACAAAAGCTGAGGAGTTAAATAGTACTATGAAACTGAGCTTCAGGAGGAATTCACCTCAAGATTAAGACAACTTAATTCAGGTTTCTATTGTAGGAGTCTAGAAATAAGCAAGATATCTAAGCTTCTATTGTAGCCAATAGGGGACACAATATATTTGCCAAGATTTAGGTGGTTTTTAATATCAGTTGGGACCTCTTAAGTCATCCTGCCTGGCCTCCAGCTGCCTCTCCAGGAGGGTGGGTTTTCCATGCATCATCTTTCTTATTTGTCTGTGCCCGGATGTTTCTTGAATATTTTGTAGCATCTCAAATGGTGCCAGATGGACATGTTTAAGCAACTGAACTGAGCTTTAAATCTCTACTTCAGTGTGTTAAACCACTCTCTAAGATCCTTTAAATGAACGTAATGTTAAGGGCTTTTTCAATCTTCCAGATCTGAGCTGGTTTGCTGTTCTGTATGAAGCAGTTAAAAATCAGTGCAATTATTAACATTGGTATTTCTTCTGATTTTAGCTGTATCAGTGAATGCCCTAGGACAACTAGTGTTTCTTATGGTCATTGACAGGATATATGAAAAAAAGCCAACAGTTACCTTTCTGTTTTCCTATCGGTCTCAAAACTACGTACCTTAAATTTTCAAAAATTACATAACTGTACAAACTATAACAAACTAGGAGGGCATCATCTGCCCTCACATTGCTTCAAAGGCACAAGGATAATAGCTCTTTGGAGGAAAATTTGCAAATGGGCAAGTTCCTTTTTCAATGCAGACATTACTAAAATAGTTTAGGTATTTTACTTCATGGGCATGGCTGGAAAACTCTCAAATATGTAGAATACAGGATAAATACATAACCTTATAAGGTACAGATTTCCCTAATAGCAGGGAATTTTGCTTTTAAAATATTTATAATATTTAAATTTAAAATATTATAAATATTTAAAATATTTATAATATTTTGATTTTAAAATATTTATAAATATTTTAAAAGCAAAATAGGAAACAAAAGTACTTGCTCTCACAGCATTAATATATTATTTAAAAATACATCATATAACAAAAGAAATATCTGTATTTTATGAATATTCTAGCAATAACGAATATATCATCTTTTAATTAGTACAACATATAGATTGATAAAATAACCTGTGGTTTTGATGACTGCAGACTCAATGATTTCCTCTTGTTCCTCTCTGCTGGCAAAATAACAAGCTGCTTCTGCTTATAAACCAATTTAATATTAGTGCAGATACAGTGTGAAAGGCTTTAATAAATGCTTTTCATGTCATCGTATATCTTTACCACCAGCAAGCTTACAAGACTTGTTTACTAACTTAAATGTAGAGACTGTCAGGGCAATGATAAATGAAGCAGCCTGTTACAGTGAAGGACATTATTAAACCAACTGAAATTATGACTTTAAAAGTTAGTGGAGATCTTTCAAATATGCTTATGAACATGCAGAAATAGAAATAATTTAAAAAAAAAAAAAAAAAGATTGGTATCTTAGTAAGAATATGCATCCAGTTAGCAACAGAAATATCAGATAAAATAAATTAGTATACATATAGTATATTAAAAATAATTGTTGAATCACTATGTGGTATATGTTTTGAATGTGGAAACTGAGGAAAAACAGCAGTAGTGTGTGTAAAAAAGTTGTTTTGTTTTTTTTTTTTTTATTAAAGATTTCACTCAAGAGTGAAGTGGGATGTGGTATGACTGTGGCTATGGGTTGGTATGAGAGAGGGAGAGGGCTACATCGTGAATTAAATTAATGGGGAATTAAGGTAGCAAATCATGCCTCCAAGAAGTGACTAATGAAACAGCAAATTTAACAAATACATATTTTATAACTATTATTGATATATATTTTAACAATTTAGAAACTATTTTCTGTGGGTTTTTTTTTTTTTTTAATTATGTTATTAATACAAGAACTTTTAACTTTTTAAACTTTTTAATCTTTGTTGTTGTTGTTGTTGATTAGTTATGTTGTGGGTTTTTTTTGTTTGTTTGTTTTTTTTTAATGTGGTCCAGACATTTGTAGCTGGCCTAATGAGAGCACCCTTTGGGAACTCTATGACCTTAAGCAGGTTATTTTTTCTTTTTATCTCTCTGTAACAATGGATATTCAAACACTAATATTAAGTGCACAATCATTTAAAAGAAATTAATTGGCAGAGGAGTATTATTCTAGTAAGTTAACAAGTTGAGAAGAAAAATAATTTCAAAAATATCATTTTTATGAGGACTTAATTTTCCAGAATTATGACAGATCATCATATATTCAAATAAATCAGTACCAATTTTGTATATAAAAAAATATACTTATTTCACATATGTATTGAAATGCTCTTTATTTTATAGGAGTTAAATACTAAGATCTATTCTACCATCTGCAGAAGAAATACATTTCACAACTTTGTTCTATCTGGCATCCTAATGACCAATGTATCTAGTCACTAATGCTATTAAACATTCAACAATTTCTAGTAATTAGTGGCTTTCTTTGCATAAAACAGTTCAATTATCTTTTGAAAATAGTTAAATATGTTTAAATATTCTTGCTCAAAATGATCACTTCTAAAGTATGGGTAAGTTTCCATGAAACTCTTACAATAACATGTTACCAATTATTCAAATAAACACAACAAATCATATTTTTAATTACAATTATTATTTTTTTAGCATACATTTGTCATGTTATATCAGTATCTTCTTCACAGTCATAAAGATTATTATGCACACATAGGAATACATGAGGTTCTCATACATTTAGCTCAAATGTGCCTCTCCGCAGATACTATGTCCAGGTTTAGGCACAGAGAAAATGAAGACATTAAAGATAATTTAGGAGAGAGAAATAAAAATTTTACAAAATATGAAATATTAATAATTATCTATTTGCCTTTTTAATTAATAAGGAAGAAAAATTAATGAGGTGTTATACATAAAACTGAAAATTTTAGTTACTCTCCAAGTCCAGAGACAGCACTGTCAGTCTGTTGATCCAGCTATACTAAACCCATGAAATTTAAATAATGCCTTTTTCAGTGGCTTTTGGTTGTGCCCAAATGACCATGTAGTTATGTTTCTTGTGTTTGCCCTGACTACTGTAATTATCAGTGATATATTGTACCCATTTCTATCTCATATACACATCTCCTTTTCAATAAATTGTTCATAATATATTCTTCAACAACATGTGCTTAATAGAATAATTCCTACTGCATGCCACCAAACATTAAAAAGTTTGGATATTTTACAGAGAGGTTTAAACGGAGGTCAAGGTTTGCAACATCTCTGAAGTGCTTTGTATATCTGAATATCTATTAGACTTGGTAAGAACATTTTGTAGGAAATAGGTAAAAATAAAATTATACAGATATAATATCTAAACTGCATCAGCAGTATCAATCTGATGTAAATTAATTTTATCTACATTTTATTTATTACAAGAAATCATCCAGAATCATGAAGACTTGTTAGCATGTAAATCATTAGTGGGGCATTCATCTCATGTAATTCAGGTCATATAAAAAAGCCTTGCTACCCTATGTTCCTTATCCAGTCAATGGAGATCCAGAATACAGGTGTGGGATATCTTGACAAGGTCTTTACTATCAGGCAGTCATTCTCCTTAAAGGGGCTTTTACAATCAGTAGTTAGATTGACCTGAAACATGATTGGAAAAATAGTATAAAAGGGAATCAAACACTCATAATTATGACCTTGTTATGAATATTATTTTATATTGTAAATAATTCCTGTAATTAGAAACAATATGAATTTATTTGGTCTGATACTAATAATGCAGTATGTCTTCTTTCTTGTCAGATGCCTAAGGGAGAATTTGAGGTTTGAAGACACAGAAAATGAACCCAACTGAGCTCACTTGACAATAAGATTGTGAGGGCTCACATACCAGTATTTTAATTTAAAGATCTGAAACAGCTTGTTGCAGGGTCAAATATGATGCACAAAAATTTATAGGTAAAACAATTTCAAGGTATACAAGCTCGATTTTCCTTTCCTTGCCTGAGATAACGGGGGAGAAAAAAAGTCCTCATAAAATTAAATGTGTTCACTGACAACTTTTTTTCTGAGAAATATTTTGTATGAGAGCCATATGTAACATATTTCAAGTGGTACAGTTAAAGTACCAACAACAAAAACTCTCAGTTACTCGGTAATTTGTGAGGTTATTGGTGTTGCTTAAAATTAATATAATTTTGAACATTCACATACTTTCTATGTATTTTAAGTTTATTTAAAGTTATAAGAAAAATTAATGAGTAAAAAGAACACAGCCACTCAGCTGTACAAAGGGAACTCTGGAAGACCTCATTATGTTTGCAGTATTACACTGCCTGCACTGAACCAAAGACACACATGAACACTAGTTTGCTTTTATGATACTCATAAAGAGCAATCCGGACTCATAAAAAGTGTAGCTGACAACTTTGTAAAAACACAGCAGATTGTTTGTAGTGGTTCTTTCATAGCTATCTAACAAAACAGTGCTTTCCAAAAAATAGCTAGAAGCTATTTATGTTCCAACTCCCTTATTTGTCACTGTGAAATGAGTATTCTCACTGTATTCTAGTTCATAAAGAGGGGAACAGTCCTCTCCTACCTACTGTTCAAAATCAGATACAAAAAAATATAACACATTCATTGTTAAAAATAACATGTAATCTTTAAACATTAAGGATTAGAACTGCCTGAATAATACAGAAGTCAACTTTAGACAGATTAATTCAAATTCCACTTAGGACATATTTGTACATTTTATTTTTCATTTTCTGAATAATCCTGTATGAATACTGTTCTCACACAT
The DNA here is from genome assembly GCF_003259725.1 of Athene cunicularia. Classification (NCBI taxonomy): domain Eukaryota; kingdom Metazoa; phylum Chordata; class Aves; order Strigiformes; family Strigidae; genus Athene; species Athene cunicularia. The sequence continues at coordinate 50,438,970 of NW_020799091.1, read as the reverse complement.
AGTTAGGGAATTAATATTCTCATTAAGAACTATTCATTTTTCATGTGGACAGCAGCATTCTTTTTTCATTTGTTATTCATTATTCATTTGCTTATTTTCCCATTTCAAGAGCTTCAGTTATGCAATCACAAAAAAAGATTATGTGTCACCTAGGTGAACTGTCCTGCACTGAAATGGAAAATGGCAATAGGGAATAACCACAGAAGTGTAAGAACACTCACAGACTGCATTTTATTTCATTTTTCCATGGGAGCTATTCACAGCTAAATAATACATTTGTAGAAACCTGTACTGGTTCACAAATAATCTGTTATAATAAAAATGCCTTACTTTGTCAGATAGCTTATTTACAATATAGCTTAACAGTTTCTTGTTTTATTATGCCTTCAATCATGAAAAAACTCCAAAGGTTGCCTGTCAGGGTTTACTCTTCTTTTACTATATAAAATCTTATGTATCTTAAATGGCTTGTATGGAAGGAAGGAAGGAAGGAAGGAAGGAAGGAAGGAAGGAAGGAAGGAAGGAAGGAAGTGCAAACCCAAACTTACATCTACTGTAATAAATTCTGACAGAATTATTTACAGTTATATTCTGTTAAAATTGAAGTTGGATCGCCAGCTTCTATCATCATTTGCAAAAATATACTTTTCCTAGCATGGAATTCTGTCCCATCACCATTAAGAAACCAAATAATAAACTATATGATGCAAACAGCGGAAGTAAATTTTATCCTTCCATTTGCCATATAAATGTAATTACCTGATTTAGGCATTAGTATAGCACGAAGAAAGAAAAAAAAATAAAACAAACAAACAAACAACCTTCTCTTTTTAGGTCTTTTGAAACAACACCTGGTTGTGTCAAAGAATTTTGGTTTCTAAAGGAATTAATTCAGTTAATGGAATTTCTGTCACAGATGGTGGTATGTGTTAGGTGTGGTTGTTGGAGGGGTGAATTATCTTGCCTGATTATCTTTTATCCAGAGGTTGAAAAAGCCTGAGGATATTTTCAGCATGCACAACCCAACTACAAATGGCTGTTTCAAGTGTTATTCTTCCAAAATTCTCCACTAAAGTACTACCTTCAAAACTCTCAAGTGGCAAATCATTATTAGTTTTATCACCTTGATGGATTTATGGAGCAGTTCTTTGTAGAGCTAAAACAAAATATTCAAAGCTTGCACCTTCTAAGAAAGGTTAGTTTCTGCTCCTGAAATATGAGTATGACAGAACTGGTTGCTGACATTATTTAAGTCTTGTTTATACTAAAGAAGCTCTGGCATTATAAATATGAACCCTCTAATAGAGACATAGCATTTGCTGTATGAAGGACAGAAATTTTATTTCCCTAAAACACACAAAGTGAATTAAACAAAACTGGTTTGTTTGTGTTGGTTTTTTTTTTTTTTTTTTTTGCTTGTTGTTTTTGTTTTGTTTTGTTTTGGTTTGGTTTGGTTTGGTTTGGTTTGGTTTGGTTTTTTGACAAAGCAACCTTCAACCCAGGAGATTTGCCAGCAATTGCTGCCCTTTAATTCAGCCAATGCAGCTGACTTCAGAGTTTGCTCTTCTAGGTCATACTTCCTCAACTACATGACACTGCACTGGGAGATGTGCACTGCACATCTTAAAAGTAAGTCAAGGTATATATTGCACCTACTGATCTCAGTTCATCCACAGAGGCAATCAGTTCATTATCAAAGTCATTGAGCTTGGTCAAGCATGGTTTTGTGTTGGTAAATTCATGTTGATTGCTCCTGATGACCTTCTTGTTCTTTCTAGTTTTGAAAGCATATTACAAGAGGACATGCTCCATGTTCTTTCCAGGTACTAAGGAGAGCTTTCATACCTTATAGCATCCTGGGTCCTTCTTCTTGCCTTTCTGAAAGATCTGCTTTATATGTCTTCTTTTTCAGTCTCCAAGGGTGTCTTCTTATATCCAGGATTTTTTCATTTAAGGTGAGGGAAGGGAAGAGGATACAGTTGTGGAAAAGTGATGAAGAATGGATGGGACAGCTATTCCTACAGAACAGATACTTAGAAGGAAAAGAAAAAACAACACATAATGGTGGCTATGAGAATTGATACTAAGATTTGGTATCAGTTGTATATGAAAACAAGTATGGTTGTTCTACAAGATTTGCAAAGTGAAAAGGAAAATTTATTTGGATTGACAGATACAGATTTATATATAGATCATGATTTGAAACAAAAGAATAATCCTAATCAAGCAGAATCAAAGATGGGAAACCAAAACTGGAGAAACTGCACACTATGGTGAAATGGAATTTGAAATAGATATTTATCTCGTAAAATTTAATGAGAAACTAAAGGAAATCTTAAAAAAAAAAAAAAAAAAAAAAAAAAAATAGATGTATCAACTGTGTAAAGCAGGAGACTGAGGGGACATGGAAAAAAAAGTCAGAAGGGCAAGTGAAGCAAGCAAAGTTTCAAAGATTCATGAGAATAATAGACTGAAAGATTTAAGAGGTTAATGATTAGGTGAATGCATGTAGAAAAAAGGATTTGTGGAGATAGTAGTTGAAGAGGACAAAAAATTGTGGACAAAATGATAAGACAGGGAAATAGTTTTTGTGAAAATAATCTGCATATATATTTAAATTTTCCATCAAAGTGCATAGACATAATCAGCCCACAAGTTTCTTAAAAATTTTAAGACCAGCGTTTCCTCTCCTCTGAATATTGATTCCATAAATCTATTTTTTTACCTTTCTTCACATGTATATACCTATATATAGCATATATATGTATGATTGTCATATATATGTATGATTATTCACTGTTCTTCAGAGTACCATGAGATCTAGTTTATTAGGTGATACATTTTCTAAAACAATTGGAAAAAAAAAAAAAAAAAAAAAAAATAGGCCATTCAGTTTAAATACTTATGTCCGTTTAATGACCCACTGACATACAGCGAAGCACAGGGCCGTATATCTTCCTTGTTATTTTTGGTGGCATCAAGGTAGATATCTTTTTAACATAAGGATGCCCTGTGCTGTTTAAGGAGGACCTAAGACGATTAATAACATGATTGCCTGCATAGTTATTTTACAATAGTTTATACGCACCGTAACTATATAGATAATTAAAAAGAGATTCTACTGTGATTTTATATAACCTATAATCCACACAAGTTCATGTTCAGTGCTTCAGGTGTCCCAAAATTTACAGTAGTATTGCTTTAGGAAACATCCTTAAAAGAGCAAATCAATGGCAGGGAAAATAGAAACTTGAACGTGACTAATGATCCTCTTACTCATGATGATCCTAGTTCGTTCATTGCCTTGAACTATAACAACTATCCAGCAGTCAGAAAATCTGTGCATAAATTTTTGCTCTTTCCAGTAACTTGCTACTAATGATCCGGTGTACCCACACTATATTTACACTGTAGATATCTCTATTACTATAGTACTCAGCCTCAACATTTGTCCCCAAGTTATTGTAAAATTGTAAGAATAACTTTGCAAAGGGTAGAAGAAGGTATATCATCAAATGAATTTTTGGATAAAAGCCAAGAAAGATCTATCTGAATAAATTTCCTCTTTTCTATGACTGTCTTAAAAGAGATAGAGAAGTTGAAGAGTTAGTATTGCTGGATAAGCAAAACAGTTTATAATCTCCGAGTCAAGTGGAGTTACAAAATAAAAAAAAATATCATCCTGTTTCAGAAATATTGCTTTCTTTTGGTCCTGACTTTTTTATTCCTCAGACTGAAGAAATGATCCATAACCTATTTTAAATATGAGCAGACTTCCCATTTCTGTCAGTGTGCTTTGCATCATGTCTTCTGTGAAAAATTTCACTATTCAAAGAAATCCACATCTAAACCTTATGATTTTGTAGATTCAGTGCATTATAATGTATTGAGATTGGGTGTTTCAATGTACTTCTTGGACTTACAATACGCATTAAGTGACTATATTGAACTTTGATATGAAGATCTCAAGTAATGTTTGATTCAGGTTATTAACTGGAAAAAAACCCGAAACACATGAAGAAAATACTGCATTTAAGTGTTGCAATTTGTCATTCCTAAAATAGCTTAGAAGTCATGTCTGTTTTGTTCCTCCTGACATGGTTACAAATGTGTGAGCAATCTAAAGGTTGCTTGGATAAATGTTTCTCTGATAAAGACTGAAGATTCTGATGTTGATGTTTTGTGATCTAATTTATAGCTATAAAAATACAAAAAAATAATATTAGGTGGTAAAAAAATGTATTTTTATGATGTTTAGGGAGTTCAATATAAAAATAAAGCACATGTCCATTTTTTAAATTGAAATTTAAAAATAGAATGGGGTCACCTAGAAAGTCTCAAAATCACAATTTTTATTTACAATTTCTTACATTTTGCTTCATTCAGATTTTCCTCATGATGCAGTTAAAACCAGACAAACAAAAACAATCAGCCCCACTCCCCCAGTATGGCTGTAACTGTCATATTGAAAAAATACTGGGGTTTTTTGGGCCTATGTATACTCCAGAATGAGACAAACTGTGACCTAGTGATTCCACTGATTATAACAGGAGCACAGGAGATTAACTCTGTTGCACAATAAATGCCCACACGCAGTCAGGTCAGCCTTACTGAAAGGTTTTTGCAAAGACAAATATTACATAAAAAGAAGGAAGAACCATTGAGAAACACTTAGTGATTCTGCAGGCATGTGCAGACTATGGCAAATACAAAGAAAAACAGAGTATTGTGTGACAGATGATTTCAAGGTGTGAGAGCACCTGAAGCAGAAGCACACTATTTGGTGAGATAAAATCTAGCATTTATTTCCTAGTATAGTGGGTGGACAGTGATTTGCCTTCTAAGTCTCCCTTTCTATGACATTCACAATAATTTGGGCCCTAGGACCTCTGGTTGAGTTTAAACCACCCTGTAGACCCAGCTGAACCAAACACTGACATCTGACCAGTCACTGTATCCACATCTTGTCTGAAAACCTGACTTCCATGCATAGAAATTCCTCCCTGGTTTCAGCTTTCTTCACAATGCTGGAACATCCATGCATATTTTCTCATAAAGGAACTACAGTCTTCACTGCTTATTGTTTTCTAACTTAGCTGGCATTTTTGATCATGTCCTCCCAAGCCAACGTGTTTGTCTTTCCTCACATCTAAAGACACTTAGCTGTTGCTATCTGAGCTACTATCACTTTCTAATTTCCCAATCGAAATGTGTTATACGGATGTAAAGTTTTCAAAGGTTCATCTGTGCTTCTTGTTCACATGTACCTAAATTGTAAAAAGACTTCAGATGTCATCCACACCTTTTCGTAAGCTTCCGTCATAACAATAATCTGCCCTTCTTCATTTTCTCAGCACCTACTGGAATCATCCACTGAGTTAAAGCTGCACAGATGCAGTCAAGGTTCATTTATCTGAGCACTGCTTTTGGGTAGACCTCAACACATGAAACGTCTAGTAGAACTATGAAACTTTTAAATATTTTATTAGTTTTCCTAGATATGATTACTTCATTTGTTAATTAAAAGAGACTTTAAACCATATTACAGCTACATGTTGTACTTCAGGAACAGATTGATCCATTGTGGGTGCCCCATAGGCCACCGATCCTGCCAGACAATCTGCTCCTTCATGGGCTCCTCTCCACATGTCACAGCTCCGGCCAGGAGATGACTTCAGAGTGGGCACTCCACAAGCAGCAGCTTTCTTCAGGGTGGATCCACCTGCTGCAGTGTGGGTTTCTCCACCTTGGTCCTCCATGGGTTGCAGAAGGACAACCTGTGCCACCATGATCTTTAAATGGGCTGCAGGGGAATCTCTGCTCCAATCTCTGGAGCCCCTCCTCCCCCTCATATTCCCTAACATTGGTGTCTGCAGTGCTGTTTCTCTCACATATTCTCACTCCTCTCAGCTGCTGTGCAATGTTTTTTACCATTAAATATGTGATGACAGAGACACCAACATCACTGATTGACTCATCTTTGGCCACTCGTGTGTCCATCTTGGAGCCAGTTGGAACTGTCAGAGAGGGACAGAGTAGCCAGTCAGAGAGGGACCTGGGGTGCTGATTGACAGCCAGCTGAACAGGAGCCAGCAGTGTGCACAGGGGGCCAAGAAGGCCAATGGCATCCTGGCTTGTGTCAGCAATAACGTGGCCAGCAGGGACATGGAAAGGATCTGTCCCCTGTCCTCGGCACTGGTGAGGCCGCCCCTCGATTCCTGTGTTCAGTTTTGGGCCCCTCACTACAAAAAGGACATTGAATGACTCGAGCGTGTCCAGAGAAGGGCAACGGAGCTGGTGCAGGGTCTGGATCACAGGTCGTAGGAGGAGCGTCTGAGGGAACTGGGGGTGTTTAGTCTGGAGAAGAGGAGGCTGAGGAGAGAGCTCATCGCCCTCTGCAGCTACCTGAAAGGAGGCTGCAGAGAGCTGGGGATGAGTCTCTTTAATGAAGTAACATGTGACAAGGCAAGTGGGAATGGCCTCAAGTTGCACCAGGGAAGGTTTAGACTGCATATTAGGAAGCGTTTCTTTACAGAATGGGTTGTTAGGTTGTTGGAATGGGCTGCCCAGGGAGGTGGTGGAGTCCCCATCCCTGGAGGTGTTTAAGAGTAGGGTTGGCATAGAGTTTAGGAATATGGTGTAGTTGGGAATGGTCATTGTTAGGTTAATGGTTGGACTGGATGATCTTCAAGGTCGTTTCCAACCTAGATGATTCTGTGATTCTGTCTCTGACTGACATGAGGAAAGCTCCTGGTGTCTTCTTACAGAAGCCACCCCTGCAACCTCCCTCCCTGGTAGCAAAACCTTGCCATATAAACACAATACAGGCATATGTTTTGCCTCACAAAGAAAAATTATGTATGCAATCTAATGATTTATGGTTTCTCATGAATACCACTGCATGATATCAACCATGCAACTGTTATTAAGTAACCATGTAAATCACACGGACCATAACTACTTCCTGGGCAAAACCTGACCACTCAAGAAGATATTCAAACATTGGAAATCTCTGAAAGCAACATGATAAGAATTTTTTTTTTTTTTTTTTTTTTTTTTTTTTTTTTTTTTTTTTTTTTTTTTTTTTTGTGGGGGTTATTTCATTGCAAAGCTCAACTGCATTTAAAATTTCACTACCTAAACTAGTGGAAGAATAGTGGCTGGATCCCATAAACAAACAAATGTACAAATATATAATCACTAAAGTGTAAAGTAAGCTTTTGGTTGAAAAAAAAGTTGTCTGAATTTGAAGTCATGAAGTAATACTGCAACTCCTGCTTATCCAAATTATGCAACCCCAGAGTTGCATGAACTTTGTATGTGCCTTGTTTCCTTAAGTTCATACTTCCTATGCCCTAGAAGTCAGCATCCAACATTACACAGGGTAAAATACATCACAACCCAGAACAGGATTCAGTTAACTAAACATGGGCATCTCGTACTTGCTGAGATACCCTCAAGTATGTCATCTGGCCTCTGGCTATTTTGCACAAGGGCATGGCTTTCTTCTTGGTCCAGTGTCTCCAGTGTCACATTTATCAGGCTTTTGTGGATGTCTTAATGCCTTAAGGCATCTCGGATAACACTGCATTTCTTTGTCTGGGCAAATAAATCCAGTTCCAGAAGCCTGGCACTTAAAAGTTAGATTTTCAGCTGCCTAAATATTCCACTAAATCTATACTAGTGTGTGTAAATATATTAAAATGACAGAAGATACAACATAGGTGTAAACCAGCTGTTTTAAAAATAATTGTTTTTTATAAAGCAGAATATAGAGATCATTTAAGTTTTACCATTCTTTGGTAGTACTTTATTCTGAAAAATATATAACTCCTGTGATAATTTTTACGGTTTTTCTTAGATTATTTTCCAGAGCACCATAAAAATCGTAAAAAAAAAAGATATTTTACAAGATCATCTGTCGTGGGATTTTATCACTTTAGATAAATTTGCTTTTTCATAGAGGTGCTTTTTTATGGTTTCTTTTTTTTTTTTTTTTTACTTAGGCTCCCATATACCCAACTATCTATTGTCTCTGGTTCATAGGATTTACACAATCCACTGCTTCGGGAAGACTGTGTTGCTGAAGGTAAAGTGTCCAACAAAGATGTAAGTTTCAAATTCCAGTCCAAACACCTTTTAAAAAGTACAACAGTTCTACTCATCTCTGGTGAGGCCACACCAGGAATACTGTCTCCAGTGCTGGGCTCCCTGGAGAGACATGCACATCCAGTGAGTCCAGCGAAGCTTAACAAAGATGCTCAAGTAATCATTTGTCCTATGAGGAGAGAGTGTGACTGTTCAGCCTGGAGAAGAAAAAGCTCGGGGCGGGGATGGGTGTGTGTGGGATCATCAATATAGATAAATACCTGAAGGGAGGGTTGCAAAGAGGGTGGATCCAGGCTCTTTTCAGTGGTGGCCAGTGACAGGACCAGAAGCAATGACACAGACACAGGAGATGCCATCTTAACATCAGGAAACACTATTTTACTGAGGGTGACTGAGCACTGGCACTTGTGAGGGTGTGGAATATTCCTTCCTGGAGATACTCATAACCTGAATGGACACAATCCAGAGTAACATATTCTAACTGATCCTGCTCTAAGCAGGGGGTTTTGGCTGAGATGATATCCAGAGGTGTCTTTCCACTTCGGCTGTTCTGTAATTCGGTGAGGAAATTATGGAATTGCACAGCAAATAAATTAAAGGCTGAGTAATCCTTGCAGCCTAAATTCTCCCCTCTTTTGCCTTTGAATGTATTCACACACATATACTTATAGAATGATTATTGTGTAGACCAATATTGTCACTTTTACCTGTCTTATAACATTTTTGAAAACAAAATTGTTAAAAAATATGTCTTTTAAAGATACTTAGTGACTAGTAAAGTTTACAAGTCAATGCACCTATAAACTCAAGTTTTCCTAATGTTCTGTTTCATGTCATTGCCTGTCTCTTCATTTTGTAGTTCCTCAGTTTAAAAAAAAAAAAAAAAATCATATTTGCCCATATTTAAGACATAAATAGACAGAAGAGTCTGTAGTTTAACATATATATAAATCCGTGAAAATCTGAATGATTAAAAAATAGTGTTAGTTAAAATTAATGGAAAGTGAACATCAAATAAATTAAAGTTTTAAACTGTCAGTTTAACATCAGAAGGCCCTAGGTAAAATATAGTATTAGGACAAAAGAAAATGTTTAACTAAAACATAATTTTTATTAAACATAACGTCACTTATAAAAAGGTTACAAAATTATATCTAGAGCAAATTGTTTTTTCAGCTTCAGTTGTGGATGTTCTATGATGGTACAAAATCCAAAAAAACACCATTACGGAGTTTATTAAGAAAGTTCACAAGTTAGTAGTAGTGTCAGAAGATGTCTATAAGATCTTAGTGATATTTCTAACAGCAGCTGTATATCACTCCTGACACAGTTTTAAATGGGTTTTGTAGATCTATACAACTGGATGAAACTATTAAATCTAGTAGTGTAATATATTTTTAATTTAGTCTGAAAGATTGTCTCCAAAAGTGATTTAGAGACATCATAAACCAAATTTTATCTAGAGTGCATTATGATGAAATTAAAATTATAATAGAGTTTCAAACTGACAACATATTAAAATTAATGTAATAATGTCATGACATTGATTAAGATGATAAGTAGATTTATAGAACAGGTTACACACAGAGTAAAGTTTTCCAAAGGAGAGGCATCACAGTGAAAACTGAAAAAACACATTGGAGACAAAAAAACCCTGCACAGCAGTAATAATTTTAGTCTACAAAGAGATTTAAGATGACATATAAAAATGTAGTGTACATTTTCTAACATTTGTATTAAGTTAAAAAGTACTAAAACTGTTTAAAAAGCACTTGGAGTTTTAATTAATAGCTTTGTAGTTCTGCTTGGACTAAGCTTGTACCTTGAAATGGGAATTCAATTATTACAAAGATACTCCTCCCCCTTGATTTTTGGTTGGTTGGTTGGTTGGTTTTGGTCTTTTAGATTTAATTATTTGGATGCACGTTTCAGTTCAGTGGAATTTTTAAAAGTTTTTTGATGGCCTAATTCACATAAACTAATATGAACAGAGATACTTAAGACAGAAAGGAGAAAACTGAGAAAAACACACAATGAGACAGTGAAAGAAAACACCAACATGCCTATGTTTTTCTTGTGATGGAAATAAAGCAGGGCAACTGAGAGCTGCCATAGAGTCACTGTCACTGCATTAAAAATCAAAAGGTACTAATGTTTGAGTTAATGTAATTAGACCTTACTGTTATTTTCAATATTCTGTTCATTTTCCACATGTGCAAGAGAGTAGAAGCTCTGAAGAGCAAACCCAAAGGACTTCTGAAGCTAGACACAATTTCTGCTACTTTAGAAACTGGGCAAAAATTTATCTGTGATATTGTCAAATCTCAGGAAGAAAATATTCCTTCAATTTTCTAATTTTATACTGAGGAGCAATTTCAGTGGTTGTCAATCAACTGTTTAAGAGCATGAGTCATAATCTTTGCTCCAGCCAATTATTATCAGAAGATGAATGACTGATTTAATGATCTAATTTTAGAAAGTAGGATGATTCCTTCCATCTTGCACTGATAACAGTAATACTGAAATAATGCCTTGGTATCTCAGCATGGGATTAGTCCAGTGTGCTCAGTATATAGATACATATATGTGAAAGAGAGAGACACCATCCTTATGATTTAAATATAGAGAAACTGAGAGGATGTACTCTAAGGGCAAAAATTATATGGGACCTCAACGTTCATATGCACCTGAGAACATACTTTGTAGCAGATATTATCCAGTGCAGATTGTTAGTGTCAGATCAAGTCTTTTCAGCACTTCAGAGAAGTATAAAATTTGCTGCCCTCAAGGTTTAGGGGACTGCAGCTGAGCTGTTTCTCCTGTATAGAAAAAAAGAGCTGGAAAATGGGATCAAACCTGAAGAGTTGGTACTTTCTGATCCAGCTGCACTGCAGTGTGGGTTGGGTATTTCTTTCGAGCCAAGAAGCAGGTGTGGGGGTTTTTTTGTGGGTTTTTTTTTTTTTTTTTCAGATAATATCTCATACTTTTTCACTGGTGGAAACAGAAGTGACCTATAGACCATGCAGAAGTCAACCACTTTGTCAGTGTTACACACTGTGCCTCATCATACATCCACAAGCCCCATGGAACAGGGTGACAGCTCTAGGCAACAGCTGGATACTTTCCCTGACAGCATGTGAGAGCCAAATAGCTCTCGCTTCATATTTAACCTGGACAAGGCAGGAGATAATTTACCCATTTGTAGAATAATATCTGAATTACTTTCATTTTTTGGTCCTCCCATGCAGAATTCTGTTTGGTTTTGAAGTGACACTACTCATTGAGTTGTATTCTTAATTCTCAATTTGTTTATGTGCAAACTGATGATTTTTTCAAATTTAGTACTAAATCTGAGCTGAGACATACTGGTGCAAAACTAGAAGCAATCAGAATGAAATTAAATATTTAAGGCAGAATTTAGTTGCATAATGACAAAAATCTCAGTGTTTGTGTCTAACAGCATAATCCTGTATTTTCCAAAGATGTGGGAATAATAAATAGGAATAAATTATAATAAAGCATTCAAAAGTAGGTAAAAGAGAAAAGATAGTATTTTTAATGCTTTGAAATGCTCACATTTTATCCAGAACTTCCAAATACTATGTTGAGAAACTAGTTACTAAAACTCCAATAAAATATAAATAAAAAATTGTAATAACTTCTATTTAAGAACAGATCATTATTATTTTGCAAAATAAATTATGCTGAAATGAATATATAGGGTGGAAAGAAAAGAAATCCAAAGCAAATTGTTTTTCTGTAGTAAAAGAACCACATACACTTGGAAAATGTCAGGAGCTGCTTTGATGCAGAGGATGTTACAGCTCCTTAATTCTCAAAGTGACAAAATTCCAGTTAAACTTATAATCTTTAATATATACTACAGATATTTTTTTGGCACAGTTCTTCATTTTGAGGGAGTAAATTACTATGAGTAGTGAAAAAAAATTTGTGTTCTATGGTCAGTTAGATGCTTTATACTATAAAATAAAGATCAGATATTTTGAAAGAGTCTTCCAATAAAAGCAAAACCAAACAAACAAACAAAAAACCCAACCCCCAAAAAAACTGAACAAACAAACAAACAAACAAACAAAATCCCCTAAAAAAATCTCAGCAGTTTATGTGAGATAAGCACTGTAGTGTTTTCTTACTTTACCCTGAGAACATGCTTAGTACTAAGAGAAAGATGTTTCCAAAGTAGTTCATGTGAATTGATTTGAATAATAATTAAATAAAATGTAACAGGAAAAAAAAGTCATTCTAATATTCCTCCACAAGGTAAAGGCCCCTCTTTGATACAGATATTTTTCAGTGTCAAGTTAGTCTGAACTGTGGATATTCAACTTCACGGTTTTGAAAAATATCCTCAGAACTCAACTCTCAAGGCTGCAGCTGAAAAATTGTATGAAAAAATAATTGTATCTAAAACCAAATATGAAGAAAATTGTTGAAAACCATAAGCATACATTCAGATTATTTGATATCAATATTGAGGAATTTGCTTTCATGTTGGGCAGGAGAAATAAGAGGAGAGTAAAATTGCTTATTTGAAAACTGTTTTAAGCAACAGAAACAGGAAAGTGTTCTTTACTTCTCTACTTTATTCTCACACCAGAAAAGTTACTCTGTGGTGATTAGCTATAGTAAGATGGAATAGATAGATCTAATTATTAGAAGTTATTAATATTAAATGTGATAGTTATGGTGAAAAAAACCCCACCACATTTATTTATTTGATTTGACAGTGACAGAGGCTAAAAGTTGCCCAGAATTACTAGAAAAGAGATATTCTTAGAATGATAGATGACATTAATACTGCTTGTGTGCTCCATGTTGGAAGGATCTCCTAAGATGAGGAATCAGACACTAAGTGCCTTTCTGCAAGTTGCCTAAGAGAATTACTTTAGCTATCTGTTTTTCCTATATGTCATGAAAGATCTGATGTAGAAAGGGCACTGGAGCTCAGTAAAAAGGCAATGGAAGAGATTTCTAGAGCTAGCAACAACTAACTCCAGAAAGTGTTTTAGCCTGGAAGTTACTCTCCAATCCACTGTAGATGTATTTGTGAGTATTAGTGATATACAGGATCCACAGACAAAATGGAAAATGTTAAAAAAAAACATTAATTTCTCTCTATTACCTGTGGTGACGGTGTTGTTGGTTTATTTTATTTTTATTGCTAATATACTATATGTGACACTGATAATTATTGCTGAAACCATTATCGACACCTAATGAAAGAGTGATGTCATTTAATTGAATGAAGTATCTGGAACCACAAGAAACCAAGGAAATAGTAATTATCTTTTCCTTTTAAAGCAAAGCACATATAAGTCATTTGGTAAGAAATAAGTTTCTCTTAATGAGAGAGTAATTGAGGTAAATGAATATTTACCAAAATTATTTCCCTTCCCTTCCCTTCCCTTCCCTTCCCTTCCCTTCCCTTCCCTTCCCTTCCCTCCCCTTCCCTCTCCTTCCCTCCTCTTCTCCTCCCCCTTTCGTTTTTTGTTTTGTTTGTTTGTTTTGGGTTTGGTTGGTTGGTTGGTTGTTTTTTTACCAGAAGAGTTTATTCTCTTTATCTAGACAGATGTACTCTCTTCACTATTACATAATCTGTGGATGAACTGTATTTGCCATCTATTTATTCAGATGAAAAGAATCCTGAGGGGAAAAAAAAAAAACAAAAACCCAATGGTGGAATTAGCTATTGTCTACACATGCTTTTTTCTACGTACACTATGTAATATGTATACACACACACATATATATATATACACACACATTTATATACAAAAATACATACTACTTATGTATGTATAATTATGTATATCTACTACATCATGTGTACATGCAGCATGCATAAGTATTATATGGATGATACACAGTGTACAATATATACTATAATACGGGAATAATAAAAATGTTTTTGTCTTTAATATGTCCAATTGTCTGCTTTGTAAAAGCATTGAATTGATTTTGCATTACTTCATTGAATTTATTCTAATTCAGTGAGATTCAATGAAGTTACATGAATTTTACATCAGCATGTAATTAGAAAGATCTGTTTGTAATGAAAGGTTGTAATAAAACAAGATTCTATGTGAATTTATCTCCCCCTTCTTTCTTTAATTTCCACATGTGCTGTTCCTACTATCTGTGACTTTTCTCCTTTTTTTTTTTATCACTGTTTGTTTCAAGTAACTTATATTTTATCATTTTACAGTGTTGTATGATCCATTTTTAATTGCCCCATCAGTTTCCTTCAAATTAGTAATTTTATTCAAATTGTTTCTCATCTCAGTAGAAGCACACAAGACTAATGTCCTCTTGAATTTAATCCTTTCATCCCATCTCACTTTCACTTTTCTGGTGGGTTGACACCATCCACTGGCCTAGCATCCACCAGCTGCTTATTCACTCTCTGTCCCAGAGGGGTGGGGGAAAGATCTGTAACAAAAGCAAAAAAAAAAAAAATAGGTTGAGATAAAGACAGTTTAACAAATGAAGGAAAGAGAGAGGAAAAAAAAGGTGAAGTGATGCAGAGGCAACGACCACCTCCCTCCCTCCCACCAGCTGATGGATGCTCACTCAGCCTCATAAACTGTGAGCAATGGGTACTTTGTAAAGACGACTCCCCAGTTTTACTGATGACCATGACATTGGAAGAGGTTTCCCATAGAAGCTGTGGCTGCCCCCTCCCTGGCAGTGTTCAAGTCCAGGTTGGACGGGGCTTTGAGAAACCTGACCTAGTGGAAGGTGTCCCTGCCCATGTCAGGGGGATTGGAACTAGATGTTTAGGTCCCTTCCAACCCAAACCATTCTATGATTCTATGCTACATGGTATGGGACATCCTTTTTCTTGAACTGGGGTCATCTGTCCTGGCTGTGTCTGCTCCCAAACTCTTGCCCACCCCCAGCCTTCTCCCTGTACAAGCAGAGTGAGAAACAGAGAAGGCCTTGATGCTGTTCAAGCACTACTCAGCAATACATAAAACAGTGAAGTGTTGTCAACATTGTTTTAGTCACAAATGTAAAACACAGCACAATATGGGCTGCTATTAAGAAAATGAATCCCATCCCAGCCAGGGCCATCACAACTTTATACCTCTAAACTTGGCATGAGTATGGTATCTTACAGTTCCTGTAAATTCTCTTATGACATATCTCCTTGGTTCTTTTCATTAAGAATTCTGATTTACTTAAATTTCATTTTATGATAAGAATGGCCTCTCTTGATATCTTTTATCTATTTTGTTCCACTAATTTTGATGAAATTCATTATGCTCCCAAATTTATCCCCCTGGTTGTATTTCATTATTGTACCTTCTCTTCCTTCTTCTCTGAGTCTTGGCTCCTCCTTCAGAGAAAGCTGGGGCTGTTTTGAAAATTACTATAGTTTGAGGTTCTGCCTCTCATGCAGAAGTAATGCCTTCCTCTATTGTATATCCTACTTCTCATATGCTGTAGCAACCATTACAATGTCATGAGGTTTTTACTAGATGTCAGGGACCAAAACTGATTAATTTAATTTTGTAATTGCATTGAGCAGTTTAGATACTGCATAAGAATATTAGCAGGAAGGAGCCACAATTCCTTGTTCCTGGATAAGTGGCCTTACCACTACCACTACCACTTACCACTTACCACTACCTCACATGTGTGCATGGGCATCTTTCATCTATTCCTGTGTTTTCAGCATTTCAGAAGCTGTATCACTGAGCAGCAAAAAAAAAGCAGATGGAAAATTTTCCCCATCTTTTATTTCAACAAATATATACCCTGAAGAATTAGGAAATTTTCAGGTAAATTGTGAGCTATTGTTTTTAACTCATGAGGAGGAAACTTAAATTAACTTGTATACCTCTTAAGTGAGTGTTTCAGTTCTTAGACATGACTGTTACATTATGAAGTTACAGAGTCGTACAGTTCCTCCCCTCACCTAAATAATGGCAGCCTAAGAGAGGGCTGTAGGAGTGCTAGTCCTCTGCATAAAAATGAATTTAATCTAAAGCCATCTGACGCAAATCTGTTCTTAAATTCAGAAAAGATACTTTAATGTGTAGTTTTGTTATTTTCAAGACTTTTCACTACTTAACAGAACTATGAGAAATGCACTATCTGGGAACATTATCATGCTCTAATCTTGAATGAACAGAGCTTCAACAAATTAATGTATTATTTCATTGAACTGAGGAGATGCACTGTAGTATGAAAGACTTTCAAATTTGTAATGCAAATTAGACAAAGATGAACCAGATTTAAGCACGCCTCTGAAACAGACGACAAGCTATGCTTTCCTAAATTTGCAGTGTATTTCAGTGTATTCTCACTGTTTTGATTATGAAAAACAGAAATCCTACATAGTCATGGATGACAACTTGTAACATCTCCTGTCCTCTTTTCATAAACTGAAGTTTTTTCTTTTTTTTTTTTCCCCCTTTTTTTTTTTTTTTTTTTTCATTTAGAAGTCACAGAATCATCAACGCAGGAAAAGACCTTGAAGATCATCCAGTCCAAACATTAACCTAACACTAACAGTTCCCAACTACACCATATCCCTCAGCGCTGTGTTAACGTAATTCTTAAACACCTCCAGGGATGGGGACTCCACCACCTCCCTGGGCAGCCCATTCCAATGCCTAACAACCTGTTCTGTAAAGAAATGCTTCCTAATATCCAGCCTAAACCTTCCCGCGTGCAACTTGAGGCTGTTACCTCTTGTCCTGTCGCTTACTACTTGGTTAAAGAGGCTCATCCCCAGCTCTCTGCAACCTCCTTTCAGGGAGCTGTAGAGGGCGATGAGGTCTCCCCTCAGCCTCCTCTTCTCCAGACTAAACACCCCCAGTTCCCTCAGCCGCTCCTCGTACGACCTGTGCTCCAGACCCTGCACCAGCTCGTTGCCCTTCTCTGGACACGCTCGAGTCATTCAATGTCCTTTTTGTAGTGAGGGGCCCAAAACTGAACACAGGAATCGAGGGGCGGCCTCACCAGTGCCGAGGACAGGGGTCAGATCCCTTCCCTGTCCCTGCTGGCCACGCTAGTGCTGACACAAGCCAGGATGCCATTGGCCTTCTTGGCCACCTGAGCACACTGCTGGCTCCTGTTCAGCCGGCTGTCAATCAACCCCCCCAGGTCCCTCTCTGACTGGCAGCTCTCCAGCCACTCCTCCCCAAGCCTGTAGGGCTGCTGGGGGTTTTTGTGGCCCAAGTGCAGAAAAGCCTTACCACAATAGTGACACTCCTCCTTTCAATAACAAGAGCCCTTTTGCCTCCACCCCTCTAAAATCTTAATATTGAATGTCTTTCAGCCTGGCTTCTGGACTGATGGACTATAAAAGTTATTCTGCTTCTCCCCTCACTTTTTAGTAGAAATAATTTCCTTTAACAAGAAAAGCATAACACAAAATTTAGCTAATAACTTTATGCCTAAGTCCTGGTATGATTGATCTGTAATCACATGGGCCTGTAATACAGCATTGCTTTTTCTTGTAACAGACCATAAGCATTTTCATGAATTTGAAAGGCCTCAGGACTGAGGCTTGTCAGGTTTGATCAGTCAGCTTTTCTTGACATGCCTGCAACTGTTCTGCTTGATTTAGCTGTGACAGCAATTTCCTTAACTGACCAGGTGTCTAAGGCTAATTTGTTTTACTGTTGTCTCTCTTTGTGTGGTGCAGCTATAGTTTTGTATAGATAGAACTAGCAAACAGTTGCTTGATGCAGAATGAGATGTTTACAACTCTGGAACAATGTCCCAGTGTAGAGAAAGACAGGCCAGGTATGAAAACAGGGGCCTTGAATAGTGGAGACATGGGATGTGGTATGGAGTGGTACAGGCAATAGAGGGTAAGAGATGGAGCATGGGCTTGGCCCTGGAAATCCCACAGCTATGAAAAACTAACTATCTGTTAGTTAGAGACAAGCAGACTGGCACCTGGGCAAGACTGGTTTTAGGGGTAATAAGGAGAACAAAGAAATAGTATCTGACATAATGCACAAGGCACCACGCACCCTAAACTCAATTATAATGTGGAGTTCAGACCGATGAAGGAAGAGAAAGATGTAAAGCTGTGTTATCAAACATGTGAAAATGACTCTAGTGATTCCTAATTATGAAAAATAAGCCACCAACATGAAGAGCACATTCCAAAGGAGTCCAGATGCCAACAGCTTTATGCAATATCTACCCCACCACAAAAAGAAACTACCAGGCCCCAGGACCCTGGGAAGAATGGAAGGGTAAGCATAACACAAGGAAGAGGTATAGGACAAGGTGTGTGTATAACAATTTAAACTGCATTATTATGTTTAATTTTCTGTTAAATGTTAGATTTATAGTGATTCTCGGATTAGACTATGAAGATTTGTATTATGCTGACAATGAACACTTGTCTATATATATGTGTAAGGTTTGCCTCCTATTTGTCCATAAAGGATACTTTGAGAACAGCACACTATTTCCAAGATTACTTAAGAAACCATCTTAAAGACCGACCTTCTTATTCCAAACTATGTATTCCTTTGTTTTTCTTGTTTGTTTGTGGGTTGTGGGTTTGGGGTTTTTTGTTTTGTTTTGTTTTGTTTTGTTTTGTTTTGTTTTGTTTTTCCCCAGCTTCTTACTCCTGACAGCCACAACTTCTACCATCTTCTCTTTTCAGTCTTTTTCCACAGAAACACCTTTCTCTTAGGATTACTTTCTGAAAACCTCTTAAATGCCCTTGAAAGAGAGAAAATAGATGTCCTTCTCTCCAGATCTCTTCTTCTTAATAAAAGAAAATATTTTTCTTCAAAATTCTCAGTTTAGAATATATTTAGAATATATTCCCTGGCATTTGTACATTGCTCCATTTTGTATTTAGAACCTCGAGTCCATTTCAAAGAGACAGAACAAGCTTTACTGCTAATGGAAGTTTCCATGAAATCAAGTTCCCAAGCATAATTTCTTTGGGCTTTGTTAGTGACAGATCCCACAAACAAATACCAGCCGTGAAGCAACAGCAAAAGCACACACCTTTGTGTCAGCCAGTACTCATGGCTACAGCAGACAGGTTCTGTACCTTTTTTTCTTCGTTCTTGTAACATAATATTTAATGCCTTCAAAATGATCCAAGTTACATCTTCATTTTTTATATCCAACATCATTCTTTCTTTATTAAGTAGGATCCCTGTTCTTACCCAGTCCCACCTCCCTAACACTTGGTGACCTATTCAAGTCTTCTACATACTTCTGCCATGCTGATTCCACAGATCAGGCTTCAAAGAAATATCTGCAATCGTAGCTTTCAAGAAACCTTTCTCTTCCTGTTTAGAAATACATGGAAGACAATGTTATACTGTGCCTATGTACAGGCATGGCAGATACAAGAGCTGGAGTCAATTACTGGATCTCCTTGCAGGCAAGCAGAGTGCTGAACCACCCAGCAGCTAGTCCCCAGCTTTGCCTCTGGACAGGAACTGATGAAAGCTTGAAGCCAATATTTGATTCTGACAGCACATTTTGAATCACAGGAGCTCTCTTCTTGCATTGCCTTCCCTGAGCTCTTGACTCTGCTACATATCACTCTGAGGTTGTGCTCTACACATATGAGATGTAGGAAACCTCACTATAAAAACAGCCATGATAATAATCATTGCACACTGTGGCTCAGATCTAGAACAGTCAGGCTTCTAAATGCCTACACATAAAACCAGGATAAACTAGGAGTAGGAAGTAAGTACCCAAATACATATACACATGTTCTCTCTTTTGGACTAAAGGAAAAAAATAGAAGGTTAGGCCATTTTTCAATTTGAGGTAGCATAAGACAATAAACACACTTAGAATTTATGTTCTCTGAAAACAACAAGAATAATTAGAATAGAGAGGAAAATACTTCTCAAGGTAAAGTTTTGGAGAAGATACATTTGTCACATATTTCTCAGAATGATGACTCAGATTTGCCAATTCCCAGGTCAGGATTAAGGTGAAACGACACCAACGGTTCTTCAATTCACAGAATTTAATTTTTATTTGTTCACAGCAGATATTGCCATGAAATTTTGTCAGTAAGCCTTGCAACCTCTTCAACAAGCAGTAATCTTCAGAACATACACTGACAAACTGCAAACCTTACAACATACACTGAGTAGTGGCAGATTTTATAAAATGCCTCGCCAAGCTTTAGACATGCCCTGACAAGCATTGACTTATATGTGGGGAATCAGGGATAAAGAATGGGAGAGAAAACGACCAAAAGAGAGAAAAAGAGAGCAAGAGTTGCAGGGAGGGAGAGAGAAAGACAAAAAGGACAGATTTCAGCAGTCCTCGTTCCAGCACTGGTCCAGGCAGCCTAGGAGTCCAGTTCTAGAGGGACACTGCAACCCAGGGCTTTGACACATGTGCTTTTTATAATTCTTTGTCTCTCCTCCAGGCAGGCACTTGGACTCATTAGGCTAATCAGACATCATGCACAGTCTATGCTTCTAGAACTCCCTTTGCTTTGGTGCATACATAGTCATAACTTCAGATTGTTCTGGAAATAGTTTGATTGTCTTGGATTTTTTGGGGGAGTTATTCCACTCTCCCCGCAGGTATGACCAATGTCTGACCTTTCCTTTTGACACATGCATCGTGAAAATGGTTTCTCTATTGGCTTTTTACAGAGTTGCTCAATATAAGGTAGTTAAGCCTCCAAAAAGTGTGGTCCCACCTCCATGGGACTCCTTCTCTCACTCTGTCTTCCTGCTGTTACCTGCACAACCCTGGCGTGTCTGCAGAGATCATCTCCTTTACCAAAGTTTTTTATTTAGCATTTGAGACATTAACTATGAGTTCATCAGACCGTCACAACATTGTGTCGTTTTATAGCATACAACACTTAAAAAGTCCTCTGTGTAAATCAGTGTACAGGACTTCTGACTGCGACTCACCAAGGTGTAAATCATCTGTATTATATTTTCATTATTATGTATTCATGTGGAATGAGATATTTGAACAGATTTAGCACTTCCCAAAATCATGAGGAAAATAAAGACTATTAAAATTAGTTAGATTTTGGTTTATAATTCCTGAGCATTAACCATGAAATTAAGAAGCCTGTTAGTTTTCAGTGAATTTTGCTTTGCTTGAGAGGATATTTCAATAGCCTTACTTTTCCTTTAAAAACATCTGTTAATCATATGAACTCTAATTAAAACAGTAGAATAACAAATTACAGGAAAAGCAACTGTAAAAAAAAAATATAGTTCAAAAAGTTATAGTAAAACCCACAGTAATTTTTTTAAAGATGACTATCAAACAATCATGCACACATGGGAGTGGTTAAACAATAGTAATCCCA
Source organism: Athene cunicularia (assembly GCF_003259725.1). Lineage (NCBI taxonomy): Eukaryota > Metazoa > Chordata > Aves > Strigiformes > Strigidae > Athene > Athene cunicularia. The sequence continues at coordinate 50,417,540 of NW_020799091.1, read as the reverse complement.
AATGACAACTCAAAAAAAAAATCATTTAGATACCCAAAGTGTGATTTAGACCCTACATTCAGAAGTGTAATCCACCAAAACTGAATAAAATCCAATTAACAGTCCAGGAAAATCAGATTTCTGTCCAAAAAGCTACTGTGTCTTCATTCTTCAATAGAAAACCTGAGCATCATTGTCTTTAAAGAACTGAATATCAAAATAAACATCCTGCTTAAGGCTACTTGGGATTCAGACACTAAGCTTGTCTAGGTTATTTAATAGAGGTTACATCAGCTGGAAAAACAAAGGCTGGGCTAATAATTTAAAAGCTTATTCTGAAAAAGTACATGTCAGGGTCACATTCCTATGAAAATATGAAAATGCCTTTCCCCAAAAAGTATCTTAAATGCCAGGAAACATCTGTTTCTTCTTTATTTTAAATTTGGTCAACATATAACATATTCCTAGGCAAGAAAATGGAAAGGAATTACCTTGAATAGTTCTGATCAATGACTATAATCCTAGTTTGCCCACTTTCTAGTTTCTCATTTCTGTTTTTATCCAGCTAGATGTGAAAATAATAATAATAAAAAAAACCCCAAACACACAAAAAAAACCCCAAACAAATACAACAAACAAACAAAAAACAAAACACAAAAAAACCCTAACAAAACACCACCCCTGGAAGAGAAAATCTGAATAGCAGATCCCCTGGTGCTTACAAAAATCCTAATCAATAGGCTCAGCTTTCCCATGTGTGCTGTACCCCTGCCCCTGCATGCTGCTGCTCCACCATGGGGCTGCCAGTGGTTCCCAGCCCTGGCACCAGCACAAGGTCTCAGGATGGAGAAGGAAGTGACTGTCTAACCTTGAACATTGCACTCTAAGCAGCAGGTGACTCACTGGAAAATCTCCTTCCCTATTTCTCCTGTGAAAGCCTGACATAAATCTTAGAAACCAGAGGGACCTTGGGAAGGAAACACAACATTGAAGAACATCAGTAGGTATTAGAAAAGCAAAAATTTAAACTTCTTTATTAGATATTCTGAAAAAAATACCCCAAAATAAACAAACAAAAAAAAACCCAAACAACACCATAATTTGGAATTTAAAACTGTTAAAAAAAAAAAAAAAAAAGAGTTAACAATTACATTTTTTTGCTGCATATTTATAATATACTCTGTCCTAAATTTACACTGACCAAGATCCTGGAGGAAAATGACAAACCCATCCAGGATACCCACAATCTTACTGTTGGGATATTTTTGTGGTGGTAAGAGATAAAGATGCAAATCTTCAGAGCAAGGTAAACGTAAAGCCCAGGTCTCATCATCCATTTTGGGTAACTATTGTAATTATCATGCAAGTAGGTTGCCTCTTCTGTGTTTTAATACCAAAACCTGCTGAATGTAAGTAAGAGAATTTACACTCTGAATTGATGCTGGACAAAGTTGTTTAGATTCAGCTGCCAGATGAGGACTCAAAGTCATGCAAAACATGGTATTTCAAGTGTACTGAATACACTGACTTTGTGACCCCCCAACTTAGGTGCGTTTTCTCAGTTTTTTGCAAAGTTGAGAAGACCATCGCCAATGTTCTGTAGTTTATTTAGGTGTTCAGAAGTCAACGAGATTATTTTGAAAGATATTTAATGTATAACACACCAGTCTAAAATAAGAAATAGCAGAAATTTGTAACTCATTAGAGCTTTCTTACATAAAGTAATCAACATGGTTACAGTAATGCTATGATAACTACCTGGGTGACAAGCAACATGCAGTTTAAACTATTCAGTCCAAACTGGGTTTATAATTGGTTTACCTAATGGCAGACAATTACATAAAATTATCTCAAAGTCACTACATAGCATGGGTAAAAGATAACATTTTGGAAACATTCTAATCTATCTATCTATCTATCTGTCTATCTATCTATCTATCTATCTATCTATCTATCTATCTATCTACCTATCTTTTATCACTAGCTAAAATGAGTGAATGTTTGTGAGAGTATTAGCACAAATATACATGATGGATCTGAAACCCTTGCTTTTTTCCTTACATTTGTTTTATTATAGTTTTGATGTTTCTAGGTACAATTCAAATAAAAGGTATTTTCTCTCTTCATATTCCTGTTCACTATCTTACCCACAAATCAGTGCCTTTCCATTAAGAGCAGCTAATCAAGAAAACAAAACTAGTGAAATGATTGAGTTCTGAACATTCAAGGTTAAATTAACTTCAAAGCAGAATAATTAGCTAAAATGTTGAAGTGAAAGAAAACAAACCAAATAAAAACCCTGCAAACCTTAACCTCAGGAATGAATCCAGAAAATACAAAGTGCACTTCAGAATCTAGTGTCAAGAATCTAAATTATAAAGCTTGGTTAAAAAACCGTTACAGAATTTTGAGTTATAAATCAATATCTCATAAATAGAAAGTTTCTAAAAACATGGACATAAATTTAAAAAAATAAATGACTGAATATATTGTGTCTCTTTTCTTGTTTCTTCATTTATATGTTTCATTTAATTAGTAAAAAACATTGAGAGAAAATTATAGACAGGAGAAAAAAGAAACAAATATAGGCCTTTATTTCCTTAAGTTATTTTTGTTAATACATGACTTCTAGTAAACTAGTACTAACAAAGAGGCAAGAAGCCTTCAATGTAGAACTTAAACATATGCTAACATGCTTGGTTACTTATCTAAGGGTCCTAGACAGGGAAGAATATGTGATTACTCTTTCTAATAAAACTGTTTCACAAAAAGAACATTATTTTAAATTTTGTCATAAGTCACAAAAAAAGGTTTTAAAATTGTGTGCTGCTTTATAAACAATGTCACTCGTAAATTGTCAGACCATGTTCATACTCATTACATTAACCCAAACCAATGCATAGATCATTAACATGCCATGACAGAACTCTGTAATAATTTTTAATATTTGTTAGTTATATACTATGTGATATTACGGATTTTATATATTTCAATAATTATTATACATAATAAATAAATGTGTGTTTATGTTTACATAAATTTACATATTAAATTGACATATATTTAGTTATATTGGCAATATTTGAATGTGAGCCAGCAATATGCACTCACAGCCCAAAAATCCAACAGCATCCCAAGCTGCATCATGAGAAGTGTGGCCAGCTGGTTGAGGGAGGTGATTCTCCCCCTCTATCACACTCTTGTGAGACCCCACCTGGAGTACTGCATTCAGCTCTGGGGCCATGATCATAAGGACATGGACCTGCTCAAGCAGGTCCAGAGGAGGGCCATGAAGATGATCACAGGGTTGGAGCACCTCCCTTATGAGGACAGGCTGAGAGAGTTGGAGTTGTTCAGCCTGGAGAAGAAAGGCTTCAGGGAGCTTTTATAATGGCCTTTCAGTACCTGAAGGGGGCCAACAGGAAAGATGGGGAGCATCTCTTTATCAGGGTGTGTAGTGATAGGATGAGGGGTGGATGTAGATTAGCTATAAGGAAGAAGTTTTTCACTGTGAGGGTGGTGAGACACTGGCACAGGTTGCCCAGAGAAGCTGTGGCTGCCCCCTCCCTGGCAGTGTTCAGTGCCAGGCTGGACGGGGCTTGGAGCAACCTGGTCTAGTGGAAGGTGTCCCTGCCCATGGCAGGAGGTTGGAACTAGATTATCTTTAAGGTCCCTTCCAACACAAACCATTCTATTGTTCTATGATTATACTGTTCTATACAATTATTTATATGCAAATCTACATGTATAATTTAAATACTTAGATATGTACATTTCAATTCAGTATTTTAACACACAGACAAACTGATTTGAAAACATGGAAGTATAATATGGTAAGTTTATTGAATTTGACTCTTGTACTTAAATGCTTATGTGACTGTACTATTAGATTAAAATAGCATCTGTCAAATTTAGTGATAATACTTGGTAATTTTGAGCACCAGAAGTGTGTCTTTATACTTCACTTTTTAAGCTTTTTTATCCAAGTAGAAATTACTTCTTTGAAATACTAGGCATTATGAACAAATATTGTTCTGTAAAAAAGTGTGTTGGCATCATAAAGAAGTGAAAAAAAGTATCAGATGAGAATTTTAGCTTTTCAAATGAAATTTTTTTTTTTTTTAAGAAGAAAAAGAAACCTAATGGGTTTTTTGTTTGTTTTGTTTGGAAGGTTTGTTCTTGAAGGTATTTCTCCCAGGAGAATAAATTTTGTGATCAACTTGAGCAATCAAAACATTTGGCCAACTAAATAATAATGGGCTCACTCCTTTTGGATATAAATTTCCAGTTATCTTGATCATTGTGTGATGAAATTTCCTTTTGAATCCTTGAGTGACTATATATTTTCTTATCCACTGGAACATATAATTACGCATTTCTAGCAGTAGTCAGTTTGTCTTCATGTATAAAACATCAAAGGAAGCATACTACTTTTAATGTGAGTTTTATTTTGTATAAATAGACTTCAGTGTGACTTCAGAATGAAGAGTATTGGACATATTTTGATGATATAAATACGGGGGATTTCTTGTATTGTTTTTATGTGAACAGCTTGCCTTTATTTTCTTTTGTGCTGCACTTGATGACATTTTGTCCTGTCTCGATACGACGACAACAACAACAAAAAGGTAACCTAAAGTACAGGCACAGCAGGAGGAGGCTGTCTTTACTGTTCTTCCTGCAGGGTGAAATATTCTTTCTGTTGCTAGATCTTGTTTTTAACTGATGGTAGAGTGGAGGGGAAGAATCCTGCAGGAGTGTACTGATGTCAAGGCAAAAGCCCATTGTTATACAAGATATCCTAGGGTTTTTTGCTGTGTAGTTCTTTCCTCAATGAAACTGCTAATAAGTGTTTTAACCCTTTCTAAAGACACGTGGGAACCTCTCTCAGCTAAGATCGTTCCCACATGCTGTTAAGAGTGGAATGTTATTAGAGAGATTAATTTGATAGGTATGTGCACAAAAATCCAAAGCTGTTCTTGGTGAACTTTAAACATTAGAAAGAAAAGGGTCTGCCCATATATGGCTTTGACTTTAGTAGTACTCTATTGATTTCTGTATTTATCTCGCTTCTGTTATGAACTAAACTTGCAGCTGGCACTGAAAAGAACAGAAAAGAGTGATTTCATGCTTCCTAATATAGTCTTCTGACAAGTAAACACTGTTTAAAATAAAAGTACATTAACAAATTCCATAATGATCCAGGATATACACAAATGAGCTTACTGATGATCCCAGTGATAAACTAAGGCTCATTTTCCTCCTTTTCAAATCCTCTCACATTTTCAGGATTTCTACAATGACTATTAAACAAAAAAAAAATCACGAAAAAATGTGTTTCATAGGTTTATCAGAGTACTGCATAACACAGTTTTGTTAAAGATTATTAGTTATTGCATTCAAAGAAGGCAGGCAACAGCTATCTAAATGCCTTAAAAATCTGTCCCATTGTCCTTCTAAAATGTTACAGTTATATCAGAAAACAAAGGTATGTGTATGAAATATACATGTATAGCAAGCTTCTCCTTGATGGCAGTGTTGTCAATGAGTTAGATTGTGCTTTGGCAGTATCATATAACCTGAAGTTATTTTACTTCAATATGTCACTAATCTAATAATCCACTATTATAAAACTTTTCCCTTTTTATTTGGAAAGTGTAGGTATTGAAACTTCATATTCTGCCTAATGTTGAGGACAGCTTTCCTTCATCTCAGAAAATGAGTTGTTCATTTATTTAGCCCACTTAGCGCTTTGCATCTGCATCCTTACTTTTATACTTGCCATATAAAGGCTTTTGTTATGTCTGAACATGTCACTGTTAAAGAGTATACACACGTTTGGAAATATATGTACATAATGGTAGATTACTGTAGTTAATGAAATATGTGGATACCAACTTTTGAACAGCAAAAAGAAACTGATACACATAAAAATTTCCTCCTTTTTTTCTGAAAGAAAATTATTTTCCAAATATGAAATTCAGTATTTCCTTCTAGAAACTGTACATCAATCTGATCAATAATCAGATCACTGATACAGATAGTTAATTAACCGGAAAGATATAAACTATCATCTCTACTGTAGTAACTACTATAAGCATGACAATATTAGGCTTTCCCAGATGAGATTTAAAAAAATTATTTCAGGCAGAGATAAAGTACTGGAGAATTCAATAAAATATATCCATTATAATAGTGTCTCCTAGGCAAGACACAATTTCTATGTTCAAGACTGGTGTTAGCAGGACTTATGCATGCTACATGCAAATACAGAATGTTGTGCTTTTTTGTGCCTAAATATGAAGACAACTCCTAATAGGACTCTCTAACTTATTTCAGTCTTTTATAGCCTGTATTAAATTAAATAAATCAGTAAATACCACTTTCTTCTCCGCCTCCAGTCACTTGAATGTGTTCTCTAAATTTGGGATACAGTAGGCCATAATTTTGTGTGGGTAGAAAATTAGGTCACAAAACTCATAACAAATCCTTCCTTTATCCTCTTTTTCTACCTAGCTTCCTTACTGATTAAGATATTATCTTCACAGAATACATCTTACCTCTGTGTAATTATTACAGGAAAGTACTATCAATGTAAAAGATTAAATATGATTTACTATCTAATTGGTAATGCATTTCAGTTGAGGTCCTGTAGATATCTGTCATAAGATTAGTACTATTCAACTTTTTAATTATTTACTTATCTGATTGATAGAAATTACACTTAGGAAAACTGCGTATGACCCCAAAATTGGGATGTTAAAAACACTTAAAAAGATGACATAATAATTTTATCAAAGGTTTGGACAACTACCCCCAAATCAATGGGATTATGTTCAATAAAGTATTTGAGAGGAGAAATCCAATACATAGCTGCAAAACAAAATGAGGAAAAAAAGGCTAAGCGCCAGTGTTGCAGAGAGAAATATGGAGGTTATAAAGGAGTAAAAAGTCATTTTGAACAGAAAAGGTAAATCTCATTCTGAGACAGACTAATAAGATTGCTGCATGTCAGCCAAAAATAGTAATAGTAAAAGAAAAAATTGTTTTCTACCATCTGATGTTGGCGAGAATGCAGCTGTAATAAAGTATGGTTTATAAGAACATAAAAATAAAGGTTCTTAAATTAGTAAAGCAGTCCTTTCCTCTCCTTTCCTCCTCAATTTCCCTAATCATGAAGATGTCCAGGAAGGAAGATACCTTATTATGTTGACTTTCAGGCACCAAGTCTTAAGGAAGATGTTAGAGATCTGGAGGAAAGCAACAAAATTAATTGAGTAGAGGCTGAAGAAAACTGATATATCTGTAAGATTAACAGAAGATCTAGAAAGACTCAGAAAATGCGGAAAATGTTACAGGGAGACTTGTGACACAAAATTGTTGTCTTTAATAATTCGGGTAATTAAGACATTGTGGGGCAGGGGGGAAAAAGCTAAATATTTTCTAAATACAAGGGTCATGAAGTACTCTAAGGTTTTGAGATATCTCTCTGGAGATTTTTAAGAGTGAGTTAAACAAAGAGCAATCATACTTATCCTTCCTCAACAAACTATGGACTAGGTGTTTTCTGAAAGTATCTTCGACCCATATATTTATGGATGTGTGAATATGATGGATCATATAACCTGTAAATTAGCACATTTTGAATATTATGCTTATGTAAATAATGTGCAAATGCCCTATTGTAACTTGTAAGGATAGAAGAGACACAGGTGAATCTCACCTGATTTCAGAAGGCCTAGGGGCCTTTTGCTATTTAGGGAACTTTTCTTTATTTTTTTATTTACAGGTAAAGAAATAAAAAATTCTATTATGGAGACCAAATATTGCTATTTATAGATTATATAGACTATATAGATTAATATTTATATATGTTAGTTATAGGACTGTATTTCTGAAAAACACCTACAGGTTTTAGCATTGGAAATTCCCATTAAAAGTATTATGCACTCAAGTTAACCAAGATAAGATTTATGTGAAGTAACTGGACATCTTTACTTCATCTATCAAAAGGTCTACCACTGAATGTATGGTTATAGGCTCTTTGGGATAGATAGCCAGGACAGGCAAGGTGGAGGGGTAGTGTTGCATGTAGAGGACAGGTTGGACTTTACAGGACTTGCAGTTAGGGATGACATGTTTGAGAGCATCTGGTTTTAGATTAGGGGAAAACCTAATAAAGTAGCTGTTGTAAGAGTCTACTGTAGATCACCCATGCAGGATGATGGCATAGATGTATTATTATATAAGGAATTAAGGGAAATCTCTAGATCAGTTGCCCTTGTCCTTATGGGTGACTAGATGTTAACTGGGACTATCATACAGCAGACACAAATAGGTCCAGGAAATTCCTGAAGTATGCTGAAGATAATTTCTTGATACAGGTACTTAGAGAGACAACTAGGAAAGGCTAACACCTGTTTGGCAGCTATTCACTAGTGATGTTCCCCAGGGCTCAATTTTAGGGCCAGTTCTCTTTAATGTTTTTAACAATGACATGGACACAGGAGTTGAGTGCACACAAAGTAAGTTTGCTGACAATACTAAACCAGGGGGAGCTGTTGATTCCTTCATGGATAGACAGGACTTACAGAATGTAAGAGATTGTGGTGGACTATGTTTGTCTCAATATTGCTGCTGCACCACTACCACTTCCTGGCCTCAGCATCCTGTTGCTGTGGAGGAGTATGCTCTGACAGAGAAAAAATGTCCCCAAAGAAAACCACCATATCTTCCCAAAGCTGGAACAACATCCTTCACAGCGTCTACCAAGCTGTGCTTGCATGTGAGGCTGGGTTAAGAGGAAATCAGGGTGAGGAAGATGTGCGTAGGCTGAAGGCACCGCAGGTCAACTCCCCCCCACTCCCCGGCATGACCACCTTAAACAACTGGGTATGCACACATGGAGGAACACGGGGTGGTGTGTATGACAATGAGCTCCGTGGAAATTTCTTCAAAGAAATCATGGGAACTGGGACAATAAAAGGACTGCATATTCCTCTCTTGGCAGAATTGGACATCATCTGAAAGAACCATGTACTCTTCTCTTAGAATTCCCCATCACCTGCTCTGATTCAGAGAAAAAGGGATGTTGCTAGATTTGTGGTGGTGGTAACTGATCTTGCTGCATCTCTTCCTTTTACTTGCTTAGTTGTTCTGACCTTTTCTTCTTCTCCCTGTCCTTGTTTGTGTCTTAACTTCACTCCTGGGATCATATAAGAACCCTCCCCAATATTGGATCAAGACACAGATTGATCTTGATAGATTACAGTGCTGGGCAGTCACCAATCTTATGAAATTTAACAAGAACAAATGCTGGATTCTCCACCTGAGAGAGTAACTCTGGATGAACTTACAGATTGGGGGACAAGCGCCTGGAGTGCAGACAAGGATCTGGGGAGTTTGGTTGGTTGTAAACTCAATATGAGTCAACAATATTCCCTGGAGGTCAAAAAGGCCAACTGTATCCTGGCTGGCATTAGTCACAGTATAGCTAACTAACTAGTCGAAAGGATTGTCCAACTGTATACAACATTGGTGCAGCCTCATCTCGAGTACTGTGTGCAGTTTTGGGGTCCTGAATGTAAGAATGATATAAAAATATTAGAATGTGTCCAAAGGAGGTCGGCAAAGATCATGAAAGGACTAGAGGGCATAACTTATGCAAAGTAGCTGAGGATACTAGGTTTGTTCAGCTTTGAGGAGACTGAGGGATGACCTCATTGCTGTCTACAATTTTCCTCAGGAAGGGGAGTAGAGAAAGAAATGCTGATCTCTTCTCTCTGGTGTCTGGTGATAGGACACAAGAGAATGGCTTACAGCTGCATCAAAGGAAGTTCAGCTTAGATATTGAGAAAAAGTTCTTTATCATTGAGAGGGTGGTCAAACACTGGAACAAGCTCCCCAGGGTAGTGGTCATAGCTCCAATCTTGTCACTGCTCAGGAATCATTTGGGCAGTGCTCTTAGCTATATGATTTAACTATTAGGTTGCACTGTGTGGAGTCAGATTTTGGACTTGGTGATTCTCGGTGGGTGTCTTCCAACTCAGCATAATCTATAATTCTCTGATTTCAAATAACGTACCTCAGAATACTTTTAGAGTGAATAAAAGGAGATGAGCTCTTCTAGGACATAACTCATCTAATTCTAAATTAGATTTGTACATATGGTCATCCAAATTGTTCCTTAAAATGGCCTGTACTTCCCCATTTACAATGATAGTATTTTAGAAATCCAGACAGCTCCATTAGTGATGTCTGAAGTTATGTCAGCTGAACTGCATCCTTAGTCACCTTAGTCCTCCAGCATTGCTACAAAATCTTCTAAAAGGAAAACAAAATAAAGAAATGCAATACATCTGATGTCCTAATCTCTTTTATTAAAGTCAAGGACTTTGTAGTTTTCTTTTGGGAACAAGATTTGAAATTAAGTTATGCTATCACAATACTTCCTTTTCTTATAAAAAGGAAATTCAATCATCCATTCACTGCCCTTAAAAGTTATGTTAGAAGCTTCCTTCATAAAGTATAATTGTTTACACGAAGAAGCTTATTTTGTCCATAGTTCACAATAAATGAGATAATGGTAATATTCTAAATTTAGACTGTAAGTAGTATAATGAATTTCATAAATATTTACAGGATTTTTTCCAAGAAACGGAGCAGGATAGAAATAGGCCTAAACAAAACAAAACAAAACATCCACCCTTTATTAATCTTTTTTCCCCCCTTCTGTTCATTTTATTTCCTAATAGGGAGTGAATCACATTGACACATTCTGCAACTGCCTGCATAATGTGACAATGTCTCTTGTTGATCTGCATGTAAATACATAGACACAGATGCCCTGAGTATATCCTGTTAGCATCTTTTCTCTATTTAAAGAAATCTCCCTAATCATTGTTATCATTGCTATGTATGCTTTTATAATTTTAAACGTACATCAAATATTTGTGAGCAATATCACATTTCATAAAAACAAACAGATCTGATATGATGTGAGGAGTCTGACTGAAATCAAATGAAGCAGAAAAAAAAACAATAGTGTTTCATTCACCTTCCAGCTCTGAAAACACTTATTGGTACTTTAGCAGGGAGCAGTTTCCATAAACTGCACCAAAAAACTTACTATATTATTAAGTTGTACATGTAAGACAAGCAAAATAGTGCCCAAAATGCAGACCCTCTGATGAAGGAAGTAGGGGATCCAGGGACAAAGAACATGGAAAAGACTAAAGTATACAATGTATTCAACATGATCTTTACTGGTAAGACTGGTCTTCAGATGTCTTAAGCCCCTGGGACCTGGCAGAAAATCTGAAGCAATGAAGACTCACACTAAGCAGAGGATGATCAGGTTGGGGAACATTTAAACAGATTGGATACACACAGGTCCATGGGACTTGATGGGATGCACCCGCAAATGCTGAGCAAGCTGCTCACTGTTGTGAGAACAATCTTGATTATCTTTGAAAGGTCAAGGTACTTCAGGGAGGTTCCCAAAGGATGGAAGAAAGCAAGTATCATTCCTTTTTTAAAGAACTTGTGAGAATTGCTGAGGCAATCAGCTCTGGTGCACAGACATTCCTCAGTGGACCACAGTATTGAGGCATGCAAGGCGAGGTTTGCTGAGCCAGGGAATGCCCGGGAAATGCGGAGACCCACTGGGAGCCAGCAACTCTCATGAGAGCATCTAATGAGGTATGGGCAGGGACATGAGTAACAGTGGCAGATTTAAACACGGTGTAACTGCCACCAACAGTCACTCACCAAGGAGATCAGCTCCAGTGCAGTGGAGCAGGGGATCACAGCATATGGAGGGCTTTCCTGAGCCAGGGAAACCCCAGGAGAGCACAGAGACACACCAGAAGCCAGCAGCTCTCACAAGAGAGTGACTGATGAGGCATGGGCAGGGCCAGGAATAATGGCAACCATCCCCTGCTCCACACCTGAAGCTCCAGGGAGCCCCAGACACCAGGGGCGCTGTGACCAGGACACGTAAACAGGGCAAATGGGAGGGTGTGGAGGGAGGGCAGCTCTTCAAAGGAGGGATGTTCTACTGGCCAAGTAGAGAGACTGGACGTCCACATAACCTATTAACTGGGCATCATCCTGTGACAATCTGCACAGGCCAAGGGCACTCATCCAACCTGACCCTCAAGGCAGGATGGTGCGCACTCATTTGAGAGCAAAGGCTGCAGCTCTGGCTGGGGGTCTGCACCTTCTACCCCAACAGCGGCTGATGCCTCCACCCAGGTGGAGCTGCTGAAGGGAGAGGCTGCAGTGAAGACCTTAGACTGCAAGAAGTGCCTGGACATTTTTCCTGGGGCAGGGACAGGCAGTAGATCTGCCTACAAAAGGTGTGCCCAGGTGGAGGAGCTCCTGCAGTAGGTGACTGAGCTGCAGGAGGTGGTGAGAAGCTGCATAAGTTCAGGGAGACTCAGAAGTTAGGTAGCTGGTTCCAAGCAGAGTCTGCTGTGGACCCATAACCCATGGCAAAACAGACAAAAACTCAACCACTGGCACACATGGGAGGGAGAGGGGCCAATAATGCAGAAGAATGGAAGCTTGAAACAGCAAGAACCTTCAAGAGGAAGAGACTTTCCTCAAAGCCTAAGGTGCCCTTGCAGAACTGCTCCACTGGTCTGCAGACTCAAGAGGAAAGAACAGTCATATCAGGAGAGACATTGGAGCTAAGTAAGGCAGTCCTGTCTGGTTCCCATATAACAACCATTACGAAGAAGAAAAGGCTACAGGTGATAGTAGTCAGTGACTGTCTTCTGAGAGCTATGGAGGCACCCATCTGCTGACCTGACACACTCTCTAGAGACATGTGATGCTTACCGGGGGCTCGTATCAGGGATGTCACTAAGAGACTACTCAGCTTTGTACAGTCCACTGACAGTTATCCACTGCTATTGTTTTATGTGGGCACCAGTGATACAACCAGAAGCAGTCTGAAGAGTATCAGAAAGGATTACAGAGACCTGGGAGTGGCAGTAAGGGACTCTGGAGTTCAGGTAGTGTTGTGAGGTTTTTTTGTTTGGTTTTTTTTTTTTTTTTCATCAGTCCTCTCTGTCAATGGGAAGGAGTTTGAAAGAGCCAGTCAAATCAACGAATGTTTATGAGACTGATGACAAAGTCAGGGGTTCAGCTACTTGAACAATGGTACTCTCTTTGGGAAACCTGTTCTACCGGGGGCTGATGTGGTCCACCTGTCAGAGAAGGTGAAGAGTATCTTTAGTCATAGGCTTGCCAAGCTGGTAAAGAGGGATTTAAACTGAAGTTGTCAGGGGAGGGGAACCTTAATATACCTCACTCCTACCAGTTTGATGCCAATGTCAGCAACAGATGCCCAGAGCCTGGAGAAGGATCACAGGTCAGCAGGAGAGCACCTGAAGAGCAGCACAAAGGAGCTCCAACCAGTAGGTCAGCTTCATCAGGGGCCCAACTTAAATGTCTGTGTGCAAACACATGTAACATGGGCAATAAACAAGAACAGCCATAGATGTGTGCTCATCTGCAATGCTATGATCTTATTGACATCACGGAAACATGGTGGGAAAACTCCTGTGAGTGCAGCAATGAAATGGAAGGATACAGGCTCTTTAGGAAGGACAGTCAGGGGACATGAGGAGGTAGTGTCACCCTCTATGTCAATGACCAGCTGGAGTGCATGGAGCTCTGCCTGGGGATTAATGAGGAGCCAACCGACAGTTTATGGGTCAGGAATAAAGGAAGGACAGGGACAGGTGACATTATAGCAGGGGTCTGCCACAGGCCAACTGACTAGGAAGACAAAGCAGATGAGGCCCTCTATAGACAAATAAGAGCAGCCTCACTTTCACAGTCCCTGGTCTTCATGGGAGATTTCAATCACCCCAATATCTGTTGGAGGGACAATACAGCAGGACATAAGCAATCCAGGAGGTTTCTGGAATACATTGATAATAACTTCCTTTTTCAAGTGGAGGTCAGTGACTGTGATGGACCTTGTTCTCACCATCAAGGAGAGCCAGGTGGCGAATGTGAAATTTAAGGGCAGCCTTGACTGCAGTGACCATGAAATGGTGGAGTTCAAGATCCTCAGGACAGCAAGGAGTGAGCACAGCAAGTTCACTATCTTGTAGTTCAGGTGAGCAGACTTTGGCCTCTTCAGAAATCTGCTTGACAGGGTAACATGGGATAAAGCCCCAGAAGGAAGCAGGTGCCAAGAAAACTGGTTAATATTCAAGGATCACCCCCTCCAAGCTCAGGAATGATGTATCCCAACAAAGAGGAAGTCAGGTAAGTCCATTAGGATGCCTGCATAAATGAACAAGGAGATCCTGGACAAGCTCTAACACAGGAAGGCAGCCTACAGAAAGGTGAAACAAGGACAGGTAGCCTTGGAGGAATACAGATAAATTGTCCGAACAGCCAGGGATCAGGTTGGGAAAGCCAAAGTCCTGACAGAATTAAATCTGGCCAGGGACTCCAAGGACAACAAGAAAAGCTTCTATAGGTATATTGGTGATAAAAGGAAGACTAGGGAAAACTGTGGGCCCTCTGCAGAAGGAAACAGGAGACCTGGTTACCCAGGATATGGAGAAGGCTGAAGTACTCAATGAAATTTTTGCCTCAGTCTTCACTGACAAGTTCTCCAGCCACATTGCTGAAGTGGCAAAAGGAAATGGCAGGGACTGGGACAATGAACTACCCCCTGTAGGAGAACATCAAGTTTGAGACTATCTAAAGAACCTGATGGTGCACATGTCCGTGGGGATTGATGAGATGCATCCACAGGTCCTGAGGAAACAGGCAGATGAAGTGACTAAGTCATCATATTTGAGAAGTGGCAATCCAGTGAAGCTCCCACTGACTGCAAAAGGGGAAATATAACCCTCATTTTTAAAAAAAGAAAAAAAGGAAGACCCAAGGAACTACAGGCCAGTCAGTCTCACCTCTGTGCCTGTCAAGATTATGGAGCAGATCCTCCTGGAAACTGTGCTAGGACACATGGAAAATAAGGAGGTGCTTGGTGACAGCCAACATGGCTTCACTAAGGGCAAATCGTGCCTGATGTATTTGATGGCCTTCTATAACAGGTTTCAGTCATTGATGGATAAGGGAAGAGAGACTGATGTCATCTATCTGGACTTGACACTGTTCCACACAACATCTTTGTCCCTAAATTGGAGAGATATAGATTTGACAGATAGACCACTCAGTGTGTAAGGAATTGCTTCAATACTCACTCAAATATTTGCTATCAACAGATTGATGTCCAAGTGGGGAATAGTGATGAATGGCATTCCTCAGGGATCAGAATTGGTACCAGTGCTGTTTAACATCTTTGTTCGCAATGTGTACAGTGGAATTGAGTGGACCCTCAGCAAGTATATATCAACAAGCTGTGAGGTGTGGTTGACATACTGGAGGGAAGGGATATGCCATCCAGAGGGACCCTGACAGGCTTGAGAGGTGGGCCTGTGCAAACCTCATGAAGTTCAACAAGCCCAATTGAAAGGTCTTGCACCTCACTCAGGGCAATCCCAAGCACAAATACAGGCTGAGTGATGAGTGGATTGAGAGCAGCCCTGTGGAGATGGGCTTGGAGATATTGATTGAGAAGCTCAGCATCACCCATCAATGTGTACTCGGATCCCAGAAAGCCAACCATGTGCTGGGCTGCGTCAAGAGAAGTGTTACTAGTAGGTCAAGGGAGGTGATTCTCTTCCTCCACTCTGCTCTCATAAGATCCCACCTGGAGTACTGTGCCCAGCTCTGGGGCCTTCAGCATAAGAAGAACATGGATCTGCTTGAGTGTCCAGAGGAGGGCCACAAGGATGATCAAGGGGCTGGAGCACCTCCCTTACAATGATAAATTGAAATAGTTTGTTCACCCTAGAGAAGAGAAGGCTTCAGGAAGACATTACAGAAACCTTTTAGTACCTAAAGGGGGCCTAGAAGAAAGCTGGAGAGGGACTTTTCACAAGGACATGTAGTGATACAACAAGGGTAATGGCTTTAAACTGAAGGAGGGTAGATGTAGAATAGATGTAAGGAAGATGTTCTTCATTGCGAGATAGCTTAGATACTGGAACAGGTTGCCCGTAAAGTTGTGGATGTCCCTTCTCTGGAAGTGTTCAAGGCCAGGTTGGATGGGGCTTGGAGTAACCTGACCTAGTGGAAAGTGACCTGTCCATCACAGAGAGGTTGGTACTAGGTGATCTTTAAGGTCACTTTCAAACCAAACCACTCTATGAGTCTATGATTCTGTGATTCTGCAAAGAAAGGAGGAAAGTCAAGAAAGAAGAGACAGAGAATGATTGGAAAGTCAGCCTTGCTTTGAACCTTGGGAAGGTAATAGCCTTAACAGTCCTGGAAACCATTTCTGAAAGTTTCACTATGAAAGGACAAGAGGAAAAAGGCACAAGTTGCAATTTCTCAATATAAAAACTTTTTCATTACAAGGGGGATCAAACACAAAGAGGTTACTGAGAGAGTCTGTAGAATCTCCACCCTTGGAGACATTCAAAACTTAACTAGACAAGGCAACATACTCAAACTGGATTTTCTTTGAACTGAAGGTTGTAGTAGGTGGTCTCTAGGGTCCCCTTCCAAATTCCATAGTTCTGTGATTCTATGATTCTTTAAAAAAAAATCTTGGTGCATAACTCCATTATTAAATGTATTTATATTTCACTCTTTACCATTTGCTTTAGTTCAGTCTTACCACTGTAGTGAACTGAAAATTCTGGTTTTGGTCTCCATTTATTTAATTTCTTTTGAAGTGTGAAAGTATGGGACAAAATCCTTATATCCCTTTCATCTGCTTCTCAAGAATCTGACTACCTCCAAGTTACTTCCCAAGAAAGTGTCTGACACAATTACAGAGCAGTCTTCCCCAGTTAATATTTCTTACGTTATTATATCAGGGAATATAATCTGAAGAATTTTTTGCCGTGAAATAAAATAAAAGTCGTGTTTATATAATGGAACAGAAAGAATATCTTCTGTCTGATCAGTTCTCTGCTAAATCTTAAACCCTCTTTAATCTAAGCCTTGTCCAGTATTCTGATATTTATTAGGAAGTAGTACCTATACCTTTGTATAAGTTTTAGTCAATTTATGTTTTCTTACATAAAAAGTACTTTGAAAAGAAAATTATTTCTTAACTCATAGGCACTTCTGAATTCTAACAATACCTATCTTCTGTAACCTTTCTTAATATCACTAATATATTATATTTCAAGAGTTTTGCTCTTGTTAACTACTTAATGGATATCAAGTAAAGGGTTACATAAAGTGTTAATCTAAATGCTGTGCTGTTATATTCAAGAGATTTGACATGATGTGTTTTATGCAAAGTTCTAAAAAGAGAGACTCAGTATCACTATTATTTAATAATTGCAGGGAAAGTTTATTCAGGCTTTTTTTTTTTTTTTCTAATTATTTGAAGTAATGAGTTCAAAACTTTCAATTTCAATATTAAGTCTGAGTACATGGTTGTTTTTTCACTGCCAATTTAGATCAGATTTATTGATGCTCATGACTGGAAAGACTTTGATGTAGAGGCATGCACTTTTGATAATCTTTGAGTAAATGATTTTAGCTCTGCTAGTGGTTGGCTACAATTAAAAAATTCCTTCATGTATGAATAAAAGATCTTTGAAGGCCACAGGCAACCTGAAGACCGCACTTTAACAGCTGGAGAACTATGCAATTGGGGGGTTTATTGGTTTTGGTGTGGGTTTTTTTTTGTGTGGGTTTTTTTTTTTTTTTTTTTTAAGAAGTTTTTAAAGCATTGAGAATTCTAATAAAATCACCGTTCAGACATTTCCAGAATGCTCCCTCACATTATAAATATTAAATAAGTTGCAAGAGAGTGAAACCAGGTTTGAAGACCCCATCCTGTTCACAGTCATTACAGCTCTTTTGTTGTGTTTTATGCTGTTAAATATTCAGTAGAACAAGCAGTGGAAGATGGGTGTCTTGCTGTGTAAATGCTGCCAACCTCACACCAAATTCTTCTGGCATTCCCTTTTGCCCAGTTAGGGTTTAATTAAGGCAAAGATGAAGAGCTTTTAACAAATTAAAACAAAAGGAAAAATACTGTCTCAAACCTTTCATGTCAATACAAGCATTTACTTGACTAGTGAAGCATCTCTATACCTCATGAAGTGGACAAATTTTTTAAGTCTGTTCTGGCACATGCTACGCAATCAAAATTTGGGCATTCGTTCTTCTGGTGGCATGCTGGGTAGGAGACTATACTCACCTGTCGTTTTCTGTTGCAGCACAGAGTTGGTTTATGTATATAAACAGCAGAACAGAGCTCTTGGATGGGAAGTTTAAATAAAATCCCAAACACACTAAAAATTATGGAGATTGTTTCCTCAAGTCACAGCCTTTCCCAGGTATTTTGCAGTAGCTTAGGTTTATCCTCTCATTTAATACATTGTGAGTTTGGTTTTTTTGGGTCTGGTTTTGCTTGTGAGGGTTTTTGGCTGTTGGTTTTTTTGTTTGTTTGTTTTGCAGAAACTATAGTTGTCAAATACTCTGTTGTACTGTATCAACCCCTTGAATTTCTGACTTGAAATTCTCCAGTCCCTAAGTCAGCAAGGTGTCTACCACCCAAATCTGAATAAGGAACATACCCATTATGACAGAACCACAATACCTATGAGTTACATACTCCTCATTATGAGTATATGTCACAATGAACAGTTAGGCAGATAAATTGTCACTGATCAGAAAAGGAATAAGTACACATATGAAATTTCTTGATGTCTAACATACTAGGACACCTACACTGAACAAGACAAAATAATGATGGCATGCGTATATGCAGAATTCTTCCCTTCACCTGTGTTTGATGCTTTATCTCATGGGTAACATTTGGTTACCTTTAAAGAGAATAAAACCCCATATTTAGGCATCTAGGTCATAAGAACTTTTATGTGACTCTATTAGAATACTCCTTAACTTGGCAGCTATAAACCTTTGCAAACTGTAGTTCAGTTCTCTTGGGATAATCAGACACCAGATGCCAATATACTATTATTATGTATTGTTATTTTATAATACTACTAGTAGGTAACACTTTTAATTTTAACTGTCAATTCTATTGTCACAGTGGCTATAGTTTTTAAAAATCTAACCTGTCATCTCTTGTGTCCAAGATGCTCAGACATACTTTGTGTAACTTCTTTTCATTACTCGTATTAACTTCAGCATCTTTGTTGTCTGATAGAAATTTTGGGAAAGTTTTAACCTTGGTCCTTCTCTGAGTAGTCCTCATAGGCTTCTGAAGTGCTTACATGTCTTTCTGAAGTGGATTTAATATTTGAAATTGTGTAAACATAGATACATAATAACCTACTTTAGGACAAAAAAGTAGGTGGAATTAGAACACACCAAATGTGTGTCCACTCAGAGCCCCTACATAATCCTCTGTCAAACCCAGAGCTACAAACCCTTAAAGTTTTCCAGTCAAAGATGTCTAGGTTCCTTCTAACTTTTAAAGAATCATTTATCTCCGTATCTTAATCTGGTAGGCACCCTCTGACTGCAGATTTATCCAAGAGCCTTTTCAAGGTTAGCTGCATCAAGAAAGTATCTTCAGAGTATAGCTATGTAAAAAAAAACAAAAAACAAACAAACAAAAAAAAACAACCAAACAAAAAAAAACCCAATAAACCAAAAGCACTCAATTTACAGAGTTCTATTCACTCTTACTTACGAATATCATTAAAGAACTTGTAAACTATCTGATATCACAGACTGTTGGCTAGGACATTTTCCTAAGAAACAGGATAAATGATTTTGAGACTTTCTGCACTTTGAAAGAGGATTCAGTAATAAATTATTTTCTTTTAAAAAGGCCCAAACTCTTTGTGAAGATTGATATCTCTGGTATCTGCCCAAAGAAATGTATCTGAATGCCAATGGTAAGGGGTGTTTTGCCTTCTTTTTTGTTACTGGTGTTTCCGAAGCAGTAGAGGAAGTTGTTTCCAAATGTGAAGAAAAACAATTTCAGCTTTCTTTATTTGGATGTGAAAAAAACCACACTCTCCCTAAAAATGTAGAAGAGAAATATAATATATTAGAATCAAGTAAAGACATATGTTTCTCTTGCTCTTGTTGGTTTTATTGTGTTTCAGCTTTTCATTATTTTTTTTTTTTTCAGAGATGAATGGTTAAGAAATAAGTACAACATGTTCTTTGATTTGTTCAGAAATATCAATAACTTTACAAGTAATTTGTTAATGATCTCTGGCACATTCTCTTTAGTAAGTCTTGCTCTACAAAGCTTCTGATTATAGACATGTCAATGTAAGTAAGTTAAGTGTACCATGAATTATTCCCTACAGATAGGCAAACTTTTGGACAGTCTCACCTAGTGCAAATTTTCTATTGTTGAAAGAGTGGATGACTTACTACTTTTCAGGTTTTCCCAGGGTTCTCAGTAGTTATTTTAGAATTTGGAAAGAAATTAATTTTCCCAATATAATCCAGATTTTATACACAAAGCATTACCTCTTTCAAGGTCATATTCAATTTCTTTATAAAAAAATACTGACTCTTGCTGCTCCAGTGAACAGTACTTATTTTTTTGACTCAGCATAAACTGTTTTGAACACAGTTCCATTTTGACTTCAATTATTAAAAAAGAAAAAAAAAAAAACAAAAACAAAAACAAGCGCACAACCAAAAAACCTCCAATAAATGGTAAAAGACAAGATTGTCATTTGACCCTCATAAGCAAGTAAACAAGCATAAAGAACCCTCAAGGTACTGTATGAGCTGATGATTATTCTGGCTGCGTTGTGGTAAGCAAAGCAGCACCTGGTGATCAGCTGCTGTGCACACAATTATGGTGCACTTCTTCATCCCACAGCTCTTATGTGTGGCTGAGGGTAGGAGGAGTAACAAAGTCTTCAACCCTGGGTCTCAAAGACCTTCAGAGGCAACTGTGTTAAGTAGACATAGACTAGAGAAGCTCCAAAGGCTGCTCAAATTTATTCTGGAGGCCACATTAGCTCAAAAGAAGAATAAAAAATTTCATGTACATTAAAGACCTTTTAGAATCCCAAAGGGTAGGTTTGCTGTACTATGGATCCTAAGACCTATGCATTGGTCATTTGAGGTGAATGTGTGGGCCAAGCAATCTGTCCCATCTCAGGTCATGCAACAAAGGTGAGCTAGTGGTAAATGTCTTCAGTCAGCAAGTTTTTATCTCTGATTTATCCTTAGTTCCTGCTCCCTTTGATACAGCGTTAACACAGGATGCTCAGTGTGACAGTGCAGTTTCTGTATGGACCAGAGAAAACTAGTTGCTGAAGATGACATGGATCTATGTGACTGATCAATAAGCTCCTACAGTGGAAGACAGCACAGAGAAGACAGGCACAAGTGATGTGGTCATGAAGCTCAGGGAAGGATACAAGGAATGACCACAGGTGGTGTAAAGAAACCTGAACTTATCTGAGCACAAAGGGGACCAGAGGGTGGCCCTTGTGTTTAATTCATGGCTGTGTCAGTTGAGTTAATCAGCTGGTTGTGTAAAAGGCCTTCCCTGAGTTAATCAAAACTTGTGAATATCTTCTTTATTTAGCTAGACCAGTATGTATATATGGCTCATAAAAACTGAGCAACCAAAAAAAACGAACCTTGAAGAGAGCAGTGGACTTGAGCTGACTTAAATCCATGTAATCCTTCCCTGCAATTAGGGATGCCCAGCATCATGGTAGTGAGCATACAGAAACCAGTAGTGGGAATCTTGTTATACTGTGATCCAACTGTATATTGGATCTACTGTATTATGTTTGTGTTGTGATATCAGTATATTGCTTTTTGCTAGATTAAAATTATGTGTAATGTCAAATATCTTCAGATAAGTAAATTTGATATTAAAATATTAAACTTTCCCCATGTGGAATATGTAAATGAACCTAATCAGAGAATATTGGACACTGACAGTATGGTACTAATGCCAGGGCAGTGCATGAACTGATATATGAAGAGAGATTAAACCCTTCTCAGCCTCTCAGTTAGCTTGGCATAACTTCTAAAATCACTATTTTCAAGGTTGTAAAAGGTTTCTGTCGAGCAGATTATCTAGAGTCAGTGAGAGAACTGGAACTAAAATACCCAATTTATTCCATATCTTTCATTAATATAAGGCCTTATTTAAACAATAAAGGAGGTTGGTAATACTGAGGGAAAGCTTTTACTTCTTATGGCTGTGATTGCATCAGGGTGGCTTATCACAGGACTCCTTTTTGATCCCAGTACCTCTTGGCAAATGGTGACATTAAAAAAGATGTTGATGTCCTAGAAGAGACATACTCCACACCTATATGGCAAATAAAAACCGTGCTGGAAGCATAACATTCAATGAATTATAACAGTGAGTGTGATTTTACTTCTGCATGTGACAGTGATTGACAAATATTCTAGAAATCTTACGAGCTCATGTTGAAAGGACAGAGGAAGGGGGGTGGGAGATACAAAGTCCACACAAAAAGCCTGCAGGTTTTTAAGGATATTATTAAAGGTGATAAAGAAGCGACCTAATTCTGTTTTGTAAACATGTGTTTATACTTTCAGTATGACGAAAAAGGCATCATGAGCTGAGACAGACAAGTGCAAATAGAAAATAAGGTACAACTAAAGCAGAGTGATTAACAGCTGGTGCAAAGAAAGACTTCTGCCAGTGATGTTTCTACACAAAACAGTTGGGAAAAGGCAAAACCAGCTGCTCAACTACATCAAAACCACATTTCCTAGAACATTTAAACTGTGACATGCAATGCTCCAGGCCTTCTCTAATTCACCTCTGTATATTTATGTTGAAATCGTACAACCCTGAGAGTCTCCATCTTGTGACTTCTGGCCTGAAGAGAGAGATTAACTAAATTAAATTATCTGTGTTAATATGAAGTAACTGAATGAAATTCCACAGCTTGTTTAATACAAGAGGTCAGATTAAATTTTTATTTTGTCACCGGGTCTTTATGCTTTGGAAATGCATGGTAGAGATGTATTCTTTCACACAATATTAGTAAGGTGTGGGTAAGTTTTGTGATTTTAGTCATCTTCCTTTAAGCAGCTAATAACCATAACAAATTCCAAATGCAACTTCTGCTTCTGTACAGGTCAGGCTGTTAGCTCATAGAATCATAGAATGGTTTGGGTTGAAAGGGACCTTTAAAGTTCATCCGGTCCAACCCCTCTGCCATGGGCAGGGACATCTTTCACTAGACCAGGTTGCTCAAAGACCTGTTCAAGCTGATCTTAAACATTCCCAGTGATGGGACATCCACAGCTTCTCTGGATAACCTGTTCCTGTGTCTTACCACCTTCATTTCAAAAAATTTCTTCCTCATGCCCAATATAAATCTACCTTCTTTTTGTTTAAAACCATTACCCCTTGTCTTGACACTACAAGCATTGATAAAAAGTCCCTTCAATCTTTCTTGTAAGCCACCATTAAGCATTGAAAGATCACAATAATATCTGGTGGACTTCTCTTCTCCATGCTGAACTATTCCAATTTTCTCAGACTTTTCTCACAGGAAAAGTTTTCAATCCCTCTGATCATTTTTGTGACCGTCCTCTGGATCTTCTCTAACAGGTCCAGGTCTTTCTTTTGCTGGCGGCCTCAGAGCTGGAGGCAGTACTCCAGGTGTCGTATCAGAAGAGCAGAGTAGAGGTGGAGAATCATCACCCTGTATCTGCTGGCCACACTTCTTTTTATGCAGCCCAGTTTACAACTGGGCACATTGCTGACTCATGTCCAAATGCCCACTGGAAATCCAGATTTGTGTTTTCCTTGGGTAGTAGAAAAAAGGTGTATTACAGTTCCGAGTGTCATGGCCTTTTCTTAAAAGAGTATTTTGGATGTGATATGTTTCTGCTGGGTCATTCAGACAAGGCCACTGCATTAAAGGAGGAAATATTTTATTATTTTTAAACCAGGTCTTGCACAGTCTCACAGTGTAAACTGGCTTTAATTCTTTCACTGTGGCTGATTGTATACCAGCCCTTGGTAATCCTTTCCAGAATTTATCTGCTATCACTGAAGGATTTCCTCTCCACTGTACTACTTTCTTGTCCATGTTGATTTTTCCAGACTGAAGCTTCAATATTTCTTGTTTTCAATTCACCCCCCTCATCAAAATGAAAACATTGCTTATCTAGTACCTCAGTGACATTGACTATTAATGAACTGTATTAATGTTCTTTCCTTTCTAATAGTTGTTGTTTGTTTGTTTGTTTTTTTGTTTGTTTGTTTGTTTGTGTTATTTTGTTTTTTTTAAATGACAAAGCATTTTTTGTCTTAAAAAAAGAAGAGACCAATTATCAAACTCTGCATTAGTAAGCACTTAATTCAGGCTAATGGGGCTACTCCCAAATAGGTCACTCAGGGGAGAAATTCAGACAACAAATAAAATATTTCAAGAAAAGAACATTGTTCTATGCAAGAGCCAGAAATAAATTCAGAATTATAATTGTGCTTCATGAAAATTAAAAATGTTGCATTAGAAATATTACCTACTCTAAAACAGAGTACTTCTTCCTAAACCACTATTTTTAGCAGCAAAGTGATTCCCAAAGTGCTTCCTCTCCCACTCCCTGTCATCTCAGTTCCTTTTAATGGATGATGGGAGTGGGAGAGGTCTTGTTCATGTAGTTTAAGAAAATAATAAATGTTGCCTTATAGTTAAAACATTCTAAAACTGAAAGTAGTTTATCTACATGAGATTGTGTTATCATGAAATCATACCATAGTATGGTTTGGCTTGGAAGGAACCTTTATCATCATCTAGTTCCAACCCTCTGCCATGGGCAGGGACACCTTCCACTGAATCAGGTTGCTCAAAGCCCCATCCAACCTGGCCTTGAACAGGGAGGGAACATCTGCAACTTCTCTGAGCAACCTGTTCTAATGTCTCACCACCCTCACATTAAAGATTTTCTTCCTTATCTATATTCTTTATCTATAAAGCATATTTATTTTCTGTGGCTTAAGGTAAAGCTCTTTCTAATGCTAGTACAAGGTTTCTCTTCTGAGTGATTTCATCATTATACAAATTTTATACCTATGGGTTTTTTTTCTTCCATCAATTCCTAAATGCCAAAGCTGAAATTGTTTACTGTCTCTACTGCTTTCAGACAATATCGTTCTGTCTAATCATGTGTCCCTAGGAGGAAAGGTGTTTCTAGAAGAGAAAGATAAATAAACAAACAAACAACCCCCCCCCCAAAAAAAAACCAAACAAAACAAAACACAACAACAAAAAAGAGGCAAAAACGTATAAATCTTTCCAGGTAGAAACCACAGGATATTATTATTAAGGCAGAACAGTTGGCATGATCCTACTTTTTCATCTCTTTTCACAGTACTGTTCTTTATATCAGGGTATGCTATCATATTAATGAAACACAGCTGATGTGCAAACCTCCATGCAGTAGGTACCCTGGCGCTCCTAATTTTTTTCTAATTTAAATATACATGAAAATAAAGGGGATACTTGCTTGATGTTTCAAAAATAAGAAAGATTTGTAGGACATGAGCATTTGGAATCTGACAGCTACATATTATTTGCACTCCATGGATCTAAGCAGATTTTCTGCAATTATCACTGTTAGCCAGAAAATATTATCTTTCCTATTGTGATGACTCTTTGCATTGTAAGGGAACAAGCCAATTGTCTTTTTTATAGTTTTATGTCAATATGAACTATTATAGATGTCAGCAGAATGACAAATTTATAACTATAAAACGATGAAACTATATGATTTTTAGAAGTCATGTGTGATGATGTATATAGAGATTGCTTATAAAAGCTCATGAAACACTGAAGGTGTAGACAGAAACACTCCAGAAGTAAATTAGTGTTTTGCAAAATATATGTGAATAAAGCCACTCTGATCAGTTGCCATAGCTGATATATTAATCTCCTGTGTCTTTCATTCTAGTTTCTCTATTTCCTTCAGAAATCTTGCTATGTATAAAATGAAGAAGTAAAGGAAACTGACAGGAACAGAAATGTTAAGAAATTGGAGAAACTAACTTAGAGACACTTACCTGAAGTGTCATCTTTATGGGGAATAGACAAAAGGAGGGGTTTTTTTCTAATCTATATTTTTTCCCTTCTCTATTTTGCACATCCTTTCTCAATTTAAAAATTTTAAAAAATATTTTCAAAAAAAAATATTACATTTTCTTCTAAGATATATTTTAATGAAAATAGAAATTGAAATATTTTCATTTTGAATTTGTCACAATTTTTTTTTCAGTGTAAATTGGTAAATTCATTAAACTGTTCAAAATTTAAGATGTTAAAATGCACCTATAAATTAATCTTTACGCTTTGCAGAAAATATAAGTAGTATACCTATTAAGAGCTTAAATTGACAAGGATTCTAAAAATTTTTACAAGACTGAATACTAGGGAGAAACTTTGAAGATTGTATTTTCTAGACATATGAAATATAGCAGGAACTTTTAGTTGTTCTTAAAAGTGCTTAAATCTTCAGTGATCTTTCCAAACTTGTTTGACTTTCCCAGATGGAAAGTATTTGTATGAGTATGAACTGTTGTTGTTTGTAGAGAGCTGGTCAAAAGTTGTGAATTTTCAGAGTTGCAGCCATTCTCCTTATCTTTCTATGTAATTGCTAGTTGTGCCAGCCTTTCCTGGTCTTATATGTTTCCTGAATTACAAGTACTGTGTTTTGTGAAGACATGATCACTGCTTTGAAATAGGGAATGCACTTAAAATTCATGCAGTAAATGCCCAGCACCATTCTTTACACATTTCTTCTGCAAAACCTGGAAAACCATAGTCAATAATTATATCATACAAAGATGTTCCTAGGCCTTGCTGATCTGAGGAAATTTGTAATGGTTGAGAAGACAATAAGGATCTCTAGAGAAGCAGCATAAAGATGTTCCCACGCATGTGGTTACTATGGCAAGGACAGACAAGGAATAGCTGCTGGGTCTCCTTTTAAAGACTGTGATCATAAGCACTATAGTAAGAAGGAAAGGAGTGAAAAGAAGATGCGCTTTACACCTGAATGATAAAAAGTATTCATATATCTTAAGCAGCTTAGCAATCACTCTCAGTACTACCAGAGCTAATGTTTTCCCAGTTAAGTTGTGGGAATGCAGGATCTACATTCAGCTCCTGAAGCAATCTTCCTTTTTCACCAGAATTAAATAGAATTGTAGTTCTCATCTGCAGAATTATTTGTGTCTGTTCTTCATAATTCCTTAAAACAGAAAATTAGCTGCAATATGTGACTCTTAATGGAAGTGTTCGATACAGCTCTTACATAAATTCAAATATAAATTAAACTCTTATTAAGCAGTCACATTCCTAAGGCTAAATGGGTATTCTTGTTGGTGCAATAACAGCAAAAATGGTTTGGAAAGTAGTTTCTGGCTTGTATAATTCCAACACTGCCCTGTAAGGATGGTAATAGTGATATGGATAATGTCTTTGTAAATTACCAGTGTTTTCTTTGTACTAAGAGTTCTCACAGTGTGGGCACAATCATGGTTCAGATAGATTCCTGTTTTACTAACCCTCCAGCTGCTGCAATAATAATAAAATAAATAATTTATACAAAGAGGACTCTATTTTATGAGATTCATAGAATAAAGGGTTAACTATTTCCTTATATGCTGCTCCAGAACTGAGAACACAAGCAAGTGGGTTTCTCAGCAGCTTCTCAAGTCAACTTCTAAACTATGTGATTTCAATAATTAACTGGTTTCTATCAGCTGTGGGACTATCACGATGATTCGTCCCCTTTGTCCTTTGATATGTGTCTGTTCCTCTTTGTTCAAACTTTAAAAATTGTTTGATATTTTTCATACTGTAATACTTTTTAGTACTTCTACATCTTATCAATTAAAACTCCTTTTTTTTTTTTTTTTTTTTTGTATTCAATGTTCATTTTTACAGATATGATCAAATTAAACAGTAAATACATTTATTCTATATTTCATAAGCAAAATTGTTAAGGATTTTTCTACTTCATATGGAATTACAAGTCAAAGAACAGACATTCAAAATTAAATAGGATGGAGGCAAGTACCACTTGTTTCAGAAGCTTTTTATAAATAGTAGTGTAATGGTTCTCATAAATTTCCATATTATGAGTTTGGGAATAATACATAGTGTAATGACAATCAAACAATGCAAGGAATGTTCTGCCTTTTCAGTGGTGACCATTCATGACTGAATTATTATGCAAAGCACATAATAGATGAGGAAACAAACAAACCAAAGCAAAACAACAAACAGAAAACCCATTAGAATGAGTTATTCATATGCGACTTTATGTAATAAATGAGTCACTGCACCCTAAATATTTTGAGTGAGAATCAACAAAATATATTAAAATAAAAGGTATGGCCTTCTACACAGAACAAATACTAGTCAGAACATCTCAATTTGTCACTATATATATAAAAAAAAAAAATCCTTTTCTACATGGGTAACATTTTATAGATTAAAGATGCACACAGCAATAAATCTGGTCTCCATAACTGCATCCATACTTACTTAAAGATATTGCAACTCTAAATGTGTCATTTTAAATATGATATTTGAATTTACTCTGAAGAAAATTAGCAACATTTATAGTAAAATGCTTGCACAATGAATACATCTATAGATTCTACTTCATATGATCAGTATTTTATTAAATAGCCAAATAGATACCCAGCTGAACATTGCCTCACTGAAATCAGAAAATTTGTCCTGGATAGGAAAGAAAAGTAGGTGTGAGAATGGAACTGATGAGGTCAGTTTTGGGTACCCCTCTTCCTCAGACCTTTGCCTTTCTGAAGAATTTTAGGTACTTCTGTAAAGCCACCTTGCCCACTTAAATGAGGCTTTGTCATCTTCCATTAAACATATAAGAAATATTAATTAACTGATTGTTTAACTAGTGAACCATTATAAAAAAGATGGATTTGTATACTATACAAATTACCTTGTGTTTATAAATTCTAGTTAAGTGATAAATATCCATCTGTTAAGGGCTTATGGGTATGTGCTTATAAGTAAACTTTGCCACATACAGAATATTTCTAGAAAATAAAAAGTTATATCTGGATATAGATTTCCCAGAAAGTTAGACAGTGCAGTAATTACTTGGATCTAGAAGGGCTCTGGGTGACAAAATCTAAATTAGGAAAGACTGAGATGAGCTTGTTTTCACAGAATCACAGAATCAGCTACATTGGAAAGGACCTTGAAGATCATCTTGTCCAACAGTTAACCTAACACTGGCAGTTCCCAACTACACCAGATCCCTCAGCGCTGTGTCGACCCAACTCTTAAACACCTCCAGGGGTGGGGACTCCACCACCTCCCTGGGCAGCATATTCCAACGCCTAACAACCCATATCCCTCAGTTATGTGGCCAAAGACTAATTTACATACATTTTCAAGGTTATAGCACTTGAACATTCTTTTGGCTTTTATTGAGACTTAAGAACAATCTGAGACTCTTCCTGCATCTCCCCTGTTTAGCACACCTCTCTTTAACAGCCTCTTCCCTTTATTTTTATCAGTATAACCCCTGAAGCTGTATCAGAACTTATTAGCTTTCTGTTTACAGGAAAGTAGGTAGATTGAAGATGTAAAGTATTTCAGAAAGAGGTAAAAGCCTGGTATAAAATCCAGTCTAATGACAATGAAGAGTCACTGTGCAGTATGAATAGTAACTCAAGGGGTAATTTTAATACAGTAAAAATATTTTTAAAATATGATAGAGGTTGCCTGAAAAAGCTGTACATCATCTAATCCTCAGTATCACTCTTATCACTCTAAAATACTCCATGAACCACAGGGAAGCTTATAGTAACAAGCAACTTGAGAAGAAGTAAATTACTTTCCTTTCTTTGGTACTGTCATCATGATTGTTCTGCTTCTTCAAGTTCTTACAAAATGTTATCTACATTCAACAGAAAGGTGTCCACTTATTTTAATGATTTGTGGATCACACTACACTGCTCCAGTTGCCATGGTAGGTGAAAAACTAAGAAAATTGCAAAATTAACATCCAGAAGTGGTGATTTTTTTGTTTTGCTTTGTTTAGTTTATTTCTTTTGGTATTTGTTTCCATATTAAATTATCACAGAGTTAACATTGTTTTTTTCTTGGTATAACTGCTTCCAAAAGAAATACTGCTTTTGTAAGTATTCTAACAGGAAATGTTATTTGTTATTCTGTGTTCCATGTCAGACCTCAGTTTTTTTTTTTTTTTTTTTTTTTTTTTTTTTTTTTTTTTTTTCCCCATATCAATACTGCAAAGTCTACATTTGGAACAAAATGGAACGGCTCCATTTTTATAGAAAAACAGTTCACATGTCACTCCAGTTGAGTTGGTAAAATGCATGAAGTTTGGCCAAATGTAATTCTCTGAGGTGTATGAACACTTACGTTATTAGTCTGAAAGACACTGACCTGAGTGTCATGGCACAGACAATGTTTCAATCAAGGAAAGTCATGACAAATTGAAGATAGTTACTTCATTAACTTGTAAGCTAAAAACTTATCCAATGAATGAGAGCATTAATGCATTTGCTTTGAGAAAAGTATTCTCTGAATACTAAGATACATATTTACTTTTTTCTTTCTTAAAAAGTCTTTAGGGACACTTTGTGGATTTGAATCTGTTTAAGCTGAACTATTTGTTAGTGGAGTGCATTACAATGTAGTTCTTCCAGTAGACTCATGGAGAAGGAATCTAAGTTCTTATAAAAAGAGGAAATAATTCCTACACAGTTGTTTTTCTGTTACATGCTTTTGTAAAACCAACATTTAACATTTAAAACTGAAAGTTTAGAAAAAAAATGAAGTTGGAATCTAAACATAGAACTCAGTTTGAGAAAGGGAAGGCTCTTGTTTTAGGATAACAATAAGCCAAACACAACCTTGAAATGACTTTGCTAAACCATCAGATTTACATTGTGTGATGAATGAGATTAATTTGACCTGTAGTTTAGACTTGTCAGGGAACATCCAGATATTGAGAGATGAAGGAGTTTAACAGAATCTTCATTTCCCCATGGATAACTAACCTTCTGAAAATATTTCTGATTTTTTGTTCCAGTCTTTTGTGTGGCTGATCAATGAGTTTCAAATACTGATCTCTACTGTTTGTCTCTGATTCTCCCCAGATGGAGGCAGAAGACATGAGAAGAAAACTAACTCTCTTCGGACAGGTTTATCACACAAAATATATGACAGAAATGACAACATTTAGATAAGAATGTGGAAACCATCTCCTTCTTCCTTTTTTTTTTCCTAAGGAATGATAGGATACAGAAGTCAAATAATAATAAGAAAACATTTCTGTATATATATACTTTACATGAATACACACACACACACAAAAATTCAGAACTCATAAAATGCTGAAACAGCAAAAAATAACAGTCCAGAACTCATCAATATAGATTTCAGAGACCTGTTGTGGTGGGTACATAAGCTTTTAAATTAAAATTTCCTCTTCATAAGATGTTGGTTATGTGGTGGGTTTTTTTATTTTCTTTTTTTCATAGTTCTTCCCAAATAATATCCAGAGACATACCTATAAACTTATATAATGAATATTTTCGATTATTTTTTTATTATATTTTTCTCAGTGAAACTAATAAATATCTAAACAGTTGCCTACCAGAGCATAAAAATGTTATAATTTCATATACAAAAACTTCATTGATAGTTGCTATAGTAATTGTTGTCACTATCCAGGGAAAAATGATTTACATTAGGTTGAGATGAAGCTTTACTGCCAAGAGCAACATACATCACTCTATTGTGTGATGTATACTTCTGTGGTTATAAAATAAATGGTGACCACATGCTAGCATATCTTCTTGATGGAGATGGTGTTTTCTGATCAACAAGGTTAATGTGTGACAACTAACACAGTCTAAAAACCTGCTGAAACAAAGCACACAGTTAGAAATAGGTTCATTTCACTGACTGACTGCTCATCTTCAAAATATGAGACTGGAAAATAAAATTTAAAATACTCTTGAATACTGAAACCTCAAACTCACAGAGACCCTGCTGTATATGGTATTTCATTACTTATCTTCTTCCCCCCAGTTATTTCCTTCTGTGTTCCAAAAGCTTCAAGACACAAATCCTCTTTATGTCCTCTCCTTCTCTCTTTCTTCTCTCCCTGACCCCCAACTTTCCGTCTTTTTCTCCTCCCTCACTTCCAAATAAAATAACACTTTTCTCACAGATGCCAACTACCACTTCTTGCAAAGAAGGCAAAATTTATGTATAATAAACTAAACTGATAAAATATTCTCAATTTGCATGTAGGCTAAACCAAAGAACTGAGTATCCAAACCTTGGAAATTCTTCCTGGTTATAACTGTTGGTCCAGTAAAAGATATTATCTTTATCCCCAGCCTTGTCTGTCTTCTATTGTTGGACCTAGATAGTTTTAACAGCTTAATATAGTTTTAACATCTTCAATAATTTCCATTAGCTCCAGTAGGATTTTCAAGTGTAAATACTGGTAAGAAGATATGCCTCCACTTTCATATGTAAATTGATCTAATTAGAACACTGTGTAACCAAGTCTCAGAGAAGTGTGTTAAAGTATAATAGTAACAGTGGAATTACGATTTCTGTAATCGTAAAGATATCTGTAAAGATAAGCTTTCCCTCAGAACCTTTTGGACACTTTGATGAAAGTGCCATAGACCTTTTCCTATTATTAATTTTTACAAGTGTCAATATACATCCACATTTAAGGATAAATTATTGCAAAATGATGTTTGATTTAACCTACTGACAAAACCCATTTATTATATCAAAAGGTTAAACACAGACATTTCCTCAGTAGTATTTCTGATTAATTATGGACTTTTTCAACCTTAATAATTCTTATTTCTTGATCATGATGATAGATTACATAAATTAACAAACTTTTAACTTTGGTATTAGTTCATTAGTTAACATTTGCAAAATACTTCAATTCAAGCATCACACATGTACCATGCAGTAAAAAACTTGAAATTTTGATGGTAGTTCTGATTGAGCCATTCTCAAATTTCTTACAAACAATCACCTACATTTACTTTCTTACTTGTTCCTCGTTTCCCAAACTTGTATGGAATACTGTATCTATTATGCTATATTGAAGGCAAGGATAATTTAAGACAGAAAACCGTTATTAAATAATATCAGGTTAGAGACCAATACCTGAAAAGGTCTCTGAAAGCTTGATAAGCAAGCTTATGAAAATAAATATGACATATATGTTTTTCATTATTATTGTTACCAATATTGTTAAGAATTATAGAAAGAGAGAAAAATGAATGCAATCTTTTGCTTAGATGAAGAAAGACCTTGGGAGATGGCAAGAACTGTGCTTTTCTTCAGCATGGGCTTGTGCATGTAGTCACTTGCAAAATGGACAAGAATCTAAAGAAATTTCCAAACCCATACAGACATATCATATAATCCCTAACCATCTTCATCTGCCCTTAAACTGATGTCATTGACATGGCAGAATAAGTCAACCATAGGATTCTTCTTGAAAAGTCCTACACTCTGTTTGCTATATAAGCAGATTACTTCTCTAAGGCACAATAGTTATGCGGAGGGATATCAGTATCCATCATCCGACCATGTGCAGTTCTGTCAGAGAATGCGCAGCTTCAAACAGGTTTTTTGCTCCTGCTGTTTGGGACTATTTATCAGCTAGCATACCACATAGTCCTGCTGGATCTCCTCTTTGTGAACAGAGGACTGGTGGATGATGTGGTGGTTGTAGGCTGACTAGGGCACAGTGATCACGAAATAATAGAGTTCTCTATTCTTAGAGAGGCGAGGAGACGGCTAAGCAGAACTGACATTCTGGACTTCCAAAGGGCTGACTTTGACCTGACTTTCACCTGCTTGAAAGGATCCCCTGGGACGGTCCTGAAGGGTATAAGCGTCCAGGAAGGCTGGGCACTCTTTAAGAAGGAAGTGTTAATGGATCAGTAACAGGCAGTCCCCAGGTGCTGTAAAAGAAGCTGGTGACAGAGAAGACCATCCTGGCTGAACAGGGAGCTTTGACTGCAACTCAGGGAGAAAAGGAGAGTTTACAGCCTTTGGAAGAAGGGGCTAGCCACACACAGTGATTACAAAGTTGCTGTGAGGCTATGCAGGACAGAAATCAGAAGGTCTAACGCCCAGCTGGAAATTAATTTGTCTTCAGCAATCAAAGGCAACAAGAAAATTTCTATGTCAGTAGCAAAAGAAAGACCAGGGAGAGTCTCCATCCCCTGCTAGATGAAGGAGGAAACATGGTAACAAGTGATGAGGAGAAGGCTGAGGTGCTTAATGCCTTCTTTGCCTCAGTCTTTAATAACAAGACTGTATGTACTGAGGAATCCAGCCTCCTCAGCCAGAAGACAGAGACTGAGAGAACAACCCCTCCACATTCCAAGAGGAGACAGTCAGTGACCTGCTGCATCACAGAGACACACACAAGTCTATGGGACCAGATGTGATACACCCGAGGGTGCTGAAGGAGCTGGCTGGGGTGCTCGCCAAGCTGCTTTCCATCATTTACCAGCAGTCCTGGCTGACCAGGGAGGTCTTGACAGATTGGAAATTGGCCAATGTGACACCCATCTATAAGAAGGATTGGAAGGATGATCTGGGAAATTACAGGCCTGTCAGCTTGTCTTCAGTACCTGGGAAGCTGATGGAGCAGCTCATTCTGAGTACCATCACACAACACATGCGGGACAACCAGATGGTCAGTCCCAGTCAGCATGGGTTTGTGAAAGGCAGGTCCTGCTTGAGAAACCTCATCTCCTGCTATGACAGGGAGACCTGTTTATTGGACGAGGGAAAGGCTGTGGATGTTGTTTACTTTGACTTCAGTAAGGCCTTTGACACCGTTTCCCACAGCATTCTCCTGGTGAAACTGCTTGAAGCTTGGACGGACACACACTTTGCTGGGTAAGAAAATGTCTGGATGGAGTAAAATCCAGTTGGCGGCCGGTCACGAGTGGTGTCCCCCAGGGCTCGGTTTTGGGGCCACTCCTGTTTAACATCTTTATTGATGATCTAGACGAGGGGATCGAGTGCACCCTCAGTCAGTTTGCAGATGACCCCAAGCTGGGTGGGAGTGTTGATGTGCTCGAGGGTAGGGAGGCTCTGCAGAGAGACCTGGACAGGCTGGAGCCATGGGCTGAGCCCAACTGGAGGAGTTTCCATAAGGCCAAATGCCGGGGGCTGCTCTTGGGCCACAAAAACCCCCAGCAGTGCTACAGGCTTGGGGAGGAGTGGCTGGAGAGCTGCCAGTCAGAGAGGGACCTGGAGGGGTTGATTGACACCCGGCTGAACAGGAGCCAGCAGTGTGCCCAGGGGGCCAAGAAGGCCAATGGCATCCTGGCTTGTGTCAGCAATAGTGTGGCCAGCAGGGACAGGGAAAGGATCTGACCCCTGCCCTC
>NW_020799091.1:50336335-50382017 GCF_003259725.1 Athene cunicularia | reverse complement strand
CAGTTTTGGGCCCCTCACTACAAAAAGGACATTGAATGACTCGAGCATGTCCAAAGAAGGGCAACGAAGCTGGTGCAGGGTCTGGAGCACAGGTCATATGAGGAGCGGCTGAGGGAACTGGGTGTGTTTAGTCTGGAGAAGAGGAGGCTGAGGGGAGACCTCATCGCCCTCTACAGCTCCCTGAAAGGAGGTTGCAGAGAGCTGGGGATGAGCCTCTTTAACCAAGTAGCAAGCAATATGACAAGAGGGAATGGCCTCATATTGCACCAGGGAAGGTTTAGACTCGATACTAGGAAGTATTTATTTCCAGAAGGGGTTGTTGGGCATTGGAATGGGCTGCCCAAGGAGGTGGTGGAGTCCCCATCCCTGGAGGTGTTTTAGAATCAACATAGCGCTTAATGATACGGTGTAGTTGGGAACTGTTAATTTTGGATTGATGGTTGGACTGGATGATCTTCAACGTTATTTCCAACCTAGACGATTCTGTGATGCTGTGAAGTGCTTAAGCTTCTTAGCATTGAAAAAATGAAACAATGAACATATTTCTGGGTTCAGTCTGTTCAGAAGCCTAGGCATTAACAAACTAAGTAGTGCTACAATGAGGTAATTTGTTTTCAGTTAATCCACTGTACTTGCTGTATCACTTTTACAATTATTACTACATGGAATAAATGTTCTGAAAACTGAGAAAAATAGAAAATATAGCTAATAAATTTATTTCTGTACTTTTTTCTTGTATAAAGTCCTATAATGAAGTGTCTATCTTCCAAATAAATGTGATTTTTATTTCAACTACTATGTAGTGCTCACATGTATTTGTCTGTTTATGA
Source organism: Athene cunicularia (assembly GCF_003259725.1). Classification (NCBI taxonomy): domain Eukaryota; kingdom Metazoa; phylum Chordata; class Aves; order Strigiformes; family Strigidae; genus Athene; species Athene cunicularia. The sequence continues at coordinate 50,381,187 of NW_020799091.1, read as the reverse complement.
ACCAAACCAGTACTGGAAATGACTTATGATGTTTTTCAATATTCTCTATCTAGGAATCTAACAATGGCATTATACAAATTATGGGAAATACAAAAATAAGATTAAAAAATCTCTAAGGAAGGATTCCAGACATTTTTATTTTTTTTAAAAGAAAAATTATCTAATTCAATCTTTAATGTAAAATACATTTACTGGAATGGAAGGGGTAGGAGAAAGAATATATGAGGCTCCAGGTGTGATTTCAATTTTACAGGCCTTGGGAAACTGAAAACCAAAACCAAACGTTAAATAGATAGTCTATTAATAATATTTTATCCTGTCCCTTTATATAAGTCTTTTCATAGGGTTTGCTCTGATCCCATGAACTCATTCATTCTCCTTGGTAATTAAAACAAACCATCTCTTTTATGTAGGTATCTTGAAAGTTTATTTGGAGCAGTTTAGTTTAAAGTCTATGTTCCTCCTGCTGTTCCATAAAATTATTCTGCAGCATTAAAGCTAAAAAAATTTCCAATCATTCAAGCACAATAAATGCAGAGACATTTTGCATCACTTAATTTATTCTGGATGTTGGCTAAATTATCTTGTAATTCTAAAAAAAACCACAGCTGCCAATGCAAAGTAATTTAAAGTGACAGCATATCACTCTAAATCGTAATCACAACGCAAGGTGCTGCAATTTGTAAACCCAAGGTTGGTCCAGCATTTATTTTTATAACTTTTTTTTTTTTTTTTTTTTTTTTTTTTTAATGAGGAGAGATTTGATCAAGAAAAATCAAACTATGGTCCAAGCATTTAATTTAGAAGGAATAAAATACAAAGTATTTACAGTTTACATGCGTATGCATACTTTCAAAACTCTCTTAGAATTTCTGTTTTATTCTGTAAGAGAAAGAGAGACAAGACAAAAAGTTACAGCTACTCCTAGGTTACAGTGGCTCTCAGAGGCTGAATATCAGCATATTAATACAACAGAACTGTAAAGACATTAAAAAAACATAAGTACATCTGCTATTTTCGCAAAAGTAATAACTTGCAAAGAACGTTAAATCATAGCACTGTGTATTCTTTTATTGCAATTGTAAATGTGTTGTTTATTTTATTCCTCTTATAGTTGCAGTTTTCAGTTTGTTGGCATTCTGATGACCAGGTAGATAGATTAAGTTTTGCATGTGTATATGTTGTATATTTCTGGCAATTATGTCAAAGATATTTTCAACAGCTTTTTTTATTGAATAGCATTTAGGGGATTGGCAATTGCATTACGGAGAGTTCTGAGTTTTGGAAAAAAAGCCACATAATAAAACAAATTTAGAAAAAAATCCACATTATTCAATTTATTTTTAAAAATGGTTAAATTTAATTAAATGGATTTTTAAACAATAAAAAAATCTTTTCATTGAATGAGAGGTCAATCAATAAAAAGCTAATGATTCTTTTGCCTCAAAATGTTTTAGGGAAATATTCTAGTTGATGAAAAATATCTTGAAATCCTCTTTACTGTTAATACAATCTTAGAAAATTGTTAATTTGCTCAGTCTTCTTGGATCATATGTTTCCAGTGGAATTTATTTGTTTGTTTGACTAGACTAGCTGATCCTGTATAAAAATGCCAGTGGCAGCTCCCGCTAGGTGGGAACAGTCACCTGAGTGTAGGATGTTGTGGGGAGTGAAAGATGTCCAGCTGCCTGGGTTTGTTGAGCTGTACCGGATGACCTTACTTCAGCTAGGGCCTGAAGTAAGAGATCCTTAAAGTTGTCTTATCAGGCAGCTTTCTCCTATGGGGCAGAGAAGGCCGCTCTGATCAGAAGAATGGTTTAGAGAAGTGGTGAAAATGAAAGATGATTCTGTAGACCAGTAGCACTCTCAGGAGGATATACTTCACAGATTACTTATTAGTATGCTTGCAGGGGTTATGCCCCCTGTTCCTAGTAATGCTTATGTATTTTACATAACTAATTAGACAAATTAAAGAAACAGCCCTAGCAACATGGATTAGAATCCTTTTTCACCACTCATGTATTGCACATAGTAGGCTACAGATTCACTTTCTCATTGCCTCCCTGTAATTATTAGTGAATCCTTTTCTGTGCTCTGTCAGTGAAGAGCAGATGAAGGCTAGAACAGCTGGTGATTATTTCTTGCAATTCAAGTGTTTGAGTCCCCTCCAGCTGAAGATGATAAATAAACTCCCTTACTGAGCAGTTGTGTGCCTCCTGGACCTTACGATTATGTAGCTCCCTTGGTCAGTAATGCTATGTGCAGAAGAATGAACTTTGAAGGCTCTCTGCAGTTTATATGCTATTCCTTAAACCTTTAACCAGCAAGAGTCAGAATGTGATTTTTTTGTCCTCAGCTACAGCAGCACAATTCCTACATAAATAATAATAATAAAAAATTTCTCCAGATTATTCTAGATATACTATAATTATTTTAATTGAAGAAAAAAAAAAAACCAACAAATACTGATAGTGCTAAAATGTATCTATGTGGCCATGCATGGTAAGGAAGTGAAAGGTATGTAATTTTAAATATGATTTTTATTTTTTCCCATTAACTATGTAATTGGCTAAACATAAATATTTTGCAAATGCATATCATTTATTTGATTGACAGTAATGGCTTCTTTGGAATCAACCTAGACAAGTGAATCATTACATACACTGAATACACACATAATTTGGAAACTATTTAAGTAACTGATGAAATTAAATAGCTGCATATATGCATACCAGCTGCACAAGAGAGGACTCTTAAAACCGTAATAATCATCCTACTAAGCAGGCATACTATTTTCCATAGTATGTTTCCATGGTTTTGTGCCCAGAATGCTTTTGAGAACTTATTCCTCTTTTTCCTATTTGGAATAGTAACTCAACTATCAAAAACTGAAGAGGATAAGAAAGGTATGTGGCATGGAAACCAAGCTGTCAGAACAGTGCTAGGAACATGTGTTAATTAATCTGTCTTTTCTCTGTTCCTACAACAGTTAACAAATATAAAGTGGGGTTCAGATGAAATAACAATTAAACTGTACACACAAAATATATTTGTGTCATCTCAGTCTAATCTTGTATGCAGCTTTATGGAAGAAATATGTCCTAAATGGATCTGAAAGAATAGAAGACCATATGGATCTGTTCAACAAAGATATCTTGTGTTTGTAAATAATGTAATTCAAAAGAAGAAATTGATTGTAATTAATTTTGTTGTAAAACTGATATAATATTACTCATTTATTTATGTCTGACATTTAACATGGTTAATTCAGGTTTATTTCCTTTTCTTATTAAAAAAAATAAATAATAATAATAAAAAATAATACAGGAGAAAGATCATTCTGGTATATTTTATTAGGAATTGCAAGTTGTGGATTTTCAGAGCTTATAACAATTATGTAGGAAGAACACTAGCACAAGTACCATGAGATGTGATCCGTATCCTGTTGTGAGTGATCAACAAACCCCAACACTGGAAGACTCAGAGAAGACAGGCAAGAATCATGTGCTCATGATGCTCATAAAAGAATGTAAGAAGTCACCACAGCTATTGTGAAGGAAGCTGAACTTCTCTCAACATCAAGGGGACCTGAAGGTGGACTTTGCTGCAAATAAATGGCTGTAGATATGTAAATGTTATATTAGTAATGTAAATGGTTTTCCTAAAATAATCAAAAGTATTATCTTTCTGAGCCACCCAGATCAATGTAGGGGAAGTGTATATGTGGTTCAACACAATATAGTGTATAATAAATAACCAAGCAACAAACAGAATGAACTTTGAAGAGAGCAAAGGGCTTGAGCTTGCTTCAACCCATACACTGCTTCCCAGTCACTGGGGATGACCAGTGTTGTGATGGCGAGCATGCAGAGACGTAATGGGGATCATGTTTCTATTGTTATCCAACTGTATATTGCCATTGCTATATTGTGTTTGTGTTGTGAATTCAGTACACTGCTGTATCACAAATCCCATATAATGTAAATTATCTTCAAATCCGTAAATTTTGTCTTAAAACATTAAAACTTCCTCATGTGGAAAATCTAAAATAATCAAAGAGTATTGGAATCTGACATCCAGTAGTTTGTATTTGTAAAATATTGTTAGTATTGTGAAATTACCACATTTTAAAAGTCATCACTTTATTAAAGCCATCATTGATTGTGATGAAGGAAATGTGGCAAGAGTGAGCTACTAACAAGGGAACAAACTGTGTTCTCCTCCATCCCTTCAGTTGCAGACATAGATGAAGAATACAGGAGAAGTCGACAGATGAACTTGTGGCTCTGAGACTGGTGTTACCATCAGGACTTCAGATTTTTCAGTCACAGGTTAGTATACAGGATTCTAGAACTTTAGGCATCAGATGGGATGCACCTGTCCCAGAGGGAGAAAAGGATCTTGGGGCAGGAGTTATCTCGACTCATTGACAGAGCTTTAAACTAGATTTGAAGTGGGAAGGGGACAAAACTGGAAATCCCAGACATAAGGCCCTGGGTAGTTTACCACAGTTTGTGGGCTGTTGTGCCACCAATGACCCTCTTCCTGACATCTCAGAAGAGGAAAGGGATAGAGACATGCAGCACAAGAAAGGTGCAAGGGACACAGATGGATCAGTTAGTGTCGTAACACCTGTGAAAGGTCAGGATGGATTTAGGACTTCTAAATGTGAAAAGATGCTGGGGACATCAACCCATCTGAAGTACATCTATACCAATGCACACAGCATGGGTAACAAACAGGAGGAGTTGAAGCTGTGATGAAACAGGAAAACTGTGATGTAGTGGCTATCACAGAAACATGGTGGGATGTCTCCCATGACTGGAGTGTGCCAGCTGATGGCTACAAGCTCTTTAGGAGGGATAGACAAGGAAGGAGAGGTGGTGGGGTGGTGCTGTGTGTTAGGGACTGTTATGATTGCTTTGAGCACAAGTGTAGTGAAGATAGGGTGGAGTGTCTTTGTGTTAGAATCAGGTCAATTGCAAGTGTGCCCAGGGGGCCAAGAAGGCCAATGGCATCCTGGCTTGTGTCAGCAATAGCGTGGCCAGCAGGGACAGGGAAGGGATCTGACCCCTGTCCTCGGCACTGGTGAGGCCGCCCCTCGATTCCTGTGTTCAGTTTTGGGCCCCTCACTACAAAAAGGACATTGAATGACTCGAGCGTGTCCAGAGAAGGGCAACGGAGCTGGTGCAGGGTCTGGAGCACAGGTCGTACGAGGAGCGGCTGAGGGAACTGGGGGTGTTTAGTCTGGAGAAGAGGAGGCTGAGGGGAGACCTCATCGCCCTCTACAGCTCCCTGAAAGGAGGTTGCAGAGAGCTGGGGATGAGTCTCTTTAACCAAGTAATAAGCGATAGGACAAGAAGTAATGGCCTCAAGTTGTGCCAAGGAAGGTTTAGACTAGATATTAGGAAGCATTTCTTTCCAGAAGGGGTTGTTAGGCGTTGAAATGGGCTGCCCAGGGAGGTGGTGGAGTCTCCATCCCTGGAGGTGTTTAAGAGTCGGGTTGACATAGCACTGAGGGATATGGTGTAGTTGGGAACTGTCAGTGTTAGGTTAATGGTTGGACTGGATGATCTTCGAGGTCTTTTCCAACCTAGATAATTCTGTGATTCTGTGAAATGTTTGAAGTATTGGAAAAATAGGGATAGCAGTATATTCTATTTTCATAATCGTGACCCATAACAATTAATACAGAATGACTTACATTCCTAGATCAATAATTACCATATATTCACTATTATTATATAGGAGAGATATATTTATTTATTTATTTATTTATTTATTTATTTATTTATTTATATAAAATGTATATCACATATATATCTCTGTGTAGGCATATACACACATAAATATTTCAATAAATACACATACTTTTCCAGAAGAACAATTTTTACTTTTCAAGTTATAAAAAGAGTGCAACAATTTCATCTTATTTCATGTTGGTTAACAATAGGACTTCATGAATATGTGAAGGGAGTAATTAGCATACTGAATACCAACTGTTACATAAAATATCCTTCTGTCTTATGTCTTTGTCCAGGTAATATAACAAATTAGAGAGCTTGAAGATTTTTCACTTCACATTGCAGGCATGTTTACCTTCCCTCTAAAAAGAGATAGTTTGGATACCACATTCACAATATTTTCTTCCATTAAATAACCAAATTCGGAAAACCATCAAAAGATTTAATAGGGTGTGGTTTGGTTTGTTTTTTTTTCCTCTCAGTGGCCTTCCATGGTGAAATTGTAATCTCCTATTTCTGTGACGTTATGTTCTGATGTTTGTCTCAATTTCCATTCAAACTTACTTTTCAGTTTGAAATTTACCATTTCTTAAAAGTTGAAAAGAATTTACATGTTCAAAATAAGCCAGTTTTATCAGAATAAAATCATTCATTCTGCATGAAAGCATTTGTCTGTTTTTTCAATTCACTGAAAATGATGCTGACTTTTTTTAGTTAGCACATTTATATTTGTTCTTACAATTGAAAATGAATTTTAAACTCAGGTATTTCCTAATTATTACTTAGTATATCATATATTCTTCCTTGGTTTTTTTTACGGAAGCTCTCAAATAAGCAACCAACCACCAAAATTTAAAAATTTATTGTTAACACCATTAACTATCTCTCTGTAAATTACAGGTTTGAACGTCTGTGAAAGGAGAACAAAACAGCTTCCTAGGGTTTAATAGCAACCCAAAACACATAACAAAGCACAACTTCTTAGGGTTTAATGACAACTCAAAACGTTCTATTACTCACGTAAAAAGTGAGGGCTCTCAACCTTGAGGACCTGCTCTGGGCAGCGTCCCGACCAAAGTCACCTCAATGAGTTTCCTTGGGTGGTGTCCCAACACAAGAGGAGAGTCCTTGACCACAGTGTGCTGCTCCAGGGTGGATACAGACATGGATCCTCCAGGGGACTCTATCCCCAGGCCCAATCTGACCTGTAGTCAATAGCGGCTCCCATTGGCCAAAGGTCCCAACTACTGTGAAGCCCTGAGAACAAAGCCAATAAGGAGCTACTGCACTACAGCAGGCAAGAAGCCCTGTTTTCATTGGGTGGATGCACGTGCCACAAGTTTATATCTACTTACATGGAATTTAGTGAAACAGCGGGGCTGTTTTATATCTCTGGACCTGGTGTAAGACATTATTATTCTTTACTTGTTTTGCAGACAGGAAGGCTGAAAAAAAAGAAGCTGTGGATTGTTCCTTGAACTCTTCTTTACATTTCCATTTTTCTTCAGTAAACAAACCTGTATAAAGTACTGTAAAATTATAAGCTAAATTAGAATTAATATTTGAAGAACTTTAGAGCTGTCCTATGCTTTTCAAGTCAAAGCATGCACATAATTCTGAAAGAGAATATCTGTACAATTTAAAATTGTGATATATTTGGGTTTACCTGAACAATTTTGAAAAACATTTTTTCTTATATCTATTTATAATGTGCTGTGCTTGGTTGCACAAATATGAACATTTTTAAAGAAAAATGTAATTGTACTTCATATATCTCAGATTCTAAGCAGCTGTTTTCATCTGCAATTGATATTTACAGTGCTTAATTTTAGACAACTAATTTATGCACTCAGATTAGGATCTTAATCTCCTCTGTAATTGGTGAAAAGAGATGTTGACTTTTCCACAGTTTGTTTCATAGTAAAAGCATAACTGAATTATTTAGGCTGCACTGTTGAAGTAGTCATACTTCCCTGATAATCCATACTCCATATGCATTAATAAGGACTTTTTATTTTTGGTGGACATTAATAAGGACTTCATATTTTTGGTGTGGGTCTAGAAAATTGTGACTTGATGCTTAGTGAAAATTAGAACCCTAAATCCATATGTCTTTCAAGGAGGGCATGTTGTAAGACAGAAAGCACTCTTTGTAGAAGTAATATAATTTTCCAAAGATCCCTGAGGGTGGTTGGTGGCAGACCTCTTTTGTGAAGTCTATCTACCAAATTATTAAAGTCCTTTTATTCACATATATCCTCTTATTTGTGAGAGGAAAAACAGTAGGGTATAGAAACTGGATATACTTTTAAAATCTCTTATTGTTCAGAAAATTTGGTACTGTTATGCATGCTCACGCACACAGAATAATGATGTTCTATTCCCTTCAATCTACTTTAAGATGGCATTCATTTTAAAAATAGTGGTATTACTATATCTTTATGCATTTTTTTTCCTGATTTTCCCCCTAATTTAATAATATATTATTATTATCCTGTTCCTCTTGGTGACATCTGCTAATTTCATTTGGCTGTGCAATGTGATTACATTTACCCAATTTCTTAATGATTACATCTTGAATAATTAATACTTTTATATTCTGTTTCATTGCCAGGAAAACATTTATCTAAATTACACAGAAAACCTTTTTAAATAATCAGCTGAACACATAACTGTTTCCTCTTTTCAAATTAATCTTAACTGTTAAATTTAAAAGTTACTCCTGGTAGATTCTATTATTCCAGCAGTGCCTTTATTAAGCCTTCTTGTACCCAGAATTGTTCAGATAAGAACACACAGTCTCTGCCCTAAGTAGTTTTCATGCAGCAGGAAAAAAGGAGAGAAGAGAGCAACTAAAATTACATGATTTGCAGGCTCAAGCCTTTTTTTTTTGTTCAGAACTATGAATTCAAAAGTGATTGCCCTTGTCAGTCTATCGTTTCTTTCTATTTTTTATCTATTGAATTTTCTTTTTACCCATGTATATATTTATTTTACAACTGATGATCAAGTCTTGAAGAAATCATTAAACATACTGACTGAGATTTTCAGTAGTTACTAAGGATGTTATCTCCCCTTCACCTCTAGTATTTATACATTTACCATCAGTAAAGAGGGACTGCTTTCAACAGTCATGGTCAGTTGTTTCCTGAGAAGCAAATCCATATAGAAGATTGAAGTTGATCCCAGAATGCCAGGCACCAGTGATGAATCCATATTTCTGAGAATCATTAGTCTCTTTCAGTTGATAATAATTGATAGCTTTGGTAGGGCTGCCTCAGTGGACAGAATAATAGAAATAAATATTTTGCTTATATTCACTTGCTGGAATATAGATTTCATTTTCCTTTCTAGACTGTGAAAGCCCTGGACATTTACATAGACACTGGCAATTTTGCAGGCCACTACTGTAATGAGATGAATTATCCATATAGGTAGAGAGAAAAAAATCACAGCCTGATGCATTCCATAATTGTAAAGTGGTACTGAAGAAGCAGTGTAAATTAGTAAACCTATAGTGTCTGAATCCATTTCTAGAATAGATAGTTTTGCTTGCTATACAGTATCTATCTCAGCATTACTGAGCTAATATCTAAACTGGGACAAGCACTAATGGAGATACTGTAAATATGATCTGTGCATATTCTCAGCAAATCTACAAAAAAACTCCACCCCTATCCTGGAGTACTCTTTGCCATCAGTTGCACTATTGTTATTAATGCGATACTTGCAGACTGTTTCCATTGCCCTAATTAACACGAAAATATTTTCTTCTTGAGTCAATCCCGTTTCTGATTAAAAATAAATAAATTCTGAAATACAACAGCAAAATAATATCCTTATCTGACATCCAAATTAAGATACATTATTTCAAGGAGGAGTGTTAAAAGACAGATTAAATAAAAAGGAGCAAAATAAAAGACTTTGGAGGTCTGGGATTAAGAATGTTAGGTACTGGATGAGTGGTATTTTTCAGTAGCCATGGTGGTATAAAAAAGCTACTTAGGATAAGGACTGTAGTGAATTAAACAGCTTTTACTACAATTTGCCTAGTATTGAACTGTGGCTGTATAACTGATGAATGAGTCTTTGTAGTCAGCAGAGAAAGAGAATGGCACAGAATGGAGGGAGGAGAAATAAAAGATTTAAGGATCCAGAATCAAGCAGTGTTAGAGCTGAGGTTACTCACCAGCTTCCCAGGCTAGAACACCAGACAGACAACTTTGTCTTTTCTAAAATGATTTAGTGTTAAACATCTAGAATAAAATTAGGGTAGTAATGAGCCTTTATCTTACACAGATGCAAAAGGAAATAATGAAGAGAATAAAACTGCACTGTCAATGTAATAGGGACTAGAAGCTTCCCCTGGTGTCTTCAAGGGCTTTACTAAAGTATTTGAAGTAGAGATGTCAATGGATGCAACTCCCCGATTTGGTAGGTAATAAAGCGGGATGATCCCCAAGTGGGGAGCAGATTTATTTAAACAAAAAGATTGGCAACAAACTCTCTGTGTTGACACAATTTAAACTGTTAATGTTTCCGTTCTTCCCCAAGACAATGTGAATTCTGGAACTAGCTTTCCTTTGATTCTTCCTAAGTGGCACAATATAGTGTTAAGTCGCCAAACATATGGTGGAATGCTGAATGATAAATTGCCACTGAAGGGCCTAGGCCACTAAGAAATGTTTCAGTTAAATTGCTTATCTCATCTCTACTTCCAAGCCTTTAGAGGCTCACCCATTTCTAATTTGCCATGAGAGTTGTGGGAAAATAATCCTTGCTGCTGGCAAAACTCATGAAAGTCATGTTTTGTCAGGGAAAACAAGGCCTTTTGAGGGGGGGCTGGAAAAAAATAATGAGGAATATCCAAAATTATAGAACATGGACTTAATTCTAAGAGCTACAATTTTATGAAATTAAGGCACTTTTACTATTCTGTATGAAACACATTTTATTATTGTCTTAATGTTTTTGAGTGTATACATGATGCTCTAATACTTGAAGCTGTGTCTTAGATTTAAATATACACGTATTAAGATTTTCACTGAATTTAATAGGTGATGATAATTTTATTTTGCTGCTGCTCTGAAATAAAGTAGTATGATGTAATGCACTTCATCCCAATCCACTGCCGTTAATTTACCTTAACTTTGAGGCGAGTTTTCATGTTTTTCTTGTGCTGTATAAGTAAAGTAGATACAGAAATAGTCACTTATACTTTGCTGACTTTTCATTTTCCTCTCTATAAATCAGTTATAGAGTGATATTCCCTCTATATTTATAAAAGTTTGAGAAAGAAAAGTGAAATGTTCCTACTTAAAATCTCCAAAAAATAACATACTGCGTTCAAAATGCAACTCTGCCACAACAGTATTGAGGAATCAAAATAAAAACCTGCCATATTAGAGAATTTTGGGATTCAGACTGTTAAGATATGTTAGAAGGGCTTGCCTCATCCAGCAGCTTCAGCCCAAGACTCCCTCCTCCCTGGCTGCTGGAGCCCAGACTCGTACCTGAGGACCTGGAGTCTCTGCCCAGGCTGAGAGATGCAGCTGCTGCTTTCCCATTTGAAGGGGGACAGAGAGTGAAATTACACAGGGGAAAAAAAAAAAAAAAAAAAAAAAAACAGTGATCAGGCACAGGGCTGAGTCAGGCAAGTGTATTGACTAGCCCTGCTTATATGCAACTGGTCCTTTTTATCCTTTCTCCTCTCTGTCTTCTTACACTTTTTCCTCCTTGATCTAATGTGATTCTCCCTTTCCCCATCTTTGACCCTTAGCCTAAGCATCCCATAGTAAGTTTCATACATCCCCACAGATCCCACTCAAGTAACCCCTAATACTCTTGCTATTCTTGTTTCTCCATGCCAGTGACAATGTTCAAGGACACCATTTTCAAGGCTATGCCTGAGTAGTTCCTTTATGGCCCATCCATCAGTAGCCGAAGAGTTCTGATCTTCATTATTGTCACTGTTATGACTTCTTCTTAGGTTTGTGTATCATTATGTTTAATTATCTCTTCATTGCTTATTTCTCTTATACTGAATAGTCTTTAACAAAGTATCTTAAAAAAAACAATGTCCTCACCTTCCACATTTTCTTACACACAATGTAAGGATTGTTTTGAAACTAATAAAATAAGGTCAAATTCTCGATCAAATCCTGTTCAGGTTTTCCATCTCCAAGTTCTTGGGTCGGTCACTCAGTCAACAATTTCTGTAATTAAAAGACTTTCCTTTATTTTCCTTAATTATTTTTATTATTTAAAGGCTTTAAATAGGGGTAATAAAAAATAAGAACTTTTGATGCATGCGATTTTTCTTCTTTTATCTTCTAAATTAATTTTCTGTCAAGGTCAATGTATTTTTAAAAATATCAATCACTTATATATATGAAATACCCATTCCCTATAAACCTTTAATGGTATTGCAATTTTTGAAATTCAGATAGAATTAATGGTAGTAGTTACAAAGACCTGCTGAGATTGTCATTCTTCCATGTACACATTTCAATCTACTCTCCAGTAACATTAGAATGCAATGATCTCCAGGGAAATTGTTAAATCCTGACAAGTTAAACACAGCAGTTGGAGATGAAAAGGCATATTTGATCAAGTACTTGATCTTATTTTATCAGTTTACAAAACAATGCTTGCATCTGCTAACACATCCAGACATGGCAAGGTCTTTCTTTTTTTCCTCCTTTTCTTTTAATATGAATTTACTTGAATCATCATCAGTATTGTCTTCTTTCCAATATTGTGTTCTGCTTTGCTTCACTGCTACACTACATGTCCTCAGATTAACTAATTTTAATTATACTCTTTTACAAGTTTGTTGATATGTTTTAGGCTCCTGCAGTCTAATGCTATCTTATTATGACAGAATGATCCTCATTACTAGTTAGCTTGAGAAACTGCTGAGCAACCTTTGTTAATAGTGATGAGAGAGACTGTGACATAACGTTCTCAAAAAGCGTTATAAACTCTTGTGGCATCTGAGATACTTATGCTAGCCTTCTCCTCCTTCTTAAATATATCTATTAAAAAAATCTTTCAGAAGAGCTGAAGCATCTAGGAAATTTTAATCCCTGGATCCTATCTCATACATATATTATAAATACCTGCTCTCATAGTTTAAAATTAAGTAATTTTGGAGTGTAAAATAGCCCAGGTGGTAAAACTATTTCTGTGAATATATGGAAAATATGTACTCTCTGTGGAGCTACTTCCTCAGGAATACAGAAATGTTCAAAGAAGCCAGCTGTTCATTTTAACTTTTTAGTCATTAATTCTTGATTTGTTGAAAAATTGCCATACATATCTAACACATTTCTGTGACATAAAAATAATTTCAGAATGATTGTTTTTAAAATATTGACATATTATTAGTCAATATTTTTTTGTGGATTTCCATTTTGGCAAAATATAAAAACCTTATTTTAAGGGATAAACCCCCATTTTCTATTAATTTCTTTCAAGTTAGTTTGCAAATGACACCATGGCAAATTTAGGTATAGGCTACAGAGGCAGTTTCATAATATATAAAGATGATGTTCAACAGGAAAAGCATAAGCATAGCAAAGTGAGAGAAATAGTGAGACACTTTTCAGGTTTTGGAGCAGTAGTATGTGTTAGATTAGAGGTGACAGCAGATTTTTCAGATGTCATAGGCATTTTCCTCAGGGAGTCAATGTACTATTTGACTCCCAAGAGCAGGTGACTTCATGCCTTACTGCTTGCCCATCTTGTCTGGTTTTCTGCTTGCCTCAGCAGGTATCCTCTGACATGCAGAGGGCCATGAATTCAGTGGACTGTCCAGCAGAGAAGAGAAATATAGACTAGAAGTCGAGCATGACTTTTTCACCTTCGTTTTTTCCCACTATCAGTTCTATGTTGTCTTGACAGAGATAAGGATATGTTCTGGGGATTAGTGGGAAACTGAAAGAGAAGGGCAAGCAAAGAGCAGAGCCAGGCACACAGGCAGCATGACCATTACTGTGAGCAGCTGCAAGGTGTCCTCAGTCCTGGAAGTCTTGGACTGTTTGGAGAAGATGGTGACTGTGTGCACTACTTGCTAGCACAGTTGAAGTGAATTGCATTACCCTTAGAATGTGGACAATAGTTTTGCAGAGAGACCTTCAGTAAACATGCAGATCAACATGCTCACATAAATATTGCTTAAGTCTCATATTTATGTCCAGCAGATGCTGCCATCCTCATTCTGTGCATGGCTTCTAGCAAGTTAGAACAGCTAAGCAAAACAAGTAATGGACCAGCAGCAATACAGCAAAATTATAACAAAGACTTGCTTATCATGTCTGTATTCCACTCTATTTAGCCAGATGAAAGCTGTCCTCTTACCCCAGGCAAAAATGAAATCTGTGCTCCTTACTTGTATATGTATTCTGTCAGAGCACTATTTTGAATTTGTACTGTGCTTTGGGTATACTAAAACCTACCATATCTCTGCAAGTGTTGTGAGGACAGGATGTTTTGATCTGTGGCAAGTTAGAATTGATATTAATTTTGTGGCAACCTTTGTCTCACACAGATATAAAAGCCATGAAACACACTCAGTATGACAATGACCTCTCTTTCTCTCCACCATATTCGTCCAATATGGACAAATATGCTCCAGCAGATTTTTTGATGCCTACCTAGGAGGGACACTTACATGTAGGTATTCCTGTGGAGTAAACATGTCTCACAGTTTAGGAAAAGTCCATAGGATTAGCAGAAACTACCTATCATAACATGGAGCAGATCCTCCTGGAAAATATGCCAAGGCACATGGAAAATAAGGAGGTGATTGATGACAGTCAACATGGCTTCACTAAGGGGAAATCATGCCTGACAAATTTGGTGGCCTTCTACTATAAGGTTACAGCTTTGGTGGATAAGGGAAGAGCAACTGAAGTCATCTACCTGGACTTGTGCAAAGCATTTGACACAGTTTTTTGACAGATTTTTACTACAAGTTTTATGAGAAATCAGAGACCATCAAAATAATTTGTCACCTTTGTTGAAATCAACAGAGTAACTCCAGTTGACTTAATCAGGTTACCAGTTTCACTCCACCTGTCATGTTTTATCTTGAGATAGTTCAGTGTCAATGTTAGTAAAACGAGGGGAACCTTTGAATGGAATGAGGCAAGTCAAGGTTATTTCATTTGAATGGAATGATGCAGTTCAAGGTTATTTCTCTCTTGAAAAAAAAACCAACCAACCAAACAAACAAACAAAAAAAAAAACCACCACACACACACACACACAAAAAAAAAAACACAACCAAAACAAACAAAACCAAAAACCCAAACCAAACCAAACAAACAAAAACCCCCAAACAAACCACAACCAAACACCAACACCCCCCACCCCCACCGCCCCCAAATTATTTTTTTAATCTGGAAATACTGTTTTACTATGAGGATGACCAAGCACTGGCATGAGATACCCCAAAAACTTGTGTAGTCTCCTACCTCCTTGGAGATATTCTAAACCTGTGTGGACATGGTCCTGGTCAACCGTCTGTAGGTGGGCTTGACTGATCAGAGAAATTTGGACCAAATGGCCTCCAGAGGTCCCTTCCAACCTCAATCATTCCACGATTCTGAGAATTCAGAATCTCTAGATGAGCAGATGACTTCTGATAACTCAGTAAAAAAGTATTTTCCTGTTTATTTTAAGGTAATATTAAACCCAGCTTGCATTCAGGCTAGAATTTGAAGACTCTAGAAAGGACTAGATGCATGACACAAAATAATTTCATGTTTGATCTTGAAATGCAGAAAACTAGCAGTTTATTATTTAGAAAATACTGAAAATATGTAAAATTAGTAGAAGTAGCCTGTAAGCAAAATAATTGTTACTGTAATAACAATTTTATTGATTTAATATTATTTTTATGTCATAAGAAATACACTTCTTTTAGTATGAAGTTATGGATATTCTAATTATAGACAAGAACATTTAAATGCTATAGAAGCACAAACAAAAAAGATCACTTGTTTCTTAGAGATACAGCAGTTTAAGGGAACATTTGAGGGGAAGGAGGCAAGTACCATGAAGTGGATGAATAGTATTGATCAGTACAATACAGAAAAATTTTCAGTGCATATACTGAACTTCTGTACAAGCATAACACAGCATAGCCATACATAACATTTCTAAAGTCTTATTTCTATCCCGTCAGTCCAATCTATTATGTCTGTGACCTATAGGATGCATATTAACATATTACAAGAAGTTTATTTACTCAGATATGCTTCTGTAGTTTTTTAAAATTGTAAATATTAAAGTTTTCCAATATTTTAGAAATAAATAAGAGTGATTTTTAGGTTATTAAAAATAAATTCAAAGTGTTAACCTGTCTTTCAAAGATACTAAAACTGAGATAATATTTTGGAAAACAAAATTTTTATACTATACTTCATATTCAGCTTTATTTCAGTAATTAAGATATTTATTCTGTCTATGGAGTCTGGAATAGACCACTAAAATATTTTTATGTATTATCAGGTTTGTACTTGTAATGAGAAAAAGTTTTGGTTAGTGTTATAAAGTTTACTTACAAAAAAGGCTATTCACAGAATGTACTAGTCATACTCATTATTTGGATGTGAAACATGTTGTTACAACTAATCCTCGTTGCAGTAGATCTTTAAAGGCTGATGCCTGATCTGGTTTGTGCAGCAGTACAACTACATTTATCCAGTTGTTCCTTCCCCTTAGAAGGTGGTGGTATAGAAACTCAGCTCCAGCATCTGCCTCTATTACAGAATTAATCCATAATCCAGGTTTACTGCCAATGGAAGATTTAGTTGATTTATACATAACCATAGAAGGCAAAAACAGATGAAAACAACAAAGCAAACATACATTCTTTTCCCCTTAATCTTCAGGTATTACTTCCTGCATTCCAATGGTCTTTTTGAGTCAGAGGGAATTAGGGGCATCTACACAGTAATTCCAGTTTAGAAGTGAGGTTTGGAGAAGCTATCTACATTGTCCTCAGCATGAACTTTGGATGAAATTTACCGAGAAGACACATTCCAGGTGTTTGACTGGTGCCTGAAGAGCTAATGGATGTTCAGTTCAAAATAAAGTTGCTTTGAAATACTTACTGTGTGGACATCACCTCCTCAGTATGAGCTGCTTCACTGTACAAGCCCAGTCCAATTTATATGCATTACTTGCTAACGCTGATATATTCACTGAGCCCAGTTCAGTTTGGGCACACAGAGTAAATGCACATGTGCAACACAGATGGTAAATGAATATGAACAAATGACGACACACTGGAAGCATGTCAGACTTATTACGAATATCCACAGCATGTACAACGGGGCTGATCTATCCATGCCTAATGCATACTCCTACAGATATTGAACAACTGTTCAAACAGACAGAGCCTTTTCTTCAGCTGGGATTGGTGGACTTCTAGTTCAGTAGTCAAAGTTTATAGATTTTGGCAAGAGCCTTGCCTATCAGAGAAACAGAAACATATAAATAAAAGTCTGTCAATTGTTCTTGGAAGATTATCAATGCAGTCTTAAACAGAGGTGACAAAATAGCGTGTCTATTTCTTGGAGGTATTGATTCTCTCCTGTACATAAGATTAGCTTGCAGTCTTGAAATAATATTAATTATATCACCTTCCTAGCAGACTCTGGGTACTCTAAAAAATAATAGTCTGAATGCTTGAAATCATTAAATCTAAAATTAATATAATATTAAAATGTTTTTTTATCAGCAGTCATGTATCAAAGAAACTCTGTCCATCAGAAAGAGTTTTCACACAGAACATATTTCTGAAAACTTTTACAGATAATTACATTCAATTCATTCATTGCCCTATATCAATAAGTTTTGAGTTTATTTGTGTAAAAAAAAAAAACAAAAAACAACTAGTTTAGTTGCTGCTAATTTAACTTTCCAGAAATATGGACAGCTGTCATGTAAGTAGGAGAGTATAATTTGACAATGAGAGAGGCTGAAGTGTAGCTCCCATTTACAGTGTAAAGAGGCAGTCAATGCCATTTAGCCTCTGCCTTGCTGTACACGATTGCTCGAGTTACATTGAGGAATGCTGTTATTCTTGCTCCTACAAACTACATCCCTCAACATAAGTAGGACTAGATGTGTTGGAGTGGTCCCAGAGGAGGCCACAAAGATGATCGGGGGCTGGAACACCTCTCCTGTGAAGACAGGCTGAGAGAGTTGGGGTTGTTCAGCCTAAAGAGAAGACTTGGGGGAGACATTATAGTGGCCTTCCAGTACTTACAGATGGGGAGGGACTCTTTATCAGGGAATGTAGTGATTGGATGAGGGGCAATAGTTTTGAACAGAAAGGGGGTAGATTTCGATTAGATATAAGGAAGAAGTTCTTCACTGTGAGGTAGGTTAGATACTGGAACAGGCTGCTCAAAGAAGCTGTGGCTGCCCCCTCCCTGGAAGTGTTCAAGGCCAGGATGGATGGAGCTCTGAGCAACCCGACATAGTGGAAGATGTCCCTGCTCCTTGCAAGGCGGTTGGAACTAGATGATATTTAAGGTCCCTTTCAAGCCAAACCATTCTATGATTCTACATTCATGTGAGCAGGAGTACAAGATAATAATTGCCAAAGATATTCCCTGCTACTGGTCTTAAGTAATATTTTTGGTCCTTTCTCATTCTGAGAAGATTTATCTTGATTGCACTTGGATCATTTGACTATCCCAATTAGATCCAGAGTTGAAAAAATGGTAATGGACATTTCTTCTCAACTATAGGAAGATTTAATAGAAAATAAACCACAGAAATGGCAAATGTCTATTGGATGTGAATTTTTACATAATAGAAAAAATGGCACTTATGTCCCTATTGAGTTACTACATCCTTGAATAGAGTAAGTAGCTAAAACAAAATTTTTTTTGAAAAAAAGTTAAGAAAAATGTAATTGCTTTCTTATGTTATAATGGGTAGTACTAATAAGTACTACTTGATTAAGATAATTTTTTTTTTTTTTAGATTATTCTGGAAGTTATAGAAGTAAAAATCAGGTAAAAATTGTTCACTGAGATTAAGAAGTTCTTGGATCATTAATGAGGTAATTTAATTTTGCTGAGACACATTTCCTGTATGTATCACAATGATAGTTCTTCTTCCTCCCTCAGTCTGTATTTTATATTGTGGGTGGGTTTTTAACTGTGATAGCTCAGTTTTAACAGTCCAGAACTGAAAAGTCATTGAGTGCGGTCATGTGTTAGTAGTTTGAACTGAAACTCAGTGTGGGATGTCAGTCCACAACAAAATTATCTAAGTTTCCCATTTCTCTAACTTCCCTTGATGTTTGTAAGTAATTTTGTAAACTAGGCAATGCATGTTTCTTTGTGACTTTTATACAAATTAATCAAGATTTTAGAACAGAATCTAATTAAGACAAAAGCTTTTCCTGAAATGAGAACATGACTTCCTTCATGAAGGGAAGGCATGAGAGTTTTAGCTCAATAGATATGGGCTGTGGGCCTGAATGATAGCAAAGTTAGCTTTGGTTTGTTTTTTTTCCTGGTTCCTTGCACCCCACCCTCTGTTGTACAGTTGTAGTCAAGGAGTTCATGAAAACTACACAGTAGAGATCTAAATTGATTTTATGATGCATTTTAAGACATCATTACAATGTGATGAAAGCTATAGAGAAGGCCAAAGCTAAGATAGTCCCAATTAAAGAGAGAAAGTAACAGAAAGAGAATGAATAAACATTATAAGATCTGTGTATAACTAACAGTCAGTGTCTGCTTCCTACTCAACTCAGTGAAGTGCTAAGTCTTGGACAACAGGCCCAAGCCAGAGTTGACCTATAGATGAGTCCTGTATATTTTATAACTGAAAACCATTGTGCTAGTAGGTATTGTACTAATTTATAAAATCCCACCTATGCTGATGTAAAAAGTGCTAAAACATTGAAATACTGAAGCCTGAACAACAGGCCCCAAGCTAAAGCTGTTAACTTAGCATGTAATCATTAATAAAATATATAAGCTCACTAGTAAAAGATGCAACTTAGAATATAATCAGTAGTGAGGATGAAAGGCTGAGAGAATGTATCCAGCTTTCCTTTTTCAGCCTTGTGCAAGGCTGAGAAACCAAGTATCTGGCCTTGTTAGAAACTCCCTTGGTCTCCCCCTCCCAAGCCCTGGCCAGGCTTTGGGTGGAATCCAACAGGAGAATGAAACCAGAAATTTTCCGCTCAAAACAAAGGTGCCAGCTATTCTGGCTTGTCCATCTCTGGTATATGAGGCTGGACCCGCTCACAGGGACTTTGGAAGCCTCACCTGTGGGTGGAGGCACCGCGTAGGATTTCCCCCTTGCCGGGACAGGCTCTCCAAACCCTCGCTGTAACCGGGGCTGCCCAGCCACTGCGGGTCTGGGTGATGGGAACGTATGCAAGTGGTGATGGAGCTTTCTTAATCACTGTTCTCTCTCTCGTGTAGTAATGATTTGATGCATTACCCTGTATTTTCCTATTTGTTTGCTTTAGGTGCATTATTCTCCCTTTTCTTACTGCATGTTTTCTGTATTACTCTGTTACATAAAATACACCTACTCTTTTCACTCTGGCATCTGAGTTTAATTGGTATCCCTAATCAGCAAAACACTCATTCAGAGTAAGCTACCTGAAAATAATTATGGAATAGGACTTGTTGCCACTGGGATTTAGGAAGGTGTTTTAAACAAAAATCCTGCTGTGAACTATGGAATGTGTGATAAAAACCCAAACAAACAGAGCATGTCTTTACTGAATGAATCTTTCCCTATGAATTATTCATCCAGGTTTCAGTTTGTTGGGTTTTTTTTTACTTCACACACACACACACACACACACACACACACACAAACACACACACACACCCCGGTACTATAATTTGTATAAAAAGGGTAAAGGATTGGTTGACTAGACTTGCTTTCTCCTGTTCTATCCATAGCCATCAAGAAAAAGGAATAGTCACTGTTGATTTTGTCTTACAATTTACTGTTCACAATCCTGTAAAATGAAATAGTCTTTTTGCATATAGCCCTGTAAACTGATGGTATACTTTACGTAACTTTGTTTTTCTGTGGACAAATACATTAAAAATAACTAGGAATATCTAACGATATGAGATAAAAGATGCGACTCTACTCTTTATAAATAGAATAGCCAAGACTTTTAACTAGAGATGACCTAACAGTTGAATCTTCACTATGAAAAGTGAAGATTAATTTTTAAAGATAAGGTTTTTTTTTTATTAAAAAAAACAAAAAGAACAATCTTTTGAGTTATCTAGGCTTAGCAAAATTAAAGTTAACTGTTACTATAAAGACATTGTAAAATTATGCTATGAGGGTCTTGTCTTATTTACAGCTATCTGCTGTACAAGTCAGTATGATTCTTTCAGGCAAAACAAAACAGAAAACCTTGTATGTTGTACCTGTTTATCATAATGTTAACCTTCCCATCCCAACAGAATCCATGTGGCCAACCTTATCCATTAGCAGTTTTAAAAAAAACCGAAACCACCAAACCAGTAAACCCCAAACCTTTTTGTGACTTTGAAGTTGAGAACACAGGGTAATTTAATCATAATTGTTAATTAAGCAGGTGCAAATAAACCTTATAGCTACAGAATAACATGCATAAATGTCACCTTTTATTAACACTGACTTTTGATTTCAGTATGAAAGTCACAAATACTTTATATATGACACTCTAAACAAAATTTTTTTCCTTTTTTTTTTTTTTTTTTCCTTTCTCACCCATCTCCATTTTCTAAAGAAAAAACAAATATAATTCATTTTGGTCTACCACCTTGTTATTGGTTTTGATACCTGTTTTCACAGGTAATATTTCTATGATGATATTCCTCTCATTGTGCAGTTCATAATTTTTCCTTCAGCATTACTTAAATAATACTTAAGTAAAAGTGTTTCTTGCTCTGTGAATGTTTGACCCTGTACTTAGGCTTGATTTAAAAGTGGTAGAGGCTAGAGGAGTTATGATGGGTTATGGAGTGAAAACATCAAGTAGACATTTTGCAAAACTTTACTGTGCATTGAGCTACAGTGATGCTTCTACAGTCTAGTTTAGTTTGATGTCTAACAAGGACTTGAATGAATATGAGAGGTCAACACCAGATGTGAGAGGCTGGCCCTTCTGAAAATGCTAATTTTGAAGATGAGTACAAAACAGGTACATTACCGTAAAAATGGCAGAGATTTTCAGCAAACTTGAGATATTAATAGTTAATACATTATTATTCTTGTGCATTAGTTATGCACATTTTTAGAAACTTTGCTGAACTTTGTCTCATGTCTTTGATTCCAACAGACATCCCACAGGTGGACCTTTGCACTTCACCAAAAGCACATTGTACTACTTGCCATACAAATATCTATCCTATGAAGATGAGATCCCTATGTGAAGATCAGATAACATATCCTGTTACTGCAAGCAGCTGGAAAGTAAAAACACCTCCCAGCTCTTCATAACACTATGATATGGAGGCTCTCAAATAAACAACCAATCACCAAAACTTAAAAATGTATTATTAACACAATTAACTAACCCTCTGCAAACTACAGGTTCAAACATCTGTGAGAGGAGAACAGAACATCTCTGTAGGGTTTAACGACAACCCCAAACGCTCTGTCACTCACCTGACAAGCGAGGGCTCTCACCCCCGAGGACCTGCTCAGGGCAGCGTCCCGACCCAAGGCCCCTCGAGGAGTTTCCTTGGGCAGCGTCCTGACCCCAGGGGAGAGTCCTCGACCGCAGCTGCTGCTCCAGGGGACGAGCTCCCAATGTCTCCCCCCGGGGACTCCATTTATCCCCAGGCCCAACCTGACCTGCAGTCAGTAGCGGCTCCCGCTGGCCAAAGGCCCCAACTGCCGCGAGGCCCCGAGAGCAAAGGCAGCGCCGAGCTGCTGCGCCTCAGCAGCCAAGGAGCTCTGCTCGCACCCGGCGGGTGCGCCTGGCACAGGGACACACACACACACACACACCCCCCAAGACCTTATGTTGTGAAATAATGTCACAAAACTGAAGTAAATATGAATTAATTTGAGTATAGGAACAAAGATAGTCTGTAAAGGTAAATACCCTGCGTCTTCTAGTTTGTGTGAGCAGTACACTTCAAATCTGCTGTTTTAGTAACAACAGCTATGAGCAATCTAAAACTGCTAAATTAATTGGGTAGTAAATGGATTATTTAACAATTATTTTTGTCAAAGCACTGTCATCAGTCAATAATGACTTTTACCTGAAAACTATGGATAAAAGCAAAAATAGTATTTGTGAGGTGACATTTTAAGTATCTAATGTTAATAGTCTTTTAAAAATAATACTGTTATCAGCAGCTCACAAAAGCTAAGTAATAGTTGCCTTTAATAACATGGATATTTAAAACAGTGAATGTTTTACTGCCTCTGTAGTTATATAACAAATACCATTTCTGCCTTTGTAATTCCCTCTAAAATTAAGCAAGCTTTGGTCTAGTCTTCACTGAATTGGTGAAAAAAACTTATGTGTTGGGAAAGAAATGCATTAAGCATACTGTCTATGTTATGTTTTTAACACATTCTTTTTAGCTGTTCAAATTCTTATTCATCAGCTAGTGATATACAGTGGTTTATATCCATTGATGTTATTTATCATATTGTTTATTATACTTTTGAGCTGTGATGGTATGCTATTGACAAATGTATTAGAATCTGAGTAAAGTGAACTAAATAGAAGTAAGGTTTAGATTTGTTTCAACATGCTTTTTTTTTTTTTATTTTAGTGTTTTGTTGTTGGTTTTTGGTTTTGGGTTGTTGTGTTTTGTTTTGCTTTGTTTTGTTTTTTTTCACTTCAGAGTTACAGGTTTTTTAACCTAAGCTCTTAACTTCCTTTAGGGAAGACATGTCATCCCATTCTAAGATAGACAGTCAGGATAAACAGAATGAAATAAGCTATGTCAATGATTCTTCACCTCTTAGAGGAGGAGGTAGCTGACACTAGATACTTGCATTTTAAGACAGCTAAAACTAGATAAACTGACTCTGCTCCTGCAGGGGCTAATTCCACCGAATTAAATCAGTGCCACTCCATGTATGAAGATGAGTTAGATATTACAGAAATTATCTCACAGTCCTTTGTATTTTGGGGAACTTAAGTGGATTCTTTTGTCATTTTATATATATGTATGTTCATATTATACATATATATACACAGATATATATGTACACACATATAAACACAGTTTATATATTTATATATATTTATATTTATATATTATATATACACTATATATTATTATCTATGTATAACTATACATGCTGACATATACATAGATACACACACACACAGAGACACACACACACACGTATATACAACCCCAGGAAATAATTATACACTTCTTAGCCAACAACTGGACTTTTTTTGCACACAGTTCCCTTCTGATTTGAATAGAGTTTTCTCCCATTTCATCAAGCAAGATAATTCGTGAACTGTTCTTGGAATAATTAAGAACTAAAACCGTATGTTACAGGAATGTACATGACACTGTCTCAGCTGTATACAACACTAGGAGGTTTTGTTTTGTTTTGTTTTGTTTTGTTTTGTTTTAATTTCACCACAATATTCTCAACACAGAACCCCAGAGAACAGGAAGTGTTCTTGTATAAGGGAGGATAGGCTCCACTGAAGTATAAAGCAGACTTTCTCCTTGGGATAGCTTCCCCTGGAGACATTCTCCAAGTGTGCTACAGTCTCTTTAAACTGTTTACTTTGTGTTTCTGTAACTCTCACAAAAGCAGAAGAAACATAATTTACAAAATTCTAATCTAGCACTGGTATGTTTAATGAACTAGTTTGTTTAACAAGATGGGGTCATGCAAGATTGATAATTTCAGTTGTTATATAAAATTGATAAAGACATATACTTGATCTCATTCTGTTAGTTTCTATTTCTATTGGAGAGACTTTAATATTTGGATGGATAGTAAAATTCTGTAAAATTTCAGCATTTTGATAGAGGTAATGAAAGACTTTTCCTTTGTTTGGTAATGTAAGAAAAAATCATTCTCCTTATTCTTAAATTTAGTTGGAAAAAAAAAATCTTGTGTCTTTCATATGAAAGCCCGACTCATATAACATTATATAGTTAACCCAGGAGACTTTTGTGTCTTTAGGATTAAGTATTTTGTTGATGCCTTACATGTATCATGAAAAAATCCATTATAACAGGAAGGGGGGAGATCTGCAAAACTCTGGGAGCTAGGTTTGAGATCCTGTGAGAACAAAAATATTATTTATGCAAAAATTAGAGGTTAGTAGATGGAGAAAACACTTACTTAACCACCCTAGGTAAGGACTGAATTGATCAAGCTACCGAAGTTTTTGGGCAAAAACATGCTTAGACACTGAACACAATTTGTAGACCCTCTGGATTCCCTAAAATTCCTGCATATCTCATGTTTAACTCCATTTAGATGCAAATTCACTTACTTTATTAATGGGTTATGATTTCTTATAATCTAGAGTTGCATATGATAAGTTTTCCATACATACATGAGTGTGTACTCTTCACCATCCTGTTTGAAACTCAGGTCATTTAATGTTCATCAAAATTTAGGAATGGAAAAGTATTTCTACATATTCTGGGATAGACATAAATATTGAGGGACCAGGAAACAGATGTCCTAGAGCCCACTGTAGGAAAAGATCAGGTTCAAGATCACCTAAGGAATTGGAAGGTACACAAGTCCATGGGACCTGATGAGTTGCATCTGCAGATCCTGAGGGAATTGGCAGATTGACTAAGCCACTAGTCATCATATTTGAGAAGTCATGGCAGTCCAGCAAAGTTCCCTCTGACTGGAAAAGGGGAAATATAACCCCCATTTTTAAAAAGGGAATAAAGGAAGACCCAGGGAACTACATACCAGTAAGTCTCACCTCTGTGCCCAGTAAAAACATGGAGTTGATTCTCCTGGAAAATATGCTAGGACACATGGAAAATAAGGAGGTGATTTGCGACAGCCAGCATGGCTTCACTAAAGGCAATTCATGCCTGATAAATTTGGTGTCCTACAACGGTATTACAGCCTTTTGCAATTGGCGTCATCTATGTGGGACTTGTGCAAAGCTTTTGACACTGTCCTGAAAGACACTCTTGTTTCTAAATTGGAAAAAAACATGATGGATTTTTTATGGATGGACCACTCAGTGGATAAGGAATTGACTCAGTGGTCACACTCAAGGAGTTGCAGTCAACATATTGCTGTCAAAATGGAGACCAGTGATGAGTGGTGTTCCTGAGGGGTCGGTACTGGGTCCAGTGCTGTTTAACATCTTTGCTGGTGACATTGAGTGCACCCTCAGCAAGCTGGCCAACAACACCCAGCTGTGTGGTGTGGTCAACATGCTGGAGGGAAGGGATGACATCTGGAAGGACCTTGACAAGCATGGAAGTTGGGCTTGTGCAAACATCATTAAGTTTAACAAGGCCAAGTGCAAGGTCCTGCAAATGGGTCGAGGGAACCCCATGCACAAATACAGGCTGGGCAATGAGTGGATTGAGAGCAGCCCTGCAGAGAAGAACTTGGGTGTATTAGTAGATGGAAAACTGAATGTGAGCCAACAACGTGCTCTCACAACTGAAAAAGCCAGCTGTATTCTTGGCTGCATCAAGAACAGTGTAGTCGGCACATTGAGGGAGGCGATTCTCCCCCTCTACCTGTGGGGCCCCCAATATAAGAAGGACATGGAACTGCTCAAGCAGGTCCAGAGGAGGGCCATGAAGATGGTCAGGGGGCTGGAACACCTCCCTTGTGAGGACAGGCTGAGAGAGCTTGGTTGTTCAGCCTGAAGAAAAGAAGGGTCCAAGGAGAACTTATAGTAGCTTTCCAGTACTTAAAGTCAACCTCCAGGAAGTGTGGAAAGGGACTCTTTATCAAGGAGTGTAGTGATAAGACAAGGGGTAATGTTTTTAAATAGAAAGACAGTGGATTTATATTAAATATAAGGAAGAATTTCTTTACTGTGAGGGTGTTGAGATACTAGAACAGATTGCCCAGAGAAATTATGGATGCCCCCTCCCTGGCAGTGTTCAAGGCCAGGTTGGATGGAGCTTTGAGCAACCTGGTCTAGTGGAAGCTGTCCCTGCTCATGGCAGGGGGTGTGGAACTAGATGGTCTCTAAGGTCCCTTCCAACCCCCAAAATTCTATGATTCTATTCTATCCTATGAAACTTATGTCCCAAGAACATTCTGTAGTTATATAGTAAATATAAACATTGGCTAATCTGTGCAGCCATATGTTGCTTGTGCTTCACTGACCTCATAAAAATCCCCAACTTTTGCCATGCCTTGCCTTATAATTGTTCACCACTTGACAACTTCTAATATTACTACTGATCAATAATCAGAAAAGTAATTTTATATTATTAGAGAGTTCTGTTCATAGGATCAAAAGCTCAACTGTGACTTGCAAAGATGACTGATTGTGTTTTTGAAAGAAATTAAACTGTAAATTTTGGTCTTTGGTTATCCTGCTGACAATACTGTCTATAGAACAGGACAGTTCTTTCTTAAAGATTTTTTTCTACATAAAATAATGAAAAATTTAATGTCTTTCATAATAACATTCTTCTCAAATTGAAGATATGTCTCTCATTATACAGAAGGTACAAAGACTGACTAAACACATCTTCAAATATTTGACTAACACTATCACAATTGCACAAAAAGTACTTGAGAACTTTGATCATCATTAAGGTGATAAAACCAATGTAACTGTATGAAATCTAAAGAAATGAGCAAAAATCCCTCTACACAGGATATTCCTCTATCCAAAATATGGTCAACTTTAGTCTACCCTACTCTGAACTTCTGATTAATGTCATTGTGCTGATGCCTGGTTGAATCAAAGGTCTTAATGATGTTGGAAAATATACTTGAAAAGAAAAGAGCTTTTTCTTCTATCCAGAGGAGATTTATACAACGCTTTCTGTTTCAGACTGATCATATCTTTGATCATCGCAAATCGAAGTAGTTTTTATTTATCAGGAAAACATTCTTAATGAAAAATCCTTAACTTTTAAATCCTTTTTTGTTGTTGTTGTTGTTGTTGTTTTGAAAACATTTATTGAATTTCAAGAGCTACTGTCATTTTTATAAGCTCTTGATTACTCTGTTTTTGTTTTTGTTTTTTTCCCTTTACTTATAAAATGCCTACAGTTGAGATCTCTTGCGGGTAATTGAAATGCTGGGGTTTCAACCCCAAGCCCCAAATTAAGGTTGATATATGGGTGATTCCCACAGCCCTTCACAAAGGGGGGGTGAGTTTGCCTTTAGGCTTCCCTCCAGGATGATGCCGGTCTGGCAGGAAGAGCCATTGGGTAAATGAGCCCCAGGTGTCCCACATTAAGTAACCAAAGGTCAGGTGTTCCACCTGGGGATAAAAGCTGGGACCACTTGTAGGTAGGGGGCTGTTTGTCTGTGACGTGGATGTATTGTGCAGAGTTTCCTGTTGGTGAAGGACCTCTTGCCTCCCCAAGACTGGGCTCCAGTCAGGTCTGGCTTTTGTAAATGTGGGCTCTGTAGGGGTTCACAATGTGGCTTCCTTGGTCTTATGTGTTTAGTCTGTTGACTCGGTTGTCTCCTGTCCCTTCTATGAGAGACTGCATGTCACCATTTATTTCACCCATTGTTGGTAGTATGGTGTCATTGTTGGGATCAGTTGGATTGATGTTGATTAAGTATAATCTGACTGACTTGTTTGTACCCTCAGTGCTCACCCATGTACTGGCCCTTTTGTATCAAATACAATTTGGTTATTGGTTCATCTTTATGCTGGCTGTGTCCTTTATGCTAGGCCTGATAATTGGAAAACAGTAATGTGTATCACCAGATAAGCTATTTCTTAAACAGTACTAAGTTTAGTAACTATCTTATCTCTTACTGCTTCTAATAATAATAATGTTACTTGCAACTTATTATTAACACTCATTTATGTAGAGGAGGAAGGAATACCCTGAGCTTACTTCCGTCACTTCAGTGTAGCTGTCCTAATCTTTCTCTCTCTTCAATCTCTTTCAAAAAAAAAAAAAAATAATGGGCTAAATCTTTAACTACTTTTTTTTTTTTTTTTTAATTTTTGATTTATGTATTCATATACATCTAGCACTAGCACAGGAACTGTTTTGAGATATTTATCAATATAGTCTGAATTACAGACAAAAGCCTTCTGGAAGATATTTTGAATTACACTGGAACAACAAAGGAATTTGGAATACCCAGGAGAAATTTATCATCTGTAAATTGTAACTGAACAACTAGATTGACTTCTATGATGAGAACTCACCTTGTGGATGAGGGGAGAGCAGAGGATGGCTGCAAGCAAGGCCCTTGAAAGAGTTTCCTATAATATAGCCAAACTGGGGAGATACAGAGTGCTTAAGTGTTCAGTAAGATGTCAGCAAAACTGACTGAACCCATCAGGGACAAAGAGTTATGACCAATGGTACTGAGTCTGTCTGGTGGCTGGTTGCTAGTAGCTGATTACAATCCCTCAGGGATAATTACTGGGACAGTACTGTTTAACTCTATTATCAGCCTGGACAATGGGACAGAAGGCACGCTCAGCAAGCTCAAAAATGACACCAAATTGACATGAGTGGTTGATACATTTGAGGATAGGTCTGCTCTTCAGAATGTTCTTATAGAACAGGACAATGCTTCCTCTGCTTGACATGCCCTGGCTATCACCCGTGTCCCTACTTACAGCTGTTCTATGTTGGTTTCAAACATCTACAAAGATTAAGAGATCCCTATAGAGAATTCACAGGGGATAATTCTGTCATTATTGTTTTCTAACTTTTGGAATGTTAACATAAGCTCCCAAAAGTCTTGCTAGTTACCTAAGCCAATCTCTTTGTCTTTTCCCATATCTAACTATGAATAGGATTTGTTACCTGAGTTACTAACACCTCTTAACTTTCACCTCAAATGGGTTACAAGTATAGAAATATAACATTTTTTTTTCTTTCCATTGCATATCTGAATGATCTAGTCAGAGTTAGAGAGATATAGTTCAGGCCTTATTTGCAAAATTGTGAAGCTGACAACAGTTGAGTAACAGAATTAATCTATTTCTCCTCTGGTTTACAGTATACATTAAATTATTTCTGTCAGTAATAGAGGGACAGATGTAGTCTATACATCACTTATCCAAACAGTGCTTTTAGGAGGCTTCATTGTTGGATGCTGCTCATCTCTAAATTAATACCATAGACACTACCTTCTGAAGTTCATCAAGGGATAGTGTATTGTCCTGGATCTTGGATCAACATATTATAATATCTGATTATTTTTAGTTCAGGAATACAAAAAAAGGCATGTTGTATTAGATATGAAATATTTGTTGAACAGAAAAAAAAAACCCACCCAAAATTAAAATTAATCTGAAAGAACTACAAAAAGATTCTGATATGATGAGGACTATACATGCAGTGAGCTAAGAGCAATAAAGTAAGTATTTTTGTGCAGATAAATTGCTGAACTGGAATGACATTGGAATTATGTATTCTCAATCTATTCTGGATTATGCTTCCAGAAAGATACTATCAAGGTAGTGAAGAAACAAACTCTAAGCCTACTCATAAGACTGGAGAAACCTTGGGAACCAAACTAAATAAAAGCTTATTCTCATAGTGAATACAGTAGGACACAGAGGGGACTAGATTGAGCTTTCCTGTGTGTGCTAGCTAGCTCTGTTAAAGATATTTGCATTTACAGCAGCCTGTCAGCAAGAAACTTATGATGCAAAAGACTTAAGTCTGCTTACATAAATTGTTAATATACACAAACACTGTGTAGTTCATAAAAATATTTGTAAAGACCAATGAACAGAAAAATGAATGATGTAGTCTACAAGTAAAACTCTGGAAATATTGTCATAACAGAAAGACTGGACTATTACCTATAGAAAATCTCATACCTTGAACAAATACAGTCTTAGTAAAATAAGATGTCATGCCATTTAAGATCAAATAATGTTGACTCGTGAAATAAAAATGTTTATCATTTGAGACTAAAGATCTGGCAGTGTAGCTGATCTTAGACACAGAATCAAAAGTATGATACAGTTCCTGGTTTGAAAAGCAAAAGCATACTGAAATACATAAGTATATACATTACAATATATTTAAGGACATGTTAATGCCACTGATGGGACTTAAATGGAATATCATACTCAGTTCTTGAATCTGGTGCTCAAGCAAAAAATACATTTAAACCGAATTTGTGCAGACTGAAAGAATATTTCTTATGCAGGGAAAACATTCTGTAAGAAACTACACTGAAGTTTTCCACGTGCAGTCTAAACAGCAGAGTAAGACTAGGGATAAAGAGGACTGACACAAGAAGTACCATCTATAAGCTGGTAAATGAATAAATGCAGAATAAGTTTTATATCCATCAGATCAGTGAAACTCTGGAACATTTTCTGTAAGCATAGGGATTAAAGATCAATTTCTTTCAAGCTGATTTTTATTAGTTTATTAAAGACTGCTATATAATTGACTGATATCGATCAGTTTGGAGTCCATAAATAATGCAGTAAATTGCCTTGTATGAAAATGGTACTGACTTTCATAATTATGAATCTTCAGTTTTTTTACAAATTAAGGACGTAACTCTACTGTCTGTACACAGTGAGAAGTACTTCATTAACTAGTAGTCTTAACTGACTTCAGTAAACCTCTGCCTGTAAAGGAATGAATGAATTCTAACATGGAACATTAAGATAATAATTGTATTCTGAGGATGAATAATTAAATATACAAAAGTTCTTTAATAAAAAAGCCATTATGCAGTTCTTTTTTTCTTTTTTTCTTTTTTTTTTTTCTTCAAAAGAGCAATGATTGTATATACTAATTTAAGGCCTTTTAAGAATACACATTTGATCTTCTTCTAGAGCTGTGAGGGTAGCTGCCTTTCTTTAAGAAAAACTCTCCAAATCCTTATCGGTGAAACAGATAATGAGATCCATATTTACAGTGGGCAGAAGGTCTCTGGAGATCTGAAATCTTTCATTCATACTTATCAAAGCTTGAACTGATTACCAATTCAAATGAAGACAGCACCTCTCTTTCTTTACCGGCTTCCTGCTGGACTGTTCGTCTGTGAATCTTTTTGACTTCATCTGTAAAGACCCTCTTCAGCTTGGAGAAGAGAAGGCTCAGGGTGATCTTAGCAATGTGTATAAATGCCTAATGGGAGGGAAAAAAAAAATAATAAAAAATGAGGGAGCTAGACTCTTCTCAGTAGTGCACAGTGAGAGGACAAGAGGCAATGAGTACAAATTAAAACACATGAAATTCCATCAGAACACAAGAAAAACTTTCATAACGTGAGAGTGATCAAACAGAAGAACAGGTTGCCAAGAGAGGCAGTGGAGTCTCAGTCCGTGAGGTACTCAATACCCAATTGGACATAGTCCTAGACAACTTTCTGTAGGTGACCCTGCTGGAACAGGGGTGTTGGACTAGGTGATCTCAAGAGTTCCCTTCCAACTTCAACCATTCTGTGATTCTGTGGACCTAATTCTTAAAGTGAATACATCATCCTTGGTGAGGGGGAAGGGGAGGATGGTAAAAGCTGACAAAAACTTCTAATGTAAAAAACTATCTGAAACATAACAGAAATGTCCTTGAGATCTATCAGTCATACCCCATCACAAACTGTTCATAAACAGGAAACTATGAAGAGGATGTCTCAAATAACTCAAGTGGGATGCTCTATGGTGGAGAAGTGGAGCAAGCTCTGCAGAGATCGGGTGGTGAGCTGTTTCTCTCCCCCTTCCTGCTGTTGTTACCCAGAGACAGAAGTTGCCTAACTGTGCAGGTACAAACCAGAGAAAATGAGAACTTTCTGGAACAACCTATTGCACCTGTGTAAGAAAGACTATAGAAAAGGCACCTGTGTCTTTGTTGACCAATCATCTACAGACCAAGCTGGCTACTCTGTGACAACACCGGATCCAATGGTGGTGATTTTCTTCTTCCTATCCCCTTCTCCTCTCTTTTCTTTTTCCTCTTTCTGATCTCTCTTTCTCTCTTACTTATATTAATGTGTATAAGTTTTATATGAATTGAATTGTGTTCGGTTAATCATTGATGGGTTATTAGGGAAACAGTCTCAATACCAAAGTGCCTTTATTCATTCCCCTGACAGCTATCAGTTTATTGTTGCAAAATTGTCTCCATTTACTTACTGAATTGGTCAATTAATAGTCACCAGCACAATTGTTCCTCTGAGTCATTGGGGTGACTCAGCCTGCCGTGTGGCTCTGCTGAGCAGAGACTAACTCTTCCACCGGCACACAGGCTCTCGGGGAATTCAAGATTCACCCGCCTTGTAACCCACCATGTGGGGTGAGACAGACACCCTCCCCATTTTAAGACCTTAATCTTGTACTAAATCCTATCCCTGGATTTTGAGCAATCTGAATTCTTCCTCAAACTTTATGTAATTTTGGATCAAATTTTTATAAGTGGTTAACAAAATATTGTCTTCTTACTGAAAAGGGAAGACAGTAAAATGGTCTGTTTAGCTACTGCCTTTTAGCTACTGCTTTTTTTTTTTTTTTTTACACAAATTAATTAATAAATTTTTTTTAAAAAATACCCACTTCAACTTTCTGCATTTTTTGGTTTTTGCTTGATCTACCTGACCCATGGAATAGAAGAGATTCCTTATGTCTAGCACGTATGTATAAGTGTTGACTAGGAAGATATTTGTAGACTTATTTGGAGCCTCCTGTCTTTCAAATGGGTTTCCCTCATTTTCAGAGACATATCAATTTTCTAGTCATTTTAATTCCTCTTAC
Organism: Athene cunicularia; assembly: GCF_003259725.1. Taxonomy (NCBI): domain Eukaryota; kingdom Metazoa; phylum Chordata; class Aves; order Strigiformes; family Strigidae; genus Athene; species Athene cunicularia. The sequence goes on along the minus strand of NW_020799091.1, from coordinate 50,347,554 downwards.
TGTTGCAGAAGTCCTTAAGGAAGAAAAAAAAAAAGACATAGATACATAAAGCAAACCACATATGAATTATTAAGCCACACATATGCATACAGATATATACAAATATATTTTTTTCATCCCAAGAAAAAATATATAGGCATTACCATTTTGTAAGGAGACCTGTTGAATGTAACACCAAGAGGTATTTTACTTTTTTTCTCATTTGTTGTATTTTTTCACTAACCTGTATTTGAGAATCACTGACACACTCACAATTCTGTTATGGGCAAAAAGGAAGACATCATATGTATAAAGGTAAGAGTTATTTTTAGTTTAATGAAAATCTTAATAATATAATTCAAATGCACTATACAGTCATTATCAGTTTGGTTATAAGAGTACTTAAGTCATAAACCAAACTACAGATTTATTACAACACAGTCTCACTGACAATACCATTACTGTTATCAAAAGGTCTTGTCCATCTTTTTACTTTGGAGTTACTCTCACCCTTCTTATGCTTGTCCAAGCTTTACGGGCCACAGTCCCTACCTTCCCCAAGGGAGAAGGGGGTTTATATCAGGGTTACTACTGCCCCAAGTTTCTCACTAGGAGAAACATGATGTTAATGATTAGAGTTTCTTCCCCCTTGGCCTTTGGTTCCACTCAGGTTTTCTCCCCTGCCTCTCCCACCAGCTTCTTCTGAGGGTCCCATGGGAGGCAGAAGGTGCCCCCATGCCCTGTGACACAAAGAGCTCTTGTTGCCCCCACTCCATTTGAGCGAGGGTCATATGAGCATGGGGAGGGGGAACCAGCTCCAACTGGCTCCAACCAGCTCCAATAGGTTCTAAACTGATGAAGGCTGCCCTGGCCCCCTGAGAGAGACCTGCCCTGCCCCTGACAGCATAAGACTTGTATATACTGACTGCTATATAGTCTCAATTGCATAAGAGACATTAACCATTCATACGTTTTAGGCACTTCAGGTAAGGGCATATGACAGTCACCACCACCATCACCTTGTACTCTCCTTCATAGAATTTTCCCTCTGCTTTATTCATGTTATTTTTTTTTTAATCTCTTTTTCCTTCATCTAGTCATTTTAGCCCTCTAGGGGTTTTTTATGTGTGTCCTTCTATGTTGCAGCCATCAACCATCCTTTTATTTTAATCTTTCTCCATTAGGAAAAGATGATACAAAAAGCTAAACTTTTTAACAGTTTTGGTGGTAGCTGTCATGGTCATGGGACTATTGTATGTGGGCCTAGGGAACCATCGAGTGAGTGACCTGTATCCTTCAGAACGTGAGGCTAACCTCATCCTGATTCATCATTATTTAAACTTTATCTACATTTTCAGCATAGGTGCTGTGTGGAATTTCTACTCTGTGCAGGCTTTTTAATCTTCCCCACTGTTGTGCATAATATTCACACTAAACAATAGCTAATCTCATTTATACAGTCTGTGTCCTTTTTATCTTTTCCTTCTTTCTCATCTCCTATTTTCCATTGAGTCCATTTTTAAAGCATTCCCATGTTTCCACTGAAGGACTTAACATAGTTATAACTACCGTAAAGTATTAAAAAATAAGATTTTTTTATTATAAAGGATTAAACGGTGAGAAATTATCTTCACACACAGGCAGAAGTGTTAACACTGGAGTGTATTACCATTCATGTCTATGTCAGAGAAATTGCTATAAAAATTCTCAGAAGTTTTAATGTCTGCCTGTTATCATAAAACCTTTTTCTAATTCCCAAACAGAAGAAAGAAATAGCAACATTCTTACAGTGTCTTGAAAACAGTAAAGCCTTGTGTAACAAAAATTGTAGTTCTTATCTGGGAGAGTGATTTTGACTTTTGAGTGATTCTTACACGTTTTTATTTGAGAACTTCAACAACAAATCAAAGACATTTCTTAGTAAATAAAAACTCCATCCTATTGAGAAAGGGGGATTTTTTTTTTTTTTCCCTAATGAATATATATTTTGTAAAGACTGAATGAATATATTATTTGTATAGAAAGATTTCAGATACTATGATTTATATGAGACTAAAACATGAGTAGTGTGTTATGCAGAAAACAGTCTTTCATAATAATAGCACAGACCACTTCAAGCACTATATTTGGTGAAATACAGTATTATCTTAATACAGTAAGTAGTGGTGTATGGATGAATTTAATACTAACACTGAAAGCAAAGAGTGAGTTCATTGTGTGGATCATTCCAGTAAATCTCCAAGCTGTCTGCTATAGATTCATTTGTAAAAATTCATAGCTCTAAGGCTTGAATTATGTTTATATGGCAGAAACTGTTATTTGTTAAGGAAAATAAATTCATTTTAAAAGTGAGAAATAATTCTAAACTCTATGTAGTAGTTCAGGAAGGTTCAAAAATTAAAGTTAAAAAGAAAAGAGAAAAATCTGAAAAAAGTGAGTTTATTTTCCGTTATCAATCTTTCTCAGTAGATCTAATTTTTGAACATCTTATTCTAATGAGCATAATTCACACACACATATTACTTCTGAAGAATTTCATCAATTGCCTGAAATGTTAATCAGATATTGACAGACCCGTTAACTTTTTTGTTGTTGTTGTTATTTGTGTTACCTTGAGAAAAATTACTTTTATTTTTGTAGATTTCCTAAGGCTGAGATTAAAGCTGCTTCAAAATTATTGTTCCATCTTTTTGGTTTTATTTGTTGACATGAAAATTATAGCGGTGTTGATGAACAGAAATTCACATATATAGATTATTCAACTGTTATGTAAATTTATAGGTTGCAAACTTTGCTAATAGATGCCTCATGGAATGATCTTTTTGAGTGAAAGTTTATTCTTGTAACAGATAAATGGCTTTAAGAATTTAAAGAGGAGAGTTCTTTATGCATTTTTACTCACTTCACAAAGAAATTAATCACTAGTCTGAGGTCTAAAAGAAGAGTTCAGATTTTTAAGATTTCTTCCTATCTTCTTCTGATTTTTCCCATTTATAGTTACTATGATAGCCACGGAAGCCCTCTGCACACTGTCCCAGTTCTGTATGGATACAGCAGTAAGACCTTAGACTCATGTAAGGTTTACTTGTGATTTTGTTTTTTTGGTTTTGGTGGTTGTTTTTTTGTGGGTTTTTTGTTTTTTGGTTTTTTTTTTCCTTTTATTTTCTTTTCATGTCAGACAGCTTTCCTCCAGGAAACAAGTATCTTTAATGAAATATGAAGGTTCTGGTGATGCCAACATTTGCGCATAAGTTACCATGTTGCCAGATTCCATTAAGTTTCTCAAGATATTCTCACTGTTTGTTTTATTAAAGCATCTTTAATATTCTGAGTTAATGGTATACATCTATATATCTAGTGTAATAGAAGAAAATATTTAAGCAAGTAGTAAATCTTTAAAATAGTTTGCCCTCATGGTTACATCTACATTTACAAATAAACAGATCAGATAAAGTTTATGGGAATTAAAGGATTTATGTGTTCCTGGCATAAGTACAATTCTGAATGGAAACATTAGAAATTTTAAGTTTGAATGGACACATTTAAAACCAAAAAAAATCAGTTTAGCTGTGTAAATCTTGTTTTGGAAACTGTTCCTTTGTTATTAATCCCTACAAAATGATTTCATCCTGAAAGGGGATATTTGGATGCCAGAATTTCTGTGTATTCAACTTATTTTTATTTATTATTCTTATTTTGAATATTGTTCTTCATATGAGACTGGAAAAACTGTTTCTTAAAAATAAGACTTTTTATTCAGATCTGCTAGCATCATATATTTCAAAATTTCGGTCACTATGCGTTAGAATTCACTGAAAGTGATATAGTTTTCTGGTTACAAAAGCAGTATCAGATACAAAATTCCCTTTAATTTATTAAAAATAATTTTAACATGTAGAAGGTTTATGCCTTTAGTAACTGTCACATGTGCATATTTTATGAAAATTCTAGATGCAGAGAATACAAGTTAAATTTATTTAAAATTTTTTTTCCAACACCCAATAGATTTCTGGTTTTTATAAATTACATTTAAAACAGATTAAAATCGCTTCTTAATTTCATGGAATTATGAACACTGAATAAATATTCACATGTCTTTTTTCTTTCACATTGGGAAGTTGTATCTATCCATCTTTCTTTTTCTTAATGGACTTTCAATGAGCTTTGAAAGGTTGGTACACCAAGCAGAATTCTGTCAACACCTTTCATTCTTCCTAGAGCAGGAAAGCAGATTATTTAGAGATGGTGCATTTAAAGACATAGATTCAATGGGGGTCAGATAAAAAAGGAGCAAAGGTTCACTTCACTTTTTAATGACAAAACTATCGAGAAAACTATCATCTCTCTCACAAAATTAAGTTGTGGTGTTTTGTTTTGTTTTGTTTTTTTGTTTGTTTGTTTGGTTTTTTTGTTTGTTTGTTTTTCTCAGATCAAACAGTTTGCAAACCTTTTGTCCTAAAAGTTGTTACCTCTATGAACAGTCGCACAGGTAAATATTGCTCCCTTCTCTTGTTATTTACAAAGCAGCTGTGCACTCGGAAATTATGTTAAAGTAATGGGAAACTCAAAGCAACAACAATTAAAAGTATTCTGCATAACAATGATCCCACATAGCCATTTTCACCACTGTGGCACTGAATGATTCTTTAAGAGTATATTAATGAACTAATTTATTTTTCTGATATGTGTTCAGCAACTTATGTAGTATTCTAATCTTTTAATACCACCCTGTTTCAAGGATCTACAGCACTACTGATTGACATCTTGTTCTGCAAAGTCTTTAAGATTCTTTTGTAAATAAAACATAGAAAATCTAAAAAACTCCACCCAAAACAACAAAACAAAAGAAAACATATAAAGCAACAAGAGCAAAACAAAGAGTAAGCTAGGCTGGAAACTGTGATAAAATGATTAGTCATTAGAATGTGCTTCTACTGTTTTTAGAGTACATTATACAGAGTCACAAATTTCCCTGGAACTCATGTGTGTCTTGGTCCCTTGGACAGTTCTTCTATAATATATTTTCTCTTTGTTTCACAACAGAAAAGAACTGCTAGATTTTGTTTTACAGACAGAATTGTTGGGGGTTTTTTTGTGGTTTTTTTGTTTTTTTTTTTTTTTTTTCTCTAAAAAATTACTAACAGAGGATGAGCCCATCTCACCTAACTTTACACCTAATTACACCCACATTTATGTTGGGTTTGGTGTATGTGGTACCCAAGCTCAAAGTCAGAACTACCTCTGGCAAAGGCCAAAACAATTAGCAATGGTGTCTGTGCCTCTGTGATAATGTATTTAAGAAGGGGAAACTAGGAGGAAGATTTGGAGATGTGAGGAGGATTTGTGAAGGAGACACAACTACAAACACTGAGGTCAGTGGAAGAAAGGAAGAGAAGGAGGATAAGGTAAAGTTTGTCAGAGCAGGGACTCCCCTGCAGCCCGTGGTGAGAGGTCAGGCTATGCCCTGGCAGCCCATGGAGGTCACTGGTGGAGCAAATGCCCACCTGCAGCCTGTGGAGGACCCCACACTGGAACAGGTGCCTGTACACGAAGAAGGCCGGGACTCCAAAGTAAGCCCTTGCTGTTGTAGTTCAGCACTGGGAGGACTGCAACACACAGGAGGGATCCACACTGGATATGCTCAGGAAGAGTTGTAGCCTGTGGGAGGGACCCACACTGGTGCAGTTTGTGAAGAGCTGTAAGCCATGGGAAGGACTTGTGTCAGAGAAAATTTGTGGAACATGGCCTCTCGTGAAATGGATCCCACACTGGAGCAAGGGAAGAATGTGAGGAGTTCTCTCCCTGAGGAGGTAGGAATGGTGGGACTGACCACAAGCCTCATCCCTTTTCCCCCTGCACCACTGTGGGGGATGAGGTAGGGAAATCAGAAGCAAAGCTGAGCCTGGGGAAGGTGTTTTTAAGATGTGGTAATGTTTCTCACTGCCATATTCTGTTAGGTGGGGTTGGTGGTGATGTTTGGACTAAATTGATGTTCTTTTTGTTCCCTTGAGGAGACTGTCTTTTGCCCATGATGATAATGGGTGAATCATCCCTCCCTGTCCTTATCTCAATTCCTGAGCCTTTTGTTGTTTTTTCACCTTTCCATTACTGCAGAGGAGTGAGCAAGACATTGCATGATGTTCAGTTGCCTGCTGAGCTCAAGCCACAACAAAATGGTATATTTTCTGTGCAACCAGTGGAAGTAGTTAAGCTCTTAGATTGAATGATAAGTGCAACTGATTTTGGATATGTGTATTTTAATGTGAGGAGTGAATAATACGCTTCATTCACTCTAAACAGAGCTTAACACAACTAAAAGAGACATACACAATTCATTTGAATTCAGTTCATTGATTTGAGTTCACTTGTACTCTTTCCAGACCAAGAATAGTTTTCTTCCTATTCTGAAAACCATTATACGTATTCTAGTTTTTGGACAAGAATTCTTAATATCAAAATTTAAATGAAACAATGAAAAAAGGGTAAAGAAAGTTGATTAAATAATGCATATTAGTGGAAAAAGAATCTTGGTCGGTTGAAAGAGCATGTTTCTAGGAAAGAAATTTTTGCTAAGGAACAATCAAAACAGAAAAATGTTACCCAGGTTTTACTGGTAAGGAAGAGATCCACAGCTAGGTTTCTACAAAGAATTTTCAAATAAAGGAAGTCTATTAAAATTCAGTGCTTTTTTTTTTTTTTTTTTTAAATCTGGTTTATATAGTACATATTCCAATGACTACCTGCTTGATAGAATTAATGTGTTCTAACCCTTGAACTGAGTACACATATCAATTGTTTAATGAAAGTGTAACTTGTTAGAAAAAAAAAAAAATTCTCATTAATTTTAACTCTGCTAACTTGTTCCAGGAGACCCCTTTATTGCTTATGTCTTACTTACTTTACTTAAGTTAGTTATAAATTCAGATCTAGTTATAAATTCAGATCTACATACAAACTAGAGATAAATAGTTTTCTTCAAACTCAGATCTGTACTCAAAATTGACATTGCCATTGCAAATACAAAAAAAAAAAAAAAAAAAAAAAAAAAAAAAAAAAAAATGGTAGATGCTTCTGATTTAAGGATAAACTAAGAGAACATTTCACAACTTGATGGGTCCTTGAACACAAGGCATCAATATACCCTTACCGCAAAGAAAGCTAATGGTATCCTGGGCTGCATAAGGAGGAGTGTTGTCATCAGGTGGAGGGATGTGATTCTTCCTCTCTTCAGTACTGCTGAGGCCACAGAGTATTGTATCCAGTTCTGGCCTCTGCAGTAGAAGAGACACAGACCTATTGGAGAGAGTCCAGTGAGGGGCCACAAAGATGAATAAGGGAGCACCTCAGATATGAGAAAAGGCTGAGACATCTGGGACTGTTTAGCCTGGACAAGAGAAAACTTGGGGCGATTCTCGTCAATGATTCTAATTACGTGAAGAAAGGGTGCAAAGCCAATAGAGCCAGGGTCTTTTCAGTGGTGCCCAGTGACAGGACCAAAGGCAATGGGCACAAACTGAAACAAGGGAGGTTTCCTCTGAGTATCAGGAAATATTTTTTCACTGTGAGGGTGACTGAGCACTGGCACAGATTTCCAGAGATGTTGTGGAGTCTCCCTCTTCAGAGATATTCAAAAGCTGTCTGGACAGTCCAGGGTATCCAGGTGTAGGGTGGTCTTGCTTGAGCAGGGGGAGTTGGACCTAGTGACCTCCAGAGGTTCCTTCCCTCAACCACTCCATGATTCTGTGATGTTACAAACTAAAGTGGGTTCTTTCTGTAAGGGGAAGATTATTCTGGAGACAGATGAGTTTGAAACTTAGCCTGTATGCCTAAACTAAACATAGTTTATTGGTCTTTGCATTACTTCTTGTAGCTGAGTGAGCAGATGTGGCTGTATGATGATTTTATCTCAGAACAAGATATGCGTACACACCATTCCCCATCACAGTCTGCTCTGCCCTGAAAGAAACACTCAAATATGGACAAATATTCTCCAGCACATTTCTTAGATGCCTACTGTGAGAGATGAGAAACCAGGCCTGTGAGAAACTAAGACAAACAGCCTGGGAAAGCAAAATTTGAGGCTGATTGAATAAATGCCTCAAACACTCGCAAGACAAAACTGAGTCCCAGGGTGCATCCTGTGGAGGCTGAAGCTGATAAGGCTGCCCGATGTATCTGGGGGAGAGAGCCCTGTGGAGACAGGACGGCTCTGCTCTGGGGCACCTGGGCAAATTTCAAGGGCCATGTGTCCGGTGAATTAACTTTGCTTCATTATCCACGAAATGAATATTAAAGTTAACAACCCTCAATATGCTAATGAGGGCTGGCATGATGATGCTAATTATATCATCCCATGAAACACCTTACCCCTCCCTGTACATGGGATACATAGGTCTGTGGGTTGACCTAGGGGACGGACCCAAGGAAAGTGGGTATAAATCAAAGGGAGGAAGAAAGGGCTCTCTCTCTCTCTCTGCCCCTCTCCCTGCCCCCCCCGGCCGTCTAGAGAGAGCAGTGAAGCGAAGAAGACAGATGCCAGTGAAAAAGACAGCCGTCTCCTGGAACCCTCGCCAGCAGGATCAGCGCAGGAACCCAGACCAGTGATCTGTATTTCCCCATTCCCTCTATCTCCCTCTTTTCCTTTTTCAATTAAGAAATGCAAAGCATATTATATTGCTCACCACAACTTGCTCTGTACTTAGCCAATTATCATGTGTTCAATTAGTACATTGTAGGTAGTTAATAAATGCTTGAACTTGGAGACTTGTTGTCCGCTCCAATTGGGTATTTGCGAATCTGAGTCACTTGTCCCCCTCGTCGGAGCAGGACGTGACACCTACCTAGCAGAGACACTTGCATGTAAGTCTCCCTGTGGAGTAAACATGTCTCACAGTTTAGGAAAAGTCCATAGGATTAGCAGAAACTACCTCTCAACAGAAAAACATTCCAAGGACCTGTCAGGTACCATTGAAATCAGTAAACTCCCCATTTTTCTTTTTCCTTAAACCTTTTGATTTTCAAATAAACTATCTTGAGCTGCCAAATCCTGTCAGAAAGGCAATGGATCCTGGATCACTTGCATTCATAACGCTTACAGAAATTCAGTAAGAGTAATGCTATCGCAAGTATTTCAAATACAGTTGTTTTCCTAGAGAAGAGGGAGGTCCTCTTTTGAAAATTTTAGAGGGGAATTGTCACATACTATTATATCACATTATGTCATTGTCAGCAGTAAAAATGGTTCATTTTAACATGGATGACCTGACTTTTTACTGCAACCTTATTATTATCTGCATAAGTTTTAGAGATATTGCTTATGTCATGGAACTAAACACAGCCTCATCCCAATCCCCCACTACCCCTCAGTCTTATGCAACAGCTTTTGCTCTATGAAAAAGTTAATTTTAATGCTATCTCTGCTGGAATCCTCTCCCTGCTGCTGTGACATTGCTTTAATTTAACATCCTGTTTAAATCACTGGAGCACTGGGGTATATGAGGGAAATCTGGTAGCACAAATTGTGTTCATCTTGTTCAAGAGATCGGCTCTTTCATCTGAGTTAACCAGGCTTAATTCAACACATGTCTGATAAAGTTCCCTACTGTCTGAACGTGCGTAAGGTGCTGGGGGAGGCTTTTCAACATTACATGTCTAGTATTTCAAAATAGACTTTTTCACCCTCTAGCATCAAAATGCATCAGCAGTGTCTGACCATTAAAATATAATTGGTGAAAATGTGCCAGTATTTAGAACATCTATAGCTTAATTTCGATGGGACCCAAATGGTGCTGTTGACCTACAGTAATCTCAGATGTGTGCTGGTTTTCAAGAGGTCCACAATACTTTTTCTAACACCACAGTGTGAGGCTTTTCAAAGACAGACATAAATATATCCTTTTTTAAAACCAGCAACTCAAAGGTGTAGAACACTATTCTTTCTTGCTTTTTCTGATATATATTAAAGTAAAAGCTAGATTTTCAGGAAACCAAACTTCTATTTACAAACTTAAAAGAAGAAGCCAATATAACTCATTCTGCAGTAACTTTCTTAGAGGAATTTAGTGGGTATTGAAAACCTGGTCTTTGAATATAACATTCTGAACAGAAATAAGTGACTAAATGTGTGTCTGGGGAAATAAAAAGGAATATACTGATTTGTACCTAGGCTGTAAACTAAGCATAATTCACCTATAGCATTTCAAGGGACTAGCTTGCTTTCTGAAATGTTAGATTTAGTGATTATCTTTCCATGTTAGCTCAGAAATAAAACATTTATAATAAATGATACTGAGTTTCTAACAAAAAATAAGCAGTCAAGGGCAACATGAAAAGCATAACTTCAATTAAACTATATTTGACTTTATGCTAATGAAACAAGCGCATCTTGTACGATAAGGACTGTAAGCAGACCTAAGAAAATACTTTTATTCTCAGCATTCCATTTATGTCTAACTTCAGAGATATCCCTAACCCAAACAGTTTTCATGTTATTTACTAATTTATTCATATAATTATTTTGATTTTTATGACTGTAAAATTTGTCAAATGCAAAAGAACCTAGCTTTTTTTCAAGACTAGTGACAGTATCTTCCTCCATGATTTTGCAGCTGTTAGTTACAATAAACTACACTTAAATATAGACATTTTTTTTTTTTAATTTCAAATCTCATTTTTTTTAAGTGTTACCTTCAAAAGAAGAAATGCTTCAGATAATATGTAAAAAGTTGTTTTATTCTTGTAATACAAAGGACTGTATCACTTCTGAGGTTGTTAAACGTTTAACTGATAACTGAATAACTATTCCTTTTTTTTTTTTTTTTTTTTTTTTTTAATCAAGAGTAGTAATTTGTGACCAAGTAATGATCTGGCATGGAGGGCAAGAAAGCCCAACTGCAGAAGGGGTTAAACTGTCTGGCACCAGGAATGCCAGAGATGCCCATAAAGAAGCTTCCTTGGTGATGAGGTAGAAAACATCCACAGGATTATCTTGTAGCAATCCTGGAATGAGAGTGCTCAGGCCACTTTTGGGCAGCAGATCTGGGCTGGGGATGGACCCAAAGCCAGGATGAGGTTTCTGGTGCGGACTCTCACAGGATTGGTGGTGCTTATCTAAGCGTATAAAAAGCATCAGCTTATGAAACATCTTTGCAGACTACCTGAAGAACCATTTATGGTGGTAGGACTATTCAATGTATTCATTATTAAAAAAAAAAAAAAAAAAAAAAAAAAAAAAAAAAAAA
>NW_020799091.1:50332944-50336285 GCF_003259725.1 Athene cunicularia | reverse complement strand
CCCCCCCCAAAAAAAAAAACCACCAAAACCCAAACAAACCACATGACCCTTTGATCTTTTTGGTTACAGTGCTCACAAATGCTTTTCTTAGGTTTCTGGCCTTGACATAATAAATAGGTGTCCCGATCTGATATCGGGGAGAGTTCTTAAACGATCCCAAGAGCGAGATTGACACAAACGAGGTCAGATGCCATACAACCTTGTGAACTTTATTTAGCATACAACTGGTAATAGTGATAGGACAAAGAGGAAAAGGAAGGAAAAGTCAGAATCCTTAAGCAAGAATAACAGCAGAGATGCAGCAAGGTTAGTTAGTTCTGTTCAGACATTACATGGAAGACCTAGAGGGTATATTCACACAGCCTATAGGCATAGAAATATATTAGATGTCTAGATTATTATCTAAGGTTGTACAACTTTTTAAGCTTCTACAACCTACAGGTAACAATGCTTAATCTAGTTCTAGAGTAGATACCCACAACATATGTTTTGCACTCATCTACTGACTTTTAATTCTGTCTTCATGTCATTCATCATCATATATGTTGTTTTTCCACTGCTCAATGTTCAGAGACAGGAGGTTATTTCTTTGGATAAACCTCCAAATATACAGGTCTCATAGCTCAATAATCCCTTCTCAATTTGATTCTAGAGGTGACTACATATGAAAATTTGTACCATGGAAATTGCCTCAAACATAGAAGGAGCAGTCAGGACTAGATGTAAAATGGTCCTTATAAACCTGACAATAGCAAAAATAACAGAAGATACACATGAAAATAATTTCACAAATTCATATTTATATACTACACATAAAACATCACATTAATACATATTTTGTAATTATGTCATGTTTTCTGTTATCAAGTATTTTGGCTGAATAAAAGCAAAGAGCTGAACACAAAGAAAACTGGAGCAACCTTTCTTTGTCTTTAAATTGAGCACTGGGTTTCCAGGGACTTGTAGAGAAACTGTCCAACCTTTAATTTGAATTTCCTTCTTTGGCTTCTCTTTTATAGACAGCAATCCAGTAGGGACTTCAAAATATGCAGAAGAGGCTGCATTTTTAAAAAAGCATGGTTCACCCATGATGCTGCTAATTTGAATTTTAATTCCATAAGAACTCCCAGATGGGTACCCTCTGGTCCCAACAATTCACCGTACTTGATTTTTTCGTATATCTCATAAGATTTCTTGTACTGCACTTCAGATTCCTTTGTTGCTATGCTCTCATTGTCTATGAAAATTATCTGTAATAGGACCTTAGAAATAAACTGAGCAGATGTATCTAGTGCTGTATGCCTGGAAACAGACAACCACTTATTTTCTGAAACTTCCTATGCAACTGTGATAGTTTAGGCCCTGCTGGGACCGGAGTTCACACTGCCATTGTCCCTCCCCCACCCTTGGAGCAAGTAGGGCACAAACCTCAGGGTTAAAATAAGGAGAAATTTAATACAACAGTGTGATAAACAATCTGAATAGCAACAATAGCAATAATAACAACAATAAACAGTAATAGCAGTAAACAAGACAAAAGATATACAGAGAAATACCGCAGTGAACACAGGCAGCCTGCAGTGCGTGCTTCCTGCCACCAAAGCCACAAAGGAAAGCTTCCTGCACTGCTGCACCGGACCTGATGTCAGCATGGTATGAATAACCTGGCTGGAGATCCCTTCCCCTTGCTGGGGAAACTTAACCCTATCCTAGCTGAACCAGGAGAGCAACATATTTAATGGCTAGATTTCTCATGACAGCACATACAGTAGATCGAACAGAGAAATGTCTGGTACTTATTCACAGGGAGATGTTGATGGCCAGGCTGTACACACCTGGTGTATCTGATCTGTGTAGGAGTTGAAACACTATGTCCATAGATTGCTGTGCACAAAAGGTAACACAATGCATACATGGAGCCAACAATTGTTAATGCATTTAATGTTGTAACAATTAAATAGCCAAATGATCTAATTCAGAAAATCCTCATCAGTAGTTAAATCTATTATAAAAAGTCATCTATTATCTATCATTTTTCTGTGTTTATTATGTTCACGTTCCAATATTTCTTTGGGTCCTGAGGCTGACAGTGTCATCTTCCTCAGGAAGAATAGGTCTGTGGCAGTTACACTAAACTGACAGCATCTCATGGTGTAAGGGACTGTTTGGACACTTGTCTGTCTGAACACTGCTGCTTCACAACCATCGCTTCCTGGTCTCAACATCCTGTTGTTGTGAAGGAGACGAATAGTCCCCAACGAAACCATGACATCAACCCAAAGCTAGAACAGCAGCCTCGTCTGCGCCCATCAAGCTGCACCTGCATGCAAGCCAGGACGAGAGGAAACCATGGCGAGGAAGACCTGCAGAGGCTGAAAGCACCACAGGTCCACCCCTCACCGGCACGACCACCATGGACACCCGGGCATGCATGCATGGAGGAACATGGGGCAGCACATATTACAATGAGCTCCGTGGAAATGGGCCGACATTTTGAGAAATCATGGGGATGGGGACTATAAAAGGACTGCATACTCCTTTCTTGGGATGTTTGTTGCGTGTTGTTTGTTGATGGATGCCTGAGACTTTAGCGGATCTTGGAGTTGAGACTGAGCCAACAGAACATCGCTGGATCCCTGGTGGTGGTAATTAGTTGCGTCTCTCTTGCTTTCTTGCTTGGGGATTCTGACTTCCTTTCCTTTCCTTTCCTTTCCTTTCCTTTCCTTTCCTTTCCTTTCCTTTCCTTTCCTTTCCTTTCCTTTCCTTTCCTTTCCTTTCCTTTCCTTTCCTTTCCTTTCCTTTCCTTTCCTTTCCTTTCCTTTCCTTTCCTTTCCTTTCCTTTCCTTTCCTTTCCTTTCCTTTCCTTTCCTTTCCTTTCCTTTCCTTTCCTTTCCTTTCCTTTCCTTTCCTTTCCTTTCCTTTCCTTTCCTTTCCTTTCCTTTCCTTTCCTTTCCTTTCCTTTCCTTTCCTTTCCTTTCCTTTCCTTTCCTTTCCTTTCCTTTCCTTTCCTTTCCTTTCCTTTCCTTTCCTTTCCTTTCCTTTCCTTTCCTTTCCTTTCCTTTCCTTTCCTTTCCTTTCCTTTCCTTTCCTTTCCTTTCCTTTCCTTTCCTTTCCTTTCCTTTCCTTTCCTTTCCTTTCCTTTCCTTTCCTTTCCTTTCCTTTCCTTTCCTTTCCTTTCCTTTCCTTTCCTTTCCTTTCCTTTCCTTTCCTTTCCTTTCCTTTCCTTTCCTTTCCTTTCCTTTCCTTTCCTTTCCTTTCCTTTCCTTTCCTTTCCTTTCCTTTCCTTTCCTTTCCTTTCCTTTCCTTTCCTTTCCTTTCCTTTCCTTTCCTTTCCTTTCCTT
>NW_020799091.1:50313490-50332894 GCF_003259725.1 Athene cunicularia | reverse complement strand
CCTTTCCCTTTCCCTTTCCCTTTCCCTTTCCCTTTCCCTTTCCCTTTCCCTTTCCCCTCTGTCCTATAGCTCTTATCAGTTGTTATACAAAATAAAGTTTCCAAGATTGTACGACATCTGACCTCGTTTGTTTCTTAATCTTTTTGTTGGGATTGTTTAAGAACTCTCTCAGATATCGGATTGGGACACATGGCCCTCACTGCAAGGCAGAAGACAACAGTGGTGGGAGTTTCTTGCTCTCTCAGCTCAGCTCAGGCCCCATTTGGGACTTGGTGAGTGTGTTTGTCTCCTGTCCTGGAGGCTCCTTCTGTGGGTCCCACCCTGTGACACAAATGGCTGTTGTTCCACCCACCTCGAGTCTGGTTGTCCCCACCCAGGTGGTAACACTCCCCAGGCCAGTGGCAGATGCACTGGGCAGCAACAGTCATTTGTGTGACAGGACAGTCTCCAATTCATAACGGGAACTACAGTGAAAGGTAGCTCAGGTCTTGACCACTTTTTCCTCACCCATCAGTCTAGGTTTATAAATAACTAAAGACTAGCTTTGGAGATGTGGTGCTCTTTGAAGTTCTTCTAATATTCCCTGGATCTTGAATTTATAGGGCATACATAGCTTCAACACAATTAAAGTTTTATAACCTGTTTCAAAGATCCTCAAAAAAACATGTAGATGCCTAACTTACAGAGTTCCCCAGAAAGTTTAGAAGGAACAGCATCTAATTTCTGAATATGTGTGGAATTTCTGTGTGCCTTGGGAGATACACAAGACCTGCTCAGACTTGAGGAGTTTTTCCATATCCAGATGAATGTTACAATCCAATTGTAAAGAAACACTGAAAGATATCAAATTCAAAGTTTAACCTGATATAGAGTGCTTTTTCTGTGTGTTTTGTTTTCTGAGACTGTGAATTTTGGGAGATGTAGACAAAAGGTAACAGAGAAAGATTTAAACTTTGGAAATATAAACCACATATCCACTTAAATAATATCTTAGATGACCAAGTTTCTTATTTGTGTGAGTTCTTAACAATCAAAATTAAGGTTTTAACTTCAACTAATTTTTGTTACTAGTTAGCTAATATACATGTCTACAACTCTTTAGAGTTGTCAATATATTGACAGCAATGTTGTTTTGGTAACTTCTATAACTCTATAAAGAAAATAATTATGCTTCAATTGCCAGAGTATTTTTTGTTAGATGGCCTTAGTATAATTTATTTTCTTGTTTCAAATGTTAACTGAACACAGGTAGTATTTAGATTAATTTTCATTCTCCATTGAAATTATTTCATTTGTTTTATTTAAAATATATTTTTAAAACCATTTCTTTAACTTCAGAAATTATATGTGTGTATATATATATATATCTCTTCATCTTTCTGGGTTTAACATTCCAGAGATTAGAAAATTTAATGCACACTTTGAAAAAAAAAAAAAAAAAAAGCAACATAAAGATCAGATTATATGCATTTTTTTTTGGATTTTTTGTTCATTAGGGTCCATCAGATGCTTTTATCTGAGAACACAGCTGGAGAATGTAATCTTAAAGCCCATATTTTGCATAATAGTCTAATGATAGAAATTTTCTTCTAAGTACTTCTTACATTTCTACCTACATTTTTCAATGTCCAAAAGCCATCTGAAGTTAAGTAGGCTGTTCCTGGGAGAAAAGAGACTTCTATGTTCAGCCAAATAGTGTGAATTTCATACCATCAACTGGATATCCTAATGACTTTGTCCTTTCTCTTCTAGAAGGAGACACCTGAATGAATTTCTGGATCTAGGTTTGAATGAAGTCTGAAAAAATAATTTGAAGCTACTTTGTTGGACAAGAATCCAGTAGATTTCAAACAGAATATAGAGAGAACAGATCCAGCTGTATAGTGATATTTAGAGTTATGTAACCAGATAGTGAAGGGAAATAGTATTTTTTGAAGTAAGTGCAAATAAGGTTGATAGAAGTGAATAAAGAAACCCTTTATTCTTGACATGTAGAATGTCTCTATTGCATACACTAGGACTATCAAGAAAATCATAAAGCACATGTAAGAAAGTGATGCTAGAAATTATTATCAACATGAAAATTGTGTTGTTACTCAGTTTCTTCCAGAGCTATATTTTTTTCACAATACTGGGAGATTAAAAGTATTAGTGTTCTAAAATTTCAAATCTGTGAGATACCGTAGATTTTTTTTTTTTTTTTACTGCAACTTGACTCTAGACAAAAAAGTATTTACATTATTTACCTGATACTTTAATGTTAGCATTAATGTTTCAAATTAAATACCTTTTTGATTTAATGAAGATTGTAATTTCTATACTTTGTCCTACAAGTTCATCAGATATATATGTTGAAGTCAGATGCTACTGTATTACTTTGTACAGCTGAGCAACATGTATCTCACTTAATGTAAATAAAAAAGCTTCTGTGTCTACTTAATCATGTTTCCAGTTACTGTATGTTGGTACAATACTGCAAGTTTTTCTGAGAAATAAGAGACTATCAGTAAAATTTTCATCTTTTTTGAAGTCAGTAGAAGAACTCCAGTTGACTTAATCAGATTACAAATTTCACTCTACCTGTCATTTTTTCCTGATACAATTCAGTGGCAATGTTAGCACAACATAAGGGAATCTGAACTGAATGATATAATTCAGGATTTTTTATTTTTCATGAAAAAAGTCAGAAAATTATATAAATCAGGAAACGTCTTTATTGTGAGGGTGAGCAAGTACTGCAGGATGCCCAGAGAGTTTGTGGAGTCTCCATCCTTGGAGATATTCAAAATCTGTCTAGACGTGTCCTGGGCAATGGCCTCTAGATGATCCTGTCTGAACAGGGATGGGTTTGGACCAAATGACCTCCAGAAGTTCCTTTCAGCTTCAATCATTTCATGATTCTTGATTCATGATAATTCATGGATGGCTTCGCAGTTATGAAATTTAATCTCTACTTTATGTAGTATCTAATTGTTGCTAAGGTGTTTAAATTCCCTTATTGTTCTTGTCTATACAGTTTTTTTCTAAGATGTGGTATTTAGACATCTGTGGCCTAAGATCATCTGAGTCAAGAAAGGTGTATCCTGGTGAGTCTGATCCAAGAGTACACATCTATGCTTATGTAGCACATTACAAAAAACATTGAATTCAATATGAAGTTCAAGAAGCTAGTGAAATGTAATTAAAATTTGTCTGAGTAAATTATTGTGTACTTCTCATTTTATACTGTTTTGTCAGAACTATGTTGTAAGTCTGATAATGTCCCAGGGATAATGATGTTATAATTAATAGACATTAATAGCAGGTAGTTATAAAAATATAGCATAGATATCTTCCAATAGACCATTATGTTCATAAGCTATTCAGTGCCCCTATTCCAAGAATTTATGTATGACTAGTTTGAGCTAACATATAACTAGTTATGTTATCAGAAAACTACATCTTGAAGGTTAGTGAATAAACATATGGACCTGTAGCCAGACTGCCAAGAGTCTGAGCACATTAATAAAGCAATTAAAACTGCAGGCCTAGAATGATACCAGAAAGTCTACAGATATATAATACAAATAACCAACTACTAGTCACTAAGAAAATCCAGAGACATCCAAATTATTATGGCCTTGAGAGCCAGGTAGGACTAGTTCTGAGGCACAACATGAAAATGTATATAATTGTGTACCAAACCTATTGCATCTGTCCATAGTTGATTATATAGGCAGAGGTGTCCTTAAATTGTACTAAGACTACAGTGAACCAACTAGCTGCACAGGCACCAGGCTTCATAACTGGGCATGTGTGATCATTCTCATGCCTCATACTGTCAAATAGGTACATAAGTTTGGTCTTGTAGCCCACTCCTAAAACTTGTCTGTAATTTGAATAGAACATCAAGAACACTCACTCCAGAGCTAATGACAGTGTTCTCTTTACTTTGAAGTCATTGAGACTGCCTTCTGACACAATCACAGGAGTCAACTAAGCATATTAAAAGAAAAAAAAAAAAATAAATTCCAGCTTGTTATAATTCGTTCTGTTGAAGGTAGACTGTTGATTTTGCACAGATCTCCCCTTTTTAGTATCTGTTGGCTTCTTCCACTTCTTTGTGTGCGTTTCGCGACTCCTGGAATATTAACAGCCTATTTTCTTTGAAGAAAAAGAAATTTACACACATAAAGTTTTCCACGTTTGGAGTCGAATCTTTAGTAATATGTACCAGTGGAAAAGACTAATTCATGAAGACACTTAGCTTGGATTTTAATATTGCCAAAGAGGTAATTTCAAAGGCTTTGGGAATAATCTGTTGTATTAACAGAAGGAATGAAACGTAATACATATAGAAGGAATATTTGCAGAAAAGAATTCTAAAAGCAGTTCAGAAGATGCCTTATACTAATCAACAATGCAAATGTAAAACAGATGCTTGGGAAACCATTGGGGGTTTTATTTTTGTTTTGGTTTGCCTGCAATGAGAGCTTTATAAGTGGATTAAAGTTTTAAAAGAACTTCAGTTTTGAAAGGCTGTGATGGAGTGAGTTGAATATTGTGAATTTTGCTGTTCTTTTTAATTATTTTGTTACTGTCTTTGTCATTCTCTAAATGTTCCAGTGCATATATAAAATATGTTTATGTTATTTTGGAAGGAAAATAAAGTTTCTATTCCTCATGTCACAAAAATAATTTATTTAAAATATATAAAGATGTCACCTAAATTCTGATCATGAAGATCTAGGGCTTATTCTAACTGTGATCATTTATCAAATCCATGATTATTTTTTATAAAAAGTAAAAAGATTTATTTTCCTTTTCTTTAAAATGCATTAGCAATCAAGATTCATCAAAATGTATGGCTGAATTCCTTAAGGGAGAGTGTTTTGTTTTAATCTGAGTACTAGGAATTGAGCTTTTCAATGAATATTGAGGCTGCCATCTTCAAGTTAGGCACTGTGTTCTGAGAACTGAATTGAAAAATTCTGGTTTAGTACTTATGTTTCTTACAATTGAATCTGAAGAAAAAGGTCTTGTAAAATAGAATTCAAAGCTTGGGGCTGGGGAGGGAAAGCACTTAAGACTAAGACAGAAAATAGGAGAGTTGAATAATATTAGGATCTCACACTCCATGTAGAGAAACCTGATGCATGGAGTTTTAAAATAAGAAGCTTCATGATACTTCATGCCTTGAATCATCTCTGCATGAGAAACCTAGGTCACAAATTTGAGTATAGGAGCATGAATTCCACTTTTATTCTAGAAGATGACATGTGAGAGAGGAAATCACACTTCATCCATACATGATAATATTTGTCAAGGTGTTGTGGTTTAAGCCCTGCCGGGACCGGAGACCACATTGCCGTTGCCCCTCCCACACCCTCAGCTGGTCAGGCTGGAAGTGAGGCACAAACCCCGGGTTAAAATAAGAAGAAATTTAATACAACAGTGTGATAAACAATCTGAACAACAGTGGCAATGATAACAACAATAAACAGCAATAACAGTGACAAGACAAAAGATATACAGAGAAATACCGCAATGGTCATGGAACAAAGCCGCCGTGTGCTCCCGCCACCAAAAGCCACCAAGGAAAAAGTTTCCTGCCCTGGACCTGACGTCAGCATGGTATGAATAACCCAGCTGGAGATCCCTTCCACCTCTCTCTCTGATGGGGAAACTTAATCCTATCCTAGCTGAACCAGGACACAAGGAATTAGAAACTGTTCCAGGTCTGAAAGTTTTCAGAACTAATTTGGTATTGATTTGTTTAAGACACATTATTTTATAAAGGTAGTGTTAATAATTGATACCAAGTAAGGATTAACCATTGTCATACTATATTGTTAACGAATGCTGGTCAAGCCAGTGTTCTTTTGAAGGTTAAAACAGATCTCATTTGAAGTCTTTTAAACATTTTCATCAGAATTATCTCTAATTCCCTAGCTGATTTATACATATATAAATACATATTTAGTTGAAATAAGGGTTTTCTTATTTGCTCAATTCATTGACAGTCACCTATTGTCCAAATACATAGAAGTGATCATGCAAGCAATGTCAAATCTCAATAGTGGCTAATTTCTCAATACAGTGTCTCTACTAATATCTCTTCTGAGCTATGGAGAAGGTGCTTTACCCATGTCGTCCTGTCATTTTATTGTAGTCTGTTTTATTAATGCTACTTTGTATCATTATCTCTATACATTTCACACTTCTGACAAGACTCTAGTTAGTCAGAACGTTGAGGTTGTTTGACCTACATTTTTTTATTTCTTTCTATATTTTCATAGCAAATTTATCAGACAGGTTAAAAATACTAGAGTATTTAAACACAGATTTGAGTAAAATATAAACAGAAATACATCAATTTTAAATTTAAAAATCTCAGAGTCACTAGGTAAAACAGTATGGAAAGAAAAAATTTATAAAATATCCTCCATTTATCCAAGACATCATACTAGGTTGGAACTTTCTTCCAGTTCTGATTTTATTCAATTCAATGATTGTATCATTACCATAGTCTACTTTTATCCTTAGGACACAATTATTTTAGTAATTTTTGAGTACAGGCTGTGCATGTTCCCTGACTCTCTTTGTAACATCTTCAGGTTCAGTTTACTACTCTTGTCTGAGATTCTTCATCCTGCCACATTTTGCAGTTACTGGAAACTGCTCTACTTAAGGATACACAAGATTTCTCCAGGAAATGAACAATCTCCTGTTCTTCAAGGTACTCATTCCTTCTACTGTCTGTCATTTTAAAGGAAAACAGCATAGAAAAAAAAAAAAAAAAAAAAAAAAAAGTAAAGAATACTCAAACCATACAGTCCACCACAATTCTAGTCTATTGTAGTCATTCTATTATTTCTCCTTGAAAATGGAAATGTACACATACATGTCCTATGCTGTTGTCCAGTTTTCTCTGTTTCGTCCTCTTTCATACTATGATTAAGTTGCTTTTTAAATTTTCTTCTCTGCATTAATATCTAAAAATTTTAGCTCTATCTTACTGACCACACTTAATTCTCCGGCTGTGTTAAGCAGTCTTTTCAATCTGAATATTTTTTCAATCAATATTAGTACTTTCTCTTAGTACTCCTTCTGCTGGCTCTGTGACATTCCTTTTGAACTGGTATATTTTGCAATTTACATAAAAAATAGTTTTTAAAGAAAATTTGAAAAATTGCACTTCATCCAAGTTAAGCAGTCATCTCATTTTAAATGCTTGGCTTGTAATGTCTAACATTATTTCATTCATATCAATAGGGTGAAATCAGAAAGCCTACCATTTCGTTACATTAATATTACATAGCGTTAAAAGCATGTTCCCAGAGCTCTTTCCATTCAGTTGAAGGCTGACTGACCTTTCACCATGGTGTTCACCCCTCTAATTGTAATTGACAGAACAATTTCCTTGTTTCCATTATGTCACAGAAGACTAGGTATGGGCAATTTGTTACTTGAAACATGATTGGAACACCTTTAATTGTAATTGACAAGAGAGCCTTAGTAAAATTTATCCCAGTGAAATAGTTTGGGCAGATACATTTTTTATGATAGTGGCAAGCACTCATGACATGCACACACACACAAAAATAAATTTTAAAAAGATTCCCTAAGATTTCATACATCATAAAGTATCTGGATAACCCTGTAGCTTGAGCTCTAAAACTTAGTTGATCAAGATTAATTCAGTTAAATGCATTTTGTATTAACATATGGCAACAGAGAGACACAGACTTCCTCTTTTGGTTGCTAAGTTTAATTTCAAGGATGTATTCTGATAAGCATATATAATATTTTAATGCAGTAAATTCAATATTTAGTAAGCTTTTGAAGTAATTTTTATATATCAGTTCAAATTATGACAGAATGAAGAAGTATGTTAATGTTCAAAAAAATTTAAAAACTTCATTTTGGAAATAAAGAGTTCTGGTCCCATCATTGTGGTCTTGTCACAGTGTAAGACCTATTCGATACTGGGAAGACTGAATGGGCTCAATACCAAAACAGTTCTATATTTCATTTTAAGGAGTGACATGCCCTCCTTCCTACAGGGGAGGCAATGTGGCCTAGGAGAAAATATCAAGCCAGTCTTCACAGGAGGCACGGATACATGGTGCATAGTCCTGTGTCTGGGCCATGGGGTCCCCTCTGTTATGCCTTAGTCACTCCTGAAGTCTCTCTGGGATTGCGTCTGTATGGGAGCTTGTCTAGGGTTTCTCTCAGGGTCTCAAGCAACTTGAGACACAGACAATTATAGGACTGGTTAGGTCTCAGCTCATCGAGATTCCCATGGTCCTGAACAACTGGCTGCCACTGTTGCAGTAACTCACAGCCTGCCCCTCTTGAAGATTCTCTGGACAGGTCAATTACCCTTAAATTATTGCCATATTCTTGTCTATTCTTTTTTAACTAAAGTTTAAGAAACACCAACTGTGGCCAGCTGCCACAAGGCTTAACTTACTTAAATTGGAAAAAAAAAAAAAAATATCAGTCTGATTTTCTACTTTTTTTCTGCTTTGCCTGTAGGACACTAGTGTGATTAAACTTTTCTAAAAGCATTTTTTCCCCCTGCTATATCTTTACAAAAAAAAAAAAAAAAAAAAAAAAAAAAAAAATCTTAAGCCTTTATACCACAACTGTCACACATAATTTGTTTCTATTGTGCTGACCTTCTGTCTTTGCTTCACATCTTGAAAAAATTCATGCTACCTTAATTAATTGAGTAGTGCAATATTTATTAAAAATATAAAAAACATTGTAAATATCACAATCTGACATTACATATAAGATTTTCTCTTTTCAAGGGCACTTCATAGAACAAAAACAAAACCAAAACCAAACAATAATAAAAAACCTTTAGGAAAACATATAGCTCCTTGATCCTGTGGTCATTCCTTGCCCTCGCATCCTTTGGAATGATTGTTAGTCAACTCTGGATTGTGATACTGGCAAACGTTCCTCAGAGGACATTGATGAGGACCTATTTTATAGTGTGGGACCTAAGCACAACAATAATGTTATGGAATAAATGATGGAGATTGTACTGAGTCTGGCTAGGATGGAGTTAACTTTCTTAATAGCAGCTTGTTTGGTACTGTGGTATTGATTTGTGGCTAAAACAGTGATTTATTTATTGCTGAACAGTTCTTGCAAAATGTCAAGGTTTTATCTTTTTTTTACTTTGCCCACTCAGAGAGTAAGATAGGGGTAGAAAAGAAGCTGAGAGGAGACAGAGCTGGGACAGTTGACTCCAAATGACAAAAGGGATATCACATACCATATGATAGTATGATCAGAAACAAACAAAAAAAGTGGGGTTTTTGTTTTTCAAGGTGACCATTGCTCAGACTGCTCGAGCATGGGTCTTCTTGTGGCAGATGGTGAATAATTTTTACATCACTTCTTAGTTTGTTTTTGGGGTTTTGTTTTGTTGTGTTTGTTTGGTTTTTTTTTTAATTATTATTTTTGTTTTTATTTTCTCTTTATTTCACATATTAAACTCTTTTTGCCTAAACCCATGAGTTTTCTTGCTTTTGCTCCTTTTGTGTCATGGACCCTGCTTGGCAGTGGGCCAAGGTCATTCAAACACAGTAGTATTGTGAATCATTTTGAAAAATATAAAGAAATTTAAACTTCTGTGGCACATGGTCCAATTGCTTCAGCTCCTGCTTCATGAATCATCATACTAGAGGAGTTTACTGTATAGAAATACTGTTCTGATAATTCATAAATTGTGTGGGTTTGAAACATCAGGTATTCATGAATTTAAATATTCAATGCTATTATTTCTAATGGGAATATAAGAGTAATTTGAATTTTGACCCTGATATATTTTATTATATCCTTAACTCTACTGAGGTAGAGGAGAAATAGATATAATCTTGAATTAGCCTTCTGTAAATGATCTTTAATATATAAATGTCACTGAAAGAAACTTTTGTTACAAGACTTGTTCCTCTTTTTTTTTTTTTATTCACCAAATAAAGATAACAAGCACATCCATTAAAATCAAACAACTCCCAGTTGAAGTTATCACAATAAATTTCATAGTTTTAGCTTATGTATTATGCAGTGTTACAATGAAACATTCTGCATTAAGTAAAGCATTGACAGTAGGTCAAGGGAGATGATCCTTCCCCTTTGTTCAGCACTGGTGAGGTCACACCTGAAGGACTGTGCCAAGGTCTGGGCTCCTCAGTGCAAGAGAGACATTGACATACTGGAGAGAGTCCAGAGGATATTCACAGAGATGATTAAGGACCAGGAATATCTCCTATATGAGAAGAGGATGAGAGATCTAAGATTCTTTAGCCCAGAGAAGACAAGATTCATGGGGAAACTCATGAGTACATGTAATTATCTGAAGGGAGGCTGCAAAGACAATGGAGACATGCTTTCAGTGGTGCCCAGTGACAGGACAGGGAGGAAATGGGCAAAACCTGAAACTCAGGAGGTTCTTTCTGAACATCAGGAAACACTTTTTTTTACTGTGAGAGTGAGTGAGCGTGGGAACAGTTTGCCGAGAGAAGTTGTGTGGTCTTCCCCTTGGAGATACTAAAAAGTCTTCCAGACACGATCTTGGGCAACCTGCTCTAGGTGGCCCTGCTAGAGCAGATGGAGTTGGACAAGATGATCTCCAAAGGTGTCTTCCAACCTCAACTCTTCTGTGATTCTGTGAAATATATTGAAGTCACATTATATAAAATATTTTTGCAAAAATAATAGTAAGTTGACATGAACAATAGCTCTAAGTTCAACCCCATCCTACTTGAAATAACACATATTCTCAACCTTAGTATTTAATGCTACGATCACATGACATTATTTTCACAATTCCCATGTCATTAATGCATAGGATGAATACTGCTCCTGGAATGTAGTGCTGTTGCATATTGAGTTACTTTCTTTTCTGTAATATATCTGTCACCTTTCTCACAGATTTAAAAAAAAAAAAAAAAAAAAAAAAAAAAAAAAAGGAAAAGAAAGAATGTCCTTCTTCTTAAGAAGACTAAATTAGACCCTGAATAAATAAATATAATCATTTTGTTAAACAAAGTTCTTTTATAAGGCTGGTCAATCAACTTTTTCATAAAGACTCACTAATTGCGTATCATTTATAATGTGAATATCCAGTAGAAGACACCGAGAGTCAAATTTACAGATATGGTGATGTCTCACAACTGTCACTAAATTTAATTAGTGATATACTTTTAACATGTGAATATCTATGTGAAAATTCTACATGACCAGAAAAAAATCAGAGCTTCTCTGCTTCGAGTTTGGCACTGGGATCAGTGGACATCTAATGGCTGTATGATATGAGCCTCACTCTCTGAGGCTCTTACTGTACAGATGACGACTAGGACTAAGTTTCACAAATATGTTTTTATGATCAATTCAACATTCAGATGCTATGTTCAGAATACCTAGGAGATTAATTATTAGGAGAATAATTAATTATTTGGAGGTTGAGACATATTTTTTGGAGATTAATCATTTTACAGTAAATGAAAAATTTGGATGGCACATAAAGAATGATCCTTGGAGCCATCTGAGAAGAATAAAGGGAAATACAAAGAAATTTTAGTTCACTGAATATAGCTTGGGTGTGGGTAAAAACCAGTGTGGAGTCATGTAATTAAAAACTGAATCATAATGTATGTGTAAGAGGGCATCAAATAAGCTACTTGAGTTTAATTCCATCATTTCATGAATGCTAAGTGCATCTACAGTGCATAATATCACAAAATGCTAGGTACTGCAATTGCTAAGTATCTGAAATTGCAAAATTTCACAGTTCAAAAATTACAGAGATTTAAAAACCCAAATGTTAAGGAAAAAATATACTTGATGTTGATTTATTATTCTTTTTTCCCCGATTTGTGATTTCAAAACAAAATGTAAGTTCTGATTGGGTTTTGATTTTTAAAGTTATTCACTAAGCCTATTGTATCAAAATGGGAGAACTGGATAACAGGCATAATCAACATTTATATTTGAATTGTATGGGCTATCAGCTAGACAGAAACACCTGCAGTGTTTCTTGAGGTTTTCATTCTTTTGGGGTTTTTTAGAGTGATCTGCTTCCTGTAAGGACAATGTGTAGATTTTATTTTCAAGATAGGATAAGGAAGTCCTAACTAGGGGATTCTAAAAGTTTTATAATTTTTAATAGTGCTTTCTGCAACACAAAGGCAACAGTTCTGGTTTTATGCCATCCTGCATAGTCTTAAATATTTCACAGTGAAAAAGTTATGGCAAAGAAGAAAAGATCTTTTTGGCTCTTGTAATAGTTTGTATGTCCTATAAGGAAGTAGATTACGTTTCTCTGAAGACTATATTATACTTTCATTGTCTCAGTGGCCTGTGAGATGAACTTCTAGATTGAGTTTTAAAAAAAAATTTTATATTTGATCCATAAGAGATTTTTTCTATAACTAATACAATGCATATCTATCATAAACAAACTGATAGACACTATCTTATAATAAATAATAATATTCTGAATACTTGCTTTAACACATAAAGCAATTCTTTGTTCAAGTGATCTACTGCTCTAAGTGTTACAAAATGAAATCACTTTCCTAAGTGAAAGAATTGTATCGATAAAAAACAAGCTATAGGCCATATCTTTGTAGATTTTGGAAAAGATGTCTTCTGACAAAGACAGTTCAAAGAATAGGAATAAAGGCTTCTTTGGATGTTTGATCCTACCAATGTGTCCCTAATGCTTCATGTCTTCAAAGTGCCTGGAGGAAGTCCAAAGACCTGTAATTAAAGGAATGTTCTAAGTCAGTCATGAGGAAATGGATTTGATGGATGCACCAGGACGCATGTAACCAGCACCTCTTAATTGTGATGATATGTCACAATTTACTCTTCCGACCTTTACAAGTGATGTGAGACATTCTAATTTTGTTCTGCCTCGAAGCAGTTTCATTTAGCCAATAAATTCCATGAGACTCTCTATCGTAAGGCTCAAATTGAATCTTAATTACCAAGCTGATCTGATAGATGACAAAATTTCAACTTTTCTGAAGTGTCAAATAGTATGTGATACTCTACTCTGAATTCTACATGTTGGGAAATCCCTTAAAGCTCAATTATAGCTTGACTTTTGAGTAACTCACCCTTTTGCTCTGGCACTATAATCATAAGTTTCATGGTATATACTTACTGGAAATAATATTAAAATGCTGGTTCAATCAGTCATAGCCTTTCTTTTCTCTCTTCTGATCTTCATTCTTTCTGTGCATGTAAGCAAATGTTAACATGAATACTAATCAACAATTACAAAATGTGTTTTCCTCCAGTGATAAATATATATATATATATATATTTTTAAAAACTATACACTAATTATTGAAGTTCATTTATCACTAGAACAGTGCAGAGTAAGTAAGAGCTTTCAAAGAGTGTTATATTTAACACAAAGTAAAAATAAACAAGCATATGGTACTATGCATTTTAGATAATTTTTCTGTATATTAGGATTAATTTATATAAGATCCTGGTTCTGTTCTTTGGAGATTTAGATGATCGTCTCCTTTTCCATTTGTATTCCTTCTGTTCTTTTAATTTATCTGTTACTCTGTAAGCACCTAAATGTCATGAAAAAAAAAAAAAAAACCAAACAAAAAAACCCACAAAAACAAACTTCTTGCATCTTGTCAGGGACTTCATTATATGCAGTAGAGACAGTCAACCCTTACTTTGCATTCCTTTTCACTTGTTTCACTGGTCTTCAGATAATTTATTTTAATTCTAGTTTTTGTAACACTAAATTAGTTCAAGATAAGTAATGTATTTTTTTGTTAAGATTTCTGATGTTTATTACTTTTCTTCCCTTAAAATATCATCTGACAGAAGTATCTTGGGGACATCATTACCATCTAAATAACAGTGCCTTCTGCTGATTCTTTAAAATATTTCTTATTTATGATATGCTGCATAAGACTTTAAGAATCTTTATCTATAACTGTAGTTATATTTGAGCTGTATAAAGAAGAATTGTTGAAATATAAGTATATAATAACAGGCAATTGCTGAAAGCAACAAAATAAATGAGGCAATTTTGCATAATAAGGGAAAGTTACAGTAGATCAAATTTCTTCCCCTGGAGAGATGGTCTTTGCTTTATAGAAGAAGCTTAAAATTGTGCTGATTTTCAGTTGTGACCAATACCATTTTGAGTTTATGTTTGTTGTAATATCTGCTGTTGTCACTAGCAATTTTCATAGTTTTTAATTAAAAATCCCACACAAACAACTAATGCCTTGAAATTTTATTTACTTTGTAACTTTGTTATAATTTGTTGTTCACTATTAATAATCTTCTTTGGATCTGAGTTAGTATTTTGTTCTCAAGAATGTCTTCACATTCTCCAAATTAAGAATATGCTGTGGTCTTCATTATCTTGTCAAAAATCCATTGGGTTTTATCATTTGAGCATAAATCTAACCCTTAGCACAATAATCTTGAAGGTATCCCTGGGAACCACCATTGATTCCATAAACTGAAATATTGCTATATCTTTGCTATAGACTTCTAGCTGCATTTCAGTCCATATGAGATTATCTGCATACATGTAACAGAAATTAATTTTGACTCTTTGCCACTTCAGAGAGAGAAGGCCTTTATAATGCTTGGGCATTTGAATTATGACTTACTAAAGCCAGAACTACAACCTTCAGTTGTCTTCTGCTGTTCTCCAGAGATCTGAAGTCATCCAAGGCACTCAAAAGCACCGTTTTCAACTGTCTCAACCATTAAGAGGAATTATTCCTCTGCTTGGTCTTATCATGGTCATGCATGTTGCTCTACAATTTTTCTTCTCTGAACAACAGGTATTTCACTCTGATTCACAGCACATACACCTATATTGTCTGTTCAGATCACACACATTGCATTCCTGAATCTAATTCTACTGGTTATTAACACTAAAGCTTGACAATGGTTGCCTTATTGCAGGGGCTGCCCAGTTTCCCAGTATGGACAGAACCACGTGTGTGAAATTCTTTGGCTAAATGTCCAGCTTTTAGATAAACATCAAAAGCAATTAAAAAAGCCTCTTTTCTGTTTTAAAGTTTTCTGCAGTTTAATGGTATTAGATATATGGTTAGCTATGCTGTGTACTTTGAAAAGCAATTTCCCTTTTAAAAAAAATAATTTATTTTTCTGATGCAGAACAGAGGTTCCATGGCAACAAGTTTGAAGCAGAAAATGTATAGGCAGAAAACACAGATGGTCTGGTTTCAGAAAGTCTCAAGATTAATACGTAGAAGAACAGCATGTGTAAAGCAGGGCCTAAAGAATTTTACTTAATTTAAAACAGCATATAAACATGCAAGCAGTCTTTCAAATATCAGGGGATCAACTTGCATTCAACAAAACATGTTTCACAATTTGACTGTAAAGATTTTTTTACGGAGTTATTAAGTAAACACATAAATACTTCTAATGTCTCTACCTGAATGCAAAATACTAGCTGAAAAGAGGCTTGAAATCCCCGTCTCACTGAAATCAGAGATGCATTTTTTTTTCCAAGCACAAATACAGGTTAGGCAAAGACTGAATTGAAAGCAGCTTTGCGGAGAAGGGCTTGAGGGTATTATGGGATGGAAAACCGATTATGAGCCAGCAGTGCATGTTTACAGCCCCAAAAGCCAACTGTATTCTGGGCCTCACCAAGGGCAGTGTAGCTAGCAGGTTGAGGGATGTGATTCTCCTCCTCTGCTCTGCTCTGCTCTTGTGAGACCCCACCTGGAGTGCTGTGTTCAGCTCTGGGGCACCCAACATAAGAAGGACATGGAACTGCCGGAGCAGGCCCGGAGGAGATCACGCAGATGATCAGGGGGCTGAAACACTTCCCTTATGAGGACAGGCTGAGAGAGTCGAGGTTGTTCAGCCTAGAGAAAAGAAGACTCTGGGGACACCTTATAGCAGCCTTCCAGTACTTAAAGGGGGTCTACAGGGAAGATGTGGAGGGACTCTTTATCAGGGAATGTAGTGATAGGACAAGGGTTTAAAATGAAAGATGGAAGACTTAGATTTGATATAAGGAAGAAATTCTGTACTGTGAGGGTAGTGAGACACTATAACAGGTTTTCCAGAGAGGCTGTGTCTGCCCTCTCCCTGGCAGTGTTCAAGGCCAGGTTGGATGGGGTTTCGAGCAATCTGACCTAGTAGAAGGTGTCCCTGCCCATGGCACGTGGGTTGGAACCAGATGATTTTCAAGGTCCCTTCCAACCCAAACCATTCTATGATTCTATGATTTTGTGATTTATCATCATTGTTCTGTAAGAGGAAGATGAGCAAGACTTGCTGTTAACTAAATACACCTGAAGTCTCAAACATTTCTAATTTTTCTCTCACATGTGTCTGTTTCTTCCTTGTTGTTCTATTTTTCATTTATCTCATTCAGTTTCTAGTAATTTGGTCTGTCTTAACTAGCAAAGATTGTCTTTTTTTTACAATATTGTTGTAAGCACATGATAAGGGCAGCATTTCACAGCACTGTTATACACAGTCTGACTCTTGTGCAAGTTATCAATGTCTCAGATGTAGGATAAGACTCATCAGTCTACATTCTGTACCAGTCTTTTTCCATTATCAAATAACAGTTTGTGTCAAAGAGTTTTCTGGGAAATAATAAGAGGAAACAATTTCTAGGAAAGAGTAAGAGGAACAAAACTATGTGTGTGTGTGTGTGTGTGTGTATGTGTGTGTATATATATATATATATATATATATATATATAACATCTCAACATATATGCATGTTGCTAGATTATTTATTATTCCCCAGAATGGAAAATGGTTAATGAAACCTTTAACAATTATTTATTGTCAAATTAAATTTTATCCTTATTGTGGTGGGTTGACACAAGCAAAGATCCAAGCACCCACACGGATGCTTGCTCAATACCTCTTTCCCAGCAAGACAGGGAAGAGGATAGGAAAACAAGTGAGAAAACTCATGGGTTGAGACAAAGACAGCTAATGGATGAAGGAAAGAATAAAAAAGAAAGTGACACACAAGCAATCACTCACTGACTCCCACAAGTAGATTGATGCCCAGACAGCCTCTGAGCAATGCCTAAGTTGGGAGACAACTCCCTGCCCCTACTCCTCCCCTTCCCAAGACTCTCCTTTGATTTAGGTTTTATTGCTGACCATGACTTTATATGTTATGGAATATCCCTTTGGATAATTCAGGTCGGGTGTCCTGGCTCTGTCCCCTTCTAGCTTCTTGTACAGTCCCAGCCTACACTCTAAGAAAATGAGAAAACCTTGATACTGAGCAAGAACTCTTCAGCAATAGCCAAAACATTAGTGTGTTATCAACACCGTTTTAGCCACAAATCCAAAACCACAGTACCATACAGGCTGCCATGAAGAAAGTTCATCCCAACCACTTATAACTAGTTGTCATTGATAGAAAAAAACAAATGGGCTAAAGAATGTTATTGTAGTGAAAATGCTAATTCAGGTTCTGTATTTTCAATAATCTCATTCCTCTCCCTTCCAAATCTCTGATAAGAAGATTTTATTAATGATATTTTATTATAAAGAACATACAGCCTATATTTTTATATCCAAATTTCGTGTCTCAGTTAATGAGGTAATTGTCTACACATATGTGTGGTGTAATTTTTGATACTATGAGATACACAGTCTCACCTCTCTGTCAGTACACAAGGGGAATTTGCATTTGGATTCAGTTGGCAAAGGCCACAGTGACTGTGTAATTACTAATAAGTCACAAAATTTAACGAAGAGATGATAAAGTACATTAAGGGTCATCATTTCAAGCTGTGAGTAGCAGATCTGACTTTATCCAAAGTTAATAGATAATCTTATTAAATTTAAATACCTGAAACAGCTATTTGTTTTATTTACATTATCCTTTTGAATTTTCATCTTCAAAACACCTTATTTTTAGAAACTTTGTGTACTGTGGATGTTAGCATTACTTCTTCATTGTTGCTGTCAGACAGTTCTTAGTCCACCCATATAGGCCTTACTTGCCCTGACTTGAAAATATCTTTTGTCCATGGGCCCAGGAGCTTCTTTTAAGCTCAGGGTCTGTACCTCTGTAGGGCCTGTACCTCTGTTGGTAAGTTCATTGCTGCTGCCTGTGCTGTGGACAGTCTTGGCTCCAGCTCATCTCAGGGAAAAATCCTGCTCTCACTGTTCCCTCTCAGTTAAGCAGATCCCCCAAAAAAGAGGACAATTAAGTGAAAAGATTTTAAAAGATTCAAGAAAAGCAAGAAAGTAGAGATTATCAAAGGTAAAAATGGTGTCTTCATAAAAGAAGATCTTGAGACCCACAAGCAACAGAGATACTGCGTGGGAGTTAGCTTTCATGAGCTTAAAGAACTTGTTTCAGTCATCCAAACATAATCATCTAATGATATCTCAAATAACCTCAGACAACTGGAGCACCAACATAGGGATGATGTATATGACCCAGAATCTATGATGGACTCTTACCTTCTTGGAGAAACAGCTGAATATAAGAAGCATAACCTAGAACACATCAATAACCTATGCTTAGACAACTGTATAGACTCTTGGTGTGCACTGTGTAAGTTAATGATATAAATTCCTACAAAACGGGCTAATCAATACACACAGCTGACTCTTTTCACTCTAAAATAAACTATTTTAAAAACAGATGAGTAGCTCTTCATTGATTGTACCGACTATGAGATCCATTCATTTCTCGAACATAGGTGTGTAATGTAATTCGAAATTCCCTAGGTTATCTGGGAAATCTGCATGAGGCTTGCAGTTATGGCAGTATTTATAGGCATCCATGCCCTTCTAAATCAGTAGCTAAATGACAGATGGTTAGGTATAGGAAATCTCAAATGACAGTTGTACTGGGTCTGGCTGAACTGGAATTAGTTTTCCCCTACAGCAGCCCTCACGGTGCTGTGTTTTATGTCGGAAGCTGGCAGGGTGTTGGCAGCACCCTGGTGTTGTGGCTACTGCTGAGCAGTGCTTACACAGCACCAAGGCTTTTTCTGATATTTCCCCCAGTGGGACGGGGTGGGCAAGATCTTGGGAGGGGACACAGCCAGGACAGCTGACCCAAACCGACCAAAGGGATATTCCATACCATATGACGTTTGCTCAGTATAAAGCTGGGAGAAAGGAGGAAGGGGGAGGGGTCACCCTTGGTCCTCCGAAGCAACCACTACGTGTATTGGAGCCCTGATCCTGAGAAGGCCCGACATCGCCTCTCCATGGGAAGTAGAGACTAAATCTGTTTGCTTTTGCTTCCGCGCACGGACTTTTGCTTTGCCTTGTTTATATTAAAACTGCTTTTGTTTAACCCACAAGGGTTAGTTTATCTTCTTTCCCCTCTTTACCCTATTGAGAAAACAAGGGGAAAAAGGGGGGG
>NW_020799091.1:50298732-50313440 GCF_003259725.1 Athene cunicularia | reverse complement strand
TATATATATATATATATATATATATATATATATATATATATATATATATATATATAAAATTTATTTTTTTTCCTATTACTGCCTATTAAGGATTATTCTTACCCTTTTGACCTACAAAGAATAAAACAAGTATTATGGACCTAAAGCTTTTTAATGAACTAGCCCCTAAACTGCAAATTATTATTGCTGCCGTTGTTGTTGTTATTATTATTGCATTTATATGATATTATGTATGCAATAAAAGTATTATTTATATCCAGTGTACGCATTCTTAGTGTTGCATCACGTTGCTTCATTCTGCCATTAAGTGATGCTGAATATTTCAGTAATATTCTGATGGAAGAATATTTTTTCTTCTTGATCTGTTTTAGATTCCACTGGCATTTCTTTGCCTTGGGTGCAACTTGTCAAAAGAAATTGCTCAACACACAGTAACAACTGTAATAGTATGCCTAATGTGCTTCAATTAGCACAATCCAGCAGACTCACCCTGTCACCGCTTAAGGAAACTTGTTACTGAATTTTAGCCCATAACCTTAAAGACTGACCGGAAGTTATTCAAAAGGTCTATTTAGATTTAATTTTTTAAATAATATTTATTTATGCTCATTATTGATCTAGCTTTTGTTTTTCTTTATCTCAGAAATTTTGAAAACAGAAGCCAAAACACAAAACAAAGGAAAGCAACTGATTCCCATCAAAAGACAGTAATGAGTAAATATATTTTTCAGATTTAAATCTTGCTGGATGATATTAGCTTTTACACGCACTCTTGAAATTTGTTTGTACTGAAAGAGGCAAAGAATAAACAGCAGATATAGAAAAGAAATAGAAATAATGAGACTCTCAGTAAAGATTTTGGCATGGTATTTATTGACAGTAACCACTTAGAAGCAAATGCTTATGATCTCAGATGATATTTGAAAATGGATTGTGGAGTAGGAAAGACATTTTGTCTATAGTAATGGTTAATGACAAAGTTTTCATAAAGTAATAATGAAATCTGAAAAACACAAGGCAGGGAATAAAAATGGGTATCTGTATGGGTCAGAAATAAAGAAGGCAGCAAAGCTTTATAACCTGTTTTTCTGTGCAGGTAAGGTACCCTCTGAAATTAACTGAAAAAATCAATGTAATTTGAGAAAAGGTGAATAGCAAAGAGATGTTTATGCTTGCCCATTATGTGATAGGTTTTTATCAGACCAAGCTAGAAAACACCACTATAAAAGACTGGGTGGTCCAGGAGAAATCCCTGCTGTTTGTATCTGACATTTAAATGCCAACTGTCCACCTCCCTACTTAATGCAAGTTGGTGGAGAGCGAGTTCATGGAAAAAAAGTAGTGAAAGAAGGAGCTATGCCAAGAATGAAATACAAGCTGTTCAGACAGTTTACTCTGGAATTTGGCACTACCTCAGTTTTGTGAACATGTATTTCTCCACTAAATTTAAGCATAGCCTAGAGAATTAAAGCCTTTTTATCTAAGATTCAAACTCAAATTATTTTAGCACGACTGATCAATACTGGGATAGAAAATGTTAAATATCTTGAATAGATTAAGCTATCAGTACTCAACTTATTTGCAACTACCAAAACTTGATCTCTACCAAAATTTTGTCTGTCAAGTCTACAGTAAAAAACACTTTCAGTGCCACCCTCTTACATTCTTCCCTAGCTCCTTCCCCCAGAACACTCTGTTCAAGCACATCAAAACAATTTTCTAAACTATTATCAAATGACAGCTACATGTCTCACTACCTATGTGTTCTTGTATTTTATATATTTTTTTTTCAGCTAACTCATTGTAATTATCAACGGCGTCTGCTTTAGGAGTACATTCACCTGTGTCTCCTTCTCTTATATGTGCACATCATTTGTTTTTACTGAACACCTTCTCTAAGTGTCCATAAATCTTTTTTCTGTAAAACCTTTTGGGCTAGGAGTGATGACATCTCACACTTATGTCAGTAAAAGCAAAAGATAAAATACAAATCTTCTGAGATTTCACTTTTTTAACAGCATAAATAGAGGAAACTAAACACTATGGGTGAGTGGGGAATAAATAAGGAAAACCACATGAAAATTCAATACTCAGATGTCATTACTCTAAAGAATTGATATCTAGAAGAGTGGGAAAATGAAAATATATTTAAACTTTTGACTTGTAAAAATAGACAACAAGGTAATCTATTGCAATCTGTACCCTGGAGATTTTGTCCAGAAACTCAAAGAGCCACTTTAGAAGCTGCCAGAATTCTCTTAAAAATTATACTACAGAAGTATGTTCTCTCTTTTGATACCTTGAATGCTAAAGAATATGAAGGTATTAATGTAATGGTAATAGATAAATAATGCTTTCAATTTGCTTATCAGAATAATTATTTCTAGGTGTTAGAAGTAGATAAAACTTATAATTTATTAAGAATAATTCATCCTATACTCCACGGGTTTAACTGTTGGCAAGACTATGTTTACTTTACATACTAAGTGTTTAAAAAATTATCCATTCTCTTCTTTTCATACTGTTGTCTGTGTTCTACAGCCTTCACAGAATTTTCTTCAAAGGACAGAAAACTGAACGCTGCTCCCAATGGGCAGTTGTTGAACTCAGAATCACACACTGCTCCTGTGCCAGCATTATAGATACATGGTACTTCTGAGTATTACCGACATGTTAAAATTTTCATTCCATTACACTACATTTTCTCACAGTTCTATTGCTTGTTTATTTGGGCGACCAGGCAGTCAGGGTAATGAAATAAATGCTATTTTAAGTACATTAACATCTACAAATAAAAGCACAGAATAAGAGCTAAGGGTTTGTTTTGTTTTGTTTTGTTTTGTTTTGTTTTGTTTGATTGATTGATTGGGAGAAATCATAATATTCGAGCAGTAATTGTCTCACAAATATCTAGAATTCCATTTACTTTTATAAAGATGGAAATAAATTCATAAGGAATTTAGGGTTTCATTAGTTGACAACATTTTTTTCTCTAATTAATTGGATCTTCTAAAAAAACCTGGGCTTTGTTTGATTTTTTTCAGTGGTTGTTACGATAATATCATTCTTTCTATGACATTTCCGATATTATAGCAAATCATTTCCAGTAACTGTGTCTTGAAAAATCTGTAGTAAGTAATTTATTTTTTTTTTCACAAAATCTCAAAAGATTCAGTGACTCTTCAAAAGAAAAGTATGGTCTTCTGAATAGAAGTCTCACATATACTCAAAAGATCTCAAGAGGACAGAATGAATATTACTGGAAAAACTTTTACTCAGATAGTGGTGAGTGGATCTTATAGATGGGCTTATGTCAAATATTAGAAAATGTGCAAGTAAATCATCAATGACAAGAGAGAAAGAGCACATCAGGTATAATGAAAACAAAGATAGGAATATGTTTGACAGGAACTCTTGTAATATTTAGATGTCATAGGGAAAAAAAAAAAAAAAAAAAAAAGTCTCCTCTAGGGATGACTGTGATTGATCTTTATTCAGTAAAATTTTCCACCTAGCTTCATATAGTTTTTCCCTATAAATTTATATTCACAGAATCACAGAATCAGAATCATCTAGGCTGGAAAAGACCTTGAAGATCATTAACCTAACACTGACCATTCTCAACTACACAATATTCCTCAGCGCTATGTCAACCTGACTCTTAAACACCTCCAGGGATGGGGACTCCACCACCTCCCTGGGCAGCCCATTCCAACAGCTAACAACCTGTTCTTTCCTTTCTACAGCTAATATAGAATTGTAACAACAGCTAATCTCTCTTTTGGATTGCATGCAACACATAGATTTCTGCCTAAATTATATTTGCAGAAAGTATTAAAATATACCTGATTATAGATAATAAAGATAGTACACCTTGTTCTGAGAATCCCAGCATCTTCAAGTGGTATGAAATTGTTATGTTGGAAAAAAACCAAAACAAAACAAACACCTGAACAGAAAACACCTGAAAAAAAAAAAAAATCAGTACAATCTGGGGATTTTCTAACAGTATTCTACATAAAAATGTATAAATATATCCATACTATAGAAATAAGTAGTAGAGGTAGGAAATGCTAGAACTACTGCATCAGTAGTAAGATCTTAGCATTTACAGAGATCTAGTTTTAGTGAAAACATAGTTACTTCATTCATGAACAATTTTATTACAATAGAGTGAGGTTTTATTTTGAGTCATACCATGATTTACAGTACTGCACTGGTCCACCTGGCACTATTTTCCTTTTGATGATACCCTAATATTTATGAAACACATTTTCAAAGAAGATAACTGGATCCATAGTGTTAATAGCATTATTAAGACATCTTTTGAGTGTGAACAAACTTAACCTTTACAGAAATTGCAGAATGTGGAGATTTACTGTACAGATATGTAAGTTAAAACAATACAAAACAAAACAAAGCCACCAAAACACGAGCTTTCATTAGCTAGTGTAACTCTCTTTAGCTGGTGTAACTCTCTTGGTAATATATTTTGGGTTAGGCTTTCTCACATGCACTGAAGTTTTTCTCCTTCATATAGAATTTATCAAAATATGCATATAAAGTACCTTAAATACTTATAGAAAATTTAGCTCCAAGAAGTATCAATATTACTGAGATATTACTTACCATCAGATGATGGAAATATCAAGAAAATCTAAATAAATTTGAGATCATACAAGCAACTCTGAAATCCCAAACTGTTTTTATTAAAGAAATTTAAGTCAGGTCTGCAAAAATATGAAGTAACCTATGTGGTGAGAAGGTGAAACAATGAGATAAGTAAAATGAAAAAGTAACCACAAGGTAGGTGGAAGAAACATTAAAAAGAAAAATAGTTTTATCTTACCCTCTGTCAGTCATCTGAAGTTAAAGTCACACAGTAGTGACAGTCACTTACTCGTCGCTTTTATTTTTCTCATTCATGTCAGCTCCAAAGTCATTCACAAGAGATTGCAGGAAGACAGTTGTGGGTTTTTTTAATTCTTCATCGTGGCATCAGAGGATTTTGAAAAGACGGAGGTATTTTTTTAATTGTCTGTGCTGCAGAAACTCTCACCTGCACAGTACCTGCCAGTGCAGGTTGTAGGTGACATCCTAGCTCTTAACAGTAGTATATACCAAAAGGCATAGTGACACTGAGAGGCCAAGATACACATGGCTTATGAAGATGTTTAGTAGAACAAAAAAATTGAATGGAACAAAAGGAGATGGAAACATCGTGAGAAAATTTTATTTGTAGAAGAAAGATTGGTACTAAATAAAAAGAAAACCTAAAAGAAATAGACAAACAACAACAAAACCAGAAAAAGCAAATCAGACTGGCTCAGTAGAGGGAATGGAAAGCTGCTAGAGCAAGTAAAAAGGGAATTTTGTCTGTTGCACAGCAAAGAGACCAAGGAATCTTCTATCTTCCCCTTACTGCCATTCTATCAGTGGCTGCAAAGCAAACTTTGATAAATCGCATTGATTATTTTACTGCAAAGACAGACTCATAATGTTCCTGTTCTCCTGTTCACCATTTGATCACATAACTGTCACTCTTACAGTCTGTTTCTGGCATCAGGGTAATTCCTTGGATTTGCTGTGATGCAAAAACTGTGTTCTGTGAGAGCAAATATGGTTGAAAGACATGTTGTGTCTATGTTTAAGCCTGCATTTCCCACAATCACAGAATGGTTGAGGTTGGAAAGGACTTTTGCAGGTCATCTTGTCTGCGCATGCAAACACACACACACACACAGCCCCCCCACACCATTGTTTAAGCACATTCAGCTAGAGCAGACTGCCCAGGACCTTGTCTAGTTGGGTACTGAGTACCTACAAGGATGGAGACTCTACAACCTTTCTGGGTGAAATAGTCCACTGTTTGACCACCCTCACAGTGAGAAAGTGTCTTCTGTTCAGGTGGATTTTTCTGTGTTTTGAATTTGTGTTCATTGTCTCTTGTCACTGGTCACTACAGAGAACAGTCTGACTTCTCTGGTTTTGTTCCCTCCCATCATTTATTTATATACATTGATAAGTTCCCCATGAGACTTCTCTTCTCCAAGATGAAGAATCACAGCTCTCTAAGCTTCTCCTCATTTGAAAGATGATCCAGAAGCTTCAGATGAGCCACTTGAAGGTTTAATGCCTGAATATCATTCGATGCTTGTTTGGAGGATAGTTAGAACTGCCCAACCTCTTTTTTTCTTTTTTCTCTTTTTTTTTTTTTTTTTTGTTTGTTGTTTGTTGGGTTTTTTTGTTTTAAAATCAGACTGATTATTCATTTCCTGTGCTTGAAATACCAAAGATAACACTTGAGAG
Organism: Athene cunicularia; assembly: GCF_003259725.1. NCBI lineage: Eukaryota > Metazoa > Chordata > Aves > Strigiformes > Strigidae > Athene > Athene cunicularia. The sequence continues at coordinate 50,307,131 of NW_020799091.1, read as the reverse complement.
TCTCTAAAGAACTTTGCAACCAGTATTCCTTGAGAACAAAGAACCAAGTCCTGAACATCATCTTGTTACTGAAAGCAACCATAGCATTAAATGAGCTGAGTAGTGAAAATAAACTTTTGTCATTCTCACTATATAGGATTGCAGTTCCCAACATCAGGTAGTTCAAAGTATAAAAACCATCAAGATTTTTAATAAAAAGTCTTCAGTAATTAAAATATAAGATAAACAGCATTTAAACTGAAAATACAAGACACTGAATAGTTCCTTTATGCTACCAAATTTGGAGTGACTTCATTTTCAAAAGAGCTAGAATCAGATATCTAGATATTCAGTATCCTCATCTGAGGCCAGATTTTTCAGTAAAGGTCTGTAACTAGTGAGGAATTTGGTGACAACATGGGAGCATCTGGTTAAAGATGAAGGGGAAAACAAATAAAGTCAATGTTGTTATGGGAGTCTACGACTACCACCCACCCAGGACAATGACACGGATGAATTTTTCTATAAGGAATGAAAGGATACCTCTAGATCAGCTACCTTTGTCCTTATGGGTGATTTTAGCTTCCTAGATATCAACTGGGAATATCATACCGTGGACACAAACATGTCCAGGAAACTCCTGAAGCACGTTGAAGATAATTTCTTGATAGAGGTACTAAGGGAGCTGACTAGGAAAGGTACCCTCCAAGATTTTTTTGTTTGTATAGAGAGATGGACCTGTTGACAAATTGGTGATTGATGGCTGTCTTGGACACAATGACGACAAAGTAGTTGATTTTCAAATAATTTGTGATAGAAGAAAAAAATGCCAGCAAAACTTTGACCCTGAATATGAGGAGAGCAGGCTTTGGGCTGCTGAAGGAGGCAGTTAGTAAGGTGTCACTTCAGTGTCTGGTAAAATTATGGACATTATTCTGGGAATTATTGAGAACTTGAGTGACAATGTAGTCATTTGTCATAGCCAGCACAGGTTCTCAAGAGGAAACTCCTGCTTAACCGACAATTTCTTCTTATGACAAGGTCACTCTGGTTGACAAGGGAAGTGAGTAGATGGGTTTTTTGGGGGATTTTAGCATAGCTTTTGATAATGTCTTTCACAATATCCTTCTGGACCAAATGTCCAGCCTACAGCTAGACAAGTCCATAATACATTGGGTGAACAATTGACAGGTGGTTCAGCCTCAAAAAATTGTAACAAATGGTGTTACATTAAGCTGGTGGCCAGTCACCAGTAGGATTCCCCAGGGCTCAATTTTAGGGTCAGTGCTCTTTAATGTTTCTATACATGATCTGGATTCAGGAATCAAATGTACGTTAAGGAAGTTTCCAGCAGTACTAAATTAGGAGGAGCTGTGGATTCCCACAAGGGTAGAGTGGCCTTACAGAGAAAACTAGATAGACTGAAGAGCTGGGCAGTCACCAACTGTATGAAATTTAACAAGTGTCAGATTCTGGGCCTGAGATGGTGTAATCCTGGTTATACATGCAAACTGGGGGGTGAGAGGCTGGAGAGCAGCCCCACGGAAAGAGATCTGTCAGTTTGCATGGACAGATAGTTGAATATCAGTCAGCAGCATGCCCTGGCAGCCAAAAAGACCAACTGTGTCCTGGGGTGCATCAAGAGCAGCACCGCTAGCCAGCTGAGGGAAGTGAATGTCCCACTTTACACTGCACTGGTACAGCTCCACATTGAGTACTGCAGGTTTGGATGCCTTGATATAAAAAGGACATCAGACTATTAGAGTGTGTCCAGAGGAGGGTGATCAAGAGGTTGGTTTTTTTTCTAATGCTAAATTTCACTACTTACGAGACTTTTCTGTATGTCAAAAATTAAATAAATATAAGATATAAAATGTAAAAACACGAGAAAAAGCTATTAGGAGTGGAATAAAGGACAAATGTAATAGTATAAGAAGGACATAATTCTGTATACAAAACACCTGGAAAATGCTATGGTCTAAACTATTTTAAGATCTTTTGAAAGAATTACAGTGACAATATTTTTTACGACCAAGATACTACTTAAAATTATAACTGGCATGGAGAAGTAATCATTACTTTAGTACAAAAAAATATTTGGAAATGTGCACCCCTGTGCTTTATTGCACAACCAGAGGAAACATATATGGGATCAATGCTGATGTCCTTTGGCTGTAGTGAATGAATGATTTATTAGAAACACACTTATGAGAGGGTGAGAGTCAGAAAGATTATATGTGCCACATGTATCATACTGTAGTTGCACTTCATCTACTTCATCTTACTGTGCAGTTTATAACTGTAAACTGATGAAGAGTGTTGTAAAGAGTTGCCGTAAAAAAAAAAAAAAAAAAAAAAAAAAAAACCCAGATTTTGCTATCAAACTAGTGTAAGAATAGAGAAATAAATCACAGAATATGTAATTCATTAAGTCAGTGACAATCCAAATCAGTGAAAATATCCATTCAGTTATATTCTATGGCATCATAGTAAAAAAAACACAAACAAACAAACAAAACCAAACCTAAAAATGTTTAAAAACCTGAACTAAATAAAAATAGGTAGATATTGCTTTCTGTTACTGAAATACAATTAAAGCTTTTATTTCACAGAAAAATGTAACAGCATAAGTAATTGTAAATAAAATTGGCACACTGTTTTCAACTATCTTTTTACACAAAAATTGATATGCATTTTGTTTGTGGTTCATGAACTCCAATTTATACTTTTCAAATCTTTCAGTAAAATAATCACAAGGATAATTTATAATCATCTATATCATTCTTCTATCAAATGAGCTATTGAAAATCAGGAAGTGTATGAAAGACTCTATTCATCTTAAGTTTTTTAATGATTCTGAATACCAACAGTAACAGAATTTAAATTAAAGAGTGCATGAACAGATGTTTTTTGACCAACTTTATCACCATCTGGAATATCCAGCCACACACCCACCTATGAAAATTTGCTAGTGCAAATTTGAGACATATATTGTGAAGTCTGACAAATCTAAGTATCAAGAAGAAGGCTTAGAAAAAGCAAGTTTCCACTTCAGATAATAGAATAATATTCTGCTTTGTTGGAAAACCAATTTTGCTCTTCGGTGTGATTGTGTGTAAAAAGATACAACTGATGGTATATACAGTTCTCTAATACAAGTTAACAAATCAAAATATGTGAATCAATACTGTGATCAAGTAGTCTGACTTATCATTATGAGAAAAATCTCAAAGAATGGGCTAATTTTATGGATAATCTACAGTATAAATGACAACACATACTTTCAAGATCCCCTTTTTAATTGGTGGAGAGAATTAGGCATTTCAGTAGCTTGATTCTGTAACCTATGTAGGTATTTTTCTAAGAATAAATTTCACTTGGAAATGTAAGCTTTTCTCTATTGACTGTAAAAGTGAGTTAAAAAATAGTTCAAATGTAAATTTTAATTTGGTGCAATTTTGTCATCTTTTGTCCATCTATACTTCTTTAGAATTGTCATTTCTCCTTGATGCTATTGCCAAACTCAGACAAATGTTCAAAATTAGTTCAGCTTTGCCTTTCCTTTATTCACTGTACCCTGTGATTCTTACTCTCACATCGTCATTGCTAAAGTATAGTAATACCATCTTCCATTGGAGCAGAATTATATTCTGTTGTATTTAATATCTTAACAGTTTCGGTTTGTTGGTCATTTTTGTCTTTGTTTTGTTTTGGTTTGGTTTGGTTTGGTTTGGTTTGGTTTTTTTCTTTGTCAAGTTTAAACCCTGCTTAACTTGTTGGAAATCAATAACCACCAGAAATAATCAACACGTGTATATATTTATCTATCTGAACTTAAAGGCATTTCTCCTTGACTATTATTGCAATGTAAAATAGATGACATCTAAACATCTCTTGTGAAATACAGACCTTGCTTGTCACAGCATAAACAAATTTTAGCATTCTTTCTGATTCCTTATTTAACCTTTATTACAAGAAAATATCAGTACCTGACAGTCTTTTCACCTACACTTGCCAAGAAATAAAATTGATAATTTTCCAGGCAAAAGGAATTATGTTTTATTGTATCATAATAATTTTTCCTCTCATGCTATTTTTGTTCTGATACAAAGTATGACTGTTAGGTTCTTATTGATTTTCTTCCTCAGGTGCATGGAAATAAGAGGGGAAGAGCAAGCAGAAAGAAAGAAAAAGGTTATATTTTCTATCCTTCCATTTTTTCACTTTATGTGCCAGACATTTTGGTCTCCATCCCTCAGAAATCATGATTTCTCAGTTGTTTGTTTGTTTTATTTAAATATATTGTCTCTTTAGTAGATTTGCTTTATCTTCTGGTTTCTTTCAGTGTCTAGGTCTAAACAGATAACAAAAGAGGTCCAAAAAACATTACTTAACACTGATTGCCTTGGATCTATTGTGCTTATGGGTAGCATCCCTTCTATCAGATTGGCATTGTCTTAAACAGAGCCAGAGAATAAAAAAATACTAAACAGTGTTCATGGTCAGCGATCTAGCAACTGAGTTTGTGATTTTTTTATTTAGCAGTAAAAGTACAGTATCTTGCCCTTTTTTTTTTTTTTTCATGTCAAGAGATATGATTTCTGGTATTATGACAGATGTATTTTTGTATGTATACCTGCTATTCCTGTCTCCTTTGTACTGTCTTGCCTATTTCTATTCAGTATTCAGCAACAATGTTTTTCACATTTTCTCTTGGTTATATTTGAGGTTTATTTCAATGATTTTCAGCATCACTTATTTCCTACAATTTATCAGAACATAGATCAAAACAAAAAATTTCTTTTAATATCCGGATATTTTTCACGTTCATATTGAATGTCTGCAGAAACTTCTACATACCTTTAGATGAAAGATACTGAGGGTTTACTAAAGTACACAATGATTTCTTTTATTTTAACTAGAATTTACTTTTGAATTAATATTTGGATCTTGATGTGCTATAGCTACAGAGAGGCAATATCTAAGTCATTATATCAGTTTAATTTGTCTCTGGATATCACCTTTATATGCACAGGTTAATTTACCTCCCCTTCTCCATCATCCCCAGTATTTTTTTTTTTTTTTTGTGAACATTAGACATACTATTTTAAAAGCTTATAATACTAGGTAGAAAACTACTTTAATACATACTAGAGGAATATGGTTTTCAGAATGCTACTTATTCAGCAGCTCTTTCACCCTCCAGTTATGACGTCAAATCAGCCTAAACGTGTGCTACTTTGCCAGGTTTTCTAGCTCAAAAACTACTCTGGATTTTGTTGTCATAATGCACTGTTACCTAAGTGGCTTTCTACGAGCCCTTTATTTTTGTACACTAGATATTTTTGAATGTCTGTCAGCTAATGCTTCATGCATGAAACCAAAAAAAGGCACTAAACTGCAAGAGTTAATATTAATTTTAGTTATTGTTAGGAGAAAATGGTGTATTAATATATAATACATTCTTTAAACCAAGATATGACCTCATCTTCATATTTTCAATATACATATTCAGTTGCCAGAATCCAGTTCTGAGATTAGTCAGTATTTCGCCCCCATTGGTCTCTATGACCCTCAATAGGTATTTTTTTATTTAAATATCTAATTTAAACATAGACATCAGTTATAAGTTTATAGACTTCTATTTTTGCTGTTAAGATGAGGAAGGAAAAAGCCATTTAAACATCATAATACTGAGAGAGATAACACAGAATTTGAAGTACCAATTAGACCTTAAATGTAAAAAGATAAATTCTTCTATGTGGATATTCCTTCTGGTTTGTGTTCGGTTCTTCTCAGTTACGTTAGACAGAAATATATTAGCCTCTATTTGTAATGACAATTGCTAGTTTTATTCATTTGTGTAATCTGTGTTGTATAATCACATAATAAAAAATGAAAGGCTTATTTATAACTTAAAAAAAAAAAAAAAAAAAATATTAAAATTCAGCTATACAGTGTATATGTGAATTCCACCTTTTCTATTTAGGTAGCTCAGCTGGGATGACAAAAATGGAGTATACTTTGTTCAGATATACAGAAAAAGATTAAGTTCATTATTTTATATAGTTCACTTTTTTGGAATTGAACATCCTATCTGTATTTTAAATTTATTAAATGGACAAAGAGATATCAGAGTATATGTGAAATGAAAAAAAGGCAAGACCAAGACCAAACCAAACCAAAATAAGACTATTCAGAACAAGCTAACTTCCTAAAACACTATTACAGAAACATTTACAAGATTAGATGATCACCTCTGAAGATATTATCCTATATTCTCAAGGCAATTACAGTTGAAAATAGGCTGCAATCTATAGGAACTAATTTTGCTTCAAATAAACCGGTTAAATTCTTCCTCTAGAGAGTTACTAACAAAAATTAGACATTGTCAAGGATGTTTGGGGTTAGTCAGTCCATCAAAGTCTTTTTTTCTAAGCAAATTCTTGCACTTTATTCTTTTAGGTTAATTGTGGTTTAAATTACATCAATATTTTTTTTTTTTTAATCTCTTGTTAAATAATTCTTTTATGTACCAGCAATTACAATATCTAAACAAAAAAACAAATTTATATATATTCATCATGTATAATGATGAAAATCGCTCTCACAATTGCTGTTAAGGAATTTATAGGATTAGAAATCAGATTTCAGGAATTGCCACCACAGCTAAATTTTAATAGTTTTTTTTCTTTTTTCTTCATTTGTTCATTTCTTTTGACTTCAAAATTATGGAGATTAAAAATAAATATTTTAAAATCTTAAACAGTAAAACCAACAAAGTAAATAGGAGGCAGCAAAAAGTCAGGTCCATTGTAACCGCATAAATTAAATACTAATTTAGTTAATTTAATGCATGTCAGACTTATGCCTTTTAATTTTCATCTTTAGACATGTGAATAGAGCAATTAGCATCAAAGATTATTTTATTCCTTTAAAAAGACAAATTTCTATTTTCACTGATTTCATGTTATACCTATACAGGTCAGATATTTGTCTGATGTCATTGTCTGGGATCTCAGAGGCTCACTGCTGTACTAGAAACTTCTAAAACAATGAAGATGACTGCAGACAATAGGGAGTTAGGCACCTAAATTTACAAGACACCTACCCTCTGTCTTGGACTCTATGAATCTCAGAATAACATCTTGAACCACCACACATCTGTAGAAAGCAATAAACGGAGGAATACACATGAAATTCTGTTCTTGTGTTCTGCTAGGGGTTCCGACCTCCCCAAGCTTCCAAAGGTGGTCATAAGTCTTTAGCTCCTCTTCCTTATCTGCTGCAATATTCAGGTGTGTTGAGCACCTGAAGGAATTTCAAATAGTACATCAGTGTGGGCAGATTAACATATCCCTAAATGACTAAGAATTATAAAGGCAGTTGAAGCTAACTGTAGATAAAAGTTAAGTGGTGTGTATGGGGGATGGGAGGGGCAAGCCATACAGAAAAACAATCCCTATCTGCACATACGGAAACATGGTCTCCTCGCTGCCTGCTTCAACTCTGCAGAGAGATGTAGAATTTATGATAGTTGAGAAAAAAAAAAAAAAATGGTCAATATCAATTAGAAAAGGAACTAAAAAATTACTAGAAAAAAAGAAGGCAGAATAGAACATAGTTACCTTGTATACAAAACAGAAAACACAGGGATCCCACTGCATAAAATTGTGGTTCAATTGCGTTTAAGGTTGGGAGCAATTCTGATCCTCTTATCTAAAAAGGACACGTTAGAATAGGAAAAAATTCTGACAACAGCAAAAAGACAGACAAGACTACGACTTACATGAAAAATATTGAATAGTCTAAAGCTTCTCATCCTGGGAAAGTGAAATCATAGCAAAGTTATGACAGAGATCTACAAGCTTGTAAGTGCCAAGATGAAAGTGTATGAGCCATCTGTTCAATGTTTCTTCCAATACAAGAACTATAGGCCACCAAATAAAGGTCCAGGTTCAAAATAAAAAAGGTGATGTTATTTCAGGAAGTGAATAGCAGACCTCTTTGTGCTTTGCAAATGACTTTGTTTATGCTGGGAATTGAAATAAGCTCAGGGAGAAGTTGGAGAAATAATTAGAAGAGTGATCCACTGTGGGTTTACCAAATAGACAAACTAAATTTTAGAAAATGGAAGAGAAAAGAAAACAATCAGAGGCTGAAAGAGTGTTAAGAGGAATGTATCACACAAGTTTGTCATGCTTTTACTTTTTCTTTAGCATCTATTTACAGATACAGTTGCAAACACAGCACAACGGAAGTACAGTACATCTTAACCACATTTTACATTTTAATGCCATTCTTCCTTTCAAATCCTTTGAATTACAGATGGAGTAATTCCTTATCTCTCACCTTAGTGTCATAGGAACAATCAAGCGTATTTTCTTGAAGATGAGCATTCTTGCTGTTTTTTTTTTTTT
>NW_020799091.1:50295609-50298682 GCF_003259725.1 Athene cunicularia | reverse complement strand
AAAAAAAAAAAATCCAAAGAGAAGAACTTTACAGTTTGAGCCAGCATTTTTATCAGATTGTCCATGGACTATTCATGAGGTAAAGAGGGGAGAATATTATAGTGGAATTTATGAATAATTTTTGTATAACAAGTGAAGTTATGACTGTTACAATCTGCTTGTGCATATGTCAAGATAAGAGAAAAATGTTGATAATATATTAAAGTCAGCATTAATAAATATTAAAATTCACTGAGTCCCTGTCACAATCTGGACTGTGAGCCCAAAGAGTCAAAATGGTTCTGTGATACCCTTGGGTTACATTAAGGTGAAACACCAAACAGCTGGTTAAAATGTTATACTTGTGTTGGAAAAAAGTTTAAACTTGGAAAAGGATAATAAGCAAAGTGGTTTCTTATAAATCTATAAGAAGGCAAGGCAAAGCATGGCAAGGCAAGGCAAGGCAAGGGTCAAAGATATCTGGTCACCACCCCTGGATCAATTATTGTGTCAGGTCTAGTAATTTTGGGTAGTGGGTGCACCCACAACAAAATTTTCTGACACCTTTTAAGTTCACCTTATCAACAGATTAGCATAGTAGAGAAAGAGAGGCAGGTATTCCACAAACTCATTTCCTTGAGAGATGAGGTGAAGGTGGAGCATGAGTTCTGTGCATGCATAGAGGGGAATGGGGTGCACCACCCCCTTGCCAAGTTGAGTCCGTGGTTGTACTCACCCTGTCACCTTTACTTCTATCACAGTTCTCAGATTTTTGCTGACTTCCCGTTTCTTGAGCAGTCATCCTGCTTCTAGGGCAGAAATGCTCACCTCTTATCAGGCCTATCACTTCTTCAATGGTAAAGTAGTTAGCAAGGACTGCACATTGTCTGGCGTACACAGTAGAGCCCCAAAGTGTCGGGCTTACACAGTGGAGCCAGTGATCATCTCTTTGAGACTTATCTAAGGACTTTAGCAACGCAACTGCAAGGGATTGGGGGTGCATCCATCAATACACTCCCACTTCCCTGGGTGACATTCTTTAGACTAATCACAAAGGACACAGCTCATCCTTGAGGTTTTCTCTGTTGATGAATGTTTGAGGCATTCCTTTCTTCAGTTCCTTACAGTTGCTATTTAACTCAGCTTAAAAACTTTTCCATGTAACTCAAAAATTAAACCCAACTCATTTATAATTTCATATATCCTTATTTTGGTTTAATTCATACAACATAAAGATAGTGGAAATATTTTTCAATGAATCATGCTGTAATGTAGACTCAATATCAGCTTGTTCATGCTTTCTTAGCAGAACAATTACTGTGTAGTTCATAGAAGGAACATACCCTATAGATTATAATTAGTGAGAAACTGTTCTTAGTTCTCATGATAACATTTTATTTCCACAAATGCATATCCAATGCTTTATGGCTTGAAGAGTAAAGCATCCTCAAAATATTAAAAAAATAAGTAAATAATAATAATAATTTTTAAAACACTCTGTACAAGATTGCGCACATATATATATATATATTTTCTTTATGGAAGGACTGAACTATCCACCAGTTGCTGAGTTGAGCATGCAAGTGCCACCATGATCTGCGGTGAAGGGGTCTACTGTGGTGCACGGGGTGGGGTTTCAAAACCAGGACAGGCAAACAGGGCATGGCACATCAGCAAGGGTGTGGCACAGTAGTTTATGCAGAAGGGTGTGCAGGACGGGTGCTGAATCTCTGCCAACTCTCCCAGGGAGTATGACAGAAAACCACAAACTCTCTGAGCTCTGCACCCACCATGACTGACACAGCTTCCCAGACAGAGCTCCCGTGGAAACATGCTGCCACCCAGGTGTCAGGCTGCAGGGTGTGCCCTGCTCATATGCAGGTACTGGATGGCAGCATTGAGCACACCTGTGGGAGGTGTGACCAGGGAGAGGAATTCATCTGCGTAGTGACAGAGATCCAGGACGAGGTGACAACGTTGAGGAGTATCAGGGAGTGCAAGAGAGAGACGCTTCTGGAATCATACCCTACCTTCCCTGGGACAGACGTGACAGGCAGACGGGACACATGACACAGAGGATTCCCTCTTCTCTTTCCACCTGGCTGAACATGGTCACTCAAGTGATAGGGGATAACGGTGACAAGTTCCTGCCTGGTGCAGCAAGCGTGTCTTCTCTGTGACTATCCCACCTTCCCAGGTGCCTTTACACAATAAATAGGAGGTTCTGAACAAGACCAATTGTTCTCAGGGTACCCAGCCCCCTCAGCTAGAAGCCGGGATGAGGAACAGAATGAAGGCCTCATAATCCAAGGAGAATGGGTTAGTGACCTGCTACACTACTGAGGCACACACAAGTCCATGGGGATGGATAGGATCTACCTAAGGGTTCTGAAAGAGATGGTAGAAGTGTTCACCAAGACACTTTTAATTACTTATCACTTATCACTTAATCATTGACTGGGGAGGTCCCTGTTGACTGGAGGTTAGCAAATGTAAAGCCCATCTACAAGAAGGGCCAGAAGGGGTATCTGGAGAACTATAGGCCTGTCAGTCTGACCTTGGTGCCAGGGAAGGTTATGGAGGAGATCATCCTGAGCACTATCACACAGCATGTACAGGACAACCAGGTGATCAGGCCCAGACAGCATGGGTTTATGAAAGGCAGGTCCTGCCTGACAAACCTGATCTCCTTCTATGACAAGCTGACCCACCTAGTGGATGAGGGAAAGGCTGTGGATGTTGTCTACCTAGACTTTAGTAAAGCCTTTGACGCTGTTTTCCACAGTATTCTCCTGGAGAAACTGGCTCTTTATGGCTTGGAGAGGCATTTTCAACAAAGCTAAGTACTGGGTCTTTCACTTGCATCACAACAACCCCATGCAATGCTACAGGCTTGAGGAAGTGTGGCTGGAAAGCTGAAAACACCTATTTCTGAAAATTCCTAAGGGGAAAAGCAAATATATCCCGTAACATGATTTTAGGAAAGATTTATGGTGTCTTATGATCCATTGTTGGAAGAGACATTGATTGAAAGAAGTTAATATGAGATAAATTATAAAAATCTCTTTTAAATCATATACGTATATTTGATATG
>NW_020799091.1:50293154-50295559 GCF_003259725.1 Athene cunicularia | reverse complement strand
GTTGAGAAAAAAAAAAAAAAAAAAATGGTCAATATCAATTAGAAAAGGAACTAAAAAATTACTAGAAAAAAAGAAGGCAGAATAGAACATAGTTACCTTGTATACAAAACAGAAAACACAGGGATCCCACTGCATAAAATTGTGGTTCAATTGCGTTTAAGGTTGGGAGCAATTCTGATCCTCTTATCTAAAAAGGACACGTTAGAATAGGAAAAAATTCTGACAACAGCAAAAAGACAGACAAGACTACGACTTACATGAAAAATATTGAATAGTCTAAAGCTTCTCATCCTGGGAAAGTGAAATCATAGCAAAGTTATGACAGAGATCTACAAGCTTGTAAGTGCCAAGATGAAAGTATATGAGCCATCTGTTCAATGTTTCTTCCAATACAAGAACTATAGGCCACCAAATAAAGGTCCAGGTTCAAAATAAAAAAGGTGATGTTATTTCAGGAAGTGAATAGCAGACCTCTTTGTGCTTTGCAAATGACTTTGTTTATGCTGGGAATTGAAATAAGCTCAGGGAGAAGTTGGAGAAATAATTAGAAGAGTGATCCACTGTGGGTTTACCAAATAGACAAACTAAATTTTAGAAAATGGAAGAGAAAAGAAAACAATCAGAGGCTGAAAGAGTGTTAAGAGGAATGTATCACACAAGTTTGTCATGCTTTTACTTTTTCTTTAGCATCTATTTACAGATACAGTTGCAAACACAGCACAACGGAAGTACAGTACATCTTAACCACATTTTACATTTTAATGCCATTCTTCCTTTCAAATCCTTTGAATTACAGATGGAGTAATTCCTTATCTTTCACCTTAGTGTCATAGGAACAATCAAGCGTATTTTCTTGAAGATGAGCATTCTTGCTGTTTTTTTTTTTTTTCTCTGGGCAACAACACTATTAGGGATGAACTGGGCAACAGAGAGAAAATATAAACTTTGTATGTGATAAAGGCTGTATCTGACAATTAAGAATTCTGGTGTCCCAATTTTATACCCAGATCTATTTAAAAATCATAGGATCATAGTAAGTATGAGTGGCAAGAGACCTGTTACAGGTTCTTTACTATTTACTGTGCCACAGAAGAATCAACAGCACCTGTCTTATTCCTAGCAGATATTGTCTAACATTTCTCCAAATCTATGTATGACTTAAGTTCCATAATGAATGCTTAATGTAGAACAGAGAAATAAGCCTAAAAAAAAAGAACCATAACCCACTTACTCCCCCTTCTAGAAATATACTGTACCGATTAAGTTACAGAATCTGTTCCATTCTTTTGCCATATGAATTTTGAACTATTCTCTTCGAGTGCAACTAATTTAGTAGATGTGGCTCTACCTCTTTTTTTCCCTTTGCTCTTTTTCCTGAGTACAAACTATGTGCAATCCCACAAAATTAACAGCACATTCAGCATAGAAATGGCAGTTTCTGAGTCAGTTCTCCAAGTTTTTGGTCAGTATAGTCAGAAACTTCAAAGTTGTGAGTGCACAGTCCCTAGAAGTATTCAGAGTCAAACTGGACAGGGCTTAGAGCAAGCTGATTTAGTAGATGTCCCTCCCACTGCAGGGGGCACTGGCAATAGGCGGACTTCAAAGGCCCTTTCCAACCCAAACCGTTCTATGGTGCCATGATTCTGTGATCCTATGCTGTGTCTGACTATGGCTTGCCTAGTTAGCTGACAGATGAGACATGACACCAGGCAGATAGTCAGTGTTCATAGCTCTTACTGATTATTTTAATCTTAAAAAGAGCTAAATAGAGGAGGTTTCTTATGGTAGGAAAAAAAAAAAAAAAAAAAAGATTGGTATATTGGCAAGTTAGAAGTTAGTATAGAAAATGAAGGGCCAAATAGGTGTAAAATCTGGACAAATGGAAGAAAGAAGAAAAGCATGAGGTCAGATAGTGGAGTTGTAAAAAAATACTTCCACTGCTCATAAAATAAAGAAATACTTCTGTGAACATCATGTTCCAAGACTGAGTGCTACAGGTACCTAAGCTGGTCAGTGAAAGCTAGATTGAGTATTTGTGTGTTGCCATGAAACTTCAGAGTAGACATAGCTTAAACTTGATCAAGAAATGGAAGATATTTTTGGCAAGATTTTTCCTTAGATTAAGAAATTGTGAGTTCACAATACTTCTGTGCACATTTCCCATTAAAATAAGACTTGATGAACACAAATAAAGTGTTTCAACAATTGTTTCTTAGGCGTCTTTATGTGAATTGTTCATGATTTTATTGAGCAGTAAATTCTGACTACATATTCAGTTGTAATATTCAGAACTTGAAACCCACATTATCTTTCCCAGAAGTAACTCTGTGTGGGTGGATTTTTCAGAGTTCTATTAAAGTCAGTCAGTAGTCCACCTCTACAGAGGGAAAAAAAAAAAAAAATCC
>NW_020799091.1:50286875-50293104 GCF_003259725.1 Athene cunicularia | reverse complement strand
GTTTGAGGCATTCCTTTCTTCAGTTCCTTACAGTTGCTATTTAACTCAGCTTAAAAACTTTTCCATGTAACTCAAAAATTAAACCCAACTCATTTATAATTTCATATATCCTTATTTTGGTTTAATTCATACAACATAAAGATAGTGGAAATATTTTTCAATGAATCATGCTGTAATGTAGACTCAATATCAGCTTGTTCATGCTTTCTTAGCAGAACAATTACTGTGTAGTTCATAGAAGGAACATACCCTATAGATTATAATTAGTGAGAAACTGTTCTTAGTTCTCATGATAACATTTTATTTCCACAAATGCATATCCAATGCTTTATGGCTTGAAGAGTAAAGCATCCTCAAAATATTAAAAAAATAAGTAAATAATAATAATAATTTTTAAAACACTCTGTACAAGATTGCGCACATATATATATATATATTTTCTTTATGGAAGGACTGAACTATCCACCAGTTGCTGAGTTGAGCATGCAAGTGCCACCATGATCTGCGGTGAAGGGGTCTACTGTGGTGCACGGGGTGGGGTTTCAAAACCAGGACAGGCAAACAGGGCATGGCACATCAGCAAGGGTGTGGCACAGTAGTTTATGCAGAAGGGTGTGCAGGACGGGTGCTGAATCTCTGCCAACTCTCCCAGGGAGTATGACAGAAAACCACAAACTCTCTGAGCTCTGCACCCACCATGACTGACACAGCTTCCCAGACAGAGCTCCCGTGGAAACATGCTGCCACCCAGGTGTCAGGCTGCAGGGTGTGCCCTGCTCATATGCAGGTACTGGATGGCAGCATTGAGCACACCTGTGGGAGGTGTGACCAGGGAGAGGAATTCATCTGCGTAGTGACAGAGATCCAGGACGAGGTGACAACGTTGAGGAGTATCAGGGAGTGCAAGAGAGAGACGCTTCTGGAATCATACCCTACCTTCCCTGGGACAGACGTGACAGGCAGACGGGACACATGACACAGAGGATTCCCTCTTCTCTTTCCACCTGGCTGAACATGGTCACTCAAGTGATAGGGGATAACGGTGACAAGTTCCTGCCTGGTGCAGCAAGCGTGTCTTCTCTGTGACTATCCCACCTTCCCAGGTGCCTTTACACAATAAATAGGAGGTTCTGAACAAGACCAATTGTTCTCAGGGTACCCAGCCCCCTCAGCTAGAAGCCGGGATGAGGAACAGAATGAAGGCCTCATAATCCAAGGAGAATGGGTTAGTGACCTGCTACACTACTGAGGCACACACAAGTCCATGGGGATGGATAGGATCTACCTAAGGGTTCTGAAAGAGATGGTAGAAGTGTTCACCAAGACACTTTTAATTACTTATCACTTATCACTTAATCATTGACTGGGGAGGTCCCTGTTGACTGGAGGTTAGCAAATGTAAAGCCCATCTACAAGAAGGGCCAGAAGGGGTATCTGGAGAACTATAGGCCTGTCAGTCTGACCTTGGTGCCAGGGAAGGTTATGGAGGAGATCATCCTGAGCACTATCACACAGCATGTACAGGACAACCAGGTGATCAGGCCCAGACAGCATGGGTTTATGAAAGGCAGGTCCTGCCTGACAAACCTGATCTCCTTCTATGACAAGCTGACCCACCTAGTGGATGAGGGAAAGGCTGTGGATGTTGTCTACCTAGACTTTAGTAAAGCCTTTGACGCTGTTTTCCACAGTATTCTCCTGGAGAAACTGGCTCTTTATGGCTTGGAGAGGCATTTTCAACAAAGCTAAGTACTGGGTCTTTCACTTGCATCACAACAACCCCATGCAATGCTACAGGCTTGAGGAAGTGTGGCTGGAAAGCTGAAAACACCTATTTCTGAAAATTCCTAAGGGGAAAAGCAAATATATCCCGTAACATGATTTTAGGAAAGATTTATGGTGTCTTATGATCCATTGTTGGAAGAGACATTGATTGAAAGAAGTTAATATGAGATAAATTATAAAAATCTCTTTTAAATCATATACGTATATTTGATATGAGAATGGAAGTCTATAGCCAGGAACATTTGTAAGAGGTTTATCTTCGTATTGGAATTCAGTAATTTCAGTATAGTTGGTGTCATAATACTGTCTTAGTTGTTACACTAGTACTCTACCAAGAAGAGTAGTGTGTATAGCCCTATCTGCAAAGAGTGAATATTAAAGACGATAATAGTGAAGGGGGGTTATAGATCTGCACAGCTGTCTAAAAAATAAGATCAGATGAAGAATAAATGACACAATTCCCTACACTTAGAGAGGAAGAACAAACCATCCAAAGGAAAGTTTGAAAACAAAGGTAGTAAAGTAGAGTAGAGTAGAGTAGAGTAGAGTAGAGTAGAGTAGAGTAGAGTAGAGTAGAAGATTTCAGTAGTGAGAGTAGTAGAGTAGTGAGTAGAAGATCTCATTAAGACTAAAAGTAGAGTCCATAACTGCACTAAAGCTGAACTGTTTGAACAGGAAACTTCATCAGGGTTTATAAAGAGCATTGTCTCTAATTAAGTTAAAGTGAGATTCATAGGACCAAATACAAATATTTACATTGTAGACATCTGTATCTGAGTAGTCATCCAGTATCCAGTGTATACTTAATTCAGATAAGAAGCCACTTCTAGAGTGTGATTCATCTGAGCTATTTTAGATAGCTGTTAGAGATAAAGATTTAAACTTTCCTTAAGAGGAGCACATTTCTCCCATTTACATGACTGATTTAAGCATATATGATTCAGTATTTAATTTGGAGGGACTGGCCTAATATTCTGTTGGACCAAAATTATGTATTTATTAAAAAATCACTTAATTTGAAAAGCACTAGAACTGAGTCTTACCTCTGTCTTACTGGATTCCTGAATAAAGACTTTTTTTTTTTTTTTTTTTTTTCTTTTTCCCCATTGCATAGACTTGCCCCCAGAGAGTGGAGATCCTCAGAATACATCTAAGTAGCTCTCAAAAAGTAGTCAAGTTGAATCCTTCTTAGTTTTACCCAGACTCCCAGACCAGAGTTTACATCCAGATCTTTTTGTATCTGTCCAGTGCAGAATTCCGACTGTGTGTGAATGATCCCATAATGTTTCTGTGACTCCAGTGAGATCATAACCCTGCAACTGCATGAAGACCTCTAATTCTTCCACCACTACCCACCCCGCCCCAGCCCCCCTCAACACCTCAATCTGCATGTGTTAGTATACGGACAGTTCAGAAAGGTACCACATCATGCTCATTTCCCAGAGAAGGAATGAGAGCTTCCCCCATTACGGTGTCTTATAGATACTTCCTTATTTGGGCACATACGCTTGAGGTGAGTCCCTTCAGCCCTCTTTTGTTGAATAGAAAATCTCTCGTTTCCACATCACCCTGCACCTTTTGCTTGCCAACTTGGTCCACCACTTCCTCAGTTGATTTTGCATCATTGTTCTCCATCTGCTTTGTTCCTAGTTTAAAGTCCCCCTTATCAGCCTGCTGGTAATGCTTTTCCTCTACTTGAACAGGTGGATCCTGTCTCCTTCTAGCAGTCCTTGATTCTCAAAGGATTTCCTATGACAATAAAAATCAAATGTCTTTTGCTGACACCAGTTGTACAAGGAGTTGTTGATCCTCAGGATATGTCCAATCCTCCTCAAGCACTTCACCTGCAGCATCTGGCTCAAGGGGAAAGCCATCCTTGATCTTTGTCCTTGGAGCCATGTAGCTTAATATGCACCAGGTCTTTCCTGGTATTTTTGGTGGTGCCCACATAAAAGTGCAGCAGGGCATAACAGTTCAAAGGCCAGACATGTTTCAGAAGCCTCCCCACAATGTCCTGTGTTTAATCCTCTGGCAAGCAGCAGGTCAGGTCAGTAGGTATGGGTTTCCATCTCCTGCAGTCACTCACCACTGTCTTCTAGTATTGTGTGGCTCAAGCTCAGCTGTTTCAAATGCTTTGCTGGCCACAGCTCCCAGCCCCTCATGTGCAACCAATGCACTGGTACTCATATGTAGATGCAAATCTGCAATTGATGCTTACTGTATTTTAGAGTGGGAAAAATGATCGGGTTTATAATAAATCATAGAATCATTCAGGTTGGAAAAGTCCCTTGGGATCATCGAGTCCAACCATCAGCCTGACTCTACAAAGTTCTCCCCTGCACCATATCCCCCAACATCTCATCTAAACCACCCTTAAACACATCCAGGGATGGTGACTCCACCACTTCTTTGGGCAGCCTATTCCATTCTCTGACCACTCTTTCTGTGAAAATGTTTTTCCTAATGTCCAGTCTGAACCTCCCCTGTTGCAGTTTAAAGTGGTTCCCCCTTGGTCTATAGCTAATCACCTGTGAGAAGAGACCAGCACCAACCTCTCTACAATGTCCTTTCAGGCAGCTGTAGAGAGTGATGAGGTCTCCCCTCAGCCTTCTCCTCCTCAAACTGAACAGTCTCAGCTCCTTCAATCACTCCTCATAGGATCTGTTTTCCAGAACCTTCACCAGCTTCGTTGCCCTCCTCTGCACTCGCTCCAGCACCTCGATATCTCTCTCGGATTAAGGTGCCCAAAACTGGACACAATACTCCAGGTGTGGCCTCACCAGTGTAGAGTACAGAGGGACTATCACCTCCCTGCTCCTGCTGGTCACACTATTTCTAAATGATTGGTCTAACTTAAAAATATTTAACCTAGATTTAGGAAACTGTTATCACATGTGGTTGTAGCTTATGTCTTACACTTCTTGCTCTGCTAATTTCCCTCTGGCCAGTATATTCTCCCCTCATTTTGCCCTTGAGCATCTAGTTCATAGAAGTACATTTCTCCCAACATGTAGATAAGTAATATAGAAACCTAACATCAAGATAAATAACTACTAAATAACAGGATATTTAGACATTACAGCGTTGAACCTTAGAACTTCCTGCTTGCAGTTTTATGGCATAATATGTAGTAGTAATCAGACATGTTGTTAAATTAATCTGCAATCAGCAGTGATATAATTTTCATTCAACTGTATCTTTGCACTTTGCATAAATTGCAGGGTTTAAGTAGTAGGAGTGACCTGTGTGGGAGGAAAGTGTGAACTACAATGACAGTCACATCCCATTCCAGAAAGCTCTGAAACTGTTGTGAGTAACCTATCATGCACCAAAATTTCAGATCATCAGAGGAGCACACAGCACCCCTACTCACGCATGATTGAGAAATAAATTGGAATGGAAACTGCAAGGGGCTGGGGACACTACACAGTTCTGGAGGTGCTGCTGGAGACACTCAGGGAGGAGACATCTGAATCCAAAAGGGTCACATTGCTAAAGGGACTAAGTCTGAGGATGACCATGCTGGGGCAAGGACACATCTGAGGGACTGTGGACATGGGCAGCCCACATCATGGCAGGGTCCACAGTAGAGAGCAGCAGAGGAAGACGCTGCTGTGAAGATCGGCAGAAAGAAACAAGTGGCAAAAGTCACTACACACACAACTCCAAGCCTTCTGTGCCAGTCAACACCTCAATGAAGGAATTAGGAGCTGATGAGTGTAATTCAGACTGAAAATAAGAAATTGAGTCTAGGAAGGAAGAGAATAGGTGTTTGACTTAATCTGAGTCTGAAAAAGGTGAAAGAAAATGGGGTTGTGCAATTTTTTTAGTTGTTTGTATATTTTTTTTCTTAGTAACTAAATCAGTGATCAGAAGCCTGCGTGAATTGGCAATAAATTAAATTAAGTAATAATCCCCAAATCAAGAATGTTTTGGCTATTACAATATTACACACAAGCGAAGATTTCACAGAACCTTTTAAGGGAGCACCTCTGTGATTTTTGCAACATAGTGATGAAATAGTGATCTGTAACCTATTTCAGAAAAATTTGCATTCCTCTGGTGCTCAAAGAAATAGGAGTCTGATCAATTCCAAGTATTTTTAATCAATAAAGCACAAATAAACATAACAACCCTTTCACCTTAAGAAACAGGCCTTAAAAAATTTTGAAAAAGTAATCTATCACTCTATTAAATATCTGGGTGTCTGTAATATTGTACAGAATCAAATATTGTTAAATAAAGTTGAAGTTTAATCTGTGTTATATAACTCAAATTCTCCTTGAGGAACAACTTTTTTTGCACTGATTTGAAACAAGCTGCAAGACAAAAATATTTTGTTTCCCATTATTGAAATCGCTATTGAAAGCCTTTTGGCAGTACATGGCAAAAGTAAAATATTCTTCTGCTTTTTCTTCTTCTTCTTTACTTCCCCCCCCCCCCC
>NW_020799091.1:50277204-50286825 GCF_003259725.1 Athene cunicularia | reverse complement strand
CCCCACTTTTATTCCCCTATCAAAGATTCAAAACAGACAATACATTGGCTTGCTCAAAACTAAATGTCATGGCACTTATTAGAACACAAAATCTTCTAAATTCATTCCCAAGTACCCTCTCAGTCTACCTGTTTTTCAGACAGCTCAGTTTTTTCCTTGTTTTACATGTCATTAAGAGCATGAACAAAACACAGAGCTAGGAAAATCTGTGTGCTCCATGTGCTTGTGTAATTCCTGTTTGTTGCTTTATTTTCATTCATATTTTTTGAGCATTTATTATTAAATAGATTTAAATCATCTATGCTTATGTATCAATTGCATAGGTTGTATCAACAAAATATTAAGGCAAAGTTACCTTCTAAATATCTGAGAAAACAAAAAAAAAGCTAAGTGCTCAAACAATTACAAATGAATTCCCAAAAATGTTTTAAATAGGTATGATCTTTAGGGAAACAAGAATAATGGTAATAAGATAATCAAACTATGTGGCAAACTGTCATTTTTTTCAGGAATAGTCTGTCTGATAAATAGATCCAAACTCAAACACTGTGTGGTTGGAGTGGAAAAAACAGTTGTGACATATGCCTGAAGAGACTGTTTGATTTTTGTACTCAGTTTTATTTATACAGGTTGTCATATCAGTAAACTTCATTGAATCGTAATTATCATGTTATTACAAATATTATCACAATCTTCAATGCCACTTGCAATTATTTGTGAGGAAATTTTGAGCCAGGAATTTTCTTGAATTTTCTATTGAATTATATTTTTCAAAAGAAGTAAAAATGTAATATCTGTCAAATTAAAATACAGTGAAAAAAATCAATAAAATGTGGGGGGCTTTTTTTCTGTTTTGAGGCTGTTCTTTTTTTTTTTTTTTTTTTTTTTTTTTTACATTCACCATTCTCTTTTAAGTCTGTTTTGGTTTAAACATCTCTTTATGGACTATTGTAATGTACTGTGGAAACTCAGCAAGCATGTGGAATGTCTGGAGATATATAAGACAACAGCACCTTTCCAGTCCACAAAGAAATATAGTTAAGCACATGAAAGTACTTACAGATCTACCATATTCTGGCTTTGCTCAGAAGATCATAGTGTGTGCATACCAGCTGTTCTCAGCCCAATGGTTGAAAAAAGAACATTCAGGAAAGAAGAGGAAGCCAAGTGGTCATGAAATACAACTTTTGGTTGGGGAATGAAAGAAGCTAAAAAAAATCCTTTCAGTATTTACATCTGCTCTTCTTTCTTTCTAGTAGACATATAAAGTATGCAATATTTATTTTCAGCCAGCTGCAACAGAGTATGAGTGGGTTAAAACACTATGACTGTAATTGAGTGTTCATGAGATAAAAATTAGATTAGTAAGATCTGTTTCCTCTCTTCCACTCCTGTACAAAAAAAGCTGAGCTGGGAATCAAAAGATGTTCCTGTTGACGTACTAGTAATGTGGGCAAATCTATAATAAACCTTTGAAAGGAGGCTTGAAAAAGTCAGCTAATGATGTAGATCTTTTGGTTCATCATTGAACACGTAAAGAGTTTCACTTGGGGTGGGAGAGTTTATTCATCCACAGGATTACTGTACGTAGAAGACTGAAGTAACTGCTGAGCACAAGAAATGTTTGCCTTTTTTCTGTGGTTAAAGACCTCTTCCAATCTCCACCACCTTTCAAATTGGATAGAGGGTGATCTTGTAAACACATCAGCCAGTTCTCTCAGCACCTTTGTCTACCAGGTCCATGGATAGAAAAATGTTTCCATAGAGCATAGTTTCTTACACAATTAGAAATAATCTAGAAAAGAATATTAACATTCTGTGGCAGTTTAGGCCCTGCTGGGACCAGAGACCACATTGCCGTTGTCCCTTCCCCACACACAGCTGGTCAGGATTGGAAGTTAAGCACAAACCCTGGGACTGAAATAAGGAAAGATTTAATACAACAGTGTAATAAAACAATCTGAACAACAACAACAACAATAGCAATAACAATAACAATAAACAGTAATAACAGTAAACAAGACAAAAGATATACAGAGAAATACCGCAGTGAACACAGCCAGCCCGCCATGTGTGCTCCCCGCGACCAAAGCCACAAAGGAAAGCTTCCCGCACTGCTGCACTGGACCTGACGTCAGCATGGTATGAATAACCCGGCTGGAGATACCTTCCCCCTGCTGGGGAGAAACTTAACCTTATCCTAGCTGAACCAGGACACATTCTAACAACAAATAGCAACAAAAATCCAGGTCAAGCCTAGAAATACTGGTTTCTTTCCTCTTTATCCAGTTTCTTCAATTTCAGCAAGAATCACATGATAGTATTTCTATGGCTAATTTGATGTCTATGGCCATCGCATTTTTGCTTTTTCATTGAGAACTACCTACAAAAATCAAACCATATCATACCTGATTCTCTTGTCTCTGCTAAGGTACTGTGAATTGCTAGAGAAAAGAGCTACAAGCAGAAACAAAGAACTTAGTATTTTTATATTATCTGAATTTTTCATGATGTAATTAATTTTGCTTTAATATCTGTTTTATTTGCTGCTGCAATAGCTTCTTAGGCTTTAACTTCATTCACTTTCTCTCCAGAATAAATTCTAATAAGAAATTATAGATCAGAGCATATTAATTTTATTTTAATTCAGAGCATAGCAATTTTATTTTAATTTTTAAGTTGAAGATTTTTTTTTCAAGAGATTGTATGTTTTAGTGTGATGAAAGAAAACTCCATTCTTTGGAAAATGTATATTCCATGAATCTGAGGCTCAGTATGAAACAATCCTTGGTTAAGATACCAGGGTCAATTGATTAGTTTATTAGTAAAAACAAATAATATTGTATGTAAGGAAAACACATAATTTCCTTTGATAAAAAATCCATAATGCTTACCTCATATCAAAGAGCTATCACAAAATCAATGCTCAAGAATGATCATTTATATTCTCAATTTCATGTCAACTATATTGAAGATACTGAACGATGCCCAAACCCACATGTCATAAAGGATTTCTTGACAGTTTGATTGTAGTGTGAGCATTGCCTTGTTTACTTCAGGTAGAAATAATTCTGTTAGCTCAGGTGAACTGTGAAATGTTCATGACAAGTGGATGATTTTCTAAACAGGACTGGGACAAGAGACAATAGAGACTTACAGAAATGCCAAAACTGATAGTCTCTGAGTGCTGTAATGAGAAAATTGTGATAGTTAATCCTTCCACCAGCACATATGGAATTAATCTGTAAAGTACTAGGTGTTTCAGTGACTCTCCTTGTTAATTTTAAGCATTTTTCCCCTCCTAATCCTTCTAATTTGCAAATAAAAAATTTACATTTGTGAGATATCCATTGACATTAATCATTCACCTTTGATATCTCTAAAATCCTTGGTTCATTATGACGGTAAAACCCAATGAATGTCACAAACTCTAAATTAACATTACCTAAATAGAAAACATTGTTTTCATGCAGTTTAATACCTTAAAACATATTGAAGAAAGTCAAAGTATGGTAACAGAGATACCCACAGTACAGGTGCAAGAGGATAGCAGGACGATGAGCCCTTGCAAGCCCAAATTACACGAAGCATAACATTTGGAAAGTGATGTAGCACCTCCTGTTCTCAACATTCCTATCTCCTTCTTTGATTCCTTCCATGGGAATAAACCTCCTTCCCACAGAAATCAGCTAATCATCTTTGTTAATCTAACCAGATAAATTTTTAAAACCTCTCTCCTATAAAGATATGGGTTTCTTGCTTAACTAGTGTATATCTATAGAGGAAGGAATGCTTGTATTACTAATACACACTGCACCAGTGATGTCTTTAGCAAATGATCAGACAGTTCAAGAATGTGTTTATAACCTATACGTTACTGTTAATTGCCAGGCTGACTAGAAAGTATAAAGAGTTTAAACATCTAATAACCATGATCTAAAAAGTTATGAGGGTGGTTTTTTGTATCTCAGTCAGATATTTATAGCCAGGTTTACTTTAACTGTGGTATAATTCTCATTCAAAGTATTTTATACTTTGTTGAAATACCTCTAGTATTAAGTCTCATGTAGAACATTTTTGGTTATCTGTCCCTTACAGCTGATCTACCAGAAGTAATATTTCTAAAACCCTTAGAGTGAGGAGCTTTCTTTACATGTCATAAACAGGTAAAGAAATTCTAGAGAGAGAAGGGATGAACTACAAAGAACAGTGACCTCCCAGTACTTATAAAGGCAGATGAGCATCTGTTCTTGTTAACATGCAGTACTTCTCTGAAAGTTTTATCAACCTGCAGCACACTTTGATTATATCAATGAAAGAACTGTAAAGCTGAAATTGCTTTTAACATTATACCATTCAAAACACTCAGTAAATGTCCAAACATCTGCAAGATCTGAAACATGATAACATTAAAAGTTATTTTGTTTAAAGTAGAAAAATATTTCCAAAGGAAAAAAAAAATCTACACATAGTTCTTAATTTTTGTAATGACTACCCACCTTAGCATAAATTTAGTAAATTGTTCTGGTAACATGCTTTGACCTTTTTTTTTTTTTTTTTTTTTTTTTTTTCTTTTTTTTTTTTTTCAAAAGTATTTAAATTT
The DNA here is from genome assembly GCF_003259725.1 of Athene cunicularia. Lineage (NCBI taxonomy): Eukaryota > Metazoa > Chordata > Aves > Strigiformes > Strigidae > Athene > Athene cunicularia. The sequence continues at coordinate 50,282,222 of NW_020799091.1, read as the reverse complement.
GAATATTAATTTAATGTGAAGAATTAAAGATTTAAACAGAAAAGTGTTCTTTGCTTAGCTACAACTACAATAGTTCTCCTGCTCTCATTACCTGATGGATATGCTCACCAGCACTTAAGGTGATAGTTTTATATATATATTTATGTAAGTTAAATTTGAAATAGTTTTCATTCATTGATCCATGAACACTGAATTTAACAGATTATCTCTTTCTCTCCATTGTCAACTCTTACTCTCTCTTCTTCCAAAACTATATTGACAGACTGCAGAAGTTTCACCATTATCAGATACAACAGTTCACAAAGTTCCACAAGTACATACAGAAATACTTCCTTCATGTGTGTTCCCCTTTCCTTTATACTTATTTCTTTTTCCAGACACTTGATACACTTTAGCGATTCTTTTTTCCTTAGAGGTTTCTGAAAAGGCAGGTGAGATATTTTTCAGGAACGTGTTTTCACAGGGAAATGTATAAAGTACTCTAGAATTAAACGTGTTTTCAAATGAATTTGTTTCAAAGGTAAAACTGATTCTAGATTTGATTAAGTTATATTAAACTATAAAGAAATGTTGCTATCACAAACCCAGTTTGAGATTCTTTAGTGGGAGATTAAAGAAAGTGCCTTTGAAATTAGGATGGATACAAACTTTTCATGTTAAACATTTCATAAATTTGTGGATTTTAATTACATTCTTCTAAGAGAAAAAATATCTGAAAAGTTTTCTATTTCTCAAATTTTTTTTAGCTGTCTGCTTCCAACTTTTAAAAATGTTAGATTTCTGTTCATCTACCAGTTTTCTAAACTACCTTTAGCCTCATACATACTCTGTTGTATTTGTATTTTTCTATTCTCTTTTGAAAGGATAATATTATAAATGTACACAGAAGTGTCAAAGGAGACACTATTCTATGTGAACAAATTTGCATTTTGTAATAGCATCTTAGATTTGGCAAAAATAAAACTTTATTTTACTAAAGCTTGTCTATTTTTATATTTTACATGCCTATGTTGTTCCACAAAACTAAGACTAAATTAAGAAAAAAAAAATATGCATATATGATAATAAGCTATAATATAGAACACACAGATATTCAGAGGCTTTGGAAAATAAGTACTTTTTGGGTCTATAGAGCAGTTTTGAATCTCCAGCTTGATTCTGTAGCAAGTGCTGAACACATATTCCTATGCTATTATATCACATGAGAGGTTGCTACTACTGCTGCTATCACTAGCAGATGAACTGGAGGATGAAAGGAAGAGGGAAAACAGAAAGAAGCAGAGTGGTGGCAGCAGGTGCTGCTTCCCAGTTTTACATCAGTTTTCATTGGCAGCAACAGCCACCTCCCGGATGTTGTAGGGACTCTTTGGCACTTGCTGCTTAGGCAGCTGTCCTCTATTTTCTCAGAACAGGAAAGAAATTAAGCTGTACAGAAAGATCTGCTGAAAAATAGAAGAAATTACTAATGCCATTTATAATTTCATTTGCCAGAAAACTAAAAATTTCTAATTGGAAAAAAAAAAAACAAAAAAAAAAACCCACAACATCAACAAAAAAACAACAAAACCAAAAACAGTAGAAGGAATAAACAGCTTGTGTCACCTAAACTATAGGCTGTTTGGAAATTAATTTCCATTTTGTAATGTAATTTTCATCGTATATGTTTCAGGAATAGTACTTTCTCAACTGGTGTACTGTTATATATTTTTGAAAAGCTCATGTTATGAACTTTCACGCTGTATAATTAAATTATAATATAAACTGTGTTTTTGACAAATTTTGGAGGTTTGATGTTCAGACGTCAAAACAGCAATTTCAACAGATCTACTTCTATGAGTTTGAACTTGGACGTAATGCAGCGCAAGATGCTCGAAACATCAATGAGGTATATGGCCAGGGAAGTGTTAACGAACGGACAGTGTGACTTTGGTTCCAAAAATTTCTATGTAGCGATTTTGACCTTGAAGATCAAGAAGGTCATGGACATCCTTCTGCTATTGATGACGATGAATCGAAGGCTCTGGTGGAAACAGAACTTGCTAAAGAGCTCGGGGTAAGCATATCAACTGTTTCTGAGCATCTGAAGAAGATTGGAAAGTCGAAGAAGCTCGACAAATGGGTACCACACGAATTGAATGAGAATCACAGAAATTGCTGTTTTGAAGTGTCGTTGGTGCTTCTTTTTTGCAACCAGAATTACCCATTTCTCGACCGTATTGTGATGTGTGATGAGAAATGGATGCTCTATGATAACCGGCGATGATCAGCTCTGTGGTTGGACCACGACGAAGCTCCACAGCACTTCCCAAAGCCCAATCTGCACCAAAAGCAGGTCATGCTGACTGGTGGTCTGCTGCTGGTTTAATCCATCACAGCTTCCTGAATCTGGGTGAAACGATCACAGCGGCAAAGTGCATCCAGCAAATCAATGAAATACACGAGAAACTTCAACGGCTGCGCCCAGCACTGGTCAGCAGAAAGGGTCCAATCCTTCTCCATGATAACACACGGCCACACGTTGCACTTTCGACACTGCAACGGTTGAACGAGCTGGGCTACGAAAATCTGCCTCATCCACTGTACTCACCAGACCTCTCGCCCACCGACTATCACTTCTTCAAGCATCTTGACAGCTTCCTGTGTGGGAGACACTCCAGAAACCAAGGGGAGGCTGAAACTGCCTTCAATGACTTCATCACCTGTAGAAGTCCAGAATTTTATGCAACTGGAATAAATATGCTTGTTTCTCGTTGGCAAAAATGTGTTGATTCTAATAGTTTTTATTTTGATTAATAAATTCTATTCTAAGCTGAAATATGCCACTTCAAACATACAGGTTAAAATCAGTAATTAAATTCTGAACAGCCCTACTTCAGAAATTAAAATCCTCTGCAAGAGAATAATGGATCAGCCCCAAATCACAGAAGTCTGTGATAGAAATGGTGACAGACCTCAGCTCTCATATGGCCTAATGCTTGTACTTTGACTACAGGTGTCTTCCTTTTTCATGGTCTGCGAAGTGAGTACTGCAGTTCCATCATGAAACTATATATATATTTTAAAAAGCACAAAGTAATGACAGTATATTTTCTGATTGAAGATAAAAATAAATACCCACAAAAACGTTACTCCATCTTCAGAATCATATTTAATATGGTTATAGTTGTTAACAACTTTCCAAATAATAAACAATTTTCAAAATAATAAGTTTATATTAAAAAATTGACATTGTAATTTTATTTAAAATAATTTCAGATTATTTTCGTAGAATGGATACAAGTTTATAGATATTTTGTACATAAAGAAATGAACAGGGATCACACAAGTGACAAAAAAACTAGTAAAAATGGCCCCAAGGGTCCAATTAAGATTTGAGGGAAACTATATTCCTGCAACAAGTGGTGTTGCATATCATGCCAAATTCAGCATAAAAGGTAAGTTTATAGTCTAAATTTCAACAAATATAAAGATAGCAATATTGGAATAATGTGAAAGTGTTTTTACATATACCTAAAAGTCTGATATGATCCAGACTTTCTTTCTGTGTTTTAGAAGTGATAAATAAATCTCAGTAAAACAAAAGTTCATTAACTAAAAGCTGTACGTTTTCATTTAACTATGTTCAGCCAAGTGGAATTTCCTACATATACATATGTGAAATATACATCAACAGAATGAAAAATAATTACAGTGCTAAAGATTTACAAATTTATTTGCATTTTATTAATATTACAGTAATAGAAAAACAGATGTGTAAGTTTTAAAAGATCACTATTTTGCCAGATGAAATGTGTCAAAATATGGATAGTGATTACTTGAAAAAAAAGATATTTGGAAACATTATGAATCCATCAAAATATAGTTTTGAAGCAATAAAAATTTGCTTAACAGAATTACTGTTACATAGCGAGCAGTGATAAAATTGAAAGAAGCTTTTGTATCCAGCACAGAACATCAAATTCGGATATTGACAACAGCAGCAGAAAAGGCAAACTGAAGTGCTTTTATCTCAGACATTAACACCAGCTGCCATAACACAGAAGTGAAAGTAACTGTGCACCGTCTACAAGGGGATCTGTCAATTGGCAAGATCTTCAAATGCCAATTTGACTGGAAAGTCAAGTGGTGAAATTTTTCCAATTTTCTGAGCCAATCACACACTAGATTTACTCCTACGTATGTGGTTAATACATAGTGTATAATTCAAAAATTCTCTTAAAATATATTTTTAGAAGCTAGCATCTGTGATACTTTTCAACATCCTTTCTAAAAACCATCCCAATTCAAAGGATAGTGTAAACGAAGAAGGATTCAGAATAGAATAAAAAATTCTCTGTTATGTTTTCTTATAAGTAAGAAAATTAAAAGCAAATAAAATACCATCAGATGCAGGGATTTGCTGAACTCGAAAATCTTGAGACTTTATTTATTTCTTGGTAGCAATACTTTCACAACAACTCAGCCCTTTGTTTCAAAGTTCTCTGATCTGTGACTGCATATGAAACACTAACCTCCTTTGAAATCTTCAAGGGATTGACCTCCAAAGAAATATAAGGGACTCACATCTATGTTACAGTTTTAAGTAAAACAAAATAGTACAACAGATAATGCACTCAACTACTGCCCTAAATTTTGATTGACTTATATATTGATTTGGCATTTGTTTTTCTAATTTCTAATTTCTGACAGTGAAGTTGCAAAACATTATGCACATTTTATCATTGCTGAAACCCAAACAGAATCTTCAAACTGGTCTCTGTATTTCATTATGTGTCGTATGACCTTGGTTCAAGAAACAATGTTATAAAGAAAGTAAAAAATTGAGCATCCAAATCAAAGAAAAGGTATGTGCAAAAGAATTCATGTTTTACAAATTCTATTACAGGTAAAGATTTCAGTCACCTTGTAGTAAAGGTAGAGAACAGAATGATTTTTTTTTTTTCATTTACTTTAATTTTTGACAGTTAAGTTGTTTAACACTTTTTTTTTTTTTTTTTGGGGGGGGGGGGGGGGGGGGG
>NW_020799091.1:50264814-50277154 GCF_003259725.1 Athene cunicularia | reverse complement strand
GGGGGGGTGGGGTGGGGGAGTGGGTGTTTTGGTTAGCAAGAGGCGAAAAAAAACCATAAAACAACAAATACAACTATCATTAAACATTTTTAAAACCCCACCTCTTTATTTGTTTTTTACTTTTTAGTTGCAGCTTCATTAGAAACACAGAAGGAGAATGAATTAAGATGAAAAATTATGACAATCTCATGACATTGGAAAATTTTAGCTTTTAAGAAATATGTGTAAATGTTTCACTGACATGAACAATAACCTGTTCATGACAGGCATATATTCACCTTATAAAATAAAATGAATGCTATCAATAAAATTAAAAATTAGTATATCTTTATTTGATATTGAAAGTTGATGGAATAATGATTAACTCATACTGATGTGGTAAGTTTGACTTTTTATCTATAATAAAATACATGGCAGTTTTCCTTTGTGTTGCATCTTGCATCTTGATATATTTGCTATGTGTATGAATAAGAGCAGAAGAAAGGGAAAGTAAAATAATTAATTCTTCTACTGACTCTTTCATCTCATTACAGAGTAATTAAATCAGTAGTAGTATCAGTCAAAGTGACACAAAGACTGAAGACTCAAACCGAGGAGGAATAAATTGTATCATCAAATAAACTTCCCTGAAATTCAGAATATTCAGCAGTAGCTCAGTGTTAACTATAGCTGACTTGACTGTTTCTTTCCTGGATATTGCTCACTAACTGATGTCAAACCTCTGAATTCCTTAGACACAGCCAAATAAAATAGCTACTAATTTCTTCAAGAAATACCCAGTCGCAATGCAAAATCTTTTAGCAGTCAAGAATTCTGAAAGAAAAGTCACAGTGTTCTGCAATCTAAGATAATTCCTTGAAGTCTTACACTTTGATATTTAAAATATAGAGGAGCTAATTTTAAAAACTTGATTTGTAATGCTGTATCTCATCTAAAAGGAAAAGGAGAATATTGCGAATAAGCTGAGAACTCAAACAAAATAATAAGTGTAGTATTCACTACTCAGTGTGTTAATTAGATTGAGTTTGGCAGATCTATCCTAAAGCTGAATTCCATGCAATATGTTACTAAGGAAATGTCAGGTTAAATTCCTTGAAAATGGCCAAGAAATTTCGATCTACTACTATATAATATTCTTGTCAACGTATCTTACAGACCCATGTAATGATGCTTAGCTTTGGAATGTAGAAATATTTTGAAATAACTTTATTTGCAAGTGACAAAAAGGATTGTTCAATCCATGGAGAGCAAGAAAATGTGATGTAGCAGGCAGACTGAGTACAGACAGAGATGGAAAGGTCAGAGCATAACAAGGGCAGAAAATTCAAGGGCAGGTGTGGGTGATGGCTATAACTGTTGCTTCAGGGTCAGAGAAGAAGAGTGCGCTTGAGATATTAACATCCTATTAGTACCCTAAATGTCAGTCAGCTATGTGGCTGTGCATTGCTGTCGCTCTTGTTGTTAGCCATCTGTCAGATGCTATGCCATGAGAGATTCAGAAATAACCATAGTGCCACTAGTTGTTTTATCTCCTGTCAGAATGGTTTCTGGTGTATCAAGTCCCCCTTTGCAATCTTTCACATATCGCTGATTGGTTGTCCTTCTTCCTTTTCATTTTTTCACCTGCAGCCTGGGATAGTTTTAAGCCCTGCCGGGACCGGAGACCATGTTGCCATTGTCCCTCCCCCACCCTCAGACACAAGTAGGGCACAAACCCCGGGTTAAAATAAGAAATTTAATACAACAGTGTAATAAGCAATCTGAACAACAACAGTAGCAATGATAACAACACAGCAATAAGAGTAAACAAGACAAAAGATATACAGAGAAATAGCGCAAAGGTTGCAGACAGCCCCATGTTTCCCTCAACCAAAGCCACAAAGGGAAGTTTCCCGTGCTGCTGCGCCAGATCTAATGTCAGCATGGTATGAATAACCTGGCTGGAGACCCCTTCCCCCTCCCTGCTGGGGAAACTTAACCCTATCCTAGCTGAACCAGGACAAGCCTTATAACTGTGTCTTAAGAAAAAATATTACTTGACCATATGGCTCATACTACAGAATTATTAAATAAACCAACAATAATTTATAGGTAGCAACTTATCTGGTTTATGACTTGGGTGAATTTTATCCTATTAGGACAAAAGACATCACAAAACATAATCAAGAAGTTCAATGAGATATAACAGACTGGGACCGGACAAATGAAAAAGTCTTGACAGTTAATGCTTCAGGAGTATACTTATAACTCTTAGATCAGTCACTTACTTCACTAACTGACCGGCCTTGAAGTGCATCACAGAATATGTAGCATAAAATGTTATGTACTTACATCCTTAAGAATGGTATTTCAACGCAGGCTAACCCCTGCAATGAAAAACAATATATTTTCCATGAAAATATTAAAATTTCCCAAGTTACTAAGACGTCTTCACTGTTACATGTGAACTTTTATTTTCTGGAAATTGTATTTAGCTGATCAGATATAGGTATACACAGGGAATATTTTGAGATAGTTGTCTAGATGTCTTTTAAAACTAGTGGAAAAATACAGTCATGTTTAGTTCATAAATTATCTCATCTCAAGGTAAACTTATAAAATAGGTCAGATGAAAGTGTCTGGTTTTCCCACTGACCATTAATGAAGACTAGTTCTATCTGCAGATGTCTAAAGATAAGTGAGGTAAATCCTGTATAGTATCCTACAGAGGACTGAGTCATGCTCTCATGTTTTCATGATGCCATTGCAAAAAATTGCCCATTATTTCTTCTATTTTACCCACTACTTGCAGTAGCTGTATCACAGCTAGCACCTAGAGGACTGGCTCTTGTACATTAGTCATCTGACATGCAGGTGTTCATTGTTGAAGTTCCTTTTCTTGCAAATTCCGACTAAGAATCAATTTGAACATGTGTCCCTCAAAGAGGATAATGCTGAAAGCACTGCAATGTGCCTCTCAGATTGTTCTGTTGGAGGTTGGATGAGTAATAAATTGTTCATTTAGCTAATAGAGGTAAAAAAAAATATCTGGCAGACAAAATAAAAGTGAAGCGAAGAAAAAAAAAACAAACAACAAACAAACAAACAAACAAAACCCCAAACCATCATGGGTTATCCCAGAGATTTAGGAATTCCTCAAATAATATTAAGATGATTAAATTTCATCTCAACAATTTTTAGTTTATCACAGAGTTATGTCACTGAGACCTGTTCCAGGAGGACAGAATGGGACTTCAGAATCCATTACTCTATATGGCAGGGCAGATGGCATAGTGAATACATCTAAATTCTTTGTTTAAGTCATGCAGAACAAATCTGAACCGTGGCTTTCTAATTTGAAAACAAATTGAGTGTCCCATCTTCAGTGCCATTGGCCTCCCTGAGTGTAGGCTAAGATTTCAAATAATATCCCATTTCCAATATACAATCACTTAACTGGAAAATTCATAATTATTTATAGAAATAGGAATAACTTTTTTTTTTTTTTTTAAAGGGTAGATAAGATATAATTATTTATGTGGATTACTACATGGAACAGGGAATGTGAATAATTTCAATTCCATCTTTTGTGAACTTTTCCTCATTATAAGTTCCTTGGCTTCAGTCATTAATAAAATGACATCTTTAAGACAGATTTGTTACAATATAGATGGTTTGCATAGAGACTATTACTGGTCATCATATTTTCTAATTTTTAATTTAATCTAGTGTTCCTATATTCATGCATATCACCTAGCTATTGGAAAGCAAACGAAAAAAATGAAACAAAACTAAATGCAACATGAACATTATTTAAAATGCCTGTGTGGCATTCAGCACTTTTCTGAATACTGAATTTCTTCTGGCTGTTCTATTACAGCCAGCTCAGATAAATGATCTGGCAGCACATGATGGTGTTAAGTGCAATCAGGCACGTAGCAACACAGACATCAGATGCTGGCATCCTTTATTTGAAACAATGTTTGATCCAGAATGATCTAGCTGTACTTGCAAATTTAGTGCGGTAATGCAAAAAATTATGGGGCTTAGATTGCACCTGGAATTTGGATGTCCTCCAAGGAAAACGCAGAACTATACTTCTCATACCTTGTTGTCCTGGTTCAGCTAGGATAGGGTTAAGTTTCCCCAGCAGAGAGGGGGAAGGGATCTCTAGCTGGGTTATTCATACCATGATGATGTCAGGTCCAAGCGCGGGAACTTTTTTTCCTTGGTAGTTTTGGTGGTGGGGAGCTCATGGCGGGCTTGTTCCATAACCATTTGCAGTATTTCTCTGTATATCTTTTGTCTTGCTTACTGTTATTGCTGTTTATTGTTGCTATCATTGCTACTGTTGATCTGATCGTTTATCACACTGTTTTATTAAATTTCTTCTTATTTTACCCGGGGGTTTGTGCCTCACTGCCAACCCAACCGGCTGAGGGTGGGGGAGGGGCAACAGCAGCGTGGTCTCCGGTCCCGGCAGGGCTTAAACCACCACACTTGTTCAGGAGGATTTTAGTGATGCTGACAAAGCATTTGTCTTTCTTATTTTGTCTGCTAATTATTTTGTGGAAAAAGTTTGAAGCTCCAGTTTGGGGTTTTTTGGTTGGTTGGTTGGTTGGTTGATTAGGTTGCTGTTGTTTTTTCCAAGTGTTTGCTAAGCAATTCACAGCTAAAATATCCTGTAGGGCCAGTAAGCCACACATCAGGAAAACAGTAGAAATCAGTGTTACATTCATGAAGATAATTTTCCATGAAGAAGAATAAGAGACTAGGAAAAACATCCATCTGAAAAATACCATTTAGATGAAGACAAAAGTCACCAAATTTTGAAACTCTGAGGCTTTATAAATTCGTCATATGTCTCTCTTGTGTTTGTTTACATTACACTTCCAATTTTTATTTCTTCATGGCTGCATTTGACAATACATAAAATATTCACGTTAGTATTCACACTTCATAGAGCTTTATACACCTGCTTGAAAACCACATTTGTTTGAAATAAATGTGCGTTCATTAGTAATTTTTTAATTAGAAAAATACTTAAAAGGCAGGTTATTTTCTTGTTTGGTCTTCTTCAGTTCTTAGACAACCTAAGGTAGAAATAAAGGCTGCTCAGAAGTTATAGGTATTACAAAAACTTGGTCTGCTTCATTTGATTACACTTTATTGAATGCTAAATCATACTAACTCCTTAGAATAGGATTACTATGTAGTGTGTACATTACATATACATATGATGTCTTATATAACATTCCAGGGCTTAATTTTCTAAGACTTAATTTGGACAAACGGATATGTCAGGTTAACAAAAGATTTGGAAAGCCAAAGGATCTAACCAAGCATGACAATTTTTTTCTAGATTCTTAAAACAAACAAAATTATTTGTAAGAAGAAATTTTCCTTTCATGAATTAAGACTTAACTCATTATCATACTCTGGTAAATGTCTTGGATTTCTCATAGAATGAATGTGGTATACAGTAATATAGCACTCAACATTTTTGTTCATGTTGACCTGTTAAGAAGACTCCTATGTATTTCAAAAAATTAGAACACAAATTGCTTGTTTGAGTTTAGAGGTAAGAAATGTAAGATGGAACCACAGGACTCGTCATGAGCAGAACAGATGGGCGAAACTTTTAAAGTTTTTGTTTTGAATATGGCAGTGAAAAACTCATGCGCATAAGGAACAAACTACACTATATGAACAAATATATATTTGGCATTTTCTGCTTTTCCGAAGTCTGTCTTTGAAATGAAGTAAACTTTAAAACACAATTTCTTCATGTAACTTTTCAAAACATTTTTATTTTTTTCGGGGGGGGGGTAATTTCTTTTGTTTGTAAAGTACTTTTCAACAATTTAAGGATTCAAAACTTCAGTACTTATTTCCTTCCCTTCTTAAGACAGCAATTTTACTCCCAAAAAATTGTTCTTCAGGAAACTACTTACATCAGGAGCAAGTAGGAACACAGATATCCTAAAAAGTGTGGTGGTCACGTGGATGTCTTCTGTATATAAATAAGTTGAAGTAACCTGTCTGTTTTGTTCTTTCTTCCATGGATATCTTGTTCTGTCACGGGTCATGGTGTCTGCTCCTTTGCTTCCCACTCAGTATGTGTTAACTGCTGGGTCAGCTAGACATAGGTCTAGTCTTAGAAAGATTGCATGTTAACTTGCCTCAGCATACTCCTAGTCTTAGAAAAACTGTAAACTATCATTATTAGAGCATGCTGCAAAAATTCTCATGAACGATTAAAAAACTAGCAGGGTAAAGGTAATTTTCAATACTTTATGTCTCATCAAAACTTGAGCATAATCTCTTGCAACAAAGGAAAGGTACTTTATGCAAGTTTTGCCTTTGCTGAATTTAAACAGTCTGCTACACACACACCCCCCACACCCCCCCCAAATGTTGTAAAGAAGTCTTGGACAATATCAAAAAAAATATTTTATAGTGCTTGTGTTCTCCAAAATGTTAGGGCAACATAAGTTCATGGGTTAGTACCAGTGGTCTCTGTTCATAAAATGTTTACTTGCAAAAAAATTGTTATTTTTTCATGTAAGAGTACTTACATGATTACAACCCTGTGGGGCAGCACCAGTCAGGAAGGCATAACCAGCCCTGGGGTATCCACTTGCCCTACTCTCCAATCCAAAGGAGCCTCCAGCTTGCACTGCACTCTGACACCTAGAAGGCAATTAACCTCCACTTTTTCAGATACTTACTTTTGTAAGGAATTCTTCCCAACATCAATCTGACACTGAATCAGGAGATGGAAAGGGACAGCTTTTTAGAGAGCAGGCAGTGTAAGTCTGTGTTAAACACCTTGCATTACAACATTGACAGTATGATTGGACTCGTTCTTGTTTGGTTGAATTCTTAAAAAATATTTTGGAAAGTGCACTATTTGCCATTTTAAAAACAGACAGTAGTAAATGTGTATCCTTGGTAGGATGGCTCAAATAATTTTATTACATATATTTTCATTTCTCAGGATTTTGCCATGAATATGACAGTTAAGCTTGGACCTCATTTTTCAATACGTTATTATTTTTAATGCTAATATAACTCAAAAGATCTTACACTATTGTCAACAAGAAATTAGATCACCCATAGAAGAAGTGTTACAACTAACTTCAAACATTTTAAAAATAAATGCATGCTTATAATTGCTAAATTTCTATACTGAAAGACAATTAAAAATATCCCAGTTACTAATTTTAGGACCAGGAAGAGGTAGACAGATTTAAAGAGTAAAGAGAGAGCCTGTTCGTCTGCAATTCTTAGACGTCAAGAGCTTATACTGACATAGAATAATAGCTGATTGTAGTTTATTTGAAAGGCATCTGAGTTAGTTTTTAATGAGACGATTTGGGTAAAGAAAGTAAAATAGTTATAGTAGTATGATATTCTATCCAGGATTAGAAAACCCCAACTCAGGTGAGCTCTGTAGCCGTATGTAGTAAGAGGAATAAGGAACCTATTTCCTAGGTGTATGACTTTTTTTTTAATATAGAAATAAAGGACATTGATATCTCAATGAGATATCAGCAATCAAAGATAAGATGAAATGCTTCTATAAATATGTCAGTAGCAAAAGAAAGACCAGGAAGAGCCTCTATCCCCTGCTAGATGCAGGAGGAAACATGGTAACAACTGATGAGGAGAAGGCTGAGGTGCTTAATGTCTTCTGTGCCTCAGTCTTTAATAACAAGACTGGTTGTACTGAGGGAATCCAGCCTCCTCAGCCAGAAGATAGAGACTGGGAGAACAACCCTCCCGCAATCCAGGAGGAGACAGTCAGTGACCTGCTGCATCACACAGACACACACAGATCTGTGGGACCAGATGGGATACACCCAGGGGTACTGAAGGAGCTGCCTGGGGTGCTTGCCAAGCCGCTTTCCATCATTTACCAGCAGTTCTGGGTGACTGGGGAGGTCCTGAGAGATTGGAAATTGGCTAATGTGACGCCCATCTATAAGAAGGTTTGAAAGGATGATCCAGGAAACTTCAGGCCTGTCAGATTGACTTTGGTGCCCAGAAAGCTGATGGAGCAGCTCATCCTGAGTAAAATCAAAAAACATATGCGGGACAATCAGATGCTCAGGCCCAGTCAGCATGGGTTTGTGAAAGGCAAGTCCTGCTTGATAAACCTCACCTCCTTCTACAACAGGGCAACCTGCTTATTTGATGAGGGAAAGGCTGTGGATGTTGCCTACCTTGACTTCAGTAAGGCCTTTGACACTGTTCCCCACAGCATTCTCCTGGTGAAACTGGCTGATCATTGCTTGGATGGGCACACGCTTTGCTGGGTAAAAAACTGTCTGGATGGTCAGGCCCAAAGAGTTGTGGTGAACGGAGTTAAATCCAGTTGGTGGCCGGTCACGAGTGGTGTCCCCCAGGGCTCGGTGTTGGGGCCACTCCTGTTTAACATCTTTATTGATGATCTAGACGAGGGGATCGAGTGCACCCTCAGTCAGTTTGCAGATGACACCCAGCAGGGTTGGAGCGTTGATGTGCTCGAGGATAGGGAGGCTCTGCAGAGAGACCTGGACATGCTGGAGCCATGGGCTGAGGCCAACTGGAGGAGTTTCCATAAGGCCAAATGCCGGGGGCTGCCCTTGGGCCACAACAACCCCCAGCAGCGCTACAGGCTTGGGGAGGAGTGGCTGAAGAGCTGCCAGTCAGAGAGGGACCTGGGGGTGTTGATTGACAGCCGGCTGAACAGGAGCCAACAGTGTGCCCAGGGGGCCAAGAAGGCCAATGGCATCCTGGCTGGTGTCAGCACTAGCGTGGCCAGCAGGGACAGGGAAGGGATCTGAGCCCTGTCCTCGGCACTGGTGAGGCCGCCCCTCGATTCCTGTGTTCAGTTTTGGGCCCCTCACTACAAAAAGGACATTGAATGACTCGAGCGTGTCCAGAGAAGGGCAACGGAGCTGGTGCAGGGTCTGGAGCACAGGTCGTGCGAGGAGCGGCTGAGGGAACTGGGGGTGTTTAGTCTGGAGAAGAGGAGGCTGAGGGGAGACCTCATCGCCCTCTACAGCTACCTGAAAGGAGGTTGCAGAGAGCTGGGGATGAGTCTCTTTAACCAAGTAATAAACAATAAGACAAGATAGCTTCCAATTGCACCAGGGAAGGTTTAGACTAGACATTATCAAGCATTTCTTTCCAGAAGGGGTTGTTAGGTTTTGGAATGGGCTGCCCAGGGAGGTGGTGGAGTCCCCATCCCTGGAGGTGTTTAAGAGTTGTGTTGACATAGCTCTGAGGGATCTGGTGTAGTTGGGAACTGTCAGTGTTAGGTTAATGGCTGAACTAGATGATCTTAAATGTCCTTTCCAACCCAGATGATTCTGTTATTCTGCAAATTTATACTGTACTGTGTCTATGCTTCATCATCACTCACTGAATTCTATTGGCAGATCAAGGCTGAATCTGTTCATTGACCTTGAAAACAAACAAAACATGGGTGTTAGATTGCGGTTTACTCTGAAATACATTACATCACTCCTATTCCTTGCTGTTTGATGTTCCTTTAACTACAGGAATTAGAAGGTGCTCAAAAATTATGAATCCAATATTAGCTAGTGTAAAATTAGGTAGCAGCCTCAACAAATATGAATCTGGTTATTTGTTTCTAAAATAAATTTGTTTTCTGAACCTATTGTAAACAGTGTATCTATAAAGATTGGGTTGTTTTAAAGTGGAACTAATATTTTTAATTTGGACATACATAACTCAGACCTTTATTACAAATACATAATTACTTGTGAAGAATCACTGAATATTAATGAACAGATATTCTATAAATATTTTGGCACATTTACATGGTTATTTTATTCACTCTGCTTATTAGCCTACAATGTGTGCCAGATTTTTCACATCTTTTTCTTATGTAAGCAAAATATTGTTGGTAACATCCGATATAGATACATAGATTCATATAAATTGTTAAATTGCTGTAATGTACATAAATGTTCAGGCTTAATCTATCACTTTTGTCTTAGTTAAAGAATAAGCAAGGACTCTGTCCCGTTTTGATATCGGGGAGGGTTCTTAAATGATCCCAGGAGTGAAATTAAGACACAAACTGGGTCAGATGCCGTACAGCCTTGTGAACTTTATTTTCTATAACAACTGGTAATAGCGATAGGACAGGAGAAAAAGAAAGGGAAAATCAGAATCCCTAAGCAAGAAAATGACAGAGATGTAGCAGCATTAAATACCGCCACCATGAATCCAGTGATGTACCATTGGCTCGGTCTTGGTGCAGGTGATGGTGCTCCAAGCCGCAAGCTCTGCCAAAGTCCCAGCTCCGAGGAAGGACGACCAAAATCAAGAAGGGCAACAAGAGTGATAACAAGAGAACAGGAGTACAAGAGTCCCGGAGAGGAGTGCACAGTCCTGTTATTGCCCCAGTCCCCATGACTTCTCTAAAAATTCTGCCCATTTCCACAGAGCTCATTGTAATATGTGCCTCCCCGTGTTCCTCCATGCGTTCATGTCCAGGTGTTCACAGTGGTTATGCTAGTAGGGAGTCGACCTGTGGCACCTTCAGCCTCCGTACATCTTCCTCACCTCAATTTCCTCTTCACCCAGTTTGCACGCATGTGCAGCTCGGTAGGCACTGTCAAGGATGTTGTAGATTCAGTTTCAGACGGATATCGTGGTTTTGTCGGGGACAATTTATCTCCTTCAGAGCGTACACCTCCACGGTGACAGGATGCTGAGGCCAGGAAATGGTAGTGGTGCAGCAGCAATGTTGAGACAAACACAGTCCAACACAACCCCTTACAGAGTCTGAAGAAGTAAATCACATGATGCATTATCACTTTACTTTCAGAATTAGGATGTCAAACTGGCAGATACTACAAATCTGCAACTGTATATCTGAAAAAGATCCGAGATTCAGCTCACCAGACTTCAGAAATGGAACCAAGACACCTGAAATTACGTTCCAGGAAGGCCTTCATGACCTAAGGAAGGAGGTCATGAAATTACACTCTGAGATTAGCTTGGAGAGAATAGTTCATAAAGAGTTCACCTTAGTTCACATAGGGTTACTAGTGAGAAATAAGATACTTCAAACTAATAGTTGGAGGATGAAAAATTAGGTTCCTGCCATGAATTTTCTTTGGGATAAACCCGTGTCTTGAGGGATTATTTTGTGTGATACTTAAATTTTAAGAACAACATTAAACTTTTATGAATATTACATCAATTGCCTTTAATTCCTGCTAAAATCAATTAAAACCACAGAAATCCCAAGAGTTCATTTCATGCTTACAGATTTTAGGGTGAGTGGTCCTCTAAAAATGCACATTCTTAGCCATTGTCATCTTTCTTAAATTAAGTAATTTACTTTTATATGGATAAAGCTGGGCATAGTAAATAATTTTCTAGCCACTAAGGTTCAAAAGATCTGCCTGCAAAAGGTTCAGAAAGTTAGATGTGTGAGATCTGGGCCACCTAAGCAATGTTCAGGCACAAAGTAAGGCTCAAGACCTTAAACCTAAGGAATCAAATATGAATCCTAAACTACATTACTATTACAGTATCATACCTAAATTATTATAATAAAATAATAAAATATTTTATTTATTTTACTTTTCTAAAAATAATACAATTTAGAAATTTCACAGTATATTTTTTCTATGCTGTCCTTTATTTTCCATAAGAAAAAATGTTGATTTTTTTTCAATTATAAAAATTTTAATCTCTGTTATATATATCATACATAGCTCATATGCTTCATTTTCAGATACTGAAATTAGGTTAGTATAACAACATCCTTATTTTTATCCATTCTTCTGTTTCCATATATGTATCTAGACGTTCGATAACATGGGGATATTTTTTTTTTTTTTTTTAATCTCTGGTTCCACAGTTGATCATAGTTATATGTGAAATCATTTATCAATGCAGTTAATCTAACTTGGATATCTAAGTACCTGGTTTACAGGTGCATTCAGTTGTATAGATTACTAAATTACTTTAATTATGCTTATAAATAACAGTTGGTATAAAACTACCTGATTTATTTGCACCTGCAAAATTCGTGGTTTAGAAAAAGCCCTGTCTTTGTTAGTTTTAAAATAATGTCCATAATATAATATTTTTCTCCCAAACTGTGCACATATTAACCTAGATGTTACTATGCACTAAAATAAAGGTTGAATTTGACCTAGTAAAAAAGATTCTAATGACAAGAAAGACAACATAAAGGGGATATTTCTCTGAGTAAGTAGATCCATCCCAATAAAACAGGGCCAACTATAGCAGGTTGTCCAGGTCCAGTTAGTTTTTGAATTTCTTCAGGGATGGAGACTCCACAACCTCTATGGGCAATGTGTCA
>NW_020799091.1:50220313-50264764 GCF_003259725.1 Athene cunicularia | reverse complement strand
ATAATCAGTTTATGAGTTACAAGTGTAATTCTCATACTGCTATAAAGTTCTTATGTAATTAGTATGGAGGAAAATTTCAGTAAAACTTTTCTGTAAATTAAAAGCATCAAATTAGTTTTAAGATAACCTTTTACATGTTTTGAAAAGTGCATTGCAATATGTTTAATGTATATAGTACTAGATACTAAAATAATACAAAGTTGACATTATGCAGGATCTCAGGGCAAATTTTGGATTTATAATTGAGAGCCATGCCCTGTTATCTGTATCTTAACAATTTCCTGAAATGTTCAGTATGTAGTAATGCTTCTATAGTGGTTTTTGCTTTTCCCTCATTTCTCAGTGGTAAACAATTGCTAAGAAGTTGTCTAAGGTAGGTGGTTGTCTAAGCTTCATATGAATATTCTAATGTAATAATAAAGTACTTGAGGACTAACAGGGATGGCTGAAACTCTAGTTTTTCCTGGTGAAGTGGTGACAACAGGCAGGATAGATTTAAAAAACCCAAAAAACCCCACCAGAAACATAATGAAAAAGAACATGTAAAAGGTATCAGTATTGTGTGATATGATGGGATTCTCACAAGCACAAGAATAAGGAGCTTTGCTCTGGGCTGTTTAAAGTGATTTTTCTGTACTTCATCTTTGTTGGCATAATCTGTGGAAGAGAAGTCTATGAGCTGGGATTTTTTTTTTTACTACCATTTTATGGGTGTCATTGTAATGAAGTTCCTAGTTGTTGATTTGAGCTTGGGTCACTCACTGAAAGATGTTCAACAAAACATATACTGTTGGCATAGATTGTCTCTCTGTCTCTTTTTTTTTATTTTTTTAAATTTTTTTTTTTAACCATTTGGAAGAACAGTACTTGAGAAATATTTAAACCACTGAATTCTCTCAGTGTCACAGACTGTAACAGGTGAATTGTGCTTTGGGTTTACCTTTTTCCAAGAAGTAATCAAATATTTATTGTGAATATTTTTAAACTGAGGGCTTTTGATCTGTTAAAGGTCTTTGATGATTATGAAAGAATTTGTCACCACTGAGTTCACAGTAAGTCTCCAACTGTGTATCTGCATTTTCTGATAAAGGTATTGGACTGTCTTTGTTAGACCCCTGTTTCTTATTCCAGACTGATTTGTTTTGGTCAGTGTTCTAATAATAGCTGATGGCAATATTAAATATCAAAAAGCTAAGGTAACATGCAACTCAACCGATTAATTTAAAAAACCCAACTTGTTTACGACTAAAATAAATTAATTTCAAAGGGTCTCCCATTCACACAAAAGCTTAAGCTTGTGTTTGTGCTGATGCTTATTCAAGAAAGCACTTCACTGCCCACAGCATAAAATACATGAATTAAGCCTTCTTGTACTGGGGTGCTATTGCTTCCATTACATAACCAATGTAAGATGCCCTGATGAAGAAGTCATGCTGTCCTGATTTGTCAAGTATAATATTTGAATTTCTAAAATGACCACCAACAGCTCTACTTTCTACTACAGCATGGAAGGTTAACACAGGAGGATATAGAACTGCTGGGAAATTCAATCTGCTGTCAGAAGGTACAAGGTATCATGAAGAATGTTTGATGTGAACCTTGCTAGTTTTGCATCTACATTAACATACTCCACCTAAAAATGTTGTTACTAATGTTTTAATGAATAAAATTAATTATGCTGGGTGAAAGAACATCTCTGCTCCTACCGTCTGCAACTTGAGTATGCTATTATTTTAACTTTTATTGGTAAACGAGTACCTTGAGGTTTCTGTCACTAGCCAACAGTCATAAACTGGATTACCCACCGTTTCAATCTTCAGTAGCATTTAGCCAACCACATGCTTATATAATCCTTACCAAATTACTTATATATTAGAAACTAAAATGGGTTAACAGTATGATAAAGCTTTGAAAGATGGTGGGGTTTGGGGTTTTTGTTTTGGTTTGGTTTGGTTTGTGTTTTTTTTTTTTTCCTATCCTATCTACCATTTATCTATTTCTCATGTCTCCCCTTACCTTCAGATAAATAGAGGTAAGAATTAATATTTAGTGTTTGGAGTAAAGATTAATTTTCAAGAAAAGCATGCATTTCATGAATCAGAGTTTGAAATCTTGGGAAGCCTTCCTGAAACACCAAGCACTTCTGTTGTTATATAATTACATAAAACTTTATCAATTTCTCAGATTTACAAGCCTAATTAAAAGAACATCTCAGTTTCCTGCAGCCACCTTTCTTCATTAAAAGGCTGGTTCAGACTTTTTTTTCTGACATTCCTGGTCAGAACGGTAACTAACAAATAACTGATTTTCTTCAATTATGCTTTCTAGATAATTACCATTTGTTAATTGTGAATAACCTTATAAATTAACAGGGAAGACAAGGAATTTCATACTGCCTGATATTTTTTTTTTCTCTTTTCTAACATAATTTTTAGTTGTTCTTGCCTTGGCACAGTGAGAGCTTCATCTGCTCAGTAGTCAGAGGTTCTACTTATCTGTCTAAATAAGAGTTTTATAAAAAATACAGGTATGGTTGGGGTTGTTTTCATTGCTTCTAAATATGAGCATAATCCTTTTGCATTTTTTTTTTGTTTGTTTAATATTTGCAGATGGGGAGGACTTTGTCAGTAGAGGGTGAGGAGGTAAAGTTCCCAAAATTCAGAATCTGTGAGTACTAAGAGCTTTATAACAAGCTACAGCAACCACAAAGCATTATGTGGAATTCCAGAAGCTCAAAGGAAACTACATTTTATCTTTTCTGATTTCTGCTGTGATATATGAGTGTCTGACTAAAGTAAAAAAAAAAAAAAGAAAAAAAAAAACCCAAACAACTATTATTTTAAAACTCTGTGTTTTAACTCTCACAGTTTCAAATGCTGTTTGCCAGATCTAGATGTGTTCAGGATCTATAAAAATCATATCCCATTAACAAATTCTCATACAAATAAATTGAACTGTCCTTAATGAACAGTGTTTTGTTAGTAATTAGGGAATGATCAAATAAGCTTTAGATGAGTTCCTAAAAATGTAGGAGGGAATTCAACATACCTTGTTAATTTGAAACTTAATTTATGTGCCACTGAGCCTATTATTCATCAGCATCATATAGATGATATTCTCAGACATGAGTCATTTTAATTAAGTCCAGCAACCACAAAAATCTGCACAACATATCTTATTAATATATATTCACATTTGACTCATTTATGCAGTTTATCAAAGAATCACTTTACTTACTTTTTAGCTTAAGTGAGAGTGTAGCAAAAAGACAAATTTTAACTTATTTTTTACACAGTAATAGAACATAATTTTAAAGACAGTGTTATCATCATTATCTATATCCTTTGGAAGAAGGGTCAGATAAAAAAAAATAATGTAATAAAACATTTAATGACAGATTTCAGTTACAAAGAAGGTGAAATAAATCAAAAGTATTACAGAATATATTTATTAGGACTATGAGAAAAATCATAATTTTTTTATTCAGGAATCTAAGAGAACGCTCATAATGAGATTATCATTGTCAAACAAACACTGGAAGTGATAAAGCTTTGCTGGGTATTGAAAGACAGTTCAAGGGAAAATTATTGGATGACTTGAAAAGAAGATTTCTGCCTCATGACAAAATATTACAATGCATGAAGAACATCTTTTCCTTGCATGAAACAATAATCTTTCTCATGGAAAATTAAACATAGTGATCTACCTCTGAATGGAAAATACCCTTTCTGACAATACTCTTATTCTGGATTAATAGGAAGTAAGGTTGTGGTTTTTTGGTCTTCACAGAACACCTCCTCATCCTGAGTGCTTTAAGATCTATACTCAAAAGACGTGCAAATTATTAATAACACATAATCCGGATAACTCACCATCCCACCCCAAGTTGTTTCAAAGGATATTGTTCTTGTAAATTCCCTTATGAAATCTCTTAATATAGTCTTGACCATATCAAATATGCTTACTGAGGCATAACCGAAGTTTTGGGTCCCTGATTCTTATATTAGGAATTTAGGTTTGTCTTCCTTTTCTCCTCAAAGCCTGTGGGGATATAAGAGAATCATATTTTCATGTCCTATCTTTATATGAAGGAAATAAATTATTGTTGTCCACCCTTAGTGGCTCACTGTACAGTACAGAAGCAGTTCTTGGTGTGTTATTTTAGACATAGTCTTTTCTCTCCTTTGCTAGGGAGACTAGTCTGATAGTTTGTTTCTTAAGTAGTGCAACTATCCATCAGATTTTGTTCAGGCAGTGACTAGAAAATCCACTGGGATCTAAAAACCAGTTCCACAATAACAAAGACACAACAATCACATCAAAAAAAGTCAGCCAGAATTTAGAAAACATTGTTCCAGAGGAGACCGTGATTTATTAGATAGCTACCTAAATATACATCAGCACTGAATGCACAGTATAATTTCTGTTTTATTTGCTTTCCAGGTTTGTGATGGAAAGAAAACTTATGTTAGAATGACAGTTAAGACATTTAATGTTGGTGTGGAGGATACTATTCAATAATATTTTCATAAGCTTATCATCAAAATATGTCCTCCTATTATATTTTGAAAATCCAGGACAATTAACACTTTTTAAAAAAATAAAATAAAATAAAATAATAATAATAATAATAATAATAATAATAATAATAATAATAATAATAATAATAATAATAAAAAAGGAAAGAGAGACTTAATATAAATAAATTTAACTAGTTGCCAGATTTACTAGGTTTTTTTAATGGTATTAAGACTATTGAGTTTGATGGTAGCTGTTAAAAATATATAATTTTAACAAATATAACAAAGCCATTTTTCTTTCTAATTATAAATCAGTAAATGTATTCTGCCTAAAAGCTGTGGGGGAATAAGGGAGCTTAGACCTTATTGATCTACATGTCAGTGTTAATTATGTTAAATTCAAAGGAAGACAGGTTGACTGATAACATTTCTGAAAAGCATACAAATGGACCACAAAAGATGTAACCTCTGAATTTTTCTTAAGATATGAGAAGGCTTGGATTTGAGCCTGTTTAACTTTAGTACTTATCATATTCCTGTGATCAGAATGTACAAAAAAGGATGATGATAAAATCCTTCATAATACATTCATTAATCCAGAGGTTATCCCTTTCTCTTACAATGCTCACAAGCACTGCTTCTGTCTGAATTTTAAACATAATGATCTTGGAGCCTGACCTAAGTCAGACATTTTAAATTCAGTATATCCTGAATAATTCATAGTATCGATGTGCACTGGTGTTTAAAATAAAAGAGATAATGCTTAGGGTCATGGACCTCCTCTTCATAAATACATTGGGATTGCATAAATGTTAGTTGAGGACTCTGATACCTGGACAGAGAGCAGTCAATTCTAATTCCTGAGCTGCCTCAGACTTTTAGACCAAATCAAACTCCAGTGAACACTACCTTGGGGTTTTGGATGAGCTTGATAATTTACCTTGTAGGCTTGCATGGTACAGTCAGTAGCATTTATTAATTATTCTGGTCATCTGAAATATCTGTAAGAAAAATAATGAGAAAGCCTTGGAAATATTAAGGAAATTACATTTTTATCTGTATATGAAATATCATGGGAATGATAACGTGCAAAAAGTAAATTGTAGGCATATTTTTCCCGGTTCATGAAGTCCACTGGAAGCTGTAGTGGTGGAATCAGGTCAATGTTGACTACGAAAGAAGTTTTGCTGTGATTATTTAGTACCAATATTTTTGAGGCAGTCAGCAACATGATGTCTATACATGAAGACATATTACATAAAAAGCGAGACAGGGCATATGTGTAAAGCAATATAAAATACAATTTTAAAGGGCTTTTTTTGTAAGAACATGTGTAAGGAAAGAGTATCTGCTCCCTTAAGGGGGAAGATCCTCAAGGACCTTGCAAAATGGTATAATGAGGAAAAGGGGGAAGCAAACCATACAGAGGCAGAAATCTAATAACAGAGACAATATCAAGAAACAAACTTGGTCAGATTCACTAATTGATAGGGGGGTGTGGAGTGTGAACATAATGACAGTAAGATCATCTGGTTGAGGACCATGTAGAGATGGCATGATATGGAAAAGTGGGAGGCAAAAAAAGCATATAGAGACACAGATCTCGAGATGATGAAACCCTGCCAGTTTCACAGATTGATGGGCTGCCAACAAAGTTCAGGAATCACTTCAGAGAGAGCCAGCATGGATTTTGCAGCCCATAAGGATGCCAACCTAGGGATCCAGGATGATAACTTGATTGGAGTGTGCAAATTGATGAAGGAATATTCAGGGGAAAGAGTGAGAAGGGAGGAACAAAGAGCAGGAGTAGAGAGAAAGTGTTATAAAAGATGACAGTTGTGTATAAAATGGGGCCAGTCACTATGCTTGTTTGATCACTGTGCAGTCTGTTCTGTCTTCTTACAGCTTCTTATTAAATATTTTCTTAACTATCTCCCTGCATAATCCCACTCTAGACTCTGTGTGTGTGTGTGCTGCAAGGACATGGTGCCAGCTGCTGGTGAGACCTGTATTATGTGTGAGTCAAATTTGGCGACAGCTACTGGAGTCAGTGGGGGGTCTTTAACCTCCAGTCTCTGGTTTTGGATCACACACTGTTCCCGCTCCAGTGGCTGGAGCAGGACTGCAGGTCACAGCCCATGGGCCTCAAGACGGCTGATGGGGGGTGTGAGTGTCTGTATCTCCCCAAGCCAGGTATGCATAGGGTGTGCCTGTGTATTCACTGGCAAGCTTCAAGCTGGATGAGCTGGCAAGTTGGGGGGACCATCAAGGTACGTAAGACAGACTGGGAGCTAGGCAAGTGTGCTGGGCAGGAAGAGGATCAGTGGCAGCGGGGGAACCCACAAACTTGCATATGTGCATATGTGCTTGTGAACCTATCGTGCTACACTAGTGACCTTCTGCCTCTGCCAGCCCAAGAGGAGGAGGAGACATGGCTGTGTGGGCTTGTGTCTGGTGTGAGTCCTGTCTGTGGGTGCTGCTGAAGGCAGTGCCTTGTCTGTGGCAGGCTCTGTGATCAGCCCTATCGGTGTCCTCTGTGTATGTGTGTGGTTTCATTCATTTTCTTTAATATTATGGCTTTATTTCCTTATGAAACAAAAACTGAGGTTAATTGATGTATTACAAGTGATTTCCTAAGACAACTACTTTTATTTTGTATATGTACCATATATTTTTTAATATCAGTTTAAGAAGCAAAACCAATGCCTACATTGCAAATTTTATCACCTTCTGTTTTGTGAAATGAATTTAGACAGTAGTAAGAAAAGAATGATCCTAAATTTGGTCCAATGTCTGCAATGGAAGTTATCAGCATAGGAAAGAGATTTGGCTATGTACACTAAGAAACCTTAAAGCTCAGTTTTGCAACAGCTAGATCATGCTGCTTCTCTGTGCAAGCCAGTCTTTCCACAGTTTTTAAAGTAATGCAAGGCTCCTTGTGCAGTTGTTCCTCAGCATAAGATGGAAATATATTTTCAGTTTTTCATGTTTTGTACCTACAGGGACTGGAAGGAAATATTGGTGATGTAGAGTCTCTTGACTATTTTCTATGATTCCTGGACAATTGTGTCATAACTTTTTTTTTTTTTTTTCTTCCCTGTAGTTTATGTTCTTCCAAGCCTTCAAAAAAGACTAAGGAGTGCAGAGCTCACAAAAATTCATGCATAGTGCCATAACCCATTTGTCATTATTATGTATATTATTTAATGGTTAATAGTTCTAATATGAAAAAACCCTTTCTGACTTCATCAGGAGACAAAAAACTATCTATTTAGAGCTATGTCATGTCAACTGTTATATTTTTTCCCAACATATATTGTGCTTTAGAAGTAAATGTGGATTATATCTTGAATTATGAGTAGAAATTGTTCCTTTACCTATTTTTTTTTTTTTTTTTTTTTGGTTTGTGTTTTGAGAGCTAGGAAAATTATTGTAGATTAGAATAAAGCAGTATTCAGGAGGGTAAGATTTAAGAATTCAAGGCAAGGCTGATAACTCCTTTTACTCCAGAAATGTCAACCCCATTTAAATAACAATATTTTTTTAAAAAGTAAAACAGTAAATTTGCACAAACAGAAGAAATGAATGAAAATATTGCATGCAATCATTCATGCACAGAGCATACACCAACCTGAAACATTAAAAGTAAGGAAACAAACCCCTTTTGTAGCAAGAACACTATTCCACAGGGTTTTTTTATGGTAAGTTTCTATCTTTCTTCCTCTTAAAAATTCAATAATATCTTCTATCAGGAGACAGGTACAAGTGTGAACAGGTTTTACTTTGATCCCATTTGACTATTCCTCCATTTCCTAATGGAAGAATGATTGTTCCATCTGCTTTCTTAATACTTAAATAACTGCAAAAGTAGAAGATGGTAAAGCACAAGAACTAAAAAATTTCGAATACTATGAGCAGCCTAAAGAAAGAAGCATGAAGTTGTTGATGTTTGAGTTAGATGCTACAGCAAAAATTATGTTCTCCACTATTTAGATAATATGAGGTGAAGGATGATTTCTAACAATTTTTCTACCAGAATTTTTGCTGAAGAACAAAATATTTAACACAGTTCTTCATTGATAAGAGTGTAAGGGGGAAAAAAAGAAAACCAAAAAAACAAACAAAACCAAACTTCATTTTCTTTATCCAAGTACCAAAAGAAGGGGAAAAAAGTTTAAAAATATGTATATCTGCATGTAGAGCAAGTAAAGAGACCATACTGGGAAATTAACCCTAGAAATTTAAAAATACTCTGAATTTCTCACTATTTTTATTCTCTTAATTTTAATGTAATATCACCACCTAAATCTGAGAGCAAATATACATATTACATATATATATATATATTCACACCCAGTCAGAATTACACCAGATACAATTATATAACTTACATTTCTGAAATTAATTGCTCTTCATTAAGACTGTATATTACCTGTAATTTCCTGTTTATTCCTTCAGGCCCACCTTTCTTCCTACCTTCAGATTCATGCTTCATGACATGCTTTCTGAAGTGATCCTCCCCACATGCTGAGGTTCAGCTTGTCCTCTGCATCATTCCGGAGAAAAGAGTTTTCATTTTTTTTCTCCCCCAGGATTCATTAAATCTTATCAGGCTTGAGAGGTACTAGACAAACTTCTAGCAACTGTTTTGTTTTCCATTAGACACTGACAAATAAGGACTGACATAAACAACAAAGTATGTTTATGTAATATGTCTCACAAAACATAAGGTTTCTGTTACTATCTCATGAAAACTTAAACATGAGAGCAGATTATCTTTTTTTTTGTTGTTGTTGTTTTTTGTTTTTGTTGTTTTGTTGTTTTTTTTTTAAATCTCCCAGGTGACTTCAGCAGACATCTCACAAATTGATATAGCTAATGTTTAAAGTTTTATATTTATAATTTCATTATTTTGTTAATTTGACAATATTTTATTTGAATTAAACCTCTATTATTTTATTTTTTTTAACAAGACAGAGGATATAACCCCCTCATCTTTTGCTGTTTCCTCTTATTCCCTTGCTCCCAAAATTAATAATTAAAAAAAAAAAAATCTCATATTTATACATGAAGAATATGAAATAATTTATCGTTTTTAAAAATGCTTAACTGTGAACTGTTAATGTGTTATTAATTTAGTGTCTGATCAGACACAGGAGTCATTAAAAACTTTAATCACCAAAATAACAACAAAAACCCAAAACCAAAACCAAAATGAAACTCAAAGAAATATGCAAAGCCAGGAGTGCAGTTACATGCCTCTTTGTAACTGAACATGCAATGGTTATAGATAGAAAGTGGACACTGCTTCTCAGAAAACCAGAAAAATATTTCAGATTAATTCTGCAGTCTACTCTGCACTGAAAACTATTCTGTGTGCTCACAACCTTTTAGGAGGGTGTTCTGGGCTTTGTTTGTCTGTTCATTTGAACGATGTGAAGACATAAAATTAAAAATCCTAAAAATAATATAATTTAAGGTTTTAAAGATTTTGCAGTGGAGCAGAAATATCCCTTGATATTCACCAGGGTTAAAGAAATAATGAGAAAAAAAAAAAAAAAAAAAAAAAGTTTATCCTCCTTTCTGTGGGTATTTCAATTATGAGAGCTGGAGCCAACTGCTATTTTGTACAAGATCTGAATAACCAATGCTAATATTGAGATAGAATCATTTCATATTCCTTCAATATCTCTCTACAGCCTCAGTCAAAAAATGATATGGATTACAGACCTTCACTGTTAAGACTGTCTATTATTGCTTTCATTCTGCACTGATAAAAAGATATTGTATGTTAACTTCTTAATTACCAGCATGATCTGGAGGTATGGGTATGGTGCAGTATATGTTAATGCCACGTATGTTTAATAATTTACTTTATTAAAAAAAAAAACAAAAAAAAAAACCTACCACAGATTTTAAGTGGATTTCCTAGAGAAATGAAAATTCCTATGAATCAATTTTACATAATTTGGAAGAAAAGCAGAGATGTTGAGGTCGGTGATTTTCTTCTTTCATGAAAAATTTAGGCCCACTAGAATAAGGAACACCCAACTCAGCAGAGACTACAGAATGATCTCCACATATTTGACGCCAAAAATCCCAAAAGAAAACATGGTAGCTTTATACCACACTGGACAGCAGTAAATCCAACTACCAAAGAAAATGTTCTGGGAGAGCAAGCTTTATTTGTTTTATTCCTCATACAGACTAGTTATTTAGAGTGTGTTATCATCTTTGGTATTAAAAGGACATTTTAAGATTTTGAGATGGAGTAAGACAATCCAGCTGCGGTTATACAGTTAGATATTCTAGTAACAGCTCCAAGCTCCAAAGGCAATGCATACAGATGTATTTTTATCATTAGCTGACACTGGGATGCTCAGTGAAGCTCTTTGTAGAGTTTGTTTAGGTCATTTGTTGTGATCTTTGACATTATGTTGGCAGTAATCAAGTAACATATGGAGTGTTGGGGACTCTCCAGTGATCCTAGCTAACAAAAGAGAAAAATTAGCAAGCTTCAGATTGACATCTGGGAGGGGAGAGATCAATTTGTGTACTGCACTACAGTAGTCTACTATAAGCCTAACAATTAAAGGATGAAAATTCTTGTCTATATTAAGGTCTGGTACTTATGTAAACAGAAAGCAATTAAGCTCCTCAGAATCCTAACTAATTAAGATTGTTATTATTTCAAAGGAAGGGAAAAGAGTGTAGGATAGTACACATGATGCTGGTGTGGTGTTGGGGTGGGTTTTTTTGGTGGGTTTGTTTTTTTTTTTTTTGCTAATGGTATAATAAAGCAATAAACCATGTAGCACATTAACCTGTTAGATTAAATGGTGTACAACGTGGGTGTTTAATCATGAAGCATTCTGTCATAACATTTATGAGGTCAGGATCTGTTAATTCCGAACATTGTGAGATATCTACAAAGTTAAGTTCTGGCAGCATTGTACCCTTTCTGACTCTATTAGCAAAGAGGTGATGAAAATAGTGTGGCCAGCAGGGACAGGGAAGGGATCTGACCCCTGTCCTCGGCACTGGTGAGGCCGCCCCTCGATTCCTGTGTTCAGTTTTGGGCCCCTCACTACAAAAAGACATTGAATGACTCAAGCGTGTCCAGAGAAGGGCAACGGAGCTGGTGCAGGGTCTGGAGCACAGGTCGTATGAGGAGCGACTGAGGGAACTGGGAGTGTTTAGTCTGGAGAAGAGGAGGCTGAGGGGAGACCTCATCGCCCTCTACAGCTACCTGAAAGGAGGTTGCAGAGAGCTGGGGATGAGTCTCTTTAACCAAGTAATAAACAATAAGACAAGATAGCTTCCAATTGCACCAGGGAAGGTTTAGACTGGATATTAGGAAGCATTTCTTTACAGAATGAGTTGTTAGGTGTTGGAATGGGCTGCCCAGGGAGGTGGTGGAGTCCCCATCCCTGGAGGTGTTTAAGAGTCGGGTCGACATAACGCTGAGGGATATGGTGTAGTTGGGAACTGTCAGTGTTAGGTTAATGGTTGGACTGGATGATCTTCAAGGTCTTTTCCAACCCAGACGATTTTGTGATTCTGTGAAACATCAATGATAAGCCAATGAAAAAGTGTTTGCATACATTATAAGATATGCGAGTCTGTTCACTGAAACAGAATATATCAACTGGACAGAATGTGAGAAAAAATATCCATTCTTAATTATTTTCTCCAAGGTTAGTTTTCTGACATCTGCCATTCATCTTGTTCCTGAAGAAAACAAAGAAAAGATGTTGGAGATAAATTTTTCATTAAACTTTGCCTGCTTGTGCATTCACTTAAAGCTTTTATCTTATTTCTAACCTTCTAAGGAATGACATTACACAGGGAAAAAATACCAATTTTCCTCAGAATTATGCTATTCCCTTAGAAAGAGAGACATGGAAGAATAACTTTGATTGGAAGGCTCCAAAGACATATGTAAGAAAGAAGTTGCCTTTGATTTTACAGTCACAAATATATTTTCTAGGAAGGTCAAGGAATTTATCAGGTTTCACATATCTATTATATGACTACTGATAAATCAGAGATGAGTGATAACAGCCATAAACATGAGAACTAGAAGATTCAGGTAAATCAGAGGTACCTCACCTGAACCATGATGAATATGTGTCATATCTGTATGAGAAATGGGCCTCAGGCTATATGGTATTCTGAATCCAGACAGAATATTACATTTTTTAAATGCTGAGGTGAAGGTAACTGTGGAGTTTGAACTGAAAGTCTGAACTGTTTTAGTCTATTAATGGCAAAAATCCAAGAAACCTGGAACATAGCATTGTTTCAGTAGTCTATCAGTCCCTAAGAAGCCTGCGTGACATGCCCTGTGCTTCTATTATTTCACCATGCTCTGTGCAACATCAGATACAGATAATCAAACCCTGGTCAGAACGAACTTTCAGAAAAGTAAATCCAAACATTTAAAAATAATAACGGCAACAAAACCTGAGGCAGAAATTGTGAAATCAAATATCTCCATCTTATTGTTTCTCATTTCTACTCTCCAAATGGTGTTTGTCTGAAATTTATTTGAGGTGCTAGTAGGGTGTATAGGCAAAATAGCCTATGCCTGAAACTGAAAGTTTTATAGTACTCTTAGTAAGTTAACTCTGCACAGCACTCTGTTCTGAAAGCTGGAAAGGCATGAATTTGAACATGTGTTTGTGAAGAAAGATAAGCTGATACTAAGACACGTTACAGGTAATATAAATCTTTGTAATCATTGAACTCATGGAGAACAAACTGAAGGACAACAGAGAAAGGAGGACTTGATAAGGATAAACGAGTACTGCAAGAAGAAAAGTTTGTGCATACGTTAATAATTCATTAATGATAATTTCAAATTATTTTATTTTCTGGAAACACTAGATTCCAAGAATTATCTTTATCTTATTAATACCTGATTAAAATAATACCAGTACTGATGCACACTTCTGTATTATACTGGCACAAAAATTACATTTATTAAACAATGGAAAAGGAAAAAAAAACTTACCAGAAATTTGTCAAAATTTTAGAATTGAATAGTTTGAACAGTCTTGATAGATGAACAATTGTCTACTTTTTTTTTTTTTTTCTTTTTTAGGAGACTTGGTTTTCTTTACATTTTTACTTGGATATCTTTTCTTTTTGCATACTTTTGAGAGACAAATTATATAAGAACATTTTAGCATGAATTAAGTTTCCAGCTAATTTCTAATTAGTTACTCACAAGAATGAAATTACTTGTAAGCAGTATTTTATTATTTTTGCAAATACTTAGTGCTTTGACCTCTATGAAGCCAAGATATTTTTCTAAGAATACAGTAGACTAAGACCATTTTCCTAGAGCATAATAATCAGTGATGTAAAGAAACAGGCATATTCTTTCCATCCTTCCTTTCCTCTCACTTGAAGCCTCAGTGTATAGAATATTTTAGATCATTGCATATAAACTATAGAGATTATTAAAAAAAAAAAAAAAATAATATATATATATATAAAAAGAACAAAACATAAACCATGTAAAAAATTTTCTAGTACAGAAATAATATGCAAACTGAAGAGATATATAAATGCAAATATAAATTAAAAGTTGTTATAATTTTAAAATTTTTTTATTAATACACTTATCTGAAGAAAAAAAAAATAAATTTTCTATTTATTTCTTTTTTATTCTGCTATGTATGACTCAAACCGTAAAGGTAAAATGCTCTATTAATGGGAAAAAAAAGGGGGGTTTACTGAAGAAGGAACTAAGAATATGAGTTTGTTTACATGATTATTTTGATTTTTCTTTTTTTTCCATAAAGAGTAACTTACGTAAAATACAATCCTCAAAGCAAACACCAACAAATTCAATCACAGTGCTCTGTAAGAGGAGACTATTAATAACTTTGGGGTACATTTAATCTCTGAAAAAAGAGCTGCATATTACCTATTCAAGTATATTGGTAGAATAAAAAAGTTCTTATTCTAATACTACCATTTCCTGTTGACCTGCTACATCCAGTCACAACAAGATCTCCCCCAGAGGAATCCTTTTTCCTTTTGCAGTGGCACAAAGAACAGTAACACAGTTGTAGGTTTGGGAAAGGGGCAGAGTACCTGCTGACCTGTGACTTGGCTAAGGAACCAGAAAAACCCTCAAACCCCCATCTCATCTAGAAACAGTAAGTTCAAGACTGGCACACAGAAATTTGAGCGTGCAAACACGGTGCCGTAGTAGGTGTTTCTAAATTAGGGCAGTAACTGCCCTCTTCCTTTAAGTCTGAAGCAGTGGGGCCTGGCCTGCAGAAGAGCTGTGTAGACATTTGAGTGCCCTTCCATGCCCACAGCAATACCGGGAAGCACACACGACTTGTTGTCAACAAACTTGTTTGGGAACAAACTGTTTGCAAAACTCCCCTTAAAGAAAAATACAGTAACTCCTCCTTTCCAATTGCATCCTGAATGTTTATTTCTGTTTCTTCTGCACATTGGACCAACAAGCTGGGAAGTTACCATTTAACCAATGACTTGCAGAAGTTTGCCTTCTTGTGCAAACATGTAAGTGTTTAACTATTTATTATTTGGAATTAATAAATAGCAATATTGGTGAGAATCTATGTTTTCTGGGTTTCTTCTGTCATAAGGCCTTGTCAGAGTGAGTAAGCATCCTAACCAGTGAACTGACATACTCTCTCTGACCTTATTACACCAACTGCTGAAAATACAGAGAAAAAAATCTTGAGATATCATGCCATTTATACTACATATTCAAGGTGTGATGGACCTAACTGACAGCAGTTTTATTTTTAGTTTGCTAACAATTGCCAGCAGCCCCAGCATTCAGTTGTCTATTTATGGAAAAGTTCCATCAGATTATTGTGGCTGTTGCAGAGAACACAAATCCTTGAAAGTAATACCACAGCTTTAATTAATTCAGTTTAATTTCCTGTATGAGGTCATTCTAATGTATGTGAATAAACCATTGACTGCTTTCATACGACATTTGAATACCCCATTAAACAACAGTAAGTAAATAATAATCCGGGGACAATTTACAAAACTGTTAATCTCAGTGATAAGACTTTCACTGACTTCAAAAACATTTGAGAAGGTTTGAATTATGCCAGTGATGCACATGCTTAACATTTTGATTTAGGCTTCGATATTATACTCTATCATATTTCATCTGGATATAAATTGAATAAAAGTAGTGTTTATTTTCAGTCACTGTGCCTATTTAAAGCCACATTAAGACAATGTGTAGATTCATTTTAGCTGCTGATGGTGAAAGGTCAAATATTACAAAGGCTGAATTTCACTTTCTCAGTTTTGTTAAACAGAAACAAAACCTAATCTTGCATGAAGGGTCTTCTTTTATGATGCAGCTTGTATTGAATTTCAGTGCCAGCACTTGGGATGACATCAGCAGAAAGATACACTATTCTTTCAGAGGAGC
Source organism: Athene cunicularia (assembly GCF_003259725.1). Taxonomy (NCBI): domain Eukaryota; kingdom Metazoa; phylum Chordata; class Aves; order Strigiformes; family Strigidae; genus Athene; species Athene cunicularia. The sequence continues at coordinate 50,248,798 of NW_020799091.1, read as the reverse complement.
TTTAGGTTTCTCAAGGTTTTTATTAATTTTGCAGTGCATATTATTGTCCAACCCATTTTTTTCCTGTGTTGCCAGAAGACCAGTCAAATATGTGGATATAATTTTCTTCAGCCTTTTTATTTTTCAAAAAAATTATGGTCCTCTTAGACGCTATTGATCCATGAAAAATTCACACTGATCTATGAAAAATTCAGCTAAAATCATGTTTTCTTTTGCATTCATGGCTTCATAGAGTTCAAGTATTTGCTCTTTTTCTCCTCCTTTTTTGTTTTTATTATCTTCTTCCCCTCACTGTGCCTGCACACCCCCTATCTTCCCACCCTCCCCTTCTGCCCCAAATCAGTTCACTGCTAATCAGATCCCTTGTGCTTTCCCAGAATTTCAGTAAGACTTGTGGAATGCATCTCCTTATTATTTACACTCTGTATTGCCATGCAGATCATATACTGTAAACTGGACTGCTCGTAGAAAACCTACAAATACTTGACCCTCATCTAAAAAACTCAGCTGCAAGGGAAAGCTGATGATTATGGTAGCAGATTTGGAATTTCTTAACATCAGTGCCTCTAACATTTAAATTACTAATTTTTTTAGATTTTCCCAATTTTCATAACAGGAACTATTTATTTTTATATGTAAAATTCCAGGTAAACTTCTGTCAAAAAGAGTGATGTTTTTACTTTAAATATGGTAAGATACAGTAAAGGGTGATACAGTCTTTACAAGATAGGGAAGCAGAAACTGGTGGTTGTACCAGTCACTTATGTTTATTGCTATGAAAGAAGCAGACCCCAAAATATCAATACTTGCCGAAAGTAATGTGTTTTTTTTACAGATGGAATGCAATCTTGTTCCGTATTTCCTTGTAATGTTAAAGAGAAACAAATAAAGAGAAATTGTAATTATTTTAGATATTTGTTGCATGAAGGAACTATAACCCAGGGCATAGTCAAAGTAAATCTGTGAATATAATAACCTTGCAACCAATTTTCCACTGTTTTCTGAAAAAGTCATTAGCACATATTCTAAGTCATGAAGTACAAATCAGGTGGGAAAGGGGTGGAGCTAAAGCACCATGGCAATAATCATTGTTTTGTACAACAGCTCAAAGAATTACATTTATCAAATCTATGGCACATGTGACTGAACCACTAACATTTTCATATGTGAAAGTTTTGTGCTGTTTGAAAAAGGTAATCTTTTAATGAATCAGAATTATGGATCTAAAGCTTGTTAGTTGTCCCAAGAAACAGGTATATAATGCAGACATTACGGCATATTTATGGCTATCAATTTTGTTATGTTTAATGAAAACTCCTAAGCAAATTCTTGTCTTTAGGAAACATAATGTTATCAAGAAAAAAAGACCTTCATTGCTAGATAGGGTGTGCTTAAATGTGTCATTTTTACTGCATGCAATATAACTGAGTCATTTTGTAAGCTTTTTTTTTAAAGTAGAAATAAACATTCTAGTCTGCTTAGATTGTGACTAAGTTTTGTCTGCCTACTTACCAGATACCCTAAGCAACAGTTTTAATTTCTCTTTAAGTGCTTCTCACACATATCTTTTTATATAGGAAGACAAATTACTTTGTGGCACCAACTGTTGTAAAGAGGTTCATTTCTTTTCCTAGCACAGAGTAAAAAAAAATAAAAAAAATCTAAAGCTAAACAATTAGTTGTGAGTAGCCATCTTTAAATGGTTAAGCTTTGGGAAGAGGAACTTCTTTTCACATATGCTTAATAGTAGGATCTCTTTCATCACATGGTAAGTGCCTAAAAAATAATCCATATTTATTTATTTGAATCTCTGTATTTGATAAAGGCACTCTGGGAAAAAAAAAATAATCTATTTTGGTCTTTTTCTATAAGAGAAAATAACAATTGTTTCTAAGACATATAGGATGAACTATAAATATCTTAACATGGTTGTTTCTATTTAAGTAGCATAAATGCTATTCTCATATTACACTTACTTTCTGGGACACTGTAACAATTTCCACTGTGCTAAAGGGGCCTAAAAATAAGAGCTGAACCATGACTTACATTGTTAGCAAACACATAAAACTAGAATAAGTTCTACTTTAAATTGCCTATATAGTTAACAGAAAGGGGTAGATATCTTTGTAAGCCTCCAAAAGAAAAAAAACCCTTTGATTAATTTAGGTAAGAATGTCAGGTGAATAGGATCCTCCCAGTGATATTTTTTAAAAATGTTTATATTGATTAAATAGTGAAGATCAAGGAAAATTTAAAAACAATATGATTTTAAAAGTCAGCTATATTTTTAATAAGTGTTTAAATTAGATTGGATCTCCCTTGTCTTTTCTATTTAAGCAATTTATTTTTTATTCTTTTTGCATTATGTTATACATGGAAACATATTTAAATATTTTCACACTACCTAACCAGTTCCTGGGGAAACTAATATTATCACAGCTGTGGACCACAGATATGACTTTTTGTAGACAAGAAGTTATTGCACTCATTATTTAGCTGAAAGAAAAATCTCAGGTGCACTGCAAATTAAAATTGGAAGCCTTAATTTATTTTTTTCAGTTTAGCAGTTATTTAAAAAAGAAAAAAAAAAGTTTGGAAAAAAACTTCTACATCATATTCCTACTATGTTTATGCACTGCATCGGGCTGACATTGTTTTAAAAAAGCAATCCTATGAAAGCTACAGATTCTTTCTTAGGAAACAATACAATTCTTTATCCCGTTGTTTCTTATATACTTATGACTGTCTTTTTAAAATGTTGGCAACTTAGAAAAGATGCTGACTACATAGGTCTTTTACATCAGTTAACTATGCAGTGGTAAATAAGGAGATAAACAGAATACTAGAAATTATTAAGGACATACTGATTAAATATATGCACCACCTCTGTCTTGACTATGTATTATTTTGACCACTTCAGTGATAAAAGGAGAAAAGAATACACACACACACAAAAAAAAAAAAAAAAAAAAAAAAAAAAAAAAAAAAAAAGTGTAGCAAAACCCAACATTTTGATGAATATTCTTTAACTGAAAGGGATTCTTGAGTTAAAATAAGAGATATCTGAGGCATACACGAAACACCTCTACACAGCGTTTGTCACAGCCATAGTTTATTTCTGGCTTCTCACGTACTAACAGATTATCATGCATCATGAACTATGTTGAAGGGCTAAGGCCAAAACAGAACAGAAAGATGAAGCAGAGAAACTACTAATTCGTGACCTGAATATAGTGATCTAGGTCAAAATGATGCAGAGATTACAGGCAGGTTTGTTTAAAAAAAAAGAAAAAAAAGAAAAAAGAAGCATCTGCTGAAACATGAACTCTTAATCAAAAAGAAGGAATAAAATATGGCTCAGAAAGAATAAACTCCCACTCTAGACCTACACGATTTCACTTTGGGGAACTAATTTGGTTGTTTGCCCTGTCCTTTGCCTTATCCTGTTGAAGGTTGGAGTAAGGAGCACAGTGGCGAGATAGCCCAGGGCAGCTCCTTCAGCACACTCGAGTGTATCCTATCTGGCCCTATAGACTTGTGTGTGTCTCTGTGATGCAGCAGGTCACTGACTGTCTCCTCCTGGATTGATGAGGGGGTTGTTCTCTCAGTCTCTGTCTTATGGCCGAGGAGGCTGGGTTCCCTCAATACAACTAGTCTTGTTATTAAAGTCTGAGGCAAAGAAGGCATTAAGCACCTCAGCCTTCTCCTCATCACTTGTTACCATGTTTCCTCCTGCATCTAAGCAGGGGATGGAGGCTCTCCCTGGTCCTTCTTTTGCTGCTGACAGAAAAATTTCTTTTTATGCTTGAAAAGCCATATTAATTTCCAGCTGGGCTTTAGCCCTTTTGATTTCCACCCTGCATAGCCTCACAGCCTCTTTGTAATCACTGTGTGTGTCTAGCCCCTTCTTCCAAAGGCTGTAAACTCTCCTTTTCTCCCTGAGTTGCAGCCAAAGCTCCCTGTTCAGCCACGGTGGTTTTCTCTGTCGCCAGCTTCTCTTACAGCACCCAGGGGCTGACTGACCTAAGCCCTTAAGAATTCCTTCTTAAATAATGTCCAGCCTTCCTGGACTCCTATATACTCTTCAGGACCATCTCCCAAGGAATGCTGTCAAGCAGGTGTCTAAAGAAGACAAAGTCACCCTTTGGAAGTCCAGGATGTCAGTTCTGATGCCCCCTCTTCTGTCCTGTCTAAGAGTAGAGAACTATTATTTAATGATTGCTGTGCCATATTTGTCCTCCAACCACCACTTCACCCACCAGTCCTTCTCTGTTGACAAGGGGGAGATCCAGCAGGGCACCTTCTCTGGTTGGTTCTCTCACCAGCTGCATCAGGAAGTTGTCTCCCACACATTCCAGGAATCTCTGGGACTGGTCCTGCTCTGCTGTATTGTATATCCAGCAGATGTCTGGGAAGTTAAATTCTTCCACAAGAACAAGGGCAAGCATTGTGAGATTTCTCCTAAGTGCCTATAGAATATTACATCCACCTCTCTGACCTGGTTGGGTGGCCTATAGTAGACTCCTGCTACAACATTTGCCCTGTTGGCCTTCCCCCTGATTCTAATGCAGACACTCCACCCTGTCTTCAGTACACTTGTGCTCAAAGCAATCATAACAATCCCTAATATACAGCACCACCTCACCACCTCTCCTTCCTTGTCTATCCCTCCTAAAGAGCTTGTAGCCATCAGCTGGCACACTCCAGTCATAGAAGACATCCCACCATGTTTCTGTGATAGCCACTACAGCATAATTTTCCTGTTTCATCATGGCTTCAAGCTCCTTCTGCTTGGTACCCCTGCTATGTATATTGGTATACATACACTTCAGAGGAGCCTCTTCCCCCTTCAAATCTATTTTAAAGCTCTGTCAATTAACCCAGCTAACTCCTGCCCCAAGATTCCTTTCCCCCTCTGGGACAGGTGCATCCCATCTGTGTCAGGTGCACCCACCCAGTGAGAGCAAAGCTTCTTGGCTGCTGAAGTATAGTAGCCTGGGACTGCCTTTGTTCTCAGGGCTTCATGGCAATTGGGGCTTTTGGCCAATGGGAGCTGCTATTGACTGCAGGTCATGTTGGGCCTGGGGATAAATGGAGTCCCCTAGGAGCTATTTGGAGCTTGTCCCCTGGAGCAGCAGCTGCAGTTGAGGACTTTCCCCTTGGGTCAGGACACTGCTCAAGGAATCTCCTTGAGGGACCTTGGATCAGGGCACTGCCCTGAGCAGGTCCTCAAGGTTGAAAGCCTTCACTTGTCAGGTGAGTTATAAAGCATTTTCAGTTGTCATTAAACCCTAGGTAGCAGGGCTTTGTAAAGCATTTGGGGTTATCGTTAAACTCCAGGGAGCGGGGCTTTGTCTGTATTTTGGGTTGCTGTTAAACCCTTAGAGTTGTTTGTTCAACATTTTGGGTTGCTGTTGCTGTAAACCTATAGAGCTCTTTGTAAAGCGTTGCAGGTTGCCATTAAATCTTGGAAATCTGTGCTGTCTTCCTCTATCAGGCATCTGAACCTATAACTTACAGAGAGCTAGTTAATTGTGTTAATAATATATATTTTAAGTTTTTGATGGTCAGTTGTTTATTTGAGAGCATCTGTAACACCATCTCATGCCAAAATGTCTGGTGCCCTGTATACCAACCCATGACTGAAAAATCCAAAGCCCTGCTGGTAACATCAGTCTTGAAGCCACAAATTCATCTGTTGAGCTCTCCTGTAATCTTCTTCATCCATCCCCACAAATGAAGGGATGGAGGAGAACACAGTTTGTTTCCCCAAGGCTCAGAAATCTCTCTTCATTGATTTAAGTCTTTTCATGATAATGTTGTCGCTACTACCTGAAAAACTAGGAGAGTGTAGTAGTCCTTGTGTCTCACTAGAGTGGGGAGTTTTGCCATGAGGTCCTTGACCCAGGCCCCAGGAATGTCACAGACTTCCCTAAGAAGCAGGTCTGGTCTGCATATTGCCTAGTATCCTTCTAGACAAAATGAAGAAGTATGGACATGATAAATAGACAGCGATGTGGACTGATTACTGACCGAACTGTTGGTCTTAAATGGTTGTGGTCAGCAACACAATGTCCATCTGTAGGCTAGTCACTGTTAATGTACCTCTGGGTTCAACACTGGAATCAGTACTTGTGAATTACTTCACCAGTGACCTGGGTAATGAGACAGCACACACTGTCAACACACTTGCAGCTGATACAAGACTGGGTGGAGTGACTGATAAACAAGACAGTGTGTTGCTTTTCAGAGGGACCATGACAAGCTGTAGAAACGCACCAGGAGGAAGGCTGAGGGGGATCTTTTCAATGTGTGTAAATGCCTGGGTGTGTGTAAAGAACAGGGATACAGACTCTTAGTAATGCCCAGTGATTTTTTTTTTTTTTTTTTTTTTTAATTTTAAGGGTGATCTAGCACTGACACAGATTGTCCAGAGAGGTTGTAGTGTCTATATCCTTGGAGACATTCAGAACTTGACCAGACACAGTCCTGGGAAACCTGCTCTAATTGACCTTTCTCTAAGCAGGGATTTGGACTAGCTGACATACAGAGGTTCCCTCCAACCTAAACCGTACTGTAGTTATAGTATACACTCATATGGCCTCTGAATCTACTGTCTCTACAGAGAATATGTGATTTGGCAGACTGTAGTAATTCTGAGAGTTATTGAACTGAAGACTATAGAATCTCTGTACATCCTATTATGCAACAATGCAAACTACTCATGACCATGGAAATGAATTCCTTCCAGTCATATAGTAGTTCACCAGTCTAATCTATCAGAAGGGTGCATAAATCATAAGAGAATTTCATTAATGATCCACTCTGAATGGTAAAAGGTTTTTGGACAAAAGCATAACCAGAAACTTTAATTCTGAATTACTTTCCGTTTTCTGGTGGAAGAAAAACTAAAAAGCAAAGCACAGGAAATAAAGTCTCCCAGTGAGAGAACAGTGCCTGTCTTTTCAATAGCATGGTACACATGATTTGAACATGAAATACCCGGGGTGTTTTTTCAGAAGAAAAAAAAGGTGAGAAATAAAAAAAAAAAAAAGGAAATAAAACAACTTTATATACAACATTTACAATATGAAAGAAAAGTATTTAGAGATAATGAACAATTAATATATTTGTCTCATTCCAGACATTGTTTATTAGGTGTTGATTCTTTCTTTGTTCCTTTCCACTTTCCCTTGTGATGCTTTTCTTTGTTCCCAAAGATGTAGGGATATGTGATCTATTTCAGTCACAGATATGTGTGAGATATTGTCCCAATCCAATATTGGGGAGGGTTCTTAAAGGATCCCAAGAATGAGATTAAGACACAAACAAGGTCAGATGCTGGACAACCTTACAAACTTCATTTCCCGTGACAACTGATAATAGCGTGTGAGAGACTGAAATGTCACATGACTGTCTCAAAGCTTGCTTGTGTCTGTGCAAATCTCCAAGAGAAGCTACTGTGGCCTGTGAATTGGTCTGGGGGATGTCATCCAGAGAAGTGGGAGTGTATTGAAGGATGTGCTCTTCACTTCCTTGCCATTGCATTGTCCAGACTTCTTAAATAAGCCTCAAAGGGGCAGAGGTGTGCTGATCCTGTAGCCCCATCCTGTAGCCATTTGTGGCTCCATTGTGTAGGCCAGACCCCATGCATGCATTGCTAATGGACTGACAAGAGGCAAATGTTCCTGCCCTGACCAGAGAAAAAAAACTAAAGGCGAGCAGATATGCTGATCAGCAGATACGATTAACTTAGAAAGGCAGCAGAAAATTTTGCTTTGTGTGCATCCACCATCAAAGCCAGACCCGTGTGCGCCCACCATGCAAGAATTGAAGACTGGAGACCCACACAACGCTGCTGGATCCATGGTGGTGACTATTCTTACAGCCCTATCCCGCATCCTTGCTTTATTTCTGTTTTTTCCTTCCATTCTGTCCTATTGCTATCCCTCTTCAATTTTTTAATAATAAAAACCTGTTTGGGGTATACGGCATTTGACCTCATTTGTGTCTTAATCTTGATCTTGGGATCATATTGAAACCTCCCCTGATATTGGATCGGGACATAGAGATAGGACAGAAAGAAAAAGAAAGAAAAAGTCAGAATACCTAAGCGAGCAAATGAAAGAGATGCAGCAAGATCTGTTACCACCACCACAAATTCAGTGACAACCCGTTGTCTTGGTGTCAGTGCAGGTGATGGGGTCTTTGCTCCAACCTCTGAGCTCCAAACTCCACAGAGAGAGAGATGATGTCAAAATCCCAGCTCTGAGTGATGATTTAAAAAAAAAAAAAAAAAATCCCTGAGAGAGGAGTACACAGTCTTTTTCTTGTCCCAGTCCCTATGACTTCTCCGAAGAGTCCGCCCTTTTCCACGGAGCTCATTGTCATATGTGCTGCCCTGTGTTCCTCCATGTGTACATGCCCAGATGTTCACAGTGGTCATGTCCATGGGAGGGGGGGCTTGACCTGCAGCATTTTCAGCCTCCGCATGCCTTCCTCACCCTGATTTCTTCTCCACCTGGCTTGCACACAAGCGCAGCTTGGTAGGCACTGCCAAGGATGTTGTCTTTTCAGCTTCGGGTGTATATCGTGGGGGTTTTTTTGGGACAATTAATTTCCTTCAGAGTGTACTCCTCCACAGTGACAGGATGCCGAGGCCAGGAAGTGGTAGTGGCACAGCAGCAATGTTGAGCCAAACACAGTCCAACACAGTCTGTTACAGGTATCATGTGCCAATTTTCTCAGTGCATGAGGAAAAGTGAACTGACAAATGAAGTTTCCTAACTACAGTTTATTATTGTTATCGTTATTAAATTGCCTTCTAATAGAATAAATAAAATCCAGTGATTGTGATTACATGTTGTGGTTTAAACTCAGCTGGTAGCAAATTGCCACTTGGCGAGTTGTTTACTCCCTTCCCCTCCATGCCCTGGGGTGAAATTGGGGAGGGACAAAAGAAGACATTGTAGATTAAATTAAAAGAAATTACTAGCAAAACCAACAATAATAATAGTCCGAAATGGGTAAAATGCAGTATTGGTTCAACGAGCAGCGACCAGTACATAGCCCAGCCTCAGCAGCGATTGACCTCACCAGAGAACTCTGCCCAGCTGATCCAGAAACTGAAAACAAAACAGCAACAACATGTGAGAGAGTACACCTGCGTATATGCTGAGCTTTGACGTCCCATGACATGGAATGCTTCAATGATTGATTGGGACCCAGCCCTTCAGCTGTGCTCCCTCTCAGCCCAAGGAAAGTTAAGGCTATCCTGAACCGAAACCAGACACTACATCATAAATATTTTCCCCTGATTTATTGTTATTTCCAGTGCTAATCTGCTGTGAAAATCTCTATTACAATAAAATAGACTATTTTTAAGAAATTATAAGATGTATTTAAACAAACAATCAAAACTAGGCATTTTATTTTATTTATTTGCGATTTTACTATATCTGCAAAGGTGCCCAAAGATGAACCTATAATTTTGGACAAAACCATCTTTGCTCCTATCGTAATAGAACTATAAAGGAAAAATCATTCCTGTGAAACTACTTTTTATTTCTTCGGTCTTAAGAGAAATGGTTGCATGATTAAGGATAATTCTATAAATTTTTAGTGGGTGAGTGAGTGTTATGAATGAAGCTACTGAGTTACTGGCTACCCCTTTTACTGATAGCCACAGAGTGACAGAAAATTAAATTTCCTTAAGGGTAGGCTTATAATGGTACTATCCGGGTAGAAAAGACAATATATTCAATAATGTTTTTCAGTACTTAAAACCGAACTTGTAAACTTATTTTCTGATTAATCAAACCACTAGACAAAATGGAAATAGTACTGAGTACTTAGTTTGGGAAGACGGATCTTGGTATTACTTGTGTAATGAACCATGTGAAGAGGGAAACTAAGAGAAAGGAATCAAACAGTGTTTATATCAGTAGGAGATGTAAAAAAGTAATGAAGAAACACAACTGAAATGAAGGAACAAGACAACACATAGTTACAGGAGGGCATTTTTTTTTAATAATTTTGCCATCAGGATAAAATAGAATGCAACCATAAAATTGTGGGGCCACCTTAACTTGCATCACATGACATTTTGTCAGTTAAAAGCCTACGTATGTCCCACATAATAACTCAGTGTATCTTTTTTATCTAGCTTTACTTAATCTTGTAGGCTGCTTCTTAGCTTTATTGCTTTTTCAGGCTGAACACTCAGCAGCATTGAAGTGCAGAAGTTGTGGAAGAATAGTTATGTCTTACAGTGTAAGCTCCCTTGCAGTGTAAGGACACCGTAGGGGCCATGAGCAGAACATACAATAAGCCTTGCATAAACATTTGCCTCACAGACTAAATTAATTTAGTTCCTGATCAAATATGTTGATTTACTAATGAAGCCACCTCTGGAAAAGAAAAAAAACAAACAAAACCAACCAACCAAACAAACCCAAACAAAATATAGAACAAGAAAAAAAAAAAAAAAAAAACACCAAAAAAAATCAAAACCTCAAACCACGACAACAAAAAAGCACAAAAGAAAGAATGCTAAATTGAACGAACATGACAGGATTAAACAAAGGTGTTTGTAAGAAGATACGAAAATGAAGAGGGATGGTCCCCAACACCAAATAAAAGTGTTAAAAAAAAAAAATCAATAGCCTGAATAAAGCATTAATAAAACTAGTAAAGAGAGAAAGCAATAAACAACATTTTGACTGAGGAGCAGTATTTAATATTACAGGAGAGCCACATCTGGGGCAATCTAGAAGCCTGTAGAAGTCAGCATCAAGTGTATACAGCTTTTACTTTAAAAATAAACACATTTATAGCTACAGCACTCTATGTAATGGCTGTAATGGATGAAACTGGATGCTTTCATACAAGTCTCCATTAAAACTGAAATGTGTTTGAGTAAATATGTGAGCTACAGGAATAGGCTTGCTTAAAGAAAAAAAAAACCTTAGTGTCAGTCTTTGATCAAAGACCCACCCTTAGCTGTTTTGAATGAATGGAACAACCATATGCTTTGGAAAGACTCAAAGTCAACACATTCAACACAGTGAAATTAAATGGACTGCATTTGACAAATTTGGCCATTTGACTGTATTTAACAAAGACTTTTCAATTCATAGTAGTGCTAAAATGCCTCCTTTAAAATACCTCTACAAAGATTAGGAAACAATCTGCTTACCATGTCACCAGCAATTGTCACCATTTAAGAGTGGCAGTCTAATGTGCATATATGCACACATGAAATGAGCGTGTTCTTTAAATAAGTGATGAACAATACAGAAAACACTTGTTTGTGACCAATTGTTTATTCTCCAAAATTGATTGTCAGGTGATCAGTCACCCCAAAAAATCAATAACTGTTTCAAAACTATAATTTTTCCAATCAGGAAATTAACACTTCTGTTTGTCTACTTGCTCTTCTCTGATTACCTGAAAGGCCCGTTAAAGGAAAAAATCCCTGAATTTGTTTTTATTTGCCCAATCTGTGATGAATCCTAATGAGCTTTGGAAGAAATTTGAAATGTTTATTTACAGGTTCCCCACAAAGGCAAGTATTCTGTTCAGGAACTTTACTTTATTCATTCTTTTAGCTCTGACTCTTTAATACATTTACCATACTCTATTGGATATAGAGCAACATATCATTTACACTTTCCACATACAAGAACAGAACTTTTCTTGCAAAATAACCACAGCAAGCAGATCCTGTCTGTCATCAAAAACCAGGATGAAAACTTATCGACACCAATGTGATGCAGACAAGCAGACACTCCTTTATTAAAGGCCGGGTGCTCAGGGGAGTTGTCTTACCAACAACACACACCAGGCACCAAAATTATACACCTTATATAGAACTTAGTCATTAAGTATTCATACATAGATATATAATTTCGTGTAAATCATCAACATACTCTCCTCCTATTTCCGGTTATGCACAGTGAAAGATAGAAATGTCTAAAAATGGCTCTGGGGTGTAATACAGGTAGGTGGTCCAAGAGTTGGTGGTCACGATCTCCCCCTGCCGTAAATACCTTCTGCTTAAGGACATAGTTTCTTGGCAGGTACTTGCAGGTTGTTACGGTTGCTTCCCTCAGTTCCCATTAATCCTGGACCTTGACAACTACTTGCATTCTTCTAGTCCTATGTATATGTCATAAATCAGTTTACAAATCATCTTGTGTTTTGTTACCTAGGTTCTAACTGTTCCTACTAGCTTGTTATGACCACTCCCTTTGGCCTTGGTACAGGACTGTACAGGAGATTTTAATGTAGCAGTGGGTTGCTGGTGTAAAATGCAATAAATCTGAACAAATTACTACACTATTTCTTAGGATTCTGTATTTCTATTAAATTACACACAATTATTTCTACTTATTGATAAATCAATAACATGTCCAATGGTTTTTTTTGTTGTTGTTATTGTTTTGGTTTGATTTGTTCTGCTTTGTTTGAGATTTTGGGGCTGGAGTGGAAAATAACTATCTCATATTTGATATGTTATATTAGCCCTCTCGTGTCCTTTGTCCCTTTTTTTCTTCAAACCTTCTGTATCTTTTCAGATTCAATTATTTCTTAAGGTGTGATTTATATGACTTGATGCTGACATCTACATTTCTTTATAGATGATAAGGAGAAATAAGCATTTCAAAGCATCTGTCTTCATGTCACTGTATCCTTTTATGAATTGGATATAAGTGTCTACATATCTTCACAGAAATTCCATCCCAGCTAGATGAGGTTTAATAGAAATGACATCCAAAAGTTCTCAAGGGTTAGGAATATGCTGTTCAACACGTTCCTATGCTTCCAATGTTTTCTATCTTCTTGATGCTTTTGCTAGTCACCTTTCTTCTGTATTCAATAAAATGTTCTGCTTATTTGCAGTCTCTTGCACTCACCTTATTTTTTGTTCTTTATCTTGCAAAATCTGTTACTTGAGTCACTCTTGACATGTTTTCCCATTTACTCTGCATGCAGCTACAGAAATCTTTGCCCCTTTGGTATTCACATTGCTCATACACTTGCATAAAACTCTTGTATGTGGCTATGCCACAGTGTTACAAGATACACACTGGTTTTCATTACACTATTTTAACAGATGATATTGGATTTAAAGCAGATTCATTCAATCCTGATTATTGTAATCATAATTTATAGGTTACGGACCTCTGTTTTTACTACATGCTATCTATTTTCCTTTATTCTCTCAGGATTTAAACTCTACAGTCTCATGGTCACTGCAGTTAAGATTGTTCTTGACCTTCACATCTTCATCAGTTCTTCATGATTTGTGACTAAAAGCTGTAGGAATGTTTAATGTCTCATACCTGACTCATTGATCATGGGCGTCAAGAAGTTTTCTGCAAAACACTCTAGAAATCTCTTGTACTTTTTGTACCCAGCCCTGTTACCCTTTAAGCAGATAGTGAAGTGACCTGTGTTTGTTTGTTTGTTTGTTTGTTTGTTTTCCAGTTGTCTGAAGAATGCTTCACCTAATTCCCTCTTAGTCAGGCTTTCTATAACAGATTTCCACCTCATTATAACTTTTTGGTCTCTCTTCTTATTCTTACCCATGATGAACTGCTCAAGCAACTCATTTCCATTTCCAAAGCTGCCTACACTCCAGCCAATGCAAAGTGCAACTCCTCCTCCTCCCTTTCTTCACCTGTCTTTCCTGAAAAGCCTACACCAAATAATTAAGGCTCAAATCATGCAACCTATTCCACCACCTCTCTGTAAGCCCAGTGAGGTCGCAGCTCTGCAGCTGTGGACAGACTTTTAGCTTCTCCCGTTTGTTTCCCATGCTACATGCATTTGTATGCTGACATTTGAGATGGACCCCACCTGTGCTGCTTTCACAAGGAAGTGTAAGAACCTCTCCCATCCCCAGTCCTGATTCCATGTAAGAACTGTTTAGCAATAACTAAAACATCAGTGTGTTATCAATACTATTTTCAGCACAGAACGAAACCATAGCCCCATATACGCTACTGTGAAGAAATATAGCTGTATCCCAGTCAAACCCAGTACACTCAGACAGTTCCTCACTGCACCTCCATATCTTTGTAACTTTTCAGATTATGACAGCCCTTCCCTCATGTACCTTCTTTAGCCTTCCATCCCATTTGTCAGATGGATCCTGTCCTTCGTAGGCAGTCCTTTTTCCTCAAAGAGGATCCCATGGTTATAGTAGCCAAAACTCTGTCTTGGTCACCAGTCACTGGACTGGGTGTTCACATGCTGGTGTGTTCACTTCAGCCTCAGTTTTTCTCCCTTAGTGGAGGACTGATACCTTCATGTGTGTCACACCCCAATTTCTTGAGACAACAACTCAGATTCACCAATTCTCAGGTCAGAATTAAGGTGAAATGACACCAAGGATTCTTCAGTTCACAAAACTCAATTTTTATTCACTCATAACAGATATTGGACCTGAAACTTTGTCAGTCATCTTTTCAACCTCTGCAACAGGCATTAAACTTACACTGACTAGTGGCAAATCTTATAACATACCCTGATAAGCCTTAAACATGCCAAAACAAGCTTTGTGTTATATACAGGTATACAGAATAAGAATAGAAGAGAAAAGGGGAGAAAGACAGAAAAAGAGAATGAGAAACAAAGACAAAAAAAGGAAGATTTCACCAGTCCTGGTTCCAGCAGTGGTCCAGCCAGGCTAGGGGTCCAGTACTGGAGGGGGGCAGCCACCCGAGGCTTTGACTTGTGTCCTTTTATAATTTTTGCACCTCCTTTGAGTGGGCACTTGGACTCATTAGGCTAATTAGGCATCATATGCAGTTTATACTTCTAGAATTCTCCTTGATTTTGGTACATGCACAGTTTGTACCTTTAGATTCTTCTAGAAATGAATCAGTGGGCTTGGGGATCAAACTCTCCACTTTCTACATGTGTGACCATCGTTTGACCTTTCCTTTTGGCACATGCATTGTGAAAATGCCTTCTCTATTGGCTCTTCACAGAGTTGCTCAAGATAGGGAAGTTCAGCTTCAGGAAAACATGGTTTCACTTCTGCAGGAGCCCCTCCTCTTGCCACACCTGCCTGCCATTACCTGCACAGCCCCAGCATTTCCATATAAAACATTTCATTTGCCAAAGATCTTTATCAGATGGTTGAGACATTAACTGTGGTTTCATTGGACTGTCAAAATGTGGGCCTCCAACTGGAGTAACCATCCCTACTACTCACTGTCCTTTACTTCCTTCCTGCTCCCAGAACTCTGTAATGACTTTTGACATGTGCAGGTGTGCTGGCTTTGTGTATCTGGTGGGCTTTTTTGGTAGCAGGGGAGGGGGTACAACAGTGGCCTCCTGTGAGAAGCTTCTCAAAGCTCCTTGGCTCCAAGTCATACCTGCCTGTGCCAAGGCTGAGCCAATTAACAATGGTGGCTGCACCTCTGTGATAATGCATTCAAGATGGGGAATCTGTGAAGAGGAGTTGAGTTGTGAGAAGGAGTTCTGAGAAGGATATCTATGAGAACACTGAGGTCAGTGGAAGAAGGAAAGAGGAAGGTGGGGAGTTGGGTTGGAGCAGAAATACCCCTGCAGCCTGTGGTGAGGGGAAGGCTGCCACCCTGCCACCCACAGAGGTCACTGGTGGAGCAGATGACCACCTGAAGCATGTGGAAGACCCCACACCAGAGCAGGTGATTGCACTAAAGAAGGCCAGGATTCTATGGGAAGAAGCCCCACTGTCGTAGTCTGGTGCTGGGAGGACTGCAACATGTGGGAGGGACCCATGCTGGAGCAACTCAGCAAGGGCTGCAGCCTGTGGGAAGAAAGTTCATGGAGGACTTTCTTTTGTGAGAGGGACACCATGCTGGAGCAGGGGAAAAATGTGAGGAGTCCTCCTGCCGGGGAGAAAGGAGTGGCGAACTGACTCTAACCCACTTCCTTGCCCCTCTGTGCTACTGTGGGGGAAGAGGTAGAGAAGTTGAGGGAGGAAGAAGGGAGGGGTAGGGAAGTTCTTTTTAAGGTGTAACAATACTTCTCACTGTCCCACTCTCTCTGTTAAGTGTTGTTGTTAGTGTTTCAATTAAATTGATGTTCTTTTTCTTTCCATATTGTGTCTTTTGCCCATGACAGTAATGGGTGAGTTATCCCTCCCCGTCCTTATCTTAATTGCCGTGTCTTTTGCTTTATTTTCTCCTTTACATTACTGAGGGGAAGGAGTGGTGAATGGCTGTGTGGTGCTCAGTTGTACTCTGGGCTCAGACTACTACAGCAGGATTTCCCCGGCAGTATCACTGATGCCTATGTGGATGAGCAGCAAGGGAAATAGCTGGGGGGCTGGACAAGCCTTGATAGTCTCTGAGTTTCAAAAGATAACCATGTGGTAAGCAGCAAACCTTCTACAACATCAGCTTAGTGACTGAGATGTGTCTCATACCTGACTAACTGAAGGTCATCTTCCTCACCCAGTCCCATATTCCTCACCCTGTTCAGTAACTGCTGAAAGAGAAGGAGCTTTGCTGTGTTGCCAGAAGCCACAAGTTTCTAGCATCCTCCATTGTGGGCACCTCCATCCACTGCTCTCTGTTAGGGTAGCCTCCAACTGTCTCTCTGTTCTTAGTCAAAAGCACAGGGCTGTTGTCTTTGCCTGGTCTTTGATGACCCTGTGAATCTCTTGTTCATCCTCCTTGATGGTGCACAGCTCACTCACCTCCTTCCACAGCCCTTTCATCTGGTGACTTCAACTGGTGACTTCAACCAGAGCACCACTTCCACAGGGTAAGATACTGCTTAGGCCCTGAAGAGAGGCACCAGGCACTGCTGCAGCACTCCCAGAGCAGCAGGCACTGCCAGAGAGTAGATTAGCAGCACCCTCGGGTGTAGTGTCTGCTTCTGATATGGTGGGGACAGTTACTGCAGCTGATGTTACAGACTAAGCTATGGCACATCACTACTAAAGACTGCTGAAGCCAGTAGCCACACACATGCAAGCCTATGGTGGTTCCATGTCTTCAAGTTCAGCCAGTTGCAGGACTGAGTATGAATTTCTGATAGATGCATACACACATATACATAATATTGATGTCAGATTATTAAAAGACATGTTGAAAGTTTAGAGTCCAGCTTTGTTAGTAACACTGTAGAACAAAATTATTAGCTGTTACAATAATGGTAGAAACAAATGATTAATAATAAAATAATCTGCTATTGTATATGCCTGATAAAAAGCAGACAAATGTAAAAGTTGTGTGTATAAATAATCATAGTTTTTGGGACCACAATGAGCTGTCTTGGGACAGGCACATGTGCATGTGTATTCATGTAATAAAGGAAAATACCTCTATTCTGTGTGTGAATTGGGCGTCTGCACACCAGGTGATAAGCCCCCATTTTGGGACAACAGTATGAAATACAACATGTCACACAGCATAGCACACACAGAGAATATTGCTTTTATGAATAGAATAGAATAGAATAGAATAGAATAGAATAGAATAGAATAGAATAGAATAGAATAGAATAGAATAGAATAGAATAGAATAGAATAGAATAGAATAGAATAGAATGCTCTCGCACTCTACACAGCAGTCACACAGTCATGAACAGCATGGACTGCCTAAATGTTTTGTTGTTTGTTTGTTTTTTTTTTCCCATCCCTCTGATCAGGTGACTCAAACTGAGCTCTGCTAGAGGAATATATATATATATTTGTATATATATGCGCACACACTTGCAACTCACAATAGCTGTCCTTAGACAGTCAACAAACCCACCAGCTGGCCTCAGTTCCCCTTGGTCTGCCCAGGTGCTGGTATTTGAACCTACAAACCTGGAGGTTCACTTCACCACTCTATTTGCTTAGACTTCTTAACCTATTTGCTGGCTGTTCTAGCTTCTAGCTTGAATTTCTCTCATGTTCACACTCACAATAGAAAGCACATCCATGCAGAAAATAGGTAGAAACAGAATTTAATGTTTATAAGGCTGAGATAAGTGTGCAGACCAACAAGCCATTAGCACTCTACAGGCACATTTTATTCTTTTTCCTCTATTTTCCAACACTTTTTCCTCTTTGATTCACCTTAATCCCTAATTTTCCTTGTCTTTGCTCCTTCTTCTAAACATATTCCATAAGAAGTCACTCACATTCCTACAATCTGTTTAAAAAATCATGTAAGAAGTTATGCCCAGTTCAGAAATGCTTCCTTACCTGCATCCCATAATAAGTCACAGAATCACAGAATCATCTAGGTTGGAAAGGACCTTGAAGATCATCCAGTCCAACCCTTAACCTAACACTGACAGTTCCCAACTACACCAGATCCCTCAGTGCTATGTCGACCTGACTCTTGAACACCTCCAGGGATGGGGACTCCACCACCTCCCCGGGCAGCCCATTCCAATGCCTAACAACCCCTTCTGGAAAAAAAAGTCCTATAGCACTTTAGGAAATATCCCCTTTGTTCCATAAAGTGATTTGGAGAGAGCATGTTTTGTCGACCCCTCCCAGAGGCTCTCACAGTGTTTACAACCATGTTCCTGCGAGCAGCCGGGTCAGGGAGTTCTCTTTTCACTGATGAGGTGACTGGTGTTCCTGTGTTCCCCCCATGATCTGTGTTTTGGGAGATTACCCTTCATCCATGCAGCCCAGCAGTCACCTCTGTCACTGCAGAGATTTGAGGAGAGATTCTGGCCCCATGTACACCCTGGCTGCACTGACTGCTGGGAAGAGTGTTGTACTTATGTTAATGACCTCAGTTTGCCATGGAAATATATGGTCTAGTATGGCTATATATTATATTATATTGCAGACATTATTGCCAAAGTGTCCATGATAGAGAATAACATCCTAGGGAAAATATTCTTGATACATAGATGTCCCAGTGGAAAAAAAAGGACAGTTTTCTTTAAACTGTGCATTTTTCTAAAGGATTTGCTTATAATTCATGGTTCACAGGCTATTTATTGAACTGATTGTTGCAGTTTATATCAAAAAACCCTCATTTAAAATAAAAGTTAGTTAATGCATATAGAAGGTCCTTCTATATCTAATCCATCTTTCTGAGTGAAAATTAGCATAATTCTAACACAAAGCAAACAAAAAATATTTTACTGAAACTGATATGATGTGCGGTGCATACATAATTATGATTTTCAGCTTTAGAAGACAGTTTAATATACAGTGCAAATAACCATTCCTTCCACAGACACAGAAAATCTATTTTTGCAGTAAATGAAAAGGAAGATTTTCATGCTCCATTGAGAAGTTAAATAAACTGGCCATATTGGAAATATTTCAGAGTATTTTTGTTTGGGGATATTCTCAAGAATCTGCTGTTTGAAGAGCAACAATAATACATGTAAATAGATGTGTTGGTCTGAGTTTTTTTTTATAAGGAACAGAAAATTGTTTAGTTTGAAATCCAGCTATACCAGATTGACAAGAACAAATATGATTGGTGACAGTAAGACAGTCATTCAGTTTGTCTCATAAAGCATGGTTATAATTTGATTTTAGCTTTTGACAGACGTTATTCTGAGGAATCAATTGTCTACCTTAATGTCAACAATTGTTTTGAAGATGTTATTCACTATATTTAGGTTATAGGCCATTGATCACAGATTTTGGATATTAATTTTGAATCAAAATTTGAAAAAGGCTTTTGTTCCTTGAAGTTTCTGCTGAAGCCCTGAAGTTACAGAAGAGGTGAAGAATTATTTTATGTAGAACAAGAGCAGAGGAGGGTTTTCCTTTCACTTTCAAGGGAACATAAAACCACAAAGCAATCAAATGGACAGATTACTTAGACTGATAAACTCCAAAAAAAGACAATTGTTTCTACAGTATTATATTTTTCTGATGTTTATGGTTTCAGTAATGATTGCAGGTATGTGGGTTATTATGAATGTCATATGACTTCTTTAAAAATGTGTAAGACAGTAAATGATGACTTGGACAATCTTTAGTCACAGAGAATTTTGTTTTAATTGAATGTATAAAACTTTAAGACATATTATGACATCCACATACACAAGCATTTTCTTACCCCATAAAATATGACAGACATCAAAGAATAAAATACAATATATTGTAGTGCTGAATCTGTTCCATTTAACTTGGATTTTTTTCTTTTTTTTTAGTTTGTCTGTTACAAAATTTATTGGGTTTACTTCTTAAAAAACTGCTTTGTGATATTTAATTTAAAATTTCAAAATCCAAAATATGAAATTTTGTATTTTCATGTGTATGTAGAAAAAGAAAATAAATCTTATCTGATGATGAGCATACACATAATAACACATGTATGTAGGAACTCATTAATCTAGCAGGTGTAGCCAAGGTGAAATTTTTAAATTAATAGCGATTGGTTCTAGATAGAGATGTGTAGTCCTATGGAATAGACAAACCTGAAAAGGTAAGAATCTTTGTCTGCTATCAGAAGCAAGACTTAAGGAGGTTTTTTTTTTTTTAAAAAAAAAAAAAAAGACAGAAAAATGGAGCAATGTATGTCTCACAAACTTAAAGTCATATATATTCTTCTCATCTATACAACGGAAGGTAAAATAATGAAAGAAAACACCCCATAAATCTGCAGGAAAGCAAATTTTGGTTCTGTAGTAATTTCTTTTGGTGCTTATGGTGGGTTGACTTTGGCCAGCTACCCTCTCAATCCTCCTCCTCAAGAGGACAGGGGGAGAAAACAAGATGGAAAAGCTCATGGGTCAGGATAAAGATGAGGAGCTCACTTGCCAATCACTGTCACAGGAGGAGGAGATGAATTTATTGATAATTAAAAGATGAGTTGGATGGTGAGAAAGACATACAAACCAAAACTAAAACACCTGCCTCCCCTTCATTCTTTTCCAGGCTCAACTTTACTTCTTCATGCCCAGCCTCTGCCTCCTTCCCCCAGCCCTGAGCAGCTCAGGGGGTCATGAGAAATGGGGGGTTGTGGTTAGTACGTAACAGGTCCTCTCCTCTTCTCCTTACTCCTCATACTGTTACCCTGCTCCAAAGTGGGTCCTCTCCATGGCCTGCAGACCTTCAGGATAAACTTGCTTCAGCATAGGTCCTCCATGAGCCACAGTATAGATAACTGCTGCAGTGTGAATGTCTCCAATCTGCAGTGAAATATCTGCTGCAGTGAAATATCTGCTCCACTGTGGTCTTCTGGAGGGGCTGCAGGGGAATCTCTTCTCTGGAGCCTTGAGCACCTCCTCCCCCTCCTTCTTCACTGAACTTGGTGTCTGCAGGATTGTTTCTCATATCTTTTTTTTCCTCATTCCTCTCACACTGCTGCACAGCATTCTTCCCTTTTAAAAATACATTTTCCTCAAGGAGACACCAGCTTGGTTGGGGGGTTCATCTGTGTCCTGTGGTGGGTCTGTTGGAGCCAGCTGGAACCATCTGTGACCAGCATAGGTCAGTCCCTGGCCTCTCCTCATAGAGGCCACCCCCAAAGGTCCCCTGCTGCCAAACCTTGACACCTACACTCAATACTGTCCTATAGGAGAGAAAGTAGCGATCATATGTAGAACACTCTGTTATCTCCTCTCCAAAACACAGACCTATTAGTGGATATTCTCTGTGCTTACAAACTTTCTCAGGAAAGGAAGAAAAGGACAGGTGTCACTCTAGAAATAAAGACAACAAAGTTTTGTGGGGAATGTGTCTGTTTAGATGAGCACATGCACAGAAAGGCTACTCCCAGGAGTCAAAGATGGAGTAATATAAGCAGTAGTATTTTGACTTCAAATCACATATTCTCTCTGGCTATGTCTTTCCTGTCTTGTGTCTATAATTACCAAGTATTTAAAAGCCTTCTACAGGATGAGTATTGTATATTTCCATATACGAAATTTATTGTTAAAATAAGTTTATTCCCCAGAATTGAATGCTAGCTTCACTTGAACAATCACCATTAGATATAACTTCTGTGATTAGCCAAACTATTGCAAATTATCATCACCAATAAAATTATAGAAGTTTATGGAAGCTCACACAAACATTGTTTATTTAGGTCAATATGATTTGATACTCCACACTTCCACTTTCAGTTTTATGAAATTTGTACTGGAAGTCAGTCAAATTATTCTATATAAGTACTCTAACACACATTCATGAAGGCATGGAGATTCATTTTCTATATGATGTTCACTGAAACTCTGTGATAAATGAATGAGAAACTTTCAGTGTAAATTTTTTTTTTTTTTAAAATAGTCTGAATTTGACAGCCTGCTGAATCAAATAATTCTAAACAAATAGATTCTCTGACAGAAACAGTTGTCTGAAAATAATTTTTAAACTGAGAAGAAACCAAAAAATCCTTCAAAGGATTGTTTCTTCAAGTTTTTTTCTCCAAGTAAAAATGCCATTAAATCTCTATTAAGATGTCATGTTAAAGCAAGTTACAGGATGTTTTTATTGTTGTTAGATTTGTTTCTATTTATGTGTATGCACAGACTGACTGCAGACATTTTTTTCAAAAATTCAACTCAACAATTTACTGTTAATAACTGTAGAAAATTTCATTTCTTTAAAGCGACAGATAAATTAATTATTAAAACCTATTCCAGTGCGGACTCTTTTGCATAGTCCACAGTTCTTTCCAGGAGGCTTCTGCATCCTCTTTCCACAGGCTTCAGCTCCCTTCAGGGTATATCCACCTGTTCTAGCCTGAGGGACCTCCACGGGCTGCAGGGTTGATATCTGCTCCACTGTGGTACTCCATGGGCTGCAGGGGGACAGCCTGCATCACCATCACCCTTCTTTTTCTCTGACCTTGTTATCTGCAGGCTGTTTCTCTTACATTTTCTCACTTTCTCTCTCAACACAGCAGCTTTTACCCTTTCTGAAATACGTTACCCCAGAGGTACTACCAACGTGGTTGATTGGCTCAGGTTTGACCAGCAATGGGTCTGTCTTAAAGGCAGTTGAAACTAGTTCTGACTGACATGGGAGCAGCTCTTGGTGTCATCTCACAGAAGCCACCCTTGCAGCGCTCTCCACCCCCACTGCTACCAAAACCTTAACACAAAAACCCAACACACATTGTGAGTTAACATTTTTCTAACTCTCCTTCACTTTCCTCTTCCTTAGTCTTCAATCCCTTTGCAAGCAGGTCTAGTCCAGGCTCCCTATCTTAACTCTTTAACCTGGGACACTTTGACTTCCTTGCTTGCATGCACAAGCCAGGCACATTGTAACCAGAAGGATTTCACTTATTTAAAATTATCAGCACCACTCTTTTTTTTTTTTTCTTTTTTTTTTTTTCTTTTTAGGAAAAATTAACTAATAATTTAGGGGTATATTATTTGAAGTTTCTACATATTGATTTACTGCTATGTAAAAAAAAAACTTTATTAGCATTTTCTAATATTTCCCAAGTAGATATTTACCTAAAGTGTAATTTTAGTGTCCAAATTGCAGGCAGGATAGTCTGATCTTCCTTAAGAAAAACTTAATTTTTTCTGTAGAGGATGTCTCCACTGAGATTCATTCCAAGTCTTGTGAAAATAATGGACTTAAAAATCTTCCATATAAAACTGAACCTTACTTAGTTCCATAAGGAAAAGATAGGAAGAAAAAAAAAAAAAAAATCTTGGCCTTGGAAAAGACAGAAAATGTGAAACTAAGAATACAATATTGGCCCTATCTCCTAGTCTGCCCTAATGGTGCAGAATAAAGGAAAAGAGAGTAGTGGCAGTCTTCTGGCACATTCTCTTCTCCCCCTGCCCTCCCTTTACATAATGAGCTGTTAGCTTGACCATTGCTTAGGGGACATAAACTTTGGAGTTTAGTGTTCTTTGGCCTAAAATATACTCTGTCTTTCTGTTGCTGACTATGGTATAAATAGAAGTGCAAGTCACGGCTGCCAGGGTAAAAGGCAACTGTGAGTGTGTATGCTGGGTCGGGAACCTTCTGCGTCACTGACAATGTAAAAGTATCATCAGCATTTGGGTTAGAAGATTAACGACATCTAAATTAATGATGCACTTGTGTGAGAAGACTAACGGCATCTAGATTAACGGCTAAAAGCAAAAGAATTTGTGCTTGTTAGGGAAGAAACAGATAAGAAGGGAATCTTCAGAATAACAAAGAAGAAACTTTGTTATTCTAACCACTGTGCGCGGTTAGTAATCCTTGTTGAAAGTGCTGAGAGGAACTAGTTTTTGAAATGAGCATGCGCCAGAGCAACACACGGATTTGCTGATATTTTTAGAATGTACAGGAATATAAAAAGACTTGTTTTTCTAATAAACTTTGGAGCTTGACTGTTAACCATATTGGTGTGTGTCTTGTCTCACAACGTTGTCCTGCAAAAAGTGTTTCCTGCTACAGGCAACTTGACATGTTTTACAGGAGGAAGTAATATCTCATTTCCCTGAAAGATGTAAGCATATTAAGTTCACCTTTCAGAGTCTATAGAACAGAAAATGGTGAATGAGATCAAAACCATATGTCTCTTATTCCCTGTCCCCCACCTAGATAAGAATGGCTTTATCATGACTGATACCACAATCCCATTTGCACTGTAACCCTTGCATACCTACCAGTGTATGAGGGGAGGGCATATGGGACAAGCTACAGCTATGTAACCTAGAAACACCCTGCAAACTGAAGAAATCCTGCGCTGTCCCTCAAACCGAAGAGGACTTGTATTTCATGTGGAATAATCATTCACATCAATTATCTGTTACAAAAAAATATTGGCACCAAACCTATATTTTCAGCCTCCTTAAGACACTAAGCACTTTTTAGGAGTTATTAATTGCAACCCGCACTTCAGAAAATCTAAGTGATAGGCAGTTCTGTAACCAAAACAGGTACCTCTGAGCGTGAATGCATGCCTGTTTTCATGTCACTGGGAGATTTTAATGCTAAACGGAGAAGAATTTAAATAGCCTAGTCCCCTACAGGTTAGTGAGCATTAGAATATATGCAGATTTGAATACTTGTGGGGAATCAGGACAATCTGGCATTAAATCCTTGCATTGGCAGGCTTTTCATAGATTAGATTCTTTTCACCTTTCATGTGAAAACCTTTCTAATTTGCAGGAATATTCCTACATTACACCTGTGTTTCCAACCAAACACTCTAAAATTTGGTGATGACTAATAACCTGTTGGTTTTTATGCTTACAGAATTAAGGAGCTGACATAATTAATCCCTTTATAGAGCTGCCTTATAAGAATTATTTTGAAGTAAAATCAAATATGGGAAGATTAAAAGTGCTTAAATTTCCATTGTTTTAAAAAAGTTTTTGAAAGTATATGTATCACTAAAAATAGCAAGTTAAATTAAAGTACCATGTAAACTATAACTTAAATATATCGAATTTCACAGATGTGTTAGCATCTATTTAATAAAAAAAAAATAAAAATCTGTATGCTGTCTATTTTGCAGTAGGCATTAATTTCAGTGAATCAGAACAGAATAAATGAATAAATATATTAATATATTTCTTTATACATGTTTTTGATGTTCAAGGAAGGATTAAATAGAATATTAAGATAAATGAGAACAGAATTTTAAAAAATGCATTCTTAACAGAGAAAGAAACATATCTTGGCAACAATGATTCAAACAATGACATTTAACCTTTATTCAATCACAGCTGATTATACTAAATTAAAAGGTTTCTTACATTAGACTGAAGCCATCAGTGCGGTTGCCTGACCAAATATAGACCCAATATACCAATAAATCAAATAAATTTAAATGTGGATCTCTACAGCTGAGTTGGTCATTTTAGATTTTCTTTACAGCAAATGTAAATAAGAGGAGCTTCAAGAGTGCCATTACATGTTGTCCTATTGCTTACTACTTGGTTAAAGAGAGTCACCCCCAGCTCTCTGCAGCCTCCTTTCAGGTATCTATAGAGGGCGATGAGGTCTTCCCTCAGCCTCCTCTTCTCCAGACTAAACACCCCCAGCTCCCTCAGCCGCTCCTCGTACGACCTGTGCTCCAGACCCTGCACCAGCTCCGTTGCCCTTCTCTGGACACGCTCGAGTCATTCAATGTCCTTTTTGTAGTGAGGGGCCCAAAACTGAACACAGGAATCGAGGGGCGGCCTCACCAGTGCCGAGGACAGGGGTCAGATCCCTTCCCTGTCCCTGCTGGCCACGCTATTGCTGACACAAGCCAGGATGCCATTGGCCTTCTTGGCCCCCTGGGCACACTGCTGGCTCCTGTTCAGCCGGCTGTCAGTCAACACCCCCAGGTCCCTCTCTGACTGGCAGCTCTCCAGCCACTCCTCCCCAAGCCTGTAGCGCTGCTGGGGGTTGTTGTGGCCCAAGGGCAGCCCCCGGCATTTGGCCTTATGGAAACTCCTCCAGTTGGCCTCAGCCCATGGCTCCAGCCTGTCCAGGTCTCTCTGCAGAGCCTCCCTACCCTCGAGCACATCAACACTCCCACCCAACTGGGTGTCAGCTGCAAACTGACTGAGGGTGCACTCGATCCCCTCGTCTAGATCATCAATAAAGATGTTAAACAGGAGTGTCCCCAACACCGAGCCCTGGGGGACACCACTCGTGACCGGCGACCAACTGGATTTAACTCCGTTCACCACAACTCCTTGGGCCCAGACATCCAGACAGTTTTTTACCCAGCAAAGCGTGTGCCCGTCCAACCCATGAGCAGACAGTTTCACCAGGAGAATGCTGTGGGAAACAATGTCAAAGGCCTTACTAAAGTCAAGGTAAACAGTATCCACGTCCTTTCCCTCATCCAATAAGCAGGTTGCCCTGTTGTAGAAAGAGATCAGGTTTGTCAGGCAGGACCTGCCTTTCATAAACCCATGCTGACTGGGCCTGATTCCCTGGTTTTCCATTATATGACTTTTAATGGCACCCGAGATGACCTGCTCCATGACCTTCCCTGGTACTGAGGTCAGACTGAGAGGTCTATAGTTTCCTGGATCCTCCTTTCTGCCTTTCTTGTAGATAGATGTCACATTTGCCACCCTCCAGTCCAATGGGACCTCCCCAGTTAGCCTTGACTCTGGTAAATCATAGACTGCAGCTTGGCAAACACATCTGCCAACCTTTTCAGCACCCTTGGTTGTAACCCATCTGGTCCCACAGACTCAAGTGCATCCAAGTGGTACAGCAGGAACCTCCTGGATTGTTCCCTCTCTCCTCGTGTTGTGATCCTCACAGATACGCAGGAGGTTAAAGTCCCCCCTCAAGAACAACGGCAAATGATCACGACTCCCAACTGATTATAGAAAGCTTCATCCACCTCACCGCTTTGGCTGGGGGGTCTATAGCAGACTCCCGCAGCAAGATCTGCTTTATTGGTCTTAACCTAATCCACACACTCTCAACCCCATTATCACTATACTTGATTTCTGGGCTGTCATAGCATTCTCTTACATACAGGGCCACTCCACCACCTCTCCTTTCCCGTCTATCCCTCCTGAAGAGCTTATTAATCGTAGTACTATAGATTATTTAAGTAAATCAAATAAATTGTGCCTCATTTCTTTTCATTAGCTACAAAGACAGCCTGCAATGACTAGTTCAAATGTAGATATCATACTTGATTAAATTGGTAAAGATAGAAATCTAATGTCATTTAAGATCCCATATTATGCTGAAGACATCTGCACAAAGCTGACGAATATCACAAAGGAGACCTGTTGTCTTTTAGTTTAGTAGTTGGATGTAATGAGAGATAAACTAGTGCATTTCAAATGGTAATAAATACAGAAGTTTAGCCAATCGAATCATGTTCCCAAAATTAGGCATTCTGAATCCCAATCCTTCTATCATATATACATATTAAAAAAAAAAAAAAAAAAAAAAAAAAAAAAAAAAAAAGGACTGTACAAGATCGTTTTATAAATCAAATATCCAGATCAGAAGACCTTGATTGTGATCCTTTTTGCCTGTCTAAAGCTGTGAGTGTGTTTTTGTTAGACTGAGTACCTCAAGATGTTGACATCAGCTAGGGTCTAAACATATACTGTAGCCAGTGGTAAAATACTTCAGTAGAGCCTAGTGAGTTATTCAGCTCATCCTGAAGTAGGCCCTTGGAATTTCATTCAGTTGCTCCACATAGGTATCTGGTACCTTCCCAGACAACTGGCCTACTCAAAATTCATACACAGCCAATGACATTAAACCCAGGCACCCAGGAATCGTGTGTGGCTTTCTGGACAGGCAACTGAAAGCCTGGCAAGATGCCCTGGAACAAGTCAAATGACAATAGATGCTTGTGTGTGGCCAAATGAAGTCCTCAGTGACAAGGTAGTGGGCACTCTCCATTTGTAAAAAGAAGAAGAGGGAAGAGGGAGTAAGAGAAGGAAAGGGAAAGGAACAAGAGAAAAACAAAGGTACAGTATAATACAATTATTGGTTTAAATGACTACATGTTTCAAGATCTAATTTGTAGTGTTTCTTCGCATATTTTCTGCTTGCAACTCAATCACTCTTCTCCTGAAATGACACTTCTGGGGAAAAAAAAAAAAAAAAAAAAAAAAAAAAAAAAA
>NW_020799091.1:50131111-50220263 GCF_003259725.1 Athene cunicularia | reverse complement strand
TTTTTTTTTTTTTTTTTTTTTTTTTTTTTTTTTTTTTGTTTTGGTTATTTTTTGTTTTTTTTTTTTTACATAGCCTTTTTTCTAAAAATGTTTTCATGCTTTCTAGAATGATCAATTTCTTCCATTAACCTGGAATTTTACTTCATTTTGAGGGAGGACTTTCTCTGTTTCATTTATGTTATGTTAGAAAGCTGAATGCACTTCACACTTTATGGCATATGTTCACAGTAACCAATGTTTCTTCATGGAAGTATTTGTCATTCAAATATATTCAAAATTGAGTAGTTGAAAGGAATTTACAAAGGGACTAATTCACTGAGGAAGAACAAATAAGAAATATAAGTAGTAAAGATACACCTCTCTTTCTCCAAGAGCATTCTGCTATGTCTACAGTAAGAACAGAAGGATTTCTATAGCTGAATAGTAGGGCAGGGTGTAGTTCTTTTTGTCCCTTTCAAAAGAGTGGAGAAGAGTTTTTGTTTTAACTTTGGTAAAGGGTACAGAGGGTGCACATCAAATCTACGAAAAGTATTTATTTCATCTTTTAGTCACAAAGTAGAAGAGTAATATAATATGGAGACAACATCTGACAGTAAGTTTCTAAACTCACTGAAAACTCCACAGTTCATAGCTTTTCAATACTCTGCTCTTTTTGCCCCTATCAGGATTTCATTTTTTATTAAAAGAAGATAATGTTTCGATATTATTTGTGCATATATTATAAACACAAATATTATAAGTATTTATTTTCAGAATGTGCTGGAAAAATAAAAGATTAAGTAAAAGTCCTAAGATTAAGTAAGACTCCAAATCACTAATAATTTCTTGCAGATTTCCTTTGTCTGAGAACCTTGGTGACTTCATAAATAATCCCCACACCATGAGTCCCTTCATGTAAACATTAGTCAGTCTCAGGTGTACAGACTGTCCTACATTTCTCCAGGGGATCACCCACAGGGAGCAGGATTAATGTAAACCAGTGAAAAGAAAACAATGTGATAAAGAATAAAATATCAGCAAATAATAAATATCCCCATTCCCCAGAATAAGCTATTTATTTCCATTAAGGGAATTTCCCAACATCTCTGAAGAATTGAAGGATTTTTATTTTGGTTTTGCTAGCAATTTAAATGCAGAATAGATTTATGCAAAGAGCTAAAATTACTTTCCTTTTAAATGCTGGTTTATAATTATTAATGCTCTTAACACTTGAAACTTTATTAATCTTCTTTGATTAGGATTTCTGTTTCAAATGTATAAGCACTGTAATAATACTTTCACAGGAAAAACAGCATTCTTACTGAGCTGACTTGATTTTGTCATTGCAGACAACAAGTTTCAAATTACTGGACTGCAGTTCTATGTTTGTTTTTTATATATAATACACATTTTGGCTCTAATGAAAATGCCAATGGAAATAAGAATGGGCATCTGTTTTCTGACATGTTTGAAATAATGTGGGGTTTTTTTCTTAAACATTATTTTGATTATTGTAAAAATCATAATGTTTAATAAATTTCACAGGAGTTTTATAGGTAGCATAGATCAAATAATTAGAATTCTTTTCTCAATTTCTTTTTAAAGTTCCTATTACTGTGAACAGTTTGACAAAGCTCTATTGTTACATATTCTTTATTATTTCCCAGGTTGTATGTCTTTTAGTGTCTAATCTGTTTCTTTTCTAAAAGGATTATAAATTACTGCAGCTAAACATTTTAATGATGAAGCAAGTACAAAATGAGGTGACATTATCTAAATGAGACTGTGTGTCAAGATGATCATCATCTAGCAGGTGAATAGGGAGAGATAGAAGATATTTGGGCTATGCTAGCTGTTAAGATAATGTTAAGCAAATTTAATTTTGAGAACAGCAAGATATCGTCCTTAAAAAGCAAATAGTTTTTAATTCTGAGTCTTCAGAATAGGAATGTGTTATGATGCCTGTAAAAATAGATATCTACAAGCATTCTGACATCAGTGCCTGGTATATTGTTAACATCCAAGAATCAGTGTTTCAGTTTTACAACTCAATTAACAATTAATACAGATATATATTAATAGATATTTTACCTAAACAGTTACTTCATAGTTGGCACAAAAGATTTTGTTGCTTGCAATTTTGGGGGGGGGCTCAGATTAAAAAAAAAGAAATTAAAAAAAAAAAAATCTATCTAGGAATTTGTTGTCTTTATAAACTTTACAGTGATTAGGTTCTTATGGTACTCCTCAAACAGAATTTATGCTTTTTTGAGAGTATCATACATTCCACTATTGAGAATTACTGGTTTATAGTTTCTGATGTGAATTCTTACCCTGGTCAGGAAGTACTACAGGGAATACTAATTGCTTCAGTGCTTTCTCTATATTCAAAATATTTTCATAAATACTAATAACTGATACAAATGAAAGTGTTCTTTTCCCTCTAATAGATACAACAGGTTGCCCTTAATTTGAAAGTGTTGGGAATATATGTCTGCTTCATCTCATTTCTAATATTTTTAAAAGTAAAATGACACAGTCAAAATGTCCTTCGGGGGTGGGAGCTTATCGTGATGCAAGCAAGAAAGAAGAATAGAAAAGAGAGGAGGATTTGTGAAGAAATCACACTTCTTCCACCAACTCAAGACAGCTTAGCGAAAAAGTGGTTAATTAATTAAAACTGAAAGGATGTTTTAGTGCAATCTTTCCTAGTACTCTTTTCAAAATTAATAAATCAACATGATTTAAAGTAAAGCTCTCTACAGATGGGTAGAAGAGGAATATGTTAGAATTACTAAATACCTCTGATGGCTGTGAACTTTAAAAAATATTTTACTAATTACGTTTAAAAAACATTATATTTAGCATTTTGGCATAAAAATGCAATATTTTAGGAAGAGGAAACCTAGAGACTTTATAAAGAACTTCTTTCACAACAAGTATGTAATTTGGCAGATTGTTGTTTGGTTTTGTTGGGTTTTTTTGTTGGTTTTTTTTTGCTTTGTTTTGTTTTGTTTTTTCTGAATTGCTAGATATTGAGTTAAATAGTTAAATTACTAAGAGAGAACTCAATTATTCAATATTCCTTAAAACTTGGTTCACTTTCTCTTATTTCCTAAATGAAATGCATACAGCCATGCAAGCTTGATGCATCTATAAATTCCCCGTACAGAAACACCAGTGTAAACCTTGAAAATAAAGATTTCACAAGTGGTGATTCAATACTCAGTCATTTAAGAACCTTTAGTTTCAATTCTTGTGAAAGAACAGTTTACTGAAAATTCACATTTGGTTTATGAAATTAAACTATGCTAACACATATGCTTCTAATTAGCCAATATGAACTAAAACAATTAAATCCCACAAATTTATGCAGTGTGAATAAAACAAAAAGAAAAGGACATTTCTGAAATCTTGAGTTATCTCATGCTTCCTCCATGCAAAATTATGTGCCAAATTTAAATATGACAATGAATTAGTGAATATAACACTAAGAAACCACCAGAAGATAAGAAACTTTAGGCTTCTGTCACAATATGTGAAGAATGAGCAAGTGTTTTTAGAGAGAAGTAAATAACTTTTTACATCTATGTGGGTTTCTTTGTCCTGGGCTAAAGGTATTTTTTTCAAATATGATTCATAGTATCTGCAGTTAATGAGTGAGATCTGTAGAAAGAGTTTTTTGTTTAAAAAATACAAATCTGTCTTGCTTGTAATAGGAAAGAAGAGCTATCAAATGAGAATGGATGAGATCAGAAGCAAAACTGAGGATCCTGTGGTGCCAGTCAGGCAGAGTTCTAAATATCAGTGCTAATATTTAGGAAAGCAAATTGGAAAATGCAGTGTCAAACCTTAACCTGCTGAAGTGCTAAGGCTTGGACAACAGGCCCAAGCTAGAGCTGACCTGTAGGTGAATCCTGTATATTTTATAACTGATATCCATTGTGCTAGTAGGTATTGTACTAAGTTATAACAACCCACTTGTGCTGATGTAAAAAGTGCTAAAGCACTGAAATACTGCAGCCTGAACAACAGGCCCCAAGCTGAAGCTGCTGACTCAGTCTGTTATCATTAACAGAGTGTGTAAACTCGCTAGTGAAAGATGTGGCCTAGAATATAATCATTAGTGAGGACGAAATGCTGAGAGAATGTATCCAACTTCCCTTGTTTAGCCTTGTTCAAGGCTGAGAACCCAAGTATTTGTCCTTGTTAGAAACTCCCTTGGTCTCCCCCCCTGAGCCCTGGCCAGGCTTTGGGTGGAATCCAACAGGAGAATGAAACCAGAAATTTTCCGCTCAAAACAAAGGTGCCAGCTATTCTGGCTTGTCCATCTCTGGTATATGAGGCTGGACCCGCTCACAGGGACTTTGGAAGCCTCACCTATGGGTGGAGGCACCGCGTAGGATTTCCCCCTTGCCGGGACAGGCTCTCCAAACCCTCGCTGTAACCGGGGCTGCCCAGCCACTGCGGGTCTGGGTGATGGGAACGTATGCAAGTGGTGATGGAGCTTTCTTAATCGCTGTTCTCTCTCTCATGTAGCAATGATTTGATGCATTACCCTTTATTCTCCTGTTTGTTACTTAAAGTGCACTATTCTGCCTTTTCTTACTGCATGTTTTCTGTATTACACTGCTACATTGGTTATCTCCAGTAAAATACACCTACTCTTTTCACTTTGGTGTCTGAGTTTAATTGGTATCCTTAATCAGCAAAACACCTGCTTAGTTATGTAGGATACCTATCATGGTGATGTTTTCCACTGAAAACTTCCTTAGAATCACTGTTCTGTGGATGAAGTGATCACCGAAGTGTTCTAGCTCACTTTAAATCCTCAGAGGAGGCATCCTCCCAACTATATATCATGGAAGTCTTGGCTTGCTCTGGATAATTATAACACATTGCTTATCAGTGGTTAAATGTCTACTACTTCTCTAATAAGTTGGATATCTAGCCTCTAATAAGGCTGGATATCTCATTAGAAATTGATGGTGAGGTTGGAGAGGTTGGATACATTGGTCCTGTGCAGCAGCTGTTGTGGGTCAGGATTCCTGCTGCTTCTCAGCTGTAGTTGAGTATCTAGCTGTATGTCATGAAGAATGTGCCAAGATGGAAAGGAAAATAAGGTAGGCTCAGATAGCATATCTTTATTGTCCTAAACAGAATTAATATATACAAAATAATCCAGAGAGCTCACTTTACACTTCCCAAAATGTATAAACTGCTGTTTTGGATTCAACAAGCAGGTGTGGGTAATCCTTACTCAACCTGAGCAGCCAGAGGTGACCCAAAGTTTTCTGAAAGGACCTGTATCAGGAATCTCAAAAAGTTCACATATATAAAAAAAAAAAAAAAAAATCAACTATATAGATGAAGGAAACTTATCTTGAAACTTCATTTGGGAGTTAAAAAAATTATGTTTAAATTTAAGGGGCCTGGTCTGCTAGTTTCACTGAAGAAATTGCCTAATAAGAACTTTCTTTGCTAACTTGCATAGGATATAAGGTACTCTTTTCAGGTTCTTTAAAAAACCCATTTCCTAAAATATAGATTCAGTGTGTTTCTAGGTTAGGCAGATGTTTCCCTCAGTTTAAAATTAAATGACTGAAGCTGAGATCATGGTGAGAAAGATGACATGTAGTTATATGATTTTGAAAATATTTGTACTTTCAAATACCCTGCCATTATTACAAATTTCTAAATCAACTGTTGAAGGTGTTAAGGAAACTGGGGAAAAAAAAAAAAAAAAAAAAAGAAATGATGAAAAGTAAAAAAAACTCCACCCCCCAAAACAAAACAAAACAAACAAACAAAAACCCAGAAAAAAAACCCAAACCACTCACAAAGATATAAATATGTTCATTTACATGTTTACATGGGTTTCAGTTTTGACAGCTAGCCGTAATGTTATACTGTTGAGTAAATTTTTTTAAAGAGAAGAAAAATATTCCATTTACAGTGGAAATTTTCACAAAAATTCCAATAGAAAATAGATTTTATTTCACCTAAGTTTCAGTCTTCACTGAAGTGAATTTATTTATTCTTGAGGACTTAAGCACTAGGACCATCATATCTAATATAATTTTGCACAATGTTGTTATCTGCATCAGATGTGATGGAAGTTCGTTTCCTGTATGCATTGTTCTGATATCAGCAGATGGAAAACATTATATTTTAGTTAACTTCTAAACTTTAAAACCACACCTTCATTTCCATAATAATTATATCACTCCTTCTAATGTTGCTGTTCAGGCAGTTTGATTGCAGGTGTGAATGTTATCTTGTTCCCTACCAGAGCTTATCAGAAAGTTAAATCAAGATAGGAAAAATCTGTAAAATTTTTAAGGTATTACATCACATTTGTTTACCTATAAATCATTCCAGTAAAAAAAAAAAAAAAAAAAAAAATCCCTACTTAAATTCTAATTTTTCTACAGTTGTGTATATCTGGATGACTTCTGGTAATATACTTACATATTTCAATAAAAATTCAACATAAAATACCACCTGTTCTTTTCAATAAACCTTCTGTTTTCCTCTTTGAATGCAGCCACATATGGCAAGTTAGATTAGCATGGAAAGTAATAAATTCTGTGATAAAGTTTAAGATCAAAATGTGGAACTTCACAATGGATTAGTAATATACTTATTTTTGTTTGTTTCTGCATGAGAGGAGGGAGGAATGAACATTAAAATTGTTTTTGATAGAAACATTTAAAATCCTACTTTGGGCATGTTTATTTAAGCAATAAGGTTGAACCCTCTTTTCATATCAACAGCCATAGGATTAAAAGACTTTTTTAAAAAAACTTAAAAATCCCCAAAACTTCACCTTTCTGGAAATTAATTACTTTAAAGTGGGGGGGAAAAAAAAAAAAAAAAAAAAAAAGGTGTTGTTTTTTTTTTTTTAAAAAAAAAGAAACAAAACAAAACAAACAAACAACCAAACAAAACCAGTGCCCAAGGTCATATAAAAGAAAAAGAAGTGATAGTCCTATTGACCTCAGGAGTTTGTGGACTGCAGAACTTTTCCTTCTTTATAAAGTTCACAGTAATTTTATCTGTGAAGAAATAGTTGTTTGTTGCTGTTTATTTTTCAAGCTGTGGCTCTGTGCACAAACACTCATGGAGGACCACTCAATTTCTTTAAGAAAAAAAGATCTGCTCCTTCCTTGCTGTTGCCTGGCAACTGGGAGCTAAATCCCAATTTCTTCACCTCCAAGAAAGGCCCTCGACTGCCCTGCTGGGAAACGGCTTTTTTATGAGGGCAACTTTACTATTCTTCATCTTTCATTTCAAGTCTATGGGATTCAGCTAAGATGTTCTTCCAGGAAACTAAAAAGCTACAGGTCTTCTTACCAAAAATACTACTTCTTGCACACTGGGAAGCAAAATGTCTGAAAAGGAAGATGAAATAATACAGTTTTTAGTGCTTTGATTTTTAATCTTGCCTGTTTACACAGACATACTGTTCAAGTTACTTATTTCAGATTCTTTCATATCAAACACAGAACTGACTTATAATGTCAGCAATTTAGAAACTTTAATGTGCAAATTCCCAGAAATTTATGATTTTTACTGGCTCATTTGACCACAGATAAATAGTCTGTACCATCAATAAAAAGGAAGTTGGCAGTAGGTTTATGAAGACCCTTTGACTACATTAAAAGTGCAGCAGGTGACTACTGCACAGTGTACATTTTTCTTCAATAGTCCTGGGCCTATGTCCTAGTGCCAGAGCTGCTTCTTGGGAAATGAAGGGGTCTAATGACATTAATAGGTGTTTAGTCTTCTTACTGTTTTAGTAGGAAGTGGAAAATGTGCAGTATATAAAATACATATTTAATGTTACTAAGAAAGATTACAATATCCTGAAAGGAAAAAAACAAAAAAAAACCCCGTCTAATATTAGTTCTAGCATATAACAAGTACAATCCTGAGAAATATACACATTTACTCCACAATACTTTCAACCTTTTTACCCTCCTTACTTCTTATGAACTGGTATGTATGTTCAATATGACATACCATCTATTTATATGGTATTATGTTCCAATTCCAAACTTTAAAATCTAGCCTCCTGTCTGATCAAACTAGAAACAAGACACATCTATTTTCAGTAGGGACACATATAATAAGTAAATTAGTAAGCCTAAAATCTCTTACCTGCCTGCTGTAATAGTCTGTTTGGTAGTGCATTCTTAACATTTTTTTCACATTGGAAATTGTATTTCATGCTACACTTCAGACCAAGCAAGCTTGTAGAACAGTTGCTGAAAACCTTCTTCTTTAATACAAGCATAACAATTTTGTTCTTATTACAGCTATATAAATCTACCTTCTGCTTAGCCACCTGTAGAAAATTGCACCTAGAGTTATGCAGAATGTTTGTACTGAACCTTGAAGACATGTACTCTGAGACACAGCTTGATATTCAAAGTTTTTCTAGTCTGACTGAGAAAGTTTGTAAATAGTCAGTAAGTGAAGCCTTAAAGGTGTTTGGTCAAACAACAACAGAAGGAAAAAAAAAAAAAAAAGAGTGCAAGAAACAAGGAGCATAACCTGTCTTTGTGCCAATTAGATTGATCTTGCAAAAGCTATTACCTCTTTTGCACAAGGAGAAGCTGCTTCTTCTTCCTTTTTTTTTTTTTTCTTTATTGGACTTCACCTTAAGGATCAGTAACTGGAAGTGTTCATAGAGACTCTCATAACAAAACCAAAGTGGAAACAGAAAGTCAGGGAAAGTGGCCAAGAACAAGGGATTCAAGCTTCACCATCACATGCTCTTTCTTGGTTAGACATAGGTTTCCACTTGGCAGAGTCAGTTTCTATGGCATGAGGGAGTCATAGTCTCATTGAACTTTTGTTTTCTTTTTCATTTTTCACATTTTTATCTTAGACAGGGTTTCCTATGATGCCTAAATAGTATGATGTGGAAGAAGAGGTCCTGTCAAGAGATAGTCACAGCAATAACCTAGGAAAAGCAGCTGCTTATCTTTGCTCTTTCAAAGTATTGGACAAGTGATAGCTGAGTGGTATCCTCATATTCAACGGATGTCTCTCTAAGGAGACACAGTGGCTGAGTGACTTCTATATTCCTTCGTTACAGGCTAAGAGGACATCAAAGTTCATTGGAGTAAAAATGATTAGTTCTGTGTCCAGTACTTCATCTGTATGTTTAAGGTTGAGATAGGGATATTATATCTTTTTATCCTTTCAAGATCACATTACCAAGTTATAATGTATAGTTTCTTGAATAATATTTTCATCCAGAGATAGGTAAAGTTACCTGACAGACAACTCCTAGGTCCTGACTCCTGAGGCTTCTCTGTTTTGGCATGTACTCCCACACTCTGTAGACATTAAAGGCTCAGAGTGTGAAAGGCAATGCTTAGGTCCCTAAACATTGATCTTACAGGAAAACAAGCATTTCATCTGGATGTTCAGGGTTTCTTTGCAAGGCAAATTCAGACTGTCATGGTGAGCAGGTGACATTTTGCATTCAGCTGTCATCCTGAAATAAACAAAC
Organism: Athene cunicularia; assembly: GCF_003259725.1. Taxonomy (NCBI): domain Eukaryota; kingdom Metazoa; phylum Chordata; class Aves; order Strigiformes; family Strigidae; genus Athene; species Athene cunicularia. The sequence continues at coordinate 50,210,758 of NW_020799091.1, read as the reverse complement.
TGAATTTACTACCATGCCATTGTCATGTCTTCACAGAAAAGAATTTCAGGCTTGTAAAGGGAAATCTGGCTGAATAAACATAATACAATGTGATTTAGGGTATTTGCTGAATCTTGCCTCAAAGTGATTATAGAATAATCTGAAATGCTACAGCAGCAGCTATGTTGGGGACTTCTGGGGCTGCTCACCACATTTTGAAAAGATAAGATGATGTGTGAATCAAGGGGAATCAACACTGGTTTTTTAGAACATGAGTTGTTTATAACTACCAATAGAAACAACTCAAATTCAAGTTAAATAGGGTGTACTGTTCTGTGTCTTGACAGCAAGGATATTTTTGGTCATACTATTAGGGAAACTGCTGATCAGGATAGTTTGGTCCTTTCTGTCTAACTGAAATTTCTTGCTAAATTTTCACCAATTAATATATTTTCTCTTAAGTATTTTCTTAGTAAATGAAATGTAGTTTGGTAGAATGGGTTTTTTTTTACTCCCTCTTTCTCTTAGCTCTAAATAGGAAACCTTTTGTTCCTGCCATGGTACTGCATCTTTCATATATGGGTTTGTTGGGTTTTTTTTGTTTGGTTTTTTTTTTTTTTCCTGCTTTTTTTTTTTTTTTTTCCCTACAATGATAACCAACTGGACATCTGGGACAGCCCTCTTGTTTGTGTTGACTACATAAGGAATTGCATCATTCAGACAGAAAGGGTGCAAGGTACCCTTTTTAGGTAAGGATCAGATGGCAAAATTAGCACACAGTATCCCAAATATCACCAAAACCTAGCACCTTAAACAAGTGATTGAGCTTCATTTAATACCTATTTGTTAAACTAGATCAAGAGCACCTTGGTCTGCTTTAGTCTGGGTGTTTCCAGCAAGCCAAGGGATGTGATCCATCCTCTGGCGATGCCACTGCTGGAATGCTGACTCCACTACTGCGTTACCCAGTACAAGCAAGCAAGCCACCAAAAAGGCAAAACAAGGAAGGAAGTAAGCAAGCCTTCAAGGACAAAAATTATCTCAAAAAGTAGAGACTATGAATTCCTTTGAAAATCATAAATTGAGGGCAATAAACTATTGAGTCTATGGTACAAGATTAGTAAAAGTAGATACATTGATAGGTGGCATTCAAAAGAACATTGAAAAAGCAGCCTTATAATAGGAAAGACATCCTGTAGCCTTTCATTTACTTATTTATTCTAAAAAAAAACCCAAACCATAAAAAAAAAAATATTTTACTACCTAAAAAAGTGTGATTATTTCCTTTATAGTCACAAAAGTCTACATAATTTGGTCTAGCAATTCAAAATAATGAACCTTTATTTAATAAATACAAAACCACAATATAGTATAATAAAAATTAAACAGATAACAGTTATTAAAATATTTTTGATATTTAAAAACTGAAGCACAGTATTTTGACTGAAATGGTTGGCCTTGCAACATTTTTTAATTCAAATATCTACACTTAATTTTTCAAAACTAATACCCCCACCTTTCAAAAAAACCCCAAACCCAAGTCTAAAACATTCCTAATTATAAAGTAGTGCAAATCAGTCTAAAGGACATTTCAGTACTTTTTTTAATATATGGAACAGTTGTATAAATCAGATTATAATTCAGCTGGTTTTCATTGGTTGGAGAAGCGTAGAAGCATAGCAAAGAAAAAAAAGAAAATTTGACTCCATCTGATAATTTTCTGAAAATTATCAGAGATGAGTTTAAGGTAGAGTAGATGCAAGAACAAAACTACACCATCCAGTGATATATCACGTCCTTCTTTACTAAGGAGGACAATTGTCTATTCCTCTCCAGACCTGTTTACACCCCCACCACAGACCAAAGGGAACAGGGGACTTGCTCTGTCCAAGATGTGTCCAAGTCCAATAGGACTTCATATGGAGATCTGTATTTTATTCCTATGAAACTTAGTAGTTTAATGCTGATTTTAGAAAAGGTGGAATAAGTCCATGGACAAATACTTTGAAAAATCCAATCTTAATAATGGTACAAAAAAAAAAATAAAATCCTGAGATATACAATACACTCAAAAATCATCAATATTCTGTGTATCTAAAGTCTGTATGACTGTAATTGCTTTTCACTCAGGTATCCATATTGCAAGATTATGTGAGTGCACATACCTTGTTCTACTAAAATTTGTAACTTATATGGTTTTTACTCATACCATTACGCTTAGAAAGAATATTACATTATCAAATATTAATGTCAAATAGAAACGCTCTTTTCTGGTTTATTTTTCACACTCTGTAATGTTTTGGGTGAAAATATAGCCTTCTACATAGTGTACAGAATTTAAGTATAGTAACATTCAACTAATACTCCTTGTAGTTCTTTGCAAATACAAAATTAAGTGTTGTATGTAGGTAGGAACCACTAACACTCATCTTGGAAAATGAAAAGCAGATTTATTTTTTTTTTTTTGCATGCATACATCTACAAAGTACAAATTATATCCCAGAGGCAAGAGTTGCTGCAATACTGCCTAAGCCACATTAGAGACCTTAATGTTGACATTTCATTTTGTTAAATATCCAGACTTCACATTCTGTGCTGGTAATGATACAGCTCTCTCTTGGTAAATGAGGCAAAGAAGATACTCTATATTCTCCCATGTTAAAAGTGAAGAAATACAATCTTTTCTGCAACTTGAAGAACAGCTAGTCCTAAATGACTCTTAAGAAAGTAGTTTGGGATTTTAGCGGTAAAACTTGAGTTGAATGAGTTGGCATTCAAAAAGCAAAGTGCTAAGGAAGTTTTTTGAAAAAAAAAAAACAAAAACAAAAACCCAAAAAAACACTAAACCAAACCAAACCAAACCAGAAAATCCAAACCTATTTCCATTTAACTACTGCATAACTGAAAAAAAGATATTTTTTTTTGTCAATAAAATCTACTATAATATTATTATGTTCTGAAAGAACACACAAAAACTTTGATATTTGTAGGAAAAAAAAAAAGAAAAAGCTACCTGAAAACAGAAATGTCTTCTTTTGATGACCTCTGGAGGCTGTTTCATCCAACCTCTCTGTTCAGGTAAGGCTACCTAGAACTAATTGCCCAGGACCATGTCTAGACAGCTTTTGAATATCTCCAAGGAGGAAGACTCCACAACCTTTCTGGGCAACATCTGTCAGTATACTTGGTCACCCCCACAGTGAAGAAGTGTTCTCTGATGTTCAGATGGAATCTCCTGTGTTTCAGTTTGTGCCCCTTGCCTCTGGTCCTGTCACAGAGCACCACTGGAAAAAGACTGGCTCCATCCTCTTTGCATCCTCCCTTCAGTTATTTATGTACATTGATAAGATCCTGTCTGAGCCTTCTCTTTCCCAGGATAAACAGTTCCAGATGTCTCAGCTTGCCTTCATAAGAGAGATACTTCAGACCCCTAGTAACCATAGTGGGAATTTTCTTCTACTCTCTCTAGTACATTCATGTCTCTTTTGTACTGGGGGGCCCAGAACTGGACACAGTACTCCAGGTGTGGCCTCACTGTGATGAGAGGATGGGAAGGATCACCCCCTTGACCTGTTGGCAAAACTCCTCCTAATGCAGCCCAGGATACCATTAGCTTCTTTGCCACAAGGACACATCACTGACCCATGTTCAACTTGATGTCCACCAGGACCACCAGGTCCTTTTCTGAAAAGCTGTTTACAAACCAGTCAGCCACTAGCATATATTAGTGCTTAGTGTTATTCCTTCCTGGGGGCAGGACACTGCTCTTCCATTTGTTGAACCTTCTGAGCTTGCTGTCATGAAGTTCCTGTCTGTCCTGGTTCACCTAGGATAGGGTTAAGTTTCCCCAGCAAGGAGAAGGGATCTCCAGCCGGGTTATTCATACCATGCTGATGTCAGGTCTGTGGCTTTTGTCGTGGGAAGCACGTGCAGCGGGCTGGCTGTGTCCATTGCGGTATTTCTCTGTATATCTTTTGTCTTGTTTACCATCATTACTGTTTAATGTTATTATTGCTATTGTTCTGATTGTCATTTATTACACTGTTGTATTAAATTTCTCCTTATTTCAACGCCAGGGTTTGTGCCCTACTCTCTCTGAGGGTGGGGGAGGGACAACAGCAACGTGTTCTCCGGTCCCGGCAGGGCCTAAACCACCACACTGTCTCACAGTCCTGGCTCTCTTCATAATAGTTCTTTATGAAGAAGCTCACAGTGGGCTCAGTCAGATAAAATGCCTAATGGAGGATGTGCTCAGGGTCCCACAAGGAACCCTGCACATGTTCAACTTCAGATGTCTAATTATGTTCTGTGGAATTTGCACATTTAAATTAAGCACATGTGATAAATTTATGCTTCTCAGTATGCTTTCCACCTTATGTTTTGGGATTTTTAAAAAAAATGCAACAACAAAAATATCTAGAAAGATTAATGACTAAAGAAATGCTTATGTTCTTCAGGGAAATATGTGAGGGCATTTAAAAAATAAATAGAATAATTGTAAATTGATGCTATAACATTATCATGATTAAGTTAGTTAGAAATGTAAATTATTCATTCATTCCTCTCTAGTACTAGAAATTTTAGAACATATCAAATTGACTTTATTTACAAAATGCCAATTTCAAAAAATACATTTTTTTAATGCTATTTAACTAGTTCACTTATTTGAATCATATTTCAATAAAGTTTATCTGCTTAAAATGTACTTCTAGTTTGTTTATATGAAAATTTTTCTAGATTAAAAGTTTTCTTAAGCATGATTATAATGGAATAGAATAGCATAAAATTCTGCTGCCTCCTTGGGGGCCCGCATCAAGGACCTCACGGCTAAACTCCCTGCTCTAGTGAGACCCAAGGATTACTACCCTCTCCTGTTTTTTCAGATAGGTAGTGATGACATCACCAGGAGAAGACTTAAATCAATGAAGAGAGACTTCCAGGCTTTGGGGAAACTGATTAAAGGGTCGGGGACACAAACTGTGTTCTTCTTCATCCTTTCAATTTTAGGGATGGATGAAGAAGAATACCAGAGGACTCAGCAGATTAATTAGTGGCTCCAAGAGTGGTGTTACCGTCAGGGCTTTGGATTTTTCAATCATGGGTTGGTATACAGGGCACCAGACCTTTTGACATTAGACAGAATGCACCTGTCCTGGAGAGGGAAGAGGATCTTGGGACAGGAGTTAGCTGGGCTCATTGAGAGAGCTTTAAACTAGATTTGAAGGGGAAAGGGGGCAAAATATCGGCCCATCTGAAGTGCAGGTATACCGATACACACAGCAGGGGTAACAAAGAGGAGGAGCTTGAAGCCATGATGAAACAAGACAATTATGCTGTAGAGGCTATCACAGAAACATGACTGGAGTGTGGCAATTGATGGCTACAAGCTCTTTAGGAGGGACAGACAAGGAAGGAGAGGTGGTGGGGTGGTGCTGTATGTTAGGTACAGTTACGATTGCTTTGAGCACAAGTGTAGTGAAGACAGGGTGGAGTGTCTTTGTGTTAGAATCAGGGGGAAGGCCAACAGGGCACATGTTGTAGCAGGAGTCTACTATAGGCCACCCAACAAAGACAGAGAGTTGGATGAAATAATCTATAGGCATTTAGGAGAAATCTCATGACCGTTTGCCCTTGTTTTTGTGGAGACTTTACCTTCTCAGGTACCTGCTGTAAAGACAATACTGCGAAGTGGGATCAGTCCCTGTGTTTAGGCCCTGCCAGGACCGGAGACCATGTTGTCATTGTCCCTCCCCCACCCTCAGACACAAGTAGGGCACAAAACCCGGGTTAAAATAAGAAGAAATTTAATACAACAGTGTGATAGATAATCTGAACAACAACAGTAGCAATGATAACAGCAATAAACAGCAATAACAGAAAGCAAGACAAAATATATACAGAGAAATACCCCAATGGTTACGGAACAAGCCCACTGTGTGCTCCCCGCCACCAAAGCCACCAAGGAAAATGTTGTCGTGCTCCCCCCCCTGGACCTGACGTCAGTATGGTATGAATAACCCGGCTGGAGATCCCTTCCCCCTCTCTGCTGGGGAAACTTAACACTATCCTAGCTGAACCAGGACAGTCCCACAGATTCCTGGAATGTGTGGGACAAATTTTCCTGACGCAGCTGGTGAGTGAACCAACCAGAGAAGGTGCCCTGCTGGATCTCATCTTTGTGAACAGAGAAGGACTGGTGGATGATGTGGTGGTCAGACGATGACTAGGGCATAGCAATCACGAAATAATAGTTCTCCGTTCTTAGAGAGGCCAGGAGAGGGCTAAGCAGAACTGATATCCTGGACTTCAAAAGGGCTGACTTTGATTTGTTTGGACACCTGCTTGATAGAATCCCTTGGGAGAAAATCCTCAAGGGTATAGGTGTATGGGAAGGCTGGGCACTCTTTAAGAGGGAAGTCTTAATGGCTTAGGAGCGGGTGGTCCCCAGGTGCTATAAGAAGCCAGCAACAGAGAAGGCCATCGTGGCTGTATAAGGAGTTTTGTCTGCAACTCAGGGAGAAAAGGAGAGTTTACAGCCTTTGGAAGAGGGAGCTAGTGACTCACAATGGTTACAAAGATGCTGTGAGGCTATGCAGGGTAGAAATCAGGAAGTTTAAAGTCCAGCTGGATATTAATCTGGCTTCAGCAAACAAGGACGACAAGAAATGTTTCTATGTCAGTAGCAAAAGAAAGACCAGAGAGAGTCTCCCTCCCCTGCTAGATGCAGGAGGAAACATGGTAACAAGTGATGAGAAGACTGAGATGCTTAATGCCTTCTTTGCCTCAGCCTTTAATAGACCAGTTGTACTGGGGGAATCCAGCCTCCTCAGCCAGAAGACAGAGACTGGGAGAACAACCCCTCTATGTTCCAGGAGGAGACAGTCAGTGACCTGCAACATCACACAGACACACACAAGTCTATGAGACCAGATGGGATACACCTGAGGGTACTGAAGGAGCTGGCTGGGGTGCTCGCCAAGCTGCTTTCCATCATTTACCAGCAGTTCTGGCTGACCGGGGAGGTCCCAACTGATTAGAAATTGGCCAATGTGACATCCATCTATAAGAAGGGTCAAAAGGATGATCAGGGAAATTACAGGCCTGTCAGACTGACTTTGGTGCCTGGGAAGCTGATGGACGGGCTCATCCTGAGTACCATCATACGAAATATGCGGGACAACCAGATGTTCAGGCCCAGTCAGCATGGGTTTATGAAAGGCAGGTCCTGCCTGAAAAACCTGATCTCCTTCTACGACAGGATGACCTGATTATTGGATGAGGGAAAGGCTGTGGATTTTGTTTACCTTTAAAAAGGCCTTTGACATTGTTTCCCACAGCATTCTATTGGTGAAGCTGACTGCTCGTGGCTTGGATGGGCACACGGTTTGCTGGGTAAAAAACTGTCTGGGCCCAAAGAGTTGTGGTGAATGGAGTTAAATCCAGTTGGTGGCTGGTCACGAGTGGTGTCCCCCAGGGCTTGGTGTTGGGGCCACTCCTGTTTAACATCTTTATTAATGATCAAGACGAGGGGATCGAGTGCACCCTCAGTCAGTTTGCAGATGACACCCAGTTGGGTGGGAGTGTTGATGTGCTCGAGGGTAGGGAGGCTCTGCAGAGAGACCTGGACAGGCTGGAGCCATGGGCTGAGGCCAACTGGAGGAGTTTCCATAAGGCCAAATGCTGGGGGCTGCCCTTGGGCCACAACAACCCCCAGCAGCGCTACAAGCTTGGGGAGGAGTGGCTGGAGAGCTGCCAGTCAGAGAGGGACCTGGGGGGGTTGATTGACAGCCGGCTGAACAGCAGCCAGCAGTGTGCCCAGGTGGCCAAGAAGGCCAATGGCATCCTGGCTTGTGTCAGCAATAGCGTGGCCAGCAGGGACAGGGAAGGGATCTTACCCCTGGACTCGGCACTGGTGAGGCCGTCCCTCGATTCCTGTGTTCAGTTTTGGGCCCCTCACTACAAAAAGGACATTGAATGACTCGAGCGTGTCCAGAGAAGGGCAACGAAGCTGGTGCAGGGTCTGGAGCACAGGTCGTAGGAGGAGCGGCTGAGGGAACTGGGGGTGTTTAGTCTGGAGAAGAAGAGGCTGAGGGGAGACCTCATCGCCCTCTACAGCTACCTGAAAGGTACCTGAAAGGTTGCAGAGACCCGGGGATGAGCCTCTTTAACCAAGCATTAAGTGATAGGACAAGAGATGATGGACTCAAGTTGCACCAGGGAAGGTTTAGACTAGATATTAGGAAGCATTTCTTTCCAGAAAGTGTTGTTAGGCATTGGAATGGGCTGCCCAGTGCAGTGGTGGAATCCCCGTCCCTGGAGGTTTTTAAGAGATTTGACACAGCGCTGAGGGATCTGGTGTAGTTGGGAACTCTCAGTGTTAGTTAATGGTTGGACTAGATGATCTTCAAGGTCTTTTCCAACCTAAATGATTCTGTGATTATAAAATAGTATAGATTCAGTTGGAAGGGACCTACAGTGAACTTCTAGTCCAACTGCCTGACCTCTTCACGGATGACCAAAGTTTAGAGCATGTTATAAAAGTCATTGTCCAAATGTCTCTTAAACACTGACAGGCTTGGGCATTGACCACCTCTATAGGAAGACTGTTCCAGTGTTTGACCACTGTCTCAGTAAAGAAATGCTTCCAAATGTCCAATATAAACCTCCTCTGATGCAGATTTGAAGCATTCCTACACTTTCTGTCACTGGATATTAGGGAGAAGAGATCAGCAGCTCCTTCTCAATGTCCCCTCCTCAGGAAGCTATAGAGAGCAATGAGGTTGCCCTTCAGCCTCCTTTTCTCCAAACTAGACAAACAAAACTGTTAAAGTGTAGTTGGACTCTTGTAAAGGACTCCTGTAATAATAGAAAAAAAAAAAAAAAAAGTAACTAGATTTGGTCATGGACGAAATTTCAGAATTAATAAAAACACTGTATCAAGTATTATCTTTTAATATCTCTATTTCAGCTATGTTACCGATCCTGCTGCTATTAATCTATCATTTGTCTGCTAATAAACTATTAGGCAGAGGTCCTGTTAACCTGTATAAAGGATTCTTACATTTTCAGTCTGAACTGCAAATTAGGTAGGGCTATGTGATGGAAGAGAATGTGTTTTATATCCTGGTCTCTGCAGAATCTAGAAAGAGTGAATAGACATGGGTAGCAGTGTAATAGATGCTATGGAGTAGGCATCCCTAGGCTCTTCTGTCTGTCACCAGATAGGTCACATGCTACAGCTAAGCTATACTTGGCTTAGTAGGTAGGCAGGAATCACTGCCACTGTTGCCTTAAAGTATGACACTAAAGGCTAGCAAATTTGTCATCCTTCTGATTGCAATGAACACTTCTTGTGTTAGATACACCCACAGAAGTGTTCCAGATATCCTTAATAATTTTAGGGCTGCTCAATCTGACATGCACTGGGCACATTGGTCCTAAGCAGTTACAGTGTACAAAAACAAAAAATAAAAAAGTGGTAGCAACTGTCTAACTGGTTCTATCTGATTAACATTCTGCTGGCCACACTATTTCTGACACAGGCCAGGATGCCATTGGCCTTCTGGCCACCTGGGCACACTGCTGACACATATTCAGCCAGCTGTTGACCAACACCCCCAGGTCATTTTCTGCCAGGCAGCCTCCCTGCCACTCTTCCCAAACCTGTAGCATTGCACAGAGTTGTTGTGACCCAAGTGCAGGACCTGAACTGAACCTAGTTGAATCACATATAGTTGGCCTTCTTCCATCGATCCAGCCTGTCCAGATACTTCTGTGAAGTCTTTCTACCCTCAAGCAAGACCAACACTCCCGCCCAGCTTGGTGTCAGTTGCAAACTTACTGAGGATGCACTCAATCCCCTTGTCCAGATCATTGATAAAGATGTTAAACAGAATGTCCCCAATACAAAGCCCTGGGGAACACCACTTGTGACTGGCCGCCAACTGGATTTAACTCCATTCACCACTATTCTTCCAGTGTAGCAGGTTTTACTAGGAATGAAGGAAAAGTTACCTAGGCAAATTCAAGCTTATTTGTCCAGCCTCACTATTAAGCACACTTTTAGATTAAAATAAAGAGGGAGAAAAATACAGAATCAAACTGAGGATGAATGAAGAACAGAATAAACTCTATCACGAGAATTCCAAAGGCAGTGCTGTGCCAGCAAGCCAAATCCAAACATTGCTCTTGGATAAGATTTTTATTTTCTTTTAACACAGGAAAAGTTGTAAAACCTGAGAATATGAACTTCAGTAGATACTGTCTCTCTTGTAGAAATTTCATCTAAAATGCTGAAAGTGCTGATTAGTGTAAGAAGTGAGTGATGAAATTAAGCAAGGGGAATAAATGGAGGAAGGTACCTAAAGTTTTTCCTGATGATCAGTTTTGGGATTGATTGGATTTTTCCTTAATGGTCTTGGCAGAAGAATTGTAAATGCTGATGAAATTTGCTGAAGATGGGTTTGTTAAAGAGACTTGATCAACATATAAGAGGATTGAATGTCAAAGGAAGAACTGGATGATCCTGAGGGTGGGAGGAATAGAAATGAATGGAAACTTTACAATACAGAAAGGAAAGTCATGCCTTAGGGGACAAATAAACACTTCTGTTATAAGCTCGGGTTTTTTCTTTAAGAAATTGCTATGAAGTAAGTGATTTGCCGATCCTCTCTGAAATGTGGGAATTCTACCAGTTACTGAAACCTTCTGCATGTTATAGAATACATTTCAGTCACAAGTCAAGATATTTTTTCTATAATACAGATAAGAAAGATAGATGTACACATATATGCCATATCAAACAAGGTTATTTCAGATAACACTAAATGACTAATAATGACATTGTGTAGTTACAAATACAGTCTCCAAAATATGTATAATTTTGATTGCATTTGTGTATTGGGTTTGTGTGACAAAGTTTTGGTAGCTGTGGGTGTGTTGTAGTTTTGACCGGGATGAGTTAACTTTCATTGGAGTATTTCATATCATGTGATGTCATGCCCAGGGATACAGGTGGGTGGGCTCTCTCGGGTGGTCTCTCAGGCTTGGGCTCGCTGTCTGCTCATCGGGCCATGTTGTTGCTGGGGGGAGTGGTTGCGGCACTCGGTAAGCCACTGCTGCATTTTATTAGTTTCTTTTTGGACTCACTATTGTTAATGTGTTCTCTTGTTATATTAAGTAAATTCTTTCTTTTATTCAACCTACAAATTCTCTTCCTTTTGTCCCTCCCCTATTTCACTGGGGAAGGGGGAGGTGAACAGCTGTCCACGTGGCATCTGGGTGCTGGCTGAGTTCAAACCTCAACAGGGTGCTACAAGAGCAGCTTCTGTGAGAAGATGCTAGAAGCTTCCCCTATGTCTGTTAGAGTCAATACCAGTCATCTTCAAGATGAACCTACTGGTGGCCAAGGCTGAGCCAATCGGTGATAGTGGTAACACCTCTGGGATAATGTATTTAAGGGGGAGGAAAAATGTGCAAGAGCACATTTCTTCTGGAAGGAGTAAGAATATGTGAGAGAGACAAATATGCAGACACCAAGGTCAGTGAAGAAGGAGAGGGAGGAGTTGTTCCAGGAGTCAAAGCAAAGATTCTCCTGCAGCCCGTGGTGAAGACTATGGTGAGGCAGCTGTACCCCTGCAGCCATGGAGGGTAACGGTGGAGCAGATCTCCAGCTGCAGGACCCCATGCTGGAGCAGGTGGATGCACCCAAAGGAGGCTGTGACCCCATGGGAAGCCTGTGCTGCAGCAGGCTCCTGGCATGATTGGATCCAAGCTGGAGCAGTTTATGAAATGCAGCCTGTGGGAAGGACTTGGAGTCTTGTCTCCCACAAGAGGGATTCCATGCTGGAGCAGGGGAAGAGTGCAAGGAGTCCTCCCCCTGAGGTGGAAGGAGCAGCAGAGACAATGAGTGATGAACTGATCATGACCTCTATTCCCTGTCCCCCTGCACTACTCGAGGGGCAGAAGGTAGAGAAAATGGGGAGTGAAGTGAAGCTCAGAAAAAAAGGAGGGCTGGGGGAAAGTGTTTTAAGATTTATTTTCCATTATCCTACTCTGATTTGCTTGGTAAAAAAAAAAAAATAATTTCCCCAGGGTGATTCTGTTTTGCCCATGATGGTAATTGGTGAGTGATCTTTCCCTGTCCTAATCTCGACCCATGAGCTTTTTGTTATATTTTCTCACCCCTGTTCTACTGAGGAGGAGGAGTGATCAAGTGGCTTTGGTAGATACCCAGCATCCACCCAGGGTCAATCCACTACATTTTGCTATAAAAATTAATTTGATCTGTTATAGGTCCAGAGAAGGAACGCTCTTATAGTCGGGAGAATGGAAAATGTTCAAGTGGAGATAAAATCATTTTAATGTGCTTAATTTAGCAATTTAAAATTTGAAAGGGGATATAATGGGTGTCTTTAAATATGCATCGGATAAACTCCAGTGACAAAGAATTCCTGTTTAGGGTAGTAAACCATGTTGATACAAGGATGCATCAGTATATACTATTTTGGAGTACATTTATAATGGATATGAAAAGAAAGTTTCTAAACAATGGTTTTAAAAATAACCTCCTGCTAGATGGAGAAAGGACAAACCAGCTTATATTAAAATGCAAATTGCCTTTTTGCCTGCAGTGATTTCTTCCTTTAACTGGCATATAACTTGATTTATGGACATAAGAGATTACTTCTGGTCCCCTATATTCCTGCCTAGAAAAGAAAAAAAAAATAAAATGACTGCCATGGAAGAGGAAAAGTAAGATGAAGAAAACCAGTTCTAGATAGTTTGGAGCTGCTTTTGCTAAAACCATCCTTTCTCTTTAGTCTCCTCTTTTGCTGCACATCTGTGCAGAAAATAATCAAAGTTAATAAGAGTCTGCAATAGTGTTCTGTATTCATTCCAAGGGCAGGATGGAAAAAACCCAATATAATTAATTGCATACTTTTATTTCTCAGAAGTTATAGGCAAGAGGATGTTATTTTAGTTTGCACTGACATGCAAATGAAATACATTTTGTGTATATCTCATATGTATATATCAATATATTGAATATGTGTAATTGAATTGCGCACATTTTGGCAGTACAGGTGAAGCTATTATTAAAAATATTCTAACAGTATCAGACAGACAGATGCACATAGGAAATAAGACAGCTGGACAACTGGAGTTGAAGTGTATCTAAGGCAGGATAGATACCACCCACTCATTTTCTATATCAATTAAACCTTGGACGCAAGAACAAAACCATAGATTAGTAAACAGTGCAGCACATAGCATGGTTTTGTAATGCCATGGTTGCAAGTATAACAAAGCCTAAAATTTCCCTGTAGTCTTGCTAGTTTTATATGTTTTTCAAGCTGTGCTTTATCCAAAAGAACACATCCATTTTTAAGATTGCTTTCTACATAAAATGGTATATGGTGTCATAAGTTAGGATCTGATTATGGAAAATGAGCATATAATGCAGAACTAATTATGAAGACAAAAATATTAAATTACTTTCTTTAACTACAAAAGAATGTCAAGCAAAGAGAGAACTTTACAACATTCAGACAACAAGTGCTAATTATGTTCAATAAATGATGAAACAGCTACGGATAAGAAACACTTGCTGAGTAATTATGCTCCTTTTTTGTACACAATAGTGTTGGAAATAACCAGTCTAAAAATTATCTAATAACTCACTACTGCATGAACCGTGGGTCTCTGATACTATTAGCTTGCTTCATAAAGTACAGCTTTTCAAAATGGAAATCCTCAAACCCCCTTAAGGTTACATTTGCACTGTTTGGAATATTGTGCTTTAAGGGACAAAAGAGTTTTGAAAATTGCAGTTCTATATAGACAGTTCTCCATTATATAGCAGTGTTATATATCAGTGGCTAAAATAAGAAGTCAAGAACAATAACTTTTCAATTATTTTTATGCCAGTTACGAAAAATATTGAGAAAAAAAAAAAAAAAAGAAAAAAAGAAAGATATTCCATGCAAGATGGAATTGGTCTCCTCATTTCTACTAAGTATATTAAGTAATTTAACCAGAATATGTGGTTAAGCAAATATGAACTAACAAATAAGCAAGCAAACATATTTTTTAATTATTTTTTTTTTAATATAAATTTTACATAGCAAAGTTGTTATTCCAGTTCCCATGTCCAGCAACATTTAATCCCAAAGCACATTGTCTTAAATGAATAATTAAATATGCTGTCAGTGTTTCAAAGTGTGAATCAGGCTTCATACCTCTACATGAAAAGGTTCACAAATTTCAGTAATGCACATACAATTTGTTCTTAGCAGTATTTAAATGATAAAGATTCTCCTTCTAAAATACTTGTGTCTTAAAAATATGCACAAGTTGACAAAACAGAAGATGGTCCTCAGTTAAGGTCAGTTCTCTAATTCAGGTATTTGCTTCATACTAACATAATTAATTTTTATCTACAGAACGCTCCTCATTCTTTGCCCATTAAAGACCTTGATTGGAAGTACGAATCAAGTGGGACACTTGGATCAGCTTGTTACGGCTGAGCATTGACCTTCCAAAATAAAGATTCTCCCTGCTAGACTGGAAGTGCTTGGAAGAAACTGGGGAGCTGGAGACAGGCAGAAAGCAACAAAGCAGGAGAAAAAGAGCAGAAATAGCACTCTGAACACTAGAAATGGTGGCAGGAAATGTTACTCGGGAATACTCTGTTGTATCCTACCTGCCAAAAGAGTTAGAAAATGGAGCAGGTGATGAGGAAAACCGAGGAAGAAAACATGTCTTGTGTCTGAGCTGGAGTCTTTCCTAAAGAACATGATTTTATTTCTCTATTTGGTTTTCAGATGTCTTATACTGACAAGGCATTAAATCACAGATATTCATTAGTCTTATACTCCTTGTTTTCTGTGTGCTAAACAAGAAACATAATCCTATATATACAGGGGTCTTTAGCCAGAACAATTTGACAATATCCTTTGAAATATCACTCACTGTAAAAATGTGTGATACTTTAAAAATATAGGTTCTCTGTAACTCCTAAAATTAGTGGTCATTTTTTTTTTCTTTCCTTTTTACTTTACTTCTTTTTACTTTACTTGGCTCAGAAACTGAAAAATGGGAAAATGCAGAATATTTTGTAGTATTGAGTATTTTGAGCATACAATGTTCTTTGTAAAGCTATCAAACATAGTACCAAAACTACTGCTATAATAACCTTGCAGAAACAAATTCTTTTACTTTCAGAAAATACGGGTTTGAACACCTTGCATTACATGTTATAGTTTATTGACATCAAAAGTATGGAGAATAGAAACCAATATAAAATATTTTTGCTTTAGTTGGAAGACGGATAAATATGATCACATTACTCAAGACTACGTTATAGTAGACTACCTTCATGTATCATTCCCTAATTTTTCACTTGTTGAGATTTACTACCTAAACAGTCTTGTAAACTTTACTGTTGATGATGATGCTCTATAAGGTTGATGATTCTCGAAGTAAATTAAGAGGTTTATATACAGGAAATTATAAGTTGATTTATTTCTTTTAATATGAAACCTAATTAAACAATTTCTAAACAGAAGAGAAAATTCCAAATCCTTTTGAAGTAAATGGCACAATTCTGACTTCAACAAGGCAATAATTTCCTCTGAGGACTTCATACTCCTAGCTAAGTATGAACACATTTGAAAAATTCTGTGAGACTGAGATTGCAATCTTGGAAATGCATTCTACCAAGTGTAAGGCTTATTTCAACAGTCAGCAAGAGACACAGATTTTCAAAGGTAACTAGATATCTAGTAACTAGTGAAATGTTGGGGAATTCTGACCTATGCCAATGATAAATACAGGAATAATTTTTCTACTGGCAACATTAGAAAAAATTTTCTACTGGCAACAGTAGAAAAGGCAGTCACTATCAAAACCTTACACAGGTTCACATGAGCTAAATCTTTTGAAGTTTTTTCTTTGTCCTAAACAAGCACAACCAGTGGCAGATAATGGCAGTACACATGCAGCACCAAGCCTGGCATGACAGTTGATGAAAGAAAGTACATTTAGCCCATATCGTAGACCTCAGATACATTCATGGAGGACAGAGTGGGTCTGAATTAGCCAAAAAGCCATGCATCAGTTAGAGTGAAACCTGTTTCCATAGAACGAAGCTGAACAGTGCTTTGAAAAACCTTGTTTAAAAAAAATGTATGCTCAGTACGATATGTAGGCTTGCAAAGATTGGAATAGTTTGTAATGTTTAGAAAATTTTAGGTTAATGCACAAAGTAGCTTGGCATAAATAAAATCCTGAACTGTGTTTGTATACCTGTGGGATGAGATTTATGAACTTCAGTGTTGTTATAGTAAAGGAAACTTTTGAAAAAAATCAAAACTACTCAAACATCAAAAAATGAACATTTGGTTTGCAAAACTTATTGTGTACAGCATGTTCACTGAGCTCTTCAAGCTGAGGTAAAACCAGTACTAGCTAGTAATTATGGGGATCTATCACTAAACCTGTTCTAAGTACAAGTACAATTATGATGCAGGAAAGTAACTAGTATGTTCAACTAGATTTATTATGTGTGAAATGGGATTTCAAACCACAGATGTAGCATTTTTTCTACAGTTTTACATTAATTCCATTACGTTCAGTAGCCTTTAGTGGCTAACAATAGCTCATGATATATAAAGTTGAATTTTGATAGGAAAGCTCAAAGTCAGTTGTAAGTTCTAGAACTATATTCTGAGCCCGATTTCTGCTTTCACTTGGTTAGTTATTTATTCACTTGCAAATCAGACCATTTACATATACTTAGTATTAATGAAAATAACTATACAACATGCACAGCAGTAGAGAATAAAACTGCTTGTGTGGGGTTTTAATTTTTTTTTTTTTTTTTTAAGAACTGTCTCACAATAGGTAAAATAAATCTCTTAAGAGTGTCCACTATCTTAAAATAAATTTATAATTGCAAACTTTTTATTTAAATGTCAAAATCTCTCTATTAATATTTAGAATAATGTGGTTGAAATGTCTATTTTACATAGAAATATATGCTGTACCTGGACTAAATGTAAGGTAAGAATTAATATGGCTTGAACTGCATAAAAGAGATTTTGATTAGATACTAGGAAGGATATCTCAGCTGCATACACAGATTAGATTGCCCAAGAAACCTCAGAGACTCCTTTAGTAGATACTGAAAAACAGGTTAGACAAAAATAATGTATATGGATAGTTGATTCCATCGTGGATCAGGGAGATGGACTTAGATAGATTCCCAAGGTCTTAATCTTTTCAATGTTTTCTCGAGATTTGTATGACTGGGTGTGTATATAAACACAATCATACACAGTTTTCCAGCTGCTTTTATAGATAGAGATTAGGTGTATGCAATCTAGGTTGTTTTATTGACTTTTCATGTTGTTTTTATCATATCTCAGCATATTTAATGTTCTGAAATTGCACTCATTTCTGAGGTAGCTTTTAAGAGAAATGTGCACAACCTATAACTATGAGGGGACGGAGGTGGAGAAAGCAACTGTTGGCTGTAGTAATTCTTTGTTTCTTTAAAGTAGGAATCTTGCTTCTGCAGGACTGGGGAAGAAGTGGTCTTTTTGCAGTACCTTTCTCCTCCCTTTAAGGATTCAGACAGTTTATCAGATCAAATGTCCTAAGAATGACACTACATAGAAGTTTCAGGAGTGACAAAATGTGAACGTTTTCTGTTATATTAATACACTGCAATTCAAATTCATACTCAGATATGATGTCATATCAATGTCACAGGAAAAAAAAAACAGTTTATTCATACAGTTTATGACAAATCAGGATCAAAGCAATTTATGGTTTTTCATCAGTACATACTTAATTGGTAGCTGCTGAACTATACATTAAGGATCATTATTAACAATAGAACATACAAAACACAATACAAAAATAGTTTCAAGTATAGGTCTATACCTACATAATAAGAAAACCTTTTCTATAACTTATACCAAAAAGTTGTCTAAAAAACAGCTATGCACAGGTACATATGTATGTGCACACATGCACACACCTTCCTCCCTGTTGCCTCCTGAGCCATGAGGGAGGTTATTGCTGTCTCCTGCTGTTCCTGACACTGCTCCAACACACGTGCCATCTAGGAGGTGTCCTGGGAGGTGTTCCCACACACACAAAAGCATAGTTTATACTTCCATTGTAACTTTTGCATAACCTGCATGAGTTAGAGAAATGGTTAAAACTTACCACAAATAAACTCATTAATTTGTAAAGGAATGGTGGAATATAACATGAGATGAATACATGTCAATATGTACGGCTTTCAAACTGAAAAAGAACAGAAAAAATAGCCTTTGCTGGATATCGGAAGAAACATTCAATATACTTGTCATAGCAAAATAGGTGAGATATTCTCACATGCTTCAGAAGTTTTATCTTTTTGTGCTATATACTACTTTCACTTTTTCTCATTTGTTTCTACTACCCTGCTTCCAATATTTATGTATATATATATATATATATATATATATATATTTTTAGAATTGAATATAGTCAGGAATAGAATCTTCCATGCCTTACAGACATAAGTTTTATAAGTCTTAATATTTGTGTATTAATGATGCTTGAAGACAGTTACTTTACCTTTATAATTTACTATCCTTAGTTCATCCCTAGATGCTTTCATACCAGCTGCATTCCTAAAGTCACTTCCAGCCTGACTGACTCCCTGAATTCCACAAGCTGACTTTTCTGCAACTCTCATTGCAAACCGCCTGCATACAGTGGTTGCTACTGTCTTGATGTAACACTTGGTTCAGCATTATTCTGAAACTGTTGCAGATGAAAATATAAACACAGTAATGATTTATGAGCAAATCAAGATTTATTACTAGAAGCACTTAATCATTAAAAAAATTGAGGATTTACAAAATAATTCAGTAAAATATGATCAAAATAGAAACTTAATTAAAGATTTAAAAATTACAAGATTCACACAAACTTACTATAATGTACCCTAAATGAATATATCTCTATATATGTATATTCATAAACACAAGATACACAAACACACAGACAGAGGTATTTGGATCCAGTGAAATATGTATTTACCCACACTCAAGAAAATAACTGTGTAAACCCAAACACATCTGTAGGTAGAGAGGTGGGACAAAGAAGCTAGGTTATAATTAAAATTTCCCTCCTCTCATGTTTAGAGTAAATACAATGCATCGGCATTCCCCAAGGGGTGATATTTGAGATTTGAGGGGGTCTATTTCGCCCTGGTCATTCGTCAGCTTTGACAGCAGATGATACCTCGAGAAGTTGATACCTGAGAGATGTCCCTACACAGGGGGAATGCTGGTCACAGGCCCACTGTGATTCAGGAGAGCTCTGTGTTGGTTTAAGCCCTGCCAGGACCGGAGACCATGTTGCCATTGTCCCTCCCCCACCCTCAGACACAAGTAGGGCACAAACCCCGGGTTAAAATAAGAAGAAATTTAATACAACAGTGTAATAAGCAATCAGAACAACAACAGTAGCAATGATAACAACAATAAACAGCAATAACAGTGAACAAGACAAAAGGTATACAGAGAAATACCGCAATGGTTACAGACAGCCCCGTGCTCCCCGTGACCAAAGCCACAAAGGAAAAAGTTCCCATGCTCCCATGACCGGACCTGACATCATCATGGTATGAATAACCCTCCTGGAGATCCCTTCCCCCTCTCTGCTGGGGAAACTTAACCCTATCCTAGCTGAACTAGGACAAGCTCAAAGGATCACATTTGGGATGGCTATTATAGGGACCAAGATAATTTAATTTTGTCAGGTACTTTACTACTCTGGCCCAATTTGAATAATGAATTATTCTAGTGTTTTCCACCATTTGCACAGGCCAAGAACTTGATGGATGTGCAGTTCTGTTATTGTTTCCCTTGGCCACATCCCAGGTACGGGTGTACCAGGCTGTCAGAGGTGATGAACTGTTATAACTGTTCCCAAGTGAACAGTTATAAAAACAAGAAGTCAAGGGGGTGCTTTTATGCTCTGGTTCACTGTCATTTGCAATCTATACTGCCCTAGGCTGGTATGTAACCCAGGACAGGGGTTGGAATCACACCAAGAACTAAGCAGTCTAGCAAGGAGAGGGAGAGGAATTATACCACCACAGAAACGCATCTTTATTTTAGTAGGTGCTCTGCTGGTTTCAGTGTGATTAGCCTCAGAATTCTCCTGAAATTTGTAGAAATAAATATACTTTAAGATTAGTATTCAGATGACATTTCAGTCCTCTCAATTCCTTGTGTAACATAAAATATACAGAAAATACACTCTCCTTGCATAAATGACACATTTCTACATTTGTATGTTCTGTTCAAGTATGTGAATATGCTACTGAAATTTTCTGACTTCTACAGTAAATGAGAAACTGTATTATTTCTGTACCTTTTCATCATGTAATTTTATTATCTTCACATAATATACTGAATATATTTTAGAATGTTCTATCATTCCATTTTGAAAAGTACTTAAATGCTCAGATATATATATCTTGATTTAGTGTTATAAGGGAAATTCACCAGTAAAGAGCATTCAACAAATTGCAAAGAAATTAATGAACATTCATCCAGAAGGCTTTACAATGGCCAGCAGAAATATTTCTGTATGTGAAAGTTGAGGCTGATGGTACTATCATTTGAAGAGATTGACCACATAACGGGTACATGTAACACTTCTACGGTGATTTCGCAGAATTGTGTACCTTCTATACCAGTGTAAATCTACATACTTTGATTTACATTTATATATGTATATAAATGTCAGGTAGGTCAATACTCAAACCAGGAAGCTCTCTGAGTAAGTGAACATATTCCTAAAATACCAGAATAAAATATAATAACATTTGCTATAATTTTATACTGCACGCTATTAAAGAGTCTTTTCATAAGAAAAATACAAGAAATTGAATTAGATTTATGATAAGTACTTTTGGAGAGCCCAGTCAATACACTGGAGGGCAGGGCTGACATTCAGAGAGACCTTGGTAGATGGAGGAACAAGTTGACAGGAACATCTTGAATTTCAAAGAGGACAAAGTCTTCCCCTTGGAAAGGAGAGACCCCCTTTAAGAGGCATTTCATAACTGTCATAAAAGCTCATTAAGTATCATCCTCATGATTCACTGAAGATTATTGTAGTTTTATATGTAATTTGCATATCAAAATTATTCTCAGACTCCATTAATGATATCCTAAGCTCTGAATGAGATTACATTTCTGTTGTTCAGGATCTCTTTTTCTGCAACTCAACACTACTGGATATATTTATAATGAGCACTGAACAGTGACACCAAGGACGAACTTTACATGATTATACATTTTCTTGACAGCTTTTTAACTTTAAAATCTCAGTGATCTTCACCGCTTCTACAGCTGAATAAGACTCGTCTTACTCAAAAAGTCAAAAACCAGACCAGCATGACCACTAACATCCAACACAGAAACTGTGACAATGATATAGGGTAATTAAAATATGTAAGATCCTTATGTGGGTATTCTCATTTAGTTTCAGAATAAACTCAATATGATTTCATTTCATCTGTTTTGAAAAAGAATTAAGCTAAATCACAAAAAAAAAAAAAAAAAAAAAAGTCCATAAAGGGGTTAAGTCAGTCCAATTAATTAACCTTCAAAATTCATTAGAATTAACTTTGTGATTTGCTGGTATTCAGGGAAGGTCTGAGCATCACTGTAGTGATACAATATAACAGAAGATAGTAACTGTTTAAAGAAACTCCAGTATCCTTACAAGTTATAAACTACCTATGGTTTAGAATGAAGTTTTTCTGAATATTGCTGTCATTCAGCTCACAAGTCTAATAATATTTAAGCATTAAAAGAATGCAAATCTATTTTAGTAGTAAAACTTTAAGAGTAAAACTAGGAATCTGTTACTGGATAGCTTTTAAAAAGCTAATTCTGTGACTTAATTAAGAGAAAAATATAATAATGTAGATACTTAAAATAGTCTTCTAATTTCTAAATATTCTAATGATTCAAATGTAATTGCAATAACATACATGAGGACAATGCATATTCTAACTAAAAAAAAAAAAAAGAAAAAGAGAAAGATAATAATTTTGATGGCCTCACATAAGTAATTCAAAGCAATGTTATGTTTTAAATGATTTGATTATGGCCAGAATGATCTCAGGTGACTAATAATTTGCTTATAAATGTATAATATATACAAAAAGTAGTTAACTTAGATTTTGAACATGTTAGATTGTAAAATAATAATACTTTTAAATTATTTTTTTTTTGTCCTATTAATGATGCAACTATTAGGAAATAAAACATGTTTCTTTTTAAAGGATGAGTTAAACCTTGTTAAATTCATTTGAAAACACATTAGTTCAAATTAATCAGGAATTATATTTTGTTCAGTTCTTCCACAATTATATTCATTCTGGTAATGAGTTAAGCTTACTAGATATGAGATCAAATAAACTTAAACTAAGAATATCAGGAGAAGAAATTTAATAAGATTTCATAAATGTACCTTCAAATCACAACCTTAGTGGTCAATTACACCTGCCAAATATTCCAACTATAGCTTTAATTAAAAGATACATTGCTTACTTGCAACTGATTATCATGACCAAAATGTTATTGCTGGTTTTAATTTCTGATAAATTCAAACTTTTGCACAATTAAAAATGTTCTAAGAGAGTTTACTTTTTCTTTTATCTTATTATTTCATATTCAAATACTTTATTTTCTAAATAGTTACACCAGAGTTACAACATTCACAAGATGGGATTAAAATAAAATTACAAGTTTTTACAACATTTGTTACTGAAAAAAAAAGTCAGAATCCTTTAACACATAACTGTATGAAGATAGATCCAGGTATGAATTGAGCAACACACCAGTAATTTTCAGATGTTCGACTGACTGAATAGAAGACAGAAACCTGAAATTAAAAACTGTGGCACCTAAAATGAACATATACTTTGTATCATTAGACAATACAGAATAATGATTTAAAGCTAAATTTAAATAAATAAATTTTAATAAGGGTGGCACTAAACTTCATGAAATACGATTTCCTTTTGGGGAAAAAAAGAGGAAGATATAGCAAAGGCTCTTAAGGTACTGAAATTGTGAAAGTTGTGGCTTTGTCACAGTTTTTGTGACCACCACACACCCTCAAACCCACTCAAAAAAAAAAATAAAATACAAAATTATTTAATAGATATTCTAAAGAAATACAAAAGTATCTACCTATTTGTGTTGTTTGCTTATGCCAAGAATTTGCTGGCACTGTAATCTTTACTAACATTAACATGCATTAAAAGTCACATCACAAAGGTATGAAATAGGACATAAGAATCTATAATTTCAATTAAAGTCAAAACGTTTATGTAGTAACTGATAGAATGAAATATATCCAGGGGTTTCTAAAGAGGCATTTGTCTCCATTAAAGAAAGATCCAGAAGGTTTTCATTTTGTATAGCTGAACAATGAATTGGTGATTATTATGTGTCTGATGATTTTCTTGGCAAGTCAATAAAGTCATTATCCTCTTACCTGCATCAGAATTAGCTGCTTGCAAGGATTTATCAGTTGTGCAGACTGACTACTTGAGTAATTATGATCCTAGGTGTGGTTGTGAAATTGCAACTTCCTTTGTATTTCAGAAAGAAAGAATGAACGAAAGAAAGAATGACTGAAAGAAGATAATAAAGACAAATAAGACCATGGATAATTTGACAACCTTATATCAGATCATACAGAGATGATTCCATAGTTAAAATTGTGTTGAACATTTAACTTCAAGAAGAATTAAAATGCTTGGGTTTTACTTGAATAGTTAGATTAACTTCTGAATTTACAAACATTAATTCTCGAAGTACTGAATTTTCAGAGTACCCTCTTGTGATTGTTTCAAGAGTTCTTAACTTAGGAAGGGATTTATCTAATTAAATGTAGGTATCTGCTATTTCTCTTTTTCTGAAGAAATATACACTCACAGGTCATAGTCAATCTCATCCAGAAACTGGCTTCTAAAATACAGCAGATTAATCATTCTCTAGGAGTGTCTGGCTGTGACTGTTGTAACAATTTCAGATGTGACTATCTGTAGGTTGAATGTAATTGTTCATAGAAAAGCATCTAATAACTTCTGAGATATATCAACACATGCCTCCTGAGAGAAGCTTCCTGTAGAATCTATGACAAATCTATCAGCCCTATGTGGCTGTCTCAGAGAATTAAAAAGTAGCTGGAATGTCTCTGTGTAATGTATATTTCATTTAAGGTTCCATATTAAAATCCTTAATTTAGGTTTCTAATCATGAGCTTTGTCACAGTCCTCCTACTATTGTCCTTACAGATCTTATAAATTTAAAGAGTGAATTTCAGAGAGAAAATCAGCTGATTTAATAGAGATGTCTATTTCTGGTTCAGGGTGAAGAGAAAAGTTGACCAAACTTGCTTACGTAAAGGTACGTACATGCGGACTTCTCCTGAGCTGGTGTCTAAGAATAAAATAAGTTTCTTGTAGGCCCTGTGGCTTCTATATCAGACCTGTTTGTTTCAGATACATATTGCATGTCAGACATCACTAGATACCTGCATTTATATGCAGCTAGGCAGCTGAATATAAATGAGTTGGATATTATGATGCCCAGGTACTAATCATCTGGGTTTACACAGTTAATGGGAAGAGGGGATTACTTTACTGCAATGTGGAGAGTCAGTCATGATTCTTGAACCCATAGCATATATCTAGGGAGATTTAGTGCTTCCCATTTGTCAATCATATATTCTTAAGGACAGTCAATAGGAAACACTGGTACTCAGAATATATTAATAACATCAGAATTGTTGGTATCCAGAAACATGTCTCCATTCTCTGAAGTTTATATCTAAGTCTTCTGAGGATAGACTTGTGATGAAGTACCGGGGGAAAATTAAAACTTTTTTGGTTGTGAAAGAACTGGGCAAGGAAGATGGAAAATGTGGTTTAGACCTGCCTTGTAATGAAGGAATCACTGCATTGGCTCACCTCCAGCAACTTGCCACAGCCATAAAGAAAACACTTAATCGTGATGGTGCTGTTTTCTGTACTTCCTGATGAAGCTGAAATATTGTTCATAGAGAGATAAAAATAATTCTCTGTATTTCATTGATGAACCATTTAGCTAGATACTAGATCTTGATCAATAGTCATACTTCATGTACTTCAATTTTTTTTTTTTTCTAAAATAAATATATACAAATTCCTGAAATGCGATGAAAATATGGCTAATTCCTTAGCTGCTCACAGGATTTTATCTATGTCATTGACGACTCTTTCAATTTATTTTTCTGTTTCCATAATCCTACATTCTTTAACTCATGATGATTTGACTTCAACAACAGTGAAGAAATATTTACCAGTTACCACAAAATTTATTCTAGCAAACTTGGGAGTCCAGGTCCTGGTTTCCAAGCTTCTTTGTTCTACTACTCGGATCTCCAACAATTTTAATTGATGTTCTTATCATTACTTTATTATACAAAGGGCAGATAACATCACTTCTGGCCATATTTCAAAAAGAAAAATTATGTGACTAAAGCATAATTGAATACATAATATGAAGACAAATGAGTTATGTTAAATGTCCTGAGTAGACACTAGTCAGTCCAGGAAACCTGTGCTATCAACAGAAGCAAAGGCAGAGCTGGCAAGAGTAGCTCTCTTCTGAGGTGGGTTGTTAAACAAGTTTCTGCTAATCTAGCACTCAGTACTGTAATAAGTCTTTACTTGGTTTTGTTTTGTTTTTTTTTTGTTTGTTTGTTTGGGGTTTTGTTTTGTTTTGTTTTTTACAGGTCCTAATACGCAAGAAATCAAGCAAAGGTGACCTGAAACCTGCATGGATTAACAAAGAGCTCCTGATTAAACTCAAGTATAAAAAGGAAATATAAAAGATATGGAAGAGTGTTTAGGCGACCCAGGAGGAATATAGAGACACTATCTCAGCATGCATGGATGGGAAAAGGAAAGCCAAAACATATCTGGATTTGAATTGGGTGAGAGATGTGAAAGAAAACATGAAAGCCTTCTACACACACACATGCATCAAAAGGAGGGCTGTGAAAAATGTGGACCCATTGCTGAATGGAGCAAGGGTGCTGATGGCAAAGGACATGAAAAAAAGGCAAAGTACTAAATGCCTTCTTCATCTCAGTCTTTACTGGTAAGTCCAGCCTTCAGGAGTCCCAGGCCCCTGAGAGCAGAGGGAAAGTCTTGAGCAAGGAAGGATTGTCATCACTGGAGAAGGCTCTGGTATAAGGAGCATTAAAACAAACTTAAATAAACAAGTCCATGGTGCCAGACAGTATGTACCCGGGAGTGCTGAGGTAGCTGGCTGATGTCCCTGAAAGCTCACTCTCAATTATGTTTGAAAAAACATAGTGACAGCGGTAGGGGGGATAGGGGAGTCTGGAAGAAAATAAATGTCAGTTCTATCTTCAAAAAAGGCAAGAAATCAGATCCAGAGAGCTACAGGCCAGTTAGCATCACCTTGATTCTGGAAGGAGACCCATTCCAAGCTCAGTTGTTCTGTGATTATATCACTCCTCTTTAAATTTTTAAGTTAATGAACTACTTGGAACCGTACAGTTGTTAAACTAATAACCTTTTAGCCTGAAGGGACTGAAAAAATTAACCTCTCAAGAAACAGTTAGTTCAGGAAATAATTATTCAGAAAGGGAAATAGATCTCATAATTTTAATAATTAAAGCCTGGGACCAACATTTTCATCACTCAACATTCTGAAATTCTTGGTATAAACAGAAAAGTATTCCTGCATCATGAGAAATCTCAAGGTGAAATAATGGAACAAGTTGGAAGCAGTTACTTCAAGAACTGTGCACTAACTGTTTTTGGGTTTTTTTTCCAGTATCACAGTTTTGGAAACAGTCACATTCCTCAGATATCCATTTTGACAACCTATATTCCTTTCTGGTAGCTCCAGCAACAAGTTGGTCTCATATATTTGTCTCAGCTGTAGGAGAAAGGATGTAGAATAGATCTGCCACATCACTGCTATTTTAGCCATTTCACGAGAATGATTATCAAGCCTTCCTCTCCTGAAACATACCATTATGTGCTACTTTAGTTATATAATTTTTATTCCTTCTCCTTGTTGGTTAAAATAACATTGTTCAATATTTCCTCTTCCTTTTTGTCAACTTTCTTCAAACTTTTTTCTTATTTTCATTCTCCATTGAGATATGAAGGGCAGCGTCCATCTCTCTTTGGTTAAGTTTTAGGGCTTTTTGCCTTTCTATTGAGCTGTTTACATCCTGCTTTGTACTACAAAATTTTATTTTTTTTTTTACTTGTTTATTCTGTTTTAATAACATTTAAATGTTTTTTACATGTTTTCTAAAATGTTATGAACTAAAGAGTTTGCTATATACTGGGTTTAATTCTGTCAAGTTTCTGTGTATGTTTTTAACAATAGTGATAAAATCTAATAGCTAACTTGTCTTAATTGATATAAAACTCCATGGCTAAACTATAGGTTGATTTAAAAGTGTGAAATACATTCCTGTAAAGGCCACACAGACCTTTTGTCTTTTATTCAGTAAGGAATCAAAATGCAACATTTTAGTAAGCTTAGCTCAGATGATGAGACACATACCTAAGACAAGAAAATCTATTTAATATGATTTCATAGAGCAGCACTCAAACACG
Organism: Athene cunicularia; assembly: GCF_003259725.1. Lineage (NCBI taxonomy): Eukaryota > Metazoa > Chordata > Aves > Strigiformes > Strigidae > Athene > Athene cunicularia. Next base: position 50,183,031 of record NW_020799091.1, on the reverse strand, counting down.
ATTATCAGAATTTCTAAATGTTTGTTCTGATGTAATTGAACAATGGCAATTTTTCTCCTGGTTGGCTCTCCTACAGCAAAACAACACATTTGTCTGTGTCACTGTATATTGCTCTAGAGTGTAATGTTTGCTTTACTTTCAGGAACAGGTAGTAGTTGTATATTTGTCTTTATAAGGGATAAAGAATGAGATTCAGGGAATAAATTAATGATATGACAAATTTTTATTTTTAAATGCGCCACCTTAACAATTTATTTTTTTTTTAATATCCAATGCATTAACCTCAGATGGGTCATTTTGAAATACATAGTCTTAATGTGAATATTTATTTTAATACATTTATGAAAGATAATCGTCTGTGATTAAATGTTTCATTCTGAGGCTATGAGCCACTTCCTGGAAAGCAGAGCCTCATCACATGTAACAGTTATATGGGAAGACAAATGTCATAAGCCCAAATGTCTCCCCTTCATCCATCTTTCCTCCAGGTTTTATTGCTGAACATGATGCCGTATGACATGGGATATCCCTTTGGTCAGCTAGGGTCAGTTGTCCCACCTTTTTTCATCATAGATTCTTGTGCACCCCCAGTCTACTCATTAGAGGGGGGGGGGGGGGGAAAGCTTTGACCCTTTGACCCAATGCAAACATTGTTCAGCAATAACAAAACCACTGTTGTGTTATCCAGACTATTTTAGTAACATATCCAAAACACAACACCAGATGGACTGTGATGAAGAAAATTGACTCCATCTCAGCCATATCTAGTACATCAGCTCACTCTGAAATATGCATGAAGGTTGAGACTCAGCTGTATAAAGTTAAGCATTTAGTGAAATTTAGAATAACTGAGGTCATCATGAGTGACCTTCTATATGCTGTTTAGAATGCTGAATGTCTCTCCGAGACTCTCAGCTAGTGCTGTGCAGATGTCTTTGGTACCTTATAATATCTGAAATTTCATCAGTTGAATGTTAGATAATTTAATACCACTATATAAGTACCCATTTTAGTAGGTTGATCAAAAGGTGATTTTAGAACAATCCAGAAACAGTAGAAAGGCAAATCATGTGTCTTCCTAGACATCTTTCTATCTCCTTACTTTATTGATTGGATTTAAGTGCTCTGCAGACCTAGCTTTATGCATATGAGAGCTTTAAGTTATCAGAAGAATATAGCTGTGTTAAGGAAGTGACCCTCACTATAACATGAACTTCCATATTAGTAACTTGATCATGATGACATCTTTTTTTTTTTTTAATAGTTCCTTTAAAAATGTGGTCTCATACAGAAAATTGATTTATACCTTTTCTTAAATTCAGGAGTCATTTCAGAGGTTTTTTTAGCTGATTTATAATCTATGTTTCCTTACAGAAATGATTCAGCTTGTCTCTAAATTTTTATTTCATATGGGAAGAAGAATGTTAAACATAAATTATGATGCTATGTCATGTGCTCAGTTGCTGTGTATGGAATATTCAGACCACACAATTTTAGTTTTAGTGGCTTTATTAGAGGCTTCTTGCTATACAAATTCACTGATAATTTAGTGGTATACAAATTCACTATAGCAATGTGGAAGAAAAATCTACTGAACCTCTTGTTTGTTATAATTTTGCAATTTAAAAAGTAGTTTTGTACGAAACCAATATTGAGAGCCTATTATTTCAGTTTAGGAATTATATTTTATTCATTAAGAGCTGATTTACAGACAGTGAAAACACAAAATAAAAAGCAAAATGGCTGTGGGGTAATCCTTTTTCCTTGAATCCATTTTGATTAAGAGCACTGAAAAAACAAAGAAAGAATATAGATAGGAATTAGAGAATTTGAATATATTATATAATTAGAGAGTCACATCCAGATGCCTTCTTTTTCATCTGATGAAAAATAATAAAGACTACTGAAATAAGATCGTAAGATATTTGAGTGAACAGGGTGTCTTTATATTACATGACTTTCTTCACTTTGCACTTCCTAGAAGATGAAGAGTTTACAGATGGAGACTAAGATGGTTCAGGCTAAGCCTTGGATCCTGGACTTCTTGTTCTAGATACATATGACTGAATAATGAATCATTAGGTCTACCACTCTAGCTGATAAAAATAAAAGGATATGGACTCACACAAATGTCACCAGCTGTTACATGCTAGCAACCTCAGTAGGAATGAAGAAAATGATGGCAAATTAAATAAAAACTAAATAAATAAATATAGGAGAAGCAGTAGAAGTTAAAAGTAGTGTAATTAAGTTCCCAGTTCCTGTATGGGACATTTAGAAGACTGATTTAAATCTCAAGGAGTATGTGAGGTCTTTAGGAGCTGCATTCTACAAGCTGTGATACTAAGGAAAGGCTGCTCATGAGGGCTATTTCCAAAATCCAGTTCTCTCCATTATGGTAGGATTCTTCAGTAGGAGTCACAAAACTAGCTCATGACAAGTTTGTTGCTGACCTTGAATCTCTCCTTTCTTTTCCCAGTGAACAGTTCTAGGTATATTTTCTTGGGTCTTATCTGGAGCTCTTGGTCTGTAGAGTAAGAAAAAGAGAAGGTTTGAGTTGTGGGTTGACACTGGCCAGCACCTAAGTATCCACACAGATGCTTGCTAATTCCCATACCCACAGCAGGATGAGAGATGTAATAAGAGGAGTAAAAATGAGAAAACACATGGGTTGACATAAAGATAATTCAGGAAGTGAAAGAAAAAGAAAATAATAAGAAAAAATTGAGTCATGCAAAGGTAATTACGCACCACCTCCCCAAGCAGCCTCTGAGCAACAGCTACCTCTTAAGAAAGCACTCTCCATCTCTTTTTTTTTTTTTTTTTTTTTAAATGCTGAGTATAATGTGATATGGCATTGAATACCCCTCTGGAATGTGGCAGAGTGAGAAAAAGAGAAAGCCTTGATGCTATGAAAGCACTGTTCCAAAAAGTAATAGTATTAGTTTAATCATAATTTATAATAACAAAACAATGGTGTGTTATCAACACAATTTTAGTCACAAATCCAAAACATAATGCCATGTGGGTTGCTATGAAGACAGTTAATTCCATCTAAGTCAGACCCAGCACAGTTTGAAATCTATATTCTAATTCTGAAGATATTTAAATCCAAGTAAAACATTTAATACATCATTCATTCTTACAATTTTTCTATTGATTCATTTAGAAGGTTAATCTCTATTTTACCTTTTTTTAGTGCTGAACTGCCATGCACCTGTGAGTGCAATGGCTGAGGGGCTAGACGAACACTAAGCATATATGAGTGTGATTCAGACTAATGAAATAGGAAAGTGGTTTTAGATTGTTACATATCCACTGCTTAGCATACGTGCATAAATATTCCTACAAAGACTGTTCATACAATGTTATTTACTGACTGATTAATATAAGTGAAGAAACAATACTAGGAAGAAACTTAAAATAATTGTTGGAGTGATTTTAGTCTCCTGTATACAAATTAGGCTACTAATCCACTAAAAATGTGAACTTCATGAAGTGGAAGGCAATATAATTCATTTGAATATGAAGATGGGAATTCTAGTCTCTGATCTAAAGACTACTTATGTCTTTTTTAACCTATACTTAAAAACTAAAATTAAAAAGAGAAAAAGTTATAGATGGAAACAAGAACAAGGAGTTCCCCTGTTTTCAGGAGAATGCCAGAATCATTAGGCTACGGAGTCACATTTTCATTTGTTTGATGCCTCTGGATCAACTAATTTCACACACTTTGTTACTCATAGCTGAGAAACCATAAAGATGTTACATTAATGCAGTATTCATACCTTAACAGAACATCAACGAGAAGCTAGGCAGAATGATAGCACCAAAGCATCTCAGGTGACTATTTTGAGGCAAATGAATTGACCTTTTACCTTCTTAATGATTAAATTATTAAATAAACAGTCGGACTTTGAAAAATGCAGAGATGTTTAAAATTCAGATATTTAAGCACAGATGATTTATGACATTTTATATGCTATAGATTGTCACACATGGCTTCTCATTGACCTCTGTTTAAATATGTTAGGCAACTGCATCCCACTATTAGTAGTTCTACTAACTGAGGAATATGTTTATAAATATTATCTATATTGGAGCTAATAATGGATTAATGGAATTGAAGTCAATCTTTTCTTTTGGAGCCATGATCTAAAAATTTACTTTCTTAAAGAATTAGATTTTGATTCTGCTTACCTAAAGCTGGCTATCTTGATATTTCAGTGCTGCTTGATATTTCAGTGGTTATTCTCCTGGATCTCCAATTAATATGGAAGTTTATACGTCTTCTGTGTCATAAATTTCGGCCTCCTGCGGTTATCTCATATGTACTATTTCATATACCACTATGAGGTACGTAAGAAAAAGAATGAAAAACAGAAAGACAAGATAAGAAGATATGCTGCATTCCATTGTAAATTATATGACAAAATTATTTCCTGTATTCTGTTATCATTTTCACACCTGCAGAGTTTAGTTAGCCAACCTGCACTATGATACTGCCGTGATATGTTGTTATTTGTACCTAAGTATTTGTATATTCCAAAGATCGTGTAGGAGGTCCTTAAACTGCAGCACATAAAATGAGATGAGATAACTATATTTAGGCGTGTGAACCCCACACTTATGTTCCGGTTATGATCAAAGGAGGGAAAGACACATTTCTTACATATGACTTAGACATTTATTTTCATTTCAATGTAGATGTTGAAAGTTAGATTATTTTAATGCTGTCCTAAAGGGTTTATATTTCTCCTATAGCGCAGAAATACATCACATTTTAATAAATAAAAGCATTTGACATTATTGCAGAAAAGAGCAACAGAGTACTCGACATCCTCTTTGTATGAATATTCACTGAAAGTGAAAATTATACAACCAGTCAGGGAAGTATATAGACAGAAATTCCACACTAATGCACTACAATTAATATGAAAATTCTGTGGTGGTGGTTTGGGGTTTTTTATTTAAATGAGGAGAAAGATAATTTTATGTGTAGAAAACATTAGTAGCATTCATCTTGGGAAATAAAACAGATTTTGAACCATTTGTGTTTGCCACTAAAAATCCCACAAGCCAGTAGAGTAAAGTTTCAAGATCTTCTCTACATGTTTAATAGATGAAAATTTGTGTGAAATTTCTATCTGTATCATTCCAAGTTTTCAATTTTATGAAGCGTTTTCTTACATCCCAGTGCTTCCAGATTTTCTGGGGAACATAAATTTCAAGGAATAACATCTTCCAGAGCTACAAAAGACTGAATGTTGAGGTTTCTTTGAACAATTGCTAAAGCCTTAAATTTCAACTTGAACTTTTCACTGATTCACAGGTGTGAACCAATAAAGATCTGTCTTGGGCCTTGTCTGATTAGGGACAGCTCCAGAAGAAATCTAGAGCTGTGATTGTCTTTAAGTACCCCTCCTTTGCCCACCATAATCAGAAATTGTTATAAACCCTTATGATATGTGTTTTTTCCCCGTATACAGTGTACCCCAAAAATTTTAAGGGTGGGATCTTGTTCAGAACTAAACTGGTCAAAACTTGGATGTTTACATGTAAGTAATTTTTTAATATTCTAGTGCCATATGAGATGTTTTAAAATATCCAAGTCATATACACAGGTCTAGCGGACATGACACAGGGCAGAAAGGATAGCCAAGGTACTGTGCAGCAGAAATGATAGTGGAGGCTAAGTAGGATATTCAAAAGTGTTTAAAAAGCCATTGAGTATCTAATCATATATACTAAATCCAGTCCCTACATCTGAGAAATTTATTCTAGGATCAGTTTGGTTACCCACTCATAGAAGTCCAGTGTGGATTCATAAGCAACTTAAATTATCCTAGATCTCCATTAGGTAGGACAAATTTACTAGACACCTTAGAATTTTATGGACTTCATCTCACCATGTTTTCTTCATTTCCTCTGGTGTTTCTGTTTTAGCAGTTTCCACATACTTCTGTGAAATAAGCAGATAGCTGATATGATTATATCAGCTATGCAGATGTTGTGCAAAAGCGAGTCTATAGTAATATGGGTTTAGGGGTTTTTAATATTAAGAAATACAGGGTTTTGTTTGTCCTTTATTAACTTAGAGGCAAGGGGGTATTTTCAGCAATGTAGGATATCATTGGTCATTGAGCCTATGCTTAATGTAGACCTTGTTGCAGATGAGTAAACTGAAATGCAATGCATCATGTTACCAAACTCTGTCTTAATCATAACTGGTTTGTTTATCCTCCTTTTGAAGAAAGTTTTGTCCCTCATTCTGATTGTTATAAACTCTTTTAATTTTCCATAACATAAATGTTAGCAGAAAGGCAATAGCGAGAACGACTGCATTCTTTATACTTCTTTGTTGCTGCAGATGGCATTGTCTCTCTCCGAATAGCTGTTCTTGGCAGAAAACATTAAATGCCTCACCATACCTGTGCTATATAACTGATGCTGTTCTGATTACATATGTTTCTAGAGACGGTTTATCCTCCACAAGTTAAATACAGGCTGCAGAGAATGATTGTGGAGGTGATTGAATGATTTATATTCATGAATTATTTATATTTAGAAGTGACTGTTAGCTCTGTCTAAATAAAGAGCTGGTTGTACTATTAGAAAATGGATATACAGTCAACTGGACATGCATAAAGTTCATTTCTTTTGTTCACCTAGCATATGGGAACATGTTGTGGTTTAGTATTTCCATTCAGAGGGTTGGGGTTTTCTGTTTTTATTATTTCAAACACCATTATTTGTGGTGTGCTTGGAAATACTGTAGAAGAAAATTGGCAGTATCATTCTGTATACTGCTTTCCTATTAAAAGAAATGTTTGTATTCTTGTCAGAAATTTTTATGGAGTTTCAAGCTCTTTTCAACCTTATTTCTTGGTCATGTATTAGCTAGGGGTCATTACTTATGTAAGATACTTCACTCAAAACAAAAGTGCATAAAAAAATAAAACAAGACTGACAAATACATGAATGATACTCATCAGACTCTAAAACATCTCAGTGTTTCATTAACAAGCACTTTTTTTTTTTTGATTAAGTTTATCCAGTCATGACTATTTTAAAACAGCTTTTACAAATTATTAATAAGTATGTGATGTAAATATTTTATTAAGTTTTGATAGTAGTTTTAGATGGAAAATAACTATTGAATGATGGAACAGCAAATATTCAATTAAGAAACTGACATTCAGCATAAATTTACAATATCTTCTGCAGGTATCTACAGACATCTACAGACATAAAATCTTCAAAATAAGTCACATCTGATTTCTAAAAAATTTAATTAATGTTTTTCCCACATATCAATAACTAATTCTGATGACTAGTATGGAATGAATTATAAGTAAAGGTTGAATTAGCAATAGAATAAATATTAAATCCTGTACAAAAATATTACACACTTTCAGTGCTGTTTTGCTGAAAATCCCTAGACATTTCATTATACTATTGAGAGGTCTGCTTTAAAAAAAAAACAAAAAAACAAAAAAAACAAACAAAAAAAAAAAACACCCAAAAACCCAAACCAACAACAACAACCAACCAACCAAAAAACAAAACCAGAAATGTCTCCTTCATTCCACTAAGTTTTGTTTCTTTTTGGTACTTTCACAAAATTTTTCACAGCTAAGTTATCACTTGTTAGGATGGCTCCATTTGGTAAAGAATAATCAAGTATATTTGTACCAACAAAGGTGCAGGAGGCTATCTGAAGCTTTCATCCTGTAAGGCAAACCAGTCACTGGTGGTCTGCCAAAGTATTGAAAATAATATGCAACATGCTGTTCATGGATATAAAATTCTTGTGTGCTGTTTTGAGAAACCTGTCCAAGTACCTCATATGGGAGATTCTTGATGTTGCAGGAGGTCTTAGCATTTTTGCTTTGGTAGGACAGTATCCTGCCACTCTGCAGGTACTATTACAGATGCTGTTTCTGTTGTCAGTATGTCAGGAAAATCTCTGACCTTTTGAAGTCTTCACTTTCTTTTTCTTCATTCAACTATAACAAAGAAACTTGGTTTGACTTTTTATACCCAAGCTGTCTAGTGCTTCTTGGAAGATGTTGCTATTATCAAATAGCAGGGAAAGATTCATACTAGCCCAAAAATCTCCTATTGGAATAAGGGCTAGTGCTGTCTATCAGAAAGTTTTCCATCAAGAGAATGTTATTTTTTGTTTGATCATGATTGGAAAGATAACTTCAGAGAGGTAACAGCATGTTTTTCCTCTCTGAAAATCTGTCATTAGTCTATTGTAATTTTTTATACCATCATCCCTCAAGTGTAGTGTCTTGATGAGATGTGCCTGCCACAGTATCAGCAAGGCTCATGAGTAAACAAATAAAAGAAATGTTTCAGGGGAATATCAGTTCAAAGCTGCTGAAGTCAAGCAGGATAAAAGTGCTGTGGATTAAAGGTACCCTGTGTACCTGCGCACCCTGGGGAAGTATGGCATTTTGCACCTATAGCAGAATTTAGAAGCATTCACAGGGTGGTATCTTTAGCATCACTCTAAAATACTAAAGCAGAGGACGGATCATGCAGTGGAAAGGTAGGCAGTATTCATCAGAAACATGTAAGAGTTTCTGTTTTGGTGTTAGGGTTGAGAATCTTCAATTTCTCAACCTGCAATTTCTGAAAGATATGAGTGTACTTGGAAATGCAACATGCATAAATAATCCTTGAAGACATGTCCATAAATTTTGTCCTGTGATTCAGTAATGTCTGAATCATTCATAAGAAGTTATTCCTTCCTTCCATGAGGTTTCATGTGGTGTTACAACAGTATGAAATTCCATTCACTTCATGCCATAATTTATTACCTGTATGTTTACTAGGAAGTTACCATTGATAGAAGAATCTACGTAACAGCTCTTCAAACACTAATAAGAGTAGTATCTTTAAAGAATTTACAGATTGAGATAATTTTTCATGAAATTTTAAAAAATCTATGTGCCATCTTCTGCTACAGAGCATTTGTTATTTTTCTTCATGTCAGCAGGGCTACTTTCATCCTCTGATCTCTGAAATGCAAAGTATGAATTCTCTCTGTAGAAGCAGAAGTCAAGAGAAAGTACTACATGGTAAAGATAGCATTGTTGGTAATCTCAGACCTGGAAAACTGTGATCCCACCATTCTGTGCTATTCTACCAAACTCAGAAACTCGAGCTGCCTATGAATAACAAGCATTTGTTCCAAGTATCAAATAGTGTAGATGCAAGACAACGGTACAACTCACTGGGAAAAAGGATGCTGAAAGTGTCTGTGGTATTACGTGAAGGATGTGTAAGGATAGTCTTGGACTATGAGGGCAAGTAGAATCAAAGAATCACACAGAATCATCTAGACTGGAAAGAACCTTGAAGATCAACCAGTCGAACCATTAACCTAACACTGACAGTTCCCAACTACACCATATCACTCACCGCTATGTCGACCTCACTCTTAAACACCTCCAGGGATGGGGACTCCACCACTGCACCGGGCAACCCATTCCAACGCCTAACAACCCGTCCTGTAAAGAAATTCTTCCGAATATCTAGTCTAAACCTTCCCTGGTGCAATTTGAGGCCATTCCCTCTTGTCCTATTGCTTGTTACTTGGTTAAAGAGACTCATCCCCAGCTCTCTGCAACCTCCTTCCAGGTAGCTGTAGAGGGCGATGAGGTCTCTCCTCAGCCTCCTCTTCTCCAGACTAAACACCCCCAGTTCCCTCAGCCGCTCCCCGTACGACCTGTGCTCCAGACCCTGCACCAGCTTCGTTGTCCTTCTCTGGACACGCTCGAGTCATTCAATGTCCTTTTTGTAGTGAGGGGCCCAAAACTGAACACAGGAATCGAGGGGCGGCCTCACCAGTGCCGAGGACAGGGGTCAGATCCCTTCCCTGTCCCTGCTGGCCACACTATTGCTGACACAAGCCAGGATGCCATTGGCCTTCTTGGCCCCCTGGGCACACTGCTGGCTCCTGTTCAGCTGGCTGTCAATCAAACCCCCCAGGTCCCTCTCTGACTGGCAGCTCTCCAGCCACTCCTCCCCAAGCCTGTAGCGCTGCTGGGGGTTGTTGTGGCCCAAGGGCAGCCCCCGGCATTTGGCCTTATGGAAACTCCTCCAGTTGGCCTCAGCCCATGGCTCCAGCCTGTCCAGGTCTCTCTGCAGAGCCTCCCTACCCTCGAGCACATCAACACTCCCACCCAACTGGGTGTCAGCTGCAAACTGACTGAGGGTGCACTCGATCCCCTCGTCTAGAGCATCAATAAAGATGTTAAACAGGAGTGGCCCCAACACCGAGCCCTGGGGGACACCACTCGTGACCGGCCGCCAACTGGATTTAACTCCGTTCACCACAACTCTTTGGGCCCAGCCATCCAGACAGTTTTTTACCCAGCAAACTGTGTGCCCATCCAAGCCTGAAACAGCCAGTTTCACCAGGAGAATGCTGTGGGAAACGGTGTCAAAAGCCTTACTAAAGTCAAGGTAAACAATATCCACAGCCTTTCCCTCATCCAATAAGCAGGTCACCCTGTCGTAGGAGATGAGGTTTGTCAGGCAGGACCTGCCTTTCATAAACCCATGCTGACTGGGCCTGAGCATCTGGTTTTCCCACATGTGTTGCGCGATGGTACTCAGGATGAGCTGCTCCATCAGCTTCTCGGGCACCAAAGTCAAACTTTCAGGCCTGTAATTTCCTGGATCATCCTTCTGACCCATCTTATATATGGGCATCACATTGGCCAAGCAGCGCTACAGGCTTGGGGAGGAGTGTCTGGAGAGCTGCCAGTCAGAGAGGGACCTGGGGGGGTTGATTGACAGCCGGCTGAACAGGAGCCAGCAGTGTGCCCAGGGGGCCAAGAAGGCCAATGGCATCCTGGCTTGTGTCAGCAATAGTGTGGCCAGCAGGGACAGGGAAGGGATCTGACCCCTGTCCTCGGCACTGGTGAGGCCGCCCCTCGATTCCTGTGTTCAGTTTTGGGCCCCTCACTACAAAAAGGACATTGAATGACTCGAGCGTGTCCAGAGAAGGACAACGAAGCTGGTGCAGGGTCTGGAGCACAGGTCGTACGAGGAGCGGCTGAGGGAACTGGAGGTGTTTAGTCTGGAGAAGAGGAGGCTGAGGGGAGACCTCATCGCCCTCTACAGCTACCTGAAAGTAGGTTGCAGGGAGACAGGGACGAGCCTCTTTAATTAAGTAACATGAGAATAGTCAAGAGATAATAGCCTCAAGTTGCACCAGGGAATGTTTAGGCTGGATATTAGGAAGTATTTCTTTACAGAACAGATAGTTAGGCGTTGTAATGGGTTGTCCAGTGCAGTGGTGGAATCCCCATCCCTGGAGGTGTTTAAGAGTTGAGTTGACACATGACTTAGGGATATGGTGTAGTTGTAAAAGGTCAGTGTTAGGTTAATGGTTGGACTAGTTGATCTTCAAAGTCTTTTCCAACCTTGATGATTCTGTGATTCTGTGGACTTATGAACATACCTTGAAAGTTAGTTTTCAGTCTTGAGTTGTCTTTGATAAACTTTGGCCTCCTTTACGAGTTAAGTATGGTTTTCATCTCTCAGAAGAAAATACATTCTGTCATAAGTTCGGTTCATCTAAGATGGGCTACCTAGTTCTTAGAAATCCAAAAGGAGCTAGTTTACTATTGTATTTTAAGATACCATGATATAAACTCTTTACCTTTCCATTTTTTCCCCTTCTCCTTTCATCATAAAGGACATGGGGAAGACTGAATTATTCAAAGCTTTATTCATTTCAGTCTTTATTGGTAGGTCTGGTCCTAAGGAGTTCCAGGACTCTTGGACCAGAGAGAATATCTGGAGAAAGTGTGACTACTGCCTTTGGAGGACCAGGTTTGGGAACATTTAATCAAAACAGACGTATGCATATCTATGAGACCTGATGAGAAGCACCCACAGATGATGAGGGAACAGGTTGATATCTGTGAATTCTCTCTCAATTATCTTTGAAATTTTATAGTGACTGGTGCGATTCTTGAGGACTCAGACAAATAAAATGTCATTTCTTTCTTCAGAAGGGACAAGAAGGTGAATCCAGGAAACTGCAGGACAAGATGGTGAAAGACAAAGGGTGATCTAAAGTAGTCAGCATGGATTTATGCAGGAAGAATGCCCACAAACTTGATAGCCTTCTACAATGAAATCACTGGTTTGGTGAGCAGGGGGAGAGCAGTGTTTGCTGTCTGTCTTGATTTTAGTGGGGCTTTTGACACTATTTCCCATAACATCCTCATAGACAGGCTGTCAGTGTATGGGATAGATAAGTGGAGAGTAGGTGGGCTGAAAGTTGAGTGAAATATTGGGCTCAGAGCATTGTGATCAGAGTTTCAAAGTCCAGCTGAAGGACAATAATAGTGGGGTTGCCCAGGGGTCAAAATTAGACCCAATACTGGGTAACATCTTCAATAATGACCTTCATGACATGACGGAGTGCATCCTCAGCAAGTTATCAGACAATAAGAAACTGAAAGAAGTGGCTGATGTACCAGAAGAACCTACATTCAGTCAAGAATCTCTTGAATTTAAAAAAAAAAATGGGACTGCATAGTTCTTCCTCTGGGGAATAACAACCTCTGCCATCAGCATGTGTTGGGGGACAATGAGCTGGAAAGTAAATTTGAAGAGAAGGATATAGGGGTCCTGGTGTAAAACAAATCAAAGATGAGCCAGCAACGCTCACTTATGTCAAAGATGTGCAAAACCATGCTGGGCTGCACTGAAAGGAGCGTTGCCAGCAGGTTGAGGAACACTGGAAGGTGCATTGCCAGCAGGAAAGGAGCATTGTCATCAGGTGGTCCTTCCACTTTACTCACCACTAGTGAGGCCACATCTGAAGTACATTGTGCAGGTCTGGGGTCTCCCCCGTATAAGAAAGACATGGACATACTGGAGTGACACCAGCAAAGGACCATATAGGTTATTAAGGGTCTGGAACATCTAACATATGGGGAGTATGTCATGATATATTTCATATATCATGAAAATGTAAAAGGACAGAGAGAAAGTGAAACAACTACAACATAGAGTATCTGGAAATTACCTTCATTAGAAACTATCGTGTTTCATCTAGCAAAAGATGTCTTCTACAAATTATTACAAAAACTGATAACAAAATAATATGCAACAAAATAATTGATAAGCATGAAAACAGCAATCTGTAATCTGCACAATACTTTAAACAGTGAAATTTTACAAACAATGTATTTGCAAATAATTGTTTTCTGCACTGGATGCTTTTGGGTTTTTGTTTTTTTGTTTTTTTTTTTTTTTTAATAAACCTACCACTCCATAACTAGAAATACAATTCTTTATTTAAAAGCTGAAAGCAATTATTATTTATATAGATGAATATTTGGTATGCAAAGGGCATATTTTGGAGAAAATAAATCCATCTTATTTATTTGTAGCCCAATACTTTTCACTCATTAAGTCCCCACTTATAGCAATCGTGTTCACTATAAATAGCATATAGTCAACACATGGCCAAAACGTAGCTGATTCATTAACAGAAATTAAAATTAAAATAATGAGATAACTGATCTGAATTGAGTAGTTTAATTTAGTTATATCTGCCTTATTCTGCAACCTTTTGCTTCATTTTCTCTTTCCCAGTGCTGGGGAGGAATGGGTGAGTGAATGGCTGTGTGGTGCTCAGTTGCCCTCTGGGCTTAAACCATGACAAATGACCAAGGCTTTTGTTGAAAACAAATAGTTACCTCTGCAGTACAGTGTGAATACTTCTTCATCAAATAATCTAAGTGTTTTGAAGAGGATCATGAAGACACGTGATCACATTATAAAATGCAATGTGATAGTGATATAGCCTAGGAATAGGAATGGTTTCTCTGGACAAGCAATCTGAAACTGTTCAAATCGAGCAGTGGGATTTAAAAACAAATTTCAATCTGTATGTAAGTACTATACTCAGAGAAAAGAGATTATGTGAACTTTTTTTGGGAAAAAAAAAAAAAAAGGCAGATATAGCTAAACTACAAGAAAACAAACTGCATGATCAAATGTCTAAGAAGGGTTACAAACTAGTCCTCAGATATAGAAAAATATCATTTTAACCAGTGGGAATGTGATTGGTTAGAAATCCAATGTCTCACGTACATCCACAGTGAAGCTACCTTTAGGGCAATTGAAAGACAAAGTAAAAAAATCCAAGAGAAAGCAATTGGTTTCAAGACCTGTTGACATAAACAGAAACCCTTAAAATTGCATGTTGGATGTGGTTAAGAAGAAATTCAATTTCTTTCTGCAGCTGCACAAGTCACTACCATATGGAACTCAGCAAAAATAAATTTTATCTTGTAAAAGTCTTCTAATCTGTTAAATGGAAATGTGATAATGATTTCCTATCCAAGTAGTCATTGTTTCTTTATCATTCAGTATTAACTGTGACAACCAGAATATTTCAAATGAGGAATAAAATGTTGATGTTATCAAATTTGTTGACTTTCATAATACTTCAATAACTCCTGCTGAAAGACATTTTTTATATTAATAAGCACACAGGAACTAATCAAAGGATAACTTGTTATTGTTATAATTTGGTGAAGTTGCTTAAATTAAAAAGGGGCAACATTTAGATATATTGACCTCATTTTTCTCAGAATAAACACTTAATTGACCACACTCTTGCTATATGAAATGAATACCAGACAAATATCAAGCGTAGTTACTAAGTTACACAATTTCTCATGCTATGTTCATTACTTTGAAGCAATAAAAGGATGTTTCACTTGCTTATGTAGAGAAATGCATTCCCATCTTGTCTTAGCTAACTACTTGAGATAGCTAGTTGGGTGTCTTTTATCACAGTTCTAATTTTCTCCTTTATTAGGGTGCATTTACTGGTCAGCAAGAGGCATCAGTTCAGTAGCATATGATCACTTCAGCAAGAAAGTACTATACATTCTAATGCTCATTAAATGGTAGATATATTGGGCCTTCATCTCCTAATCATAGCTACACTGTAATCAAGATATAACCCTGATGACTTCAGGGCATTCTAGATTTTATTCAAGTTGTGGTTTTCCAGGAGTTAAAACAGTGTGAATAATCCTACAGCCACATGAGAGAAATTTTGCTTCCCCATGGTCAGTGCAGAGGCTTGTGTAGAACAGTCCTGGCACAAAGGATGGGTGTTGTGCCTTGCCACACCTGCTAGCACCCTCCAGCTCACACATCAAGCAACCTCCCGTCCCACCAGATGCATGACAGATGCTCTGATTATTCTCCGCTAGTTCAACACACACAGCCTGAGACCTCCTATGCACTGCATGTGGGTTCACTCTCACACCAGGAGCAAAAACAAGATCATAGTTTAGAAGAAAACAAGCTGTTCTCTGGCAGAACAAGGAGTTACAAACGGATGATAACAAAAGGAGAGTACTTTTGTTTTTCCTGCATTGATGGAGCGTTAGTGCCAGATTGCTTGTGGAGACTTCATGTGGCTTCAAATTTTACAAGTTTACTCTTCTACAACAACATTACCATTATATTATCAATAATATCCAATAGTGAAATGAACATTTTAGAGATTTTTGTATTTAATTAAGTTAAATCTGGGTTTACTTCAAAAAATAACACCACACACACACACACCCACACACACACACCCACACACACACCCCCACACCCCAATTAAGTAACTTTTGGAATCCTTTTTAAATAAATAAATCAGATTATCACAGAATCATCTAGGTTGGAAAAAACCTTGAAGATCATCTAGTCTAACTATTAACCTAATACTGACAGTTCCCAACTAAATGTTGAGTTTAGTTCTCTAAACTATTGTGTATACATTTACTTGGAGTGAAGGGGGGAAAAAAAAGTTCTTGAAATATTTGGTATTAAAACCCACTCACAGAGATGTGAGTAAGTCTGTGTTCCTAGTGTAGTTCTCTTTCACTCAGCTGTTTGTGAATACAGAGCAGGGATAATCTTTACTTTTTCTAATTTCCTTCCTTAGATTTAAATGTGGTGGGCTAATCAGCCACATGCTGGGTTTAAAAACATGTGGCACACTTTAAAGAATGCTTGCAAAGCTATATTTTTTTTTTTTGCTAAGGCAGCATTTGGTTTACATTTTTGAAAAGATAAAAAATATTACTTGCTTGCAGATGGATAAACAAAAGCTGGGGCACAGCACGACAAGTTAAGGGAGATGGCTTGTGAACTTCCTGGAGGTAAAGGACAGAACTGTAATTTAAATACTAGATTTGGACTCGGAATTACCATGACTATTTAGCAGTAACTGAAATAAAATTCATTCTTTCTTTACATCTTTATAACACCTTTAGAACTATGTGCAACTGAACAGAAATGAAAACACGTAATCTACACAAAATATTAAGAGAGATATTGCTCCTGTGGCTTAAAAATTAACTAAAAATCCAACAATCAGCAACTCACTTTCTGTTGGAGAATCTTTCAAATATAGCACCTTTAGTTTTGCTTTTGTTATTCCAATCACTCCAAAACCAAGAAAAAAACTTATTCCCTTTACGAATTCTGAATCAAAACATGCATTATCAAAGAGAAATTTGATCCGTTAAGTAATGTTGTTGATATTTTATAGATAATTTTTATATCATTCTTATTTTGCTTTCATGTGAAATATTTTTAATGTAGAATGTCATGTATACTCAGTTACTTGCAGTGTTCTACAACCATAAATCTGACAGTAAATACTCCTTCTGGTAATGTACAACTTAACTTAGTATTATGCATCCAGACAATTCCTTAAGTTATTGCTATCAGACAATAATAATTCATGCATTAGTAATATATATATATATATATATATAAATAGATATTAAATGAATAATGAGTACAATTTAAAAGTCTGTCTCATTATAAACTCTGTCAACTATAAAGACTGTCAAATAGTTATCTTCTACATTTGCTTTCCAGGGAATATAATTTTATTAGGCTTTAACAATGTCTTAGAATTTTTCATAGGAAAAAAAACATTGACAAATAGACATCTTCTATCCCAAAGTTAGTAATTACAGTAACTAAAACAAGCAATAATTTCAGTGGACCAGGAATGTATGCTTATACTTTAGTGACACACAATTTTTAATTGAGGCAGACACAAAGAACTTCGTTTTCCCCTTTTGACTGTTAATTTTTTAGAAACCTGTAAAGAGGGAACTCTGTCAGATAAGAGGCCTCAATTTTATTTTCTGAGGAAACTGGAGTGTGAGAGATACATTGTCATCACACAAAATCATATATCAATCAATTAAAAATCCTACTGCATGTGTCTGTATTCACAAAGAGATGTATTTTGTTTCAAATTGAAAGAGACATGAACAACATTAACATAACAATTTGCATCTTCAAATTTGGGATTTTACTTCTTCCATTTTGCCTACAAAGGACTGTTCACAAAATTTTGAAGAACGTTCTTAAATCTTCCATATCATGTAGATAATCTGTAACAGTAAAAAATTCCTTGGTATCACTATCTATTAAAAGCATGAGGAATATAGAAATCATTAGGGATGGGTGGACAACCTTTATCCAATCAATGAAGTTTTGCTCCCTACATCTTTGCCCCCTTGCCCACCCTCATTCATTCACTTTGCTAAGGTCTTAAGGAGAAAGGTGTGGCAAAAGATCAGATAGGTGTTTATGTCACTAAGTCACTGTACAACTCTTCATTTTTACCCTTAATACTTACTCAAGAATTTATCTAATTTCTGATTATAAAGAATAGATTAATTTCCCAGATAGATAGCATGAATATTTTTGTGCCTTTGATGCAACTACTTTTTCTTCCTCATTACCACTGAACTTTTTGAGTCTTACTCATACAGCTTTTGATGCATTGAACTTCAGCAGTTGAGTGTCTGGTAGAAATGGATCTTTGATTTGCTGCCCAGTGTTAACCCACCAGGGGCTGCTGCAGACTGTGCAAAGGACCATGTGCCAGCTGGGAGTTGCTGGGACCATATGCTAGATGAAATTTTATTCAAAATTTTATTCAAATTGCAATGAGATAAGCTTGTTGCATGTTTATCTGTAGTTTAGACAGCCACTGGAATTCATGATCTTCTATGACCTTGTAGTATCAAAAAATGCTCTGATACATTATGATTATAGTCTCTGGTTTTGTAATATAAACATAGATGTGTCTTCTCTTCATCAAGAAAACTCCTTCATTATGAGAATTGATCTAAATGTTATTGGTTAAGAATTATAAGAAGAAAGAAGGAGTTATTCAGAAACAGTAACTGAGATGCTACTAACATTTTCATACCTTGAAAAATAAAATTCTGTCTAGGTAATAGTTTCCAAACAGCATATTCTGAATAGGATCTGTTGACGTTTGCTGATGACTCAAGTTCTTGACTTTTTGAGAACTTAATACATATTCTTCAAGGAGTCATCAGACCTGCAGCTGTCTTGAAATATGACTTTATTTTCACCTTTTTGAACTATGGTCCTCTTTCTGCAAGTTGTCTTCATACTAGTCCTCAAGCTCTTAAAAGTTAAGAAAATAGAAAATATTTATTTACTCATAATTGAAAGGTCATCATTTTGTCGGAAGTGCTAGCATTTTAGATATTTGAGAAGTTGCATTTTTAGAAAAATTAATATGAAAATATTCATAGCAATTTTAGTATCTCAGCAGAAGTTGTTGTAAACATATTGTACTGATCTGCAACTGCTGTAGTCTATAATTTTTTACCCTATTATGGCAGCTAGTCAACCTTGATAATGCAAGAATATGCCCGTTACAAAAATTTTATTACTTGGTATTTCTTTGCTTATTATAAGTAAAAAATATAAAGAATTAGCAAAGGTGCATCAGCTCAGGAAAATCATATTGAAATTGTTGGCAGAATGCTTCATTCAACACATAAACAATTTACAAATGGAACTGAGAAAACCCCAGACTAAAAGACCAGTAATATTGTCACTAATGATTAATACACATCTTATTCAATTCAGGCAGATTTCAGTTTGTAAATATAAATCAGTGCAATGCTGCTGTTTTTAATATATTAGTCTTTGATTTTTGATGCTGCAAACAATATTATCTCAGATTCTATTATTTATCAACTATAAGCCAAAGTAAGCCCAGAGATTCTGTTCCACTGTGATTCATTGAATGTGTTATAGCTTTGTATAGTTTCAGACAAAACTTAGCTAGTTTCAGAAAATTTTAAAGGTTGAATTTAAGGTAAAATATGCAATCATAAAATATAACAACAGTTCCATGTTTCCAGTGAAAACCACTGGAACACATTTCAAATTTGTGTTACTTTCCAGATTCTTTGTCAGTAAAAAACCCCATAAATATGTTTTACAACAATATCTTGCTAAATTGACTAAATATATATATATATATATATATATATATATATATATATATATAATTTTTTTCCCCTGTTTCTGATGCACTCTACTTTTTACTGTATTGGCTTTATGTAGGAAGATTTTGTTAGTGTGGGGGCAGCACTGCATGGGTGGCTGCTCTGAGATGACACCAGAAGCTGCCACTATGTCTGTTAGAGCCAGATCCATCTGGAATAACACAGACCCACCTCTGACCAAGGTCAAGCCAATCAGTGAAACTGGTAGTGCCTCTGTGATAGCATATTTAAGAAGGGATAAAAACTGCTGCCCAGCAGCACCTGGGAGAGAGGACTAAGAATATATGAGAGAATAAAACTGTGCAGACACTAAGGTCAGTGAAGCAGGAGGAGGAGGTGTTCCAGGTGCCAGAGCAGAGATTCTTCTGCAGCCAGTGGTGAAGCCCCTGGCGAGGCAGGTTGTGTCCCTGCAGCCCATGGAGGTTAACGGTGAAGCAGATATCCACCGGCAGCCTGTGGAGGACCGCACGTTGAAGTAGGTGGATGCCCAAAGGAGCTTGTGATGTTGTGGGAAGCCTATGCTGGAGTAAGATCCTGGCAGGACCCGTGGACCCGTGGAGAGGAGCCCACACTACAGCAGGTTCCATCTTACAGTGGAACTGTATGAGTTCTTTATTGATTTTTTTAATTTTACATCTAACTCCTGTTATTGTGTTGATACGTTTTTTATGAAATTAATGTGAGATAAATAAGAAGTCGTCACTGGATTATTTTTTAATAGTTGGAGAGAGTTGCCACAGGTTTCACAGGTTACACAAACTATCAACTCTAACTCAGTAGGTATAATTATAATTCATAGAGCATATCTTGTTAAAACTAAGCCTTGTCCACAGCCACAAAAAGTACTTACTTCTTGTATTATACTCACATGTTGATGATTTTTTAAATTCTGCCCTAGTAATCTCTTATATTACTTAATGTTTTGAAAAATAATAAATCTCACAAACACATAAAATTCCAATTTAAAATTATGCTTTCTCACAAATTTCCCTTAAACAGTTACTTTCACAATTGCTTAAACATATTCACCTCTGTCTTTCTAGTTTAATGAAGCCTACATGGCTTTTGGTAGTGAAAAGTGTAGTTTCAGAATTAATAAATTTAAAATAATTTAGCCCTTTTAAAAGTAGATATTCTAGAAATCTGGTAAATCTTGAGACTGATGTGAATAAATATATTCACAGCAAATTTTTATAATAATTATTTTAATTTTTAATGGAAGATAGAGATGGAGGGCATGTTTTCACATTTTATGAATTGTGCATAGATATCATAAAGATTCCATTCTTTCACCTTTCATGTTTCACTTCTTGCAAAGATCAACACAGCATCACATGTCTACTGTAAATAATAAAAGGCTTCCAGCCTTTTAGAAAATTTAAGTTGTCTGAAATATCAATGGATGCCTATATTTAAGCAGCTGAATCTCACACTACCACATAGATTGAACTGAATGCATTGAATATGAAATGACTTTAGCAACAAAAAGGGTGTTAAACATACATATTTTTATTATTTCAGATGCCATGACCAACATAATACATCCATAAAAGAGCTAACAGATGTGGGACAAGGAAATATGGGAAAACCACATCTGTCTGGACCCACTTCAGGAGACCAGGAAGGTTACCCCAGTGTATCTTGAATAACACCAGACAACTCTATTTTGATAAGAACAAAGCCTCTATATATAGGCAAAATGAAATCAAAATTTTATTCATGTGTATCCTCTGTTGTTTCATTTATTTCATATTTATGTCCATAATGGTAATCTCTCCTTCCAGATTGCAAAAGGAGATTGCTGATTTTCAGGTGTCAGATGACTAAGGAGTATTAAACAACCATAGCTCTGTTGAGTTCATTTCTTTATCATGTTAATTCCAAATAGATTCTGAGTCAAAAGACTGAAATTCAGATGGACTTCGGTAGGATTTATCTAAGACACATTAATTTCAAGTGTTTTTCTCATTTCCCTGTCGGGAAGTAACAGCATAATCATTCATTCATCACTTCCAGTGTCATTCACAGTTGTCACCAGTACTATCAGAGAGACCAGAAACTTTGACAAAATCTTTCTTTTAGGTATCTCTGTAAACCAGTCTAAGCATGTTTCATTATATCTACTGAAAAGTGTTAATTAAAAAAGCTAAAATCCACAGGGAGTTAAACCCTGGTGCAGGGGAGCTTATAGGAGGGTTTATGGAAAGAAAAAAGATTACACTTCCATGTTGCTTCCTAGCTGATTAACTATGAAGATGAGAGGTTCACTTACCTTCTCTACTTTGTTTTAAAATGATCAGCTGCTTCTTGAGAAAGAAGTAGGGGGAAAAGATATCTTCCACTCAGCAGCAAGTTAAATACATTTCTTGGAAGGCTACATACCATGAGATCTCTATTGCCATGAGCTGGATGTGCATTCTTTATCTACAGTTTTTTTATAATTTACTGTCTTTTATTGCATATTAAAATCATTAGAAAATCTGCTCTTAATTAACTTCCTTAGTCAATACTTCTACACTCATCAGTGGTGAGAAAGGAAATGAAGTCGCATAAAGCTGTAATACTTGGGGCTTGTGAAGTAATACAATTTATGTGGACTGTTATTAGAGTGTAAATATAGGGGTGGTTAAGAGGTTGAAATGCTTTCCTTTTTCAGGAAATGTTCACCTTAATATGGCTGTTTGGCTAAGAATGAATAAAAGCGCACTGCCGATCAGAGCTGTACACTTAGCTTTTTCTTAAATAATATAGACATTCTAAATTTTGTGGCAAAGTGGAATCATGGAAACCCGGTACAAGTTTAACATGTTTTGTGAAGAAGAAAGCTCTGTAGAAAGCAATGTCCACAAACAACTTCTTAACAGAGATATTCATTCCAAGGCAATTTAATTACAAGGCTCATAATGACTGGTCTGAGAGTTGAATACTTTAGGGAAGCCAGAAGAAAACAAGAATAGCAAATTGACTTCTTTCTGTGTCTGGTGGAACCAAAGATTAAAAACATCATTATTCTTCACCCAGATGCCTCATATTTAAATAAATAAATAAATAAATAGATAAATAAATAAATAATTAATGTGCTGCTGTCTTTGGTGAGTTTTTTTTTGATATTTTGTCCCCTTCAAATATTTCTTACTCCCTTTAATTCCTTCCTTTGTTTCTTTACACATAAGAATGATATATACAGAGTGGAATAAGTGGAAAATTTTGCCACATGCTTTGAATTCTAGCAGAGTTTAACACCTTAATTTGCAGACTTCAGAACAAGATAATATAAGGTCATATAATTTATGGCATCACAGATCATCGCATGTCAGAAAGTCTGTACCTTGACACTCATGTGTCGATTGCTTGAGAAAGCAATTACAGAGGTCTGATAAGTTCAGAGCTTCAAGAAGCAAGAGGACACATTTCAGGTTTTTGGTAATCCCATATGTAACTTCAACTCTGTAACAGCCTACTACCATCAGTTAAAGAAACAAAAAACAACATCACAAATTTGCAAAAAAAAATTCAAACAGCCTGATATAAGACATATTCTTTGGGTGAACTTGCATGCAGCAATCCTTGTATACATCTGGTACAGAGAGAGCTACAGGCAAATGCACAACGAATGCCCTGCCACATATGACAGATGTAAGTGGGGCTAGTATGCATACATATGCTGCGCAAGGGTTGAGTCTCATGTATGTGAGCAAGTTGAAGACAATAAACTGGCATATTTTCGTAATACATGCAATTGGCAATTAAAATTTAACCAAGTCATTCAGACAAGGGCATTATTTTTCAAGACACTTCATTCTGCTTTAAGACTAACTCAAAAGGTATTTTGCAGGTATCCATGGTAATAAGGGTCTCATATGATTCATCTTAATTGCTCTGTTCCTAATATTGAATTGAAAAGCACGCAATGGGACCTACTGCATAGAATATATTCATTGTACAGGGATGTCTAAAGGAGCAGATATCTATATGAAGATTATTAATGACTACTGATGAGATTTCAAGAAAGTAAAGAATGCGTCAGGAACAAAGGCTGAATACATGTGAGTCTATGAGGGTAAACGTGTCTGAAAGTTCCCAAGGTTGTTTCATTGACTATAAAATCTAAAATAACTCTTCACAGCTACACATAAGTGTCCTGGTTTTGCCCAGTGTCCTGGTTCAGCTGGGATAGGATTATGAAAGAGAGGGGGAAGGGATCTCCATCTGAGTTATTCATACCATGTTGACGTCAGGTCCGGGTGCGGCAGCGCGGGAACTGGTTTCCTTGTGGTTTTGGTCGAGGAAAGCACGGGTCTGTCCGTATCCATTGCGGTATTTCTCTGTATATCTTTTGTCTTGTTTACTGTTATTACTGTTTACTGTTGCTATCATTGCTACTGTTGTTGTTCAGATTGTTTATCACACTGTTGTATTAAATTTCTTCTTATTTTAACCCGGGATTTGTGCCTCACTTCCAGCCCGACCGGCTGAGGGTGGGGAAGGGGCAACGTCAATGTAGTCTCTGGTCCCGGCAGGGCCTGAACCAACACACCCAGGATCGAGTTAACTTTCCTTGGGCTGCGAAAGAGCACAGCTAGAGGGCCGGGTCCAGATTGGTCATCAGACTATTCCATATCATGTGACATCATGCTCAGTATATAGGCAGACGTGTGCTTTCTCACTACCTATTGCGGTTTCTGGATCGCGTGGCAGGATTTTCTGATGCAGTTGGATCACTCCTACAGGGGTCAGGCTGAGTAGCTCTTGTTGCACTCAGTAAGCCACTACTGCATTTTTACCCATTTTGGACTGAGTATTGTTACTAATAATTTTTGTTATTATTACTAATTCTTTTTTAATTCACCCTATGAATTTCTTTTTTTGTCCCTCCCCTATTTCACAGGGGAGGGGGAGTTTGGAGGGAGGTAATCAACTGGCTACGTGATGATTGGGTACCATCTGAGTTAAAACCACAGCAGATTTTGGTGCCCAACGTGGGGCCTGAGGTTTGAGATAACAATAGAATGGATAATAATGTTGGTTGCTTGGCTCCTTAAGATTTTATCACCTCATATGCAATATGTATTTCCCATGCTTTTGCTCACAGTCCCTGAGAGTTGGGTTAAGATTTTGTTTCTGTTGTACTATATGATGCTCATCTATGATAGGGTGCAGTCATCAGCCCTGGGCTATTTACGATTGTGTTTGAGAAATTCAGGAATTTCAAATATCCTTGGAATGTTGACATTAACATGGTCATCTTACTGCTAGGAGTTGGTGTTTTTCTGCACATTGCTAAAAGTTTTGTTCAGGGTTAATCAACTATTTAAGAGTATCTCCTGGAAATCTACCCCAAGGTTGGAGCATTATGAGTGGCTGGGGCTGTGGAGTAACATGGGCAAGTACCTAGAACAGCAGGCACCTCTAGTGTAACTTCACTCTTGCACAGGTACAGAATCCTGAGGAACTAGTAAAATACTTGGAAAAAAAAATTGCCATCTGGGTAATTCCACAGAGGCACAGCTCAGTGCAACATGCTGGGGTGTAACCCATGCTTACCAAGCACTATTAAACATTGTTCAGCACCCTCAAGAGGAAGAGAAGGGATCTGGATCTGGTAACCAAGTAACAGAAACTGCAGCCACTACAACCCCGAGGACAGGTGCTGCAGCTGGACCAGAGAACCAACCCATGACGGTGTCAGTTGCTCCCATGCAGAAGAAGAAATACACCAGAAAATCCCCTCACAGTGTACAGGGTGATGATGTACCAGGCCCATCATGAGAACAGGAGGAGGAGGAGGAGGATGCAGAGCCAGTGAGAGTCACCCAATACTTACCCCTGAGTGAGCTGTGAGACATGTGAAAAGATTTCAGCTGCCATCCAGGTGAGCAACTCATCACCTGGCTGCCCAGGTGCTGGGATAGTGGGGCCAATGGCATGGAATTAGAGTGTAGGGAGGTCAGGCAGCTGGGATCCCTGTCTAGGGAAGGGGGCATCGACAAAGCCATTGGGAAGGAGACACAAAATCTCAGTCTCCGGAGGTGGCTTCTGTCAACTGTGAGGGAGAGGTATCCCTTCAAGGAAGATTTTGTGTGTCATCCAAGTAAGTGAACCACTATGGAGAGAGGTGTTCAGTACTTGAGGGAGTTAGCTGTGCAGGAGATGTCTTATTATGACCCAGATAATGCACAGCTACCCACAGATCCAGATGAAGTCCAATGCACCCGGCCCATGTTGAGGAAGTTTGTATGGAGCACGGCATCGATATATGCTAGTGCAGTAGCACTAAGGGACTGGAGAGATGAGGAGGTACCAACAGTGCATAAATTTGCTCACTGACTACAACAATGCAAAGAAAGTCTCTCTTCCTTCCTTGTTATGGCTGTGGAGAAATTATCTCAAGAATTCCAGCAATTTAAAGAGGACATGTCCTACTCCCCACCTGCACAGACTAGAATCTTGGCTATTAGGAGCGGTCATTTCTCTACTCGAGAGAACTGGTATAGACTACGGGGGGCTGTGGGATCGCCTGTGTGACCATGGAGAAGACATGAAGAAATGGGATAGAAAAACTACCTACCTCCCAGAAGAGCAGGTATGTGAGTTGGAAGGAAGAGTGAGTACAAAACGGGGTTCTTTTAGGAGAAATGCTGCTCCATTTCCAGTTTCAAGTGCCCAAACAGATTAGAAAGGTCGACTTTGTTCATGATCCTATGAGGAAAACTTCTGATTTGTATTCACAAGAAGTGAGTGATCAAGATGAGGCTGAAACCTGTGCGCACCACACTGACCCATTTGTCTATAGCAGGTAATATGATCAACATTAGAGGGGCTCTGCCTCCAGCCAGGTAGGGGACAGGGACAATCGAATTTATTGGCCCACGTGGATTCGATGGCCTGGCACATCTGACCCCCAGCAGTGTAAGGCTTCAGTGGACACTAATGCTCAATGCACCCTTATGCCACCATATTTTAAAGGGGCAGAACCCATTTGTATTTCAGGAGTGTCAGGGAGTCTCAACAGTTGATTGTATTGGAGGCCGAGGTGACCCTAAGTGGAAAAGAGTGGGAAAAACACCCCGTTGTGACTGGCCCAGACGCTCCATGTATTCTTGTTAGAGATTATCTCAGAAGAGGGTGTTTTAAGGACCCAAAAGAGTATTGGTGGGCTTTTGGTATAGCTGCCTTGGAAACAGAAGGGATTAAACAGCTGTCTGTGTTGCCTGGTCTCTCAGAGGATCCTTCTGTTGTGGGATTGCTGAGGGCTGAAGAACAACGAGTGCCAACTGCCACTATAGCCATGCACCAGCAGCAATACCGCACCAACTGAGAAGCTGTAATCCCTATCCATAAACTGATTCATCAACTAGAGAGCCAAGGAGTTATCAGCAAGAGGTGCTTCCCCGTTGACATCCCCATATGGCCAGTGCGAAAGTCTAATGGAAATTGAAGATTGACAGTGGACTATCATGGCTTGAATGAATTCACACCACTGCTGAATGCTGCCGTGCCAGACATGCTAAAACTTCAGTATGAACTTGATGCAAAGGCAGCCAATTGCTATGCCACGACTGATATTGCCAATGCATTTTTCTCCATCACTCTGTCAGCAGAATGCAGGCCACAGTTTGCTTTTACCTGGAGGGGTGTCCAATACACCTGGAATTGACTGCCCCCGGGGTGGAAACACAGCCCCATGCTGGGCACCGAAAAGGACTGTCATGGTTTGAACTCAGTCAGTAGCCAATCACCACTCAGCCAATCACTTACTTCTTTTCCCCCCTTTCTGCTAAAATATGGGAGGGACAATAAAGGAACAATTCATAAAATGAATTTTAAAAAAAGATCACATGATATGGAATAGTCCAGTGGCCAACCTGGGCCTGGCCCTTCAGCTGTACTCTCTCCCAGCCCAAGGAAATTTTACTCTATCCTTGCCAAAACTAGTACAGTCAGCCACTCAGCCATGAGCAAATATGCTGAGGGTACATTTTGCCCCATCTTCCAGGTCAGTAAGGATGATGTTGAACAGGATTGGACCCAGTATTGACCCCTGGAGTTCACCACTAGTTACTAGCCTCCAAATGGACTTTGATCTGTTGATTTCTACCCTCTGGGCATAGCCAGATACTGTGTCTTCTTCACTCTCCTTGATGAGTTAAAACAAAGGAAAATAAATGAATAAATTTATTTGAACATATCCTTCTCTTATATTGGTAGGATGGTACGTATGGTACTTTTTCAGTACAGTCTTACAATTTTACATAGACAGATATTCAGTAGTATAAATGCAAATGTGTAAAGCTAAATATTTGTAATAGAAAGGGGTAAAAACATAGATGTACAGTTCAGTGTGTCAGAATATTTTCTTGCAATTATTCTGATGGAAGAAAATAATGTAACAACTGTAGGAAAATCATTAGAAAATAAGATAGAAAAATGGAAAAAAAAATGGTTCTGTTGTCTAAGGTAAAGTCTTTTTTGTTCCCTCCTTTTCATTAGTCCGTCTATATCTTTGTTGTGAATAACTTCACAGACTGTACTATGCCAACTATTTTACTCTGTCCTCTGAAGAAAAGATAAAATAAACTATGGATTTTCTCCTAAAGACTGTTCCTTAATCAGAAGATCAGAAGAATATTATCTCATTTGTTTATCCTCTATCTTTTGCTCCTTTCCTCAACAGAAGAAATGAAAGTCTGAGGTTCAATATACTGTATACAATATACTGATATATACAGTATTCAATATACAATATACTGATATATATCCCTTATATATTTATATATGAAAATTCAAATCCCAAATTCCCACAAAAATGCCTTTTGGCATATTTGGTATATTTGGCATATTCGGATATGGAATGTGTAATAGAACAGTTCAGATAATTTTTGTGAATATTCTCCTTTCTATGTGAAGCAGTTAAACATCACATATAGAAATTATCAAAAGTTGGATTTTTTTTTTTTCTTTTTTTTTTTTTTTTCCTGATTGCCTCACTGCCTCTTCCTCTCAATCAAAATGCTGTAACCCTGGCTGAATGTGCAGTGACTGACACACCCAGAGGTGTGTCAGTCACTACATGCACTACATGCATATGTAGTGCACTACATGCATATGTAGTCAGATAATGAAGGCAGACACAATCATGTGTTAGGCAGTCCCTTTCTTTTGGTCATGTGATAGAAAATAAGTTTGTCATTATCATATGAAGTGTTATTTCATAAAAACAAACAAAAGCTTGGGGGAATTAATGTGTTTGTTTGCTATGAGAATCATTGCCAGAATAAATGGCTGAAGAACAACAACAACCAAAAAAAAGTGCTAAATATGTGATGAAACATAACACTAAATTATAAAAAAATTATGTGAAAACTTTCCAGGGACTGGCTGACTAAAAAGGTGAAGAGCCAAATGACTGGTATTGCTCAAGGATATCAAGCTGGTGGAATGCTGAATCTGCAAATAAAGGTGAAAGGAGAAGCAAAAATAATCCTGCAACTCAGATCATATCTAAAGGGCAGAGAGGTGGGAGGAAGCTGCTTGTTTGAGCAAACAAAGGCTTTAGAATTATATGCAAGGTGAACAGAAACAAAACCTTATGAGAACACTCTTCCAACACTTAGAAGCAACTGATGTGTGTGTACAAATTCTAATCATATAATTGGGACAGGACTCCCAATTACTGCTGCAACTCTGTAACTAGGAATGAGTAACTTGTGTATGGATGGCTATGTGTGGTTTTGTCTGTGTGTGTTTATATTTATAAACTACAGAAAGGCTTTTGAAAATTTTGTTGATGGATCATGTCACACTAGAAGACAACATGATATTTTGATTTCTGCAACAAATAACTTGATCACATGAAGGGGATGATACACACAGATTGGTAGGCTTTGCATAACCAGCTGGGCAATGTTGTTTTGGTGTACCATAGACACATGATAAAAGAAGAATTCCATGTGAAGCCACAGGTAGTACTTGCTGTCTAACACCGAATCTCATTTTAAGATTAAATGAATCATGCTCTGAAGGTACCTATGTGCCTTTATTGGTTATGTAAGGAGACACTTGCTTAATCTAGGTGCTTAATTTTCAGACAATTGTCAAGTGGTATGAATCCTACCCCAAATGCTTGAGGTACAGAAGTGATATGCCTTCACAGGTTTCCACCGTGACACTCTCAAGAGAGATGAAAGTTGAAGGAAGATTTTGTTTCAGCCTAAATCCCAGTGTACTTAATACTTATTTTTGGATCTTGTGTTACTTCTTTCCATGATGTAAGAAATATCGATTCTTACAGTCTTCAGTCTTCTATGTTTTGCTGAACGTTATACTCTTCAGTTACACAGCATGGTACAGCAGTTTGCATTGTGTATGTTTTCTTACTGTAAGATTGTGGTGAAGACATTTAATTCCTGCTTTCATAATAAATTGGTTTCAATACATTAATTTAAATCCGTTGGGATCTATTTGACAACGAATTGAGTTTTTGTTGGAAAGAATTTCACGTACCTTGTGGAGTTGTTTTGGACTTTGATTTTAAACTTTGTGTCAAAGCACCAAGTGGTGTGTTTTCAGTCTTTTCCAGAACAGTCTAAGAAATGGTCACTTTTACCATAAGTGCTTACTATTTGCAACATATCCTCCAGTGTGGATGCATCTGAAAATTGGATGTAATAAGGTTTATTTAGGTAATGACATTTTGCTTGAGCATCATCTACATAAACTGCAGATGTCTGTGTCTCAATTTGTCACCTTCAGCTCTCCTGAATAGTTAATGGAAGGAACTCATATCATTTTAGTTATATATAGTTACGAACTAAAAAAATAATACATATTTCATATCCATTTAATCATTGGACATTATCATTGTGTGTTATTTATGTATTTTATATACATATTATAATAAATGGTAGCATTACTGTCCAATTCAAGCTACAGCGGCAATCTCAGAACATGAACTCCCTTAACAATATGGGTACAAGGCATGAATCTCAAAAATATGTTTTGCCCTAGAGATCACAGTGGGAGAAGATGCTGCTAACACTGCCATTTCGCCATCTGCATTCTGTCCCTGGTTCTGCAGTTGTTGCCAAACACATTTCCATGTATATTACCAATGACTATGGCTTTGCATTTTTTAACTAGCAGTCATTTTCTTCTTTTTACACAATAGCTTAACTGTTCCTGCCTGGTTTCCTGTAGCAGCTGCCCCAGCATCTTCTCTAAATGCCAAGACTAATTCAAAACAGAGTGGTTTCTACTTCTTATTCCTTTTCTTTTTTTTTTTTTTTTTTTCCATTTACATAGATCTGAGCACAAGAACATGATGTTCCAGTTTGCTCACTTCCCACATACGAAAAAATAAGGAAACGTTTGTCTTTACAGATTGTTTGCTTTTCTTCATACTAGATGCAAGGAAAATGTAATACACCCACAAGCATATGCACATACACTGTCACCTTGGAGATTCAGTATTGTAAGTGGGAGAGCAAT
This sequence comes from Athene cunicularia, assembly GCF_003259725.1. Classification (NCBI taxonomy): domain Eukaryota; kingdom Metazoa; phylum Chordata; class Aves; order Strigiformes; family Strigidae; genus Athene; species Athene cunicularia. Next base: position 50,152,123 of record NW_020799091.1, on the reverse strand, counting down.
CATGTACTGAAATCCAAATGCACTCGGCCAGGGCCACTCTGACATTTTAAGTGTACATATTACTATTAATTACATGGGCTTTATGAATTCCTGTATCATCTTCTTTCCACTGAAACTGGATGAAGGGAACCATATGGCCCTTTCACATCCTATAAGAGAGATTCAGAATGAAATAAACAGTGGGAAACTTGCCCTTTATTTTTTTCAGCATTTGTCTCTATAAGGTTTTGAGCTATCATGGAGCACATTAGTGGTTCATTGGGTCCCCTATGTGTTCTCACTTGTTTTTCCTTCAACTATCAAAAGGGAGAGCCTTAACAGAAGAATAATGACAAAGTCACAACACTTCAGAGATAGGAAGCAAACAGGGTGGGGAGAAGCAGAGGCAGCAGAAGCAGCATGGGCAAAACTTGCTAGAGGTAACTGCTTACTGAAACCACCCGTACATGACACAGTCCTAAACACTGGGAAAATTATCATCTCTGCCAGGATTTCTTTCAAAGACATAACTCCATTTTCATCTATAAAAATAAATTCCTGACACTTCCTAGCCCCGAGTTCAGATTACTCAAGCAGTCCATTATTAAACTCTCTTACTCTGCAAAACAAGATAGCACAGCAGCAACCCTTTAAACAGTAGTCTCCATCCTCTGTTAAATCCTGAACTACTCCCAGAGGGATGTTTGGGACAATGCATGTTAGCATGAGCTAAATATGTTCTACGGCTCTTTTCCAGTGATATAATTAGACAAAGAGTAGCCTTGCAATCCTAGAAACTGCCTGTCAGTCTTCAATTTATTAGAATCTAGATAGGTTTTATTTTACTTTATCACATGGGTGTAGCATATGAATCAGGTCTATTGTAGTCCTATGGGTAAATGTAATTTTGCCTTATAGCTCACTATATATCTATGCCAACATAGTGCTATGCAAAGTTAGTACAGTGTTACACAGAGAGGCTCAGTTTCTGAAATAATTCAACTATAGGACCTAAATAAGAAAAGACTGTGATATCTTTAGATCATACTGAGAGCGTATATGCTATTTATGTTTATGTTTACCTTGACTTTAGTAAGGCCTGTGGCACTGTTTCTCATAGCATTCTCCTGGTGAAACTGGCTGCTTATGTGGCCAGCAGGGACAGGGAAGGGATCTGACCCCTGTCCTCGGCACTGGTGAGGCCGCCCCTCGATTCCTGTGTTCAGTTTTGGGCCCCTCACTACGGAAAGGACATTGAATGACTCGAGCGTGTCCAGAGAAGGGCAACGGAGCTGGTGCAGGGTCTGGAGCACAGGTCGTATGAGGAGCAGCCGAGGGAACTGGGGGTGTTTAGTCTGGAGAAGAGGAGGCTGAGGGGAGACCTCATCGCCCTCTGCAGCTACCTGAAAGGAGGTTGCAGAGACCTGGGGATGAGTCTCTTTAGCCTAGTAGAAAGGACAATAGGGAATGGCCTCAAGTTGCCCCAGGGAAAGTTCAGACTGGATATTAGGAAGTATTTCTTTACAGAAGGGGTTGTTAGGTGTTGGAATGTGCTGCCCAGGGAGGTGGTGGAATCCCCACCCCTGGAGGTGTTTAAGAGTTGGGTCGACATAGCGCTGAGGGATCTGGGGGAGTTGGGAACTGTCAGTGCTAGGTTAATGTTTGGACTGGATGATCTTCAAGTTCTTTTCCTACCTAGACAATTCTGTGATTCTGTGATTTAGTCTGAGCTCGTTATCTAAGCCAAAAACCAGAACTAGAGCTGCAGTTGTGTGCCAGAACCTGACCTGTTTGTCCAAGGCCCTCTTCTGAACTCTGCAGATGTACTACCTCAGTAGACCAAGGGAATCTCTGTACTGCTGTGTGTAACAGGAATTCTTTCTGACCTCTACAGCTCCAAATTTGCATTACAACCTGTACATGGAAGGATAGTGTATATTGTTTTCTACAATATACTATATAATATACTCTAATAGTATATTATTCTCTGTTAAGCGTGCTTTTCTTTCTTTCTTTCTTTCTTTCTTTCTTTCTTTCTTTCTTTCTTTCTTTCTTTCTTTCTTTCTTTCTTTCTTTCTTTCTTTCTTTCTTTCTTTCTTTCTTTCTTTCTTTCTCACTTTCTTTCTTTCTCACTTTCTTTCTTTCTCACTTTCTCTCTCTCTTCCTTCCTTCCTTCCTTTTTTTCCTTTCTTTCATTTCTTTCTTTTTAATTTTATAAATCAATAAATAAATAAAAGGTCTTTGTTAATAGGCTACAAGCTAATTCTCTAAAAAAGTACAGTATTTTGTGAGGGACAACAATATTTTATTGGTGAAAAATGGGAAAATAAATTTTGAAACATTGTTTTTCATCCATTTACACTCCTGAAGAATGCACGTGATCCTGAAAAATGTCTTCTTTCTTAAAAAATATACTTTTCAGTAATTTACTGATAATGTTTACTTAAAACAGCCCATTAGTAACATGATGATTAATTTATTTCCAGCAAATATGTGGGACTCATGGTAGGAGTGAAAACGGGGATACACTTGTTTTTAATCAAAATAATTTGATGCTTAAACTGTATTCAGAGAATTGATATATTCTATTTTTTAAAAACTAATTTCTGATCAACTGTAAACAGACATAGAGAACAGTTGATTGAAATGTAACATTCAAGTTTTTTTCATTAGGGAAATAAGATATTTATCAAGTCTGCATATACATCATACATATTAATAATAAAATTTTCTGTCTTGTTTTTGCAGTGACAACACTCACAAATGTATCATTAAGTGATATTTAAGGTACAGATGTTTACAGAAATGCCACGTATATTCTTATACTTTAGGCTCATCTAGAATTTTCCATCATATTATCAGGCTAGTCAAAAAAGTTTTAATAAGTATTCAAGACTTTACCTACTAATACTGATTTATTTTTAATCATGTTCCCTGTTCCAGTATTTAAACACACTGCTCTTTGGTTGATTAATTGATTGTTATCATTCTTCAAGAGGTTTCTTGATCACAGAATCCTTAATTTCATTTTTGAATATGGTACCTTTATATAGTCTTCTACTGCCTTACTCATAAGACAACATCTTTTTTTGCCTAGTTGTCTTTCACAGAGTAGTACACTAGACCCTTGTAAATTCACAGAAAACAGATAGACTGAAAAACAATATACTGCATAATAATATAAAGATTTGAGACAGAGATTTCTTTACTAACTCTCCTTATGGTGCTGCCATCCACTTATAATATGGCTATCACATTAAAAATATAACGCCATAGTGCAACAAATGCAAAAATTTCCCCACATTTGGCCAAAATTATATTGCACAAAAATTCTTTTCATGCACATATTATAAAAGAGAGTTATTTTACATGGAATGTATTCAGAAATATTCAGATATTTAGTGTTCTTAGATTATTTTTTTTTTAAGAAGAAACTTTTTTGTTTTTTATCTAGCGATATTATAGAAAAATAGATCACAGAGCAAGAAGACGACTTGCAAACACATCTAACTTTGGAAAGAAAACCTATTATTTAATTAAATGGCTATATATGCATTTATGACAAACCCAACAAAACACAATATATAATATAGAAAATTAGGCTGAGCCCTTACTATTTTATTTCATTTAAAAGCATGTCATGAAAGTTTTATAAATAATAAGAGAGAGACTTGGAACTAATTAGTTCAGGTACTACAATTAACTTAATTATTTTCTATGATTATAAGGTAGGCATACCAGCTTTATTAAATTTGGCATTAGAAGATGTCATTTTCAAGGTTTCAAAACATTTTCCATCTTGAAAGTGTTATTAAGGACACATTTTGTGAGAAGGGTAATTTGTTATAATTTGTTATATGTAAACTAGAGGATCAGTAAACTCAGAGGACTGTTTCATCTATATAGTTTGTCACATCTGACAGGTGAAAGTTCTGAAGTAGAGTTGTCCTCTTTCTCTTTGTAAGAATAAAGTAAGGTCAACGGAGATTGAATGGTAGGAGCAGAGGAGTATAAAAAAGCAGGACTGGCACATCAGAAGTCTTCCAGTCCAAAGCTGGAGCAATTGTCCATCTTTCCCTCACTGTACAGACATGGCATTCAAGTATCTCCCAAGTAATTTTGATGCCATGATTTTTCTAACAGGCAAATTTTAAGAATGTGGTCTAATTTATTCTTTTGCGATGATTGGAAAGTAAGTTTTGTCTTTGTCTAATTTAACACTGAGGAGAGCTGGGATCTAAATTATCTGATAATGTACATCGGTAAACTGTTGTTAAGGTCATTGACCAAAGATGTATGGAAATCCAGTAAAAGCTCCAAGGGACAATTTACCACCAGGAGAAATTCCAACCTACAGTTTATGTTATAGTATTACCTTTTTCACTCTTCAACATCTGCTGTGCTTTCAAATTTGCACATAGAATACAGAGTTTATTGATTGAGAAGAACTCAACAACCTTACAGAATTACTTACTTTGCATAGTTAATGCAGAGAAAATAAGAGCAACATAATGAAAACAAATTTAAGCTTAAGAACAGTCTCTTGTCTGTAATTTACAATACATTCTTTTCACTTAGAGTGACATACCAAGTCTTAGAAGCATATATTGTAGACTATAGGAAAGAACTGGCTTCATGGCATAGTAGGAGTGTAATTTTTGATAAAAGCATTTGGATGAAGAGAGTTTATTTTCTAACCTAATGTTAAAGGATATGTCCAGTCAAAATAGAAAATTATATGGATGAGATTACTCAACAACCAAATTATACTTCTACTTTTAATTTGCCAATAAATATAGAACTTTCACAGAAGATTATATGAACTTACAATTTTCTACTCACTTTCTTTTTCATTTTCACTTCCTTTTTTCTATTTCTATTTCCTATTTTCTATTCTTATTTCTATTTCCTTCACTAGTCTAGATCACATTGTTTAAAAGTCCTGATTGGTTCTGAAATATACATCCGTAAAGAGGCAATTTCAAGTTATTGAAAGGAAAGAGGAATTTTTCCAGGATTTTTTTTTTTTTCCCCCATGTTAAGAAGATGAACTTCAAGTAGCTATTTCCATCAGAATTTTCTCCAGTGAGAAGAAAGCATTAGCTGACTTCTAAGAAATTACTGTCTCTATATCTTTAGGAATGTAGGCATACTACACACCACAAAGGTTTCAGGAAAAAAAAAAAAAAAAAAGATAATTTTGATCAAATTTAAGCATTTGCTTATCTTACATTAGTAGAATAATTAGAGAGATTTCTGAAGAAATTAGTGTATGTTCCAAAACATTTACCTGATCAGGAGTATTTATTTATTTAATAATTTTAAATTTTTTTGTGTGTTTTACCATTCAGCCCATTTTGCAATGTCCTAAATCTAGAAATTATTTCAAATGAACACATAAATACAGATGTAACATATGACAGAATTTGTTATTCAGTACTACTGAAACTGCCTGTTCACAGGTCTGGTTCCTCTCCTTTTTTCTGAGCCTGGTTCTTGTGTCCAGTCTGTAAAAAGAACTTTACTAGAGAACATATTTTTAACAAAATCTGTGGTTTTATATTTTAGAGTGTTTTTCAATTAATTCTGAATAATAATTATATATTAAAAATAATTTCATCATTTCTTACTGATTTAAGCTGTTCTATAGCTCTGTACAAACAATCATGTTGGAAAATAAGAGAAAACTGAAATATAACAAATATGTAAGTCTTTGGTATTTCTGTACAAACTTTGTTCTTGAGTTACAGGCAATGAACCCTCCTTGTTTAATAAATGCATCCTGGTTTTATACACAAATTGAAACTACTTACTTAATGTAACAAACCCCATTTTTTTTTTACTGTTTTGTACTGTGGTCTAAGTTTAACAAAGCTCTTAGGGGCATAAAGTATCATTTAGTTGCAACAGGAGATAAACATCTAGAAATCAATGCAAGAAAACATCTCTTTATAGCATTTCCTTTTGTCTGGGTTAAACATCACAGTGCCTCAAGCATTATTTGTTCAGCATGCTCAATTCTTACATCAGCATTGTGAGTTATCTTAGAGCTCTCGGAGTAAATTTTAGTTACTGCTGGCTGTTGAAGCTTCAAGTCCCCTAGTGGAGCTGGGCCTATTTGACTAACTAGACTGAACTAAGCTGACAGTGTCTTCTTGTGAAAGAAACATATTCCCTGTTAAAGAACTGCAAAGGTCCTTTTCATTCCAGTGACAGTGCTCCTGATGGAATGATAGCTTTCAAATTCAAGCGAATTAGCAGTCTGCTGCTAAACTCAAATTATTTTGATGCAAGAATATACAACTGTTAAAAATACTGTAAGACTTCTGACGGGTGGAAGCAGGATTTTCCCTTCAAAGTATATTAGACAGGCATGAAGTTTAATGTACATATTAAAACTTTAATGTTTGTATAAAAAATATTACGTAGAATTACAGAAGCAAACAAAAGATCCATAACATGGCAAGTGTAAAACAAAACCCACTAGGTCAGGATTTATATTTGTGTAAAACATAATCATTCTATTCTATTAACATTCATTTTAAATTAGCCGAATTTCAAAGATTTCTAAAAATATTTTTTTCTTAAGACAAACAGAAACACAAATAAAATTAATACTTCTCACTCAGAAATGACACTTCAACATTAATAAACTAAATCCATGTTGAATATATAGCTATAAATACATTAATAACTATTACATGCATAGATGCACATGTGCAAATATAGTAATTTTCTTTAAAATTTTAGTTACCTCTTTTACTTTATTAAGCAGTGCTATAAATATCTGAAAAAAATGCTGAAAAAAAAAGGTCAGGTTTTAAATAGTTCTAGAAACTACAACTGTGGGGCCAGCTGATCAAAATAAATATGATTTGGTTTTCTTTTTTTTTTTTTTTTTCTTCAAAACAAGGACTGGCATTCTTTTCACTTAACTGCAGGACTTTAATACTTTCCCAATACTGAAGATGAAATTCAAATAACCAAATACACGTTCCCTGTAGCTGGTCACACTGGTCTTCATAGTCAGTAGACAAAAAATATTTGGTAGGGTGGGGGAAGGAGAATAAGCTCTTAAAGTATGAGTCACCTGATCTTTTCATAGTACTTAAACTGAGATAAAAGGAAACATATCTTAGAAATTATGTGTTTCCCTCCATTGTGTGGGACTATGAGGACTGGGAAATAATCAAATTCAGATCAATGCGGTGGATAAGTTCATAATTCAATCTTCCTCTGAAAATTCAAAAGGGAAAAAAACCCACACCTTATGTATGAAAACTTACTTATAAGGAAGAGAAATTATCATATTTACCGTCCAAGCAGACAGCACGTATTTGTTTTAGATTTATATGTCACACCTTGGCCACTTGTATTAAGGGAAGGTCAATTTCATCCATGACTACAATAAATTTAGCAATAATGCATTAATTACTTAAGTGCGAAGGCTTGGACAACTGACCCAAACCAGAGTTGACCTATAGATGAATCCTGTATATTTTATAATTGAAAACCATTGTGCTAGTAGGTATTGTACTAAGTTAACACTTATGCTGATGTAAAAAGTGCTAAAACATTGAAATACTGAAGCCTGAACAACAGGCCCCAAGCTGAAGCTGCTAACTCAGTCTGTAATCATTAACAAAGTATGTAAACTCACTAGTGAAAGACGGAGCCTAGACAAAATATAATCAGTAGTGTGGAGGGAATGTATCCGACTTTCTTTTCTCAGCCTTATTCAAGGCTGAGAACTCAAGTTTTCCCCCCCCCCCCCTCCCCCCAAGCCCTGCCAGGCTTTGGGTGGAATCCAACAGGAGAAAGAAACCAGAAATTTTCCTCTCAAAACAAAGGTGCCAGCTATTCTGGCTTGTCCATCTCTGGTATATAAGGCTGGACCCGCTCACAGGGACTTTGGAAGCCTCACCTATGGGTGGAGGCACCGCGTAGGATTTCCCACTTGCTGGGACAGGCTCTCCAAAACTAAAGGCAAGCAGATATGCTGATCAGCAGATAAGATGAACTTAAAAAGGCAGCAGAAAATTTTGCTCAGTGTGCATCCAACCATCGAAGCCAGACCTGTGTGCACCCACCACCGAAGAACTGAAGACTGAGGACCAACGGGACACCGCTGGATCCATGGTGGTGACTATTCTTTCATCCCTATCCCACATCCTTGCTTTATTTCTGTGTTTTCCTTCCATTCTGTCCTATTGCTACTCCTCTTCATGTTTTTAATAATAAAAACCTGTTTTGAGTATACAGCATTTGACCTCATTTGTGTCTTAATCTCACTCTTGGGATCGTATTGAAACCTCCCCCAACATTGGATGAGGACCAATACCTTTACAGAGAGATGGACAACACCTGCAGTTTTAAGACATAGAACATCTAATCTGAAGTAGACATCTGAAAACATCATAAATTATGTCATAAAGTATCCATTGATCTACGGTTGATAAACACCTATCCAGCTCACACAGATATTTTCATCAGAGATGTCTAAATTTAGGTGAGCTGTTCCTGTGAAACTTATAAATCAAATAAATAAATATTTAAAATTATGTTTCTTTTTCATTTCCATATATATAATGAAAAGTTATTATTCTTGAAACTTCCAGTCAGTCAGATTTCTAGAAAAATCTCCGTCCTCTCCACACATCAATAGAACTTTTGTGCAACTTATTATTGGAAAGGAAGGCAGTCATTCTTGGACCGGATCCCATCACTTCCTACCACAATTATAACTGCAAATATGTACTAGAAATCTTGTGTCTTTTTTAGCTTAAAGTAAGCACCACATTTTAAACATATTTAGGTGAAACTCATTTCAGTAATATTTCTCATTCTTCAGTTTACTCCAACCTTGCAACTATAGCTGTTCTCTTTGTATCAAGTTTATTTTGTACCAAGATTCACTTTCTACCAAGATTTCAACTGCCTCTTTCATTTTTTGTTTTGCTTCTTATCATCCCAAAGATTTTATTTATGTAGCAATTGCAGTACCTCAAGCACATATGCTTTGATTTGTTATTATCTTTATCATTTAGCCTTTCTCCAAATTAACAGGTCTCAGCACTGCTGGCACTGAGCATAGAAGAGATAGAAGAGCTCTCTGAGAAATTTTTTCCCTAGTCTGTTAATATATGGTAGCTTGTCTTCACTCCTCTGCCCTTCAAGATATATGGCTTATACTGTCAGATATAAATTAAGCTCACTATTTAATGCTCATTGTTTCAAAATAACAAATTATAATACACTCTGAGAATGCTGAGGGTGGGGTGGGGTGTGCAGGTATTTGCTTTGATCCATTTTGGGATCAAACCCAGAATAAAAGAAAAAAACAGCAACCTTGTTCTGAAGAGAAACTAAGAAAAAGATCCATCATAAATTACTTTTAGGTATCCTTCATCTGATGCTTATCATTATTGCATAAGGGACTGTAAGACAGAGAAGAGGAAGGTCACAGAATATCCATCTGAAGTGCTAAGGCATGGACAACAGGCCCAAGCCAGAGTTGACCTGTAGATGTATCCTGTATATTTTATAACTGGTAACCACTGTGCTAACAGGTATTCTACTAAGTTATAACAAACCACCTATTCTGATGTAAAAGGTGGAAGTGTTGAAGCCTGAGCAACAGGCCCTGAACCAAAACTGTTAGCTCAGTATGTAATCATTAGTGAAACATGCATGGAGGATGTAGCTATCCTAAATGTATCTTTCCCTTCCTTTGTATGTGAATAGAACAACAGAATCGTGGAGGCAGGTGTCTGTCCCTGAGACCTGATGTGAGATTGAAAATAGATATTTACACTTAAAACAAAGGTGGCAGCTATTCTGGCTTGCTGATTTTTAGGTATAGAAGGCTGGACCCGCTCACAGCGACTTTGGAAGCCTCACCTGTGGGTGGAGGCACAGCATAGGATTTCCCCCTTGCTGGGACAGGCTCTCCAAACCCTCGCTGTAACCGGGGCTGCCCAGCCACTGCGGGTCTGGGTGATGGACATGTATGCAAGTGGTGATGGAGCTTTCTTAATCACTATTCACTCTCTCTCTCTCAGGTAGTAATGATTTGATGCATTCCCTTGTATTTTTCTATTTGTTTAAGAGCACTATTCTGTCTTTTCTTACTGTATGTTTTCTGTATTATTCTGTTACATTATTTAGTTATTTCTAGTAAAATACACCTGCTCTTTTTACTCTGGTGTCCGAGTTTAACTGGTATCCCTGATCAGCAAAACACCATCCCACCATCTTTTACTTCTCCATGACCAGGAGGGTTTGGATTAAGGACTTTTCAAAGGTTAGAATGGTTTATAAAAGCATTATGGTCAAATAGTTGCTTAAATAGTTGTGATCAACAGTTTCGTGTCCAGGGGGAGACCAGTGATGAGTCATTCCTCAGGGGCCAGTATGGGACCGGAGCTGTTTAGTATCTTTGTCAGAGGCATGGACAATGGTAATGAGTTAACCCTCAGCAAGTCTGCCAATGACACCAAGCTGTGTGGTGGAGTCAACACACTGGAGAGAAGGGATGACATCTAGAGGAATCTTGACAGACTTGGGAGGTGGGACCAAGCAAACAACATGAAATTCAACAGGGCCAAGTGCAAGGTCCTGCACATGGGTTGGGGCAATCCCATGCACAAATACAGGCTGGGTGATGAGTGGATTGAGAGAAGCCCTTAGGAGAAGGACTTGGTGGACATGGTTGACAAGCTGCTCAACATGATGTGACAATGTGTGCTCGTAGCTCAGAAAGCCAACTGTATCCTGGGCTGCAACAAAAGAAATGTGACCAAAAAGAAGAGTGATCGAGGAAGGTGATTCTGCCCTTTGCTCTGCTCTCATGGGAGCCCATCTGGAGTACTGCATTTAGCTCTGGGGCCCCCTACATAAGAAAGACATGGACGTGTTGGAGGGAGTCCAAAGGAGGGCTAAAAATATGACTTGGCGGGTGGGGGTGGAGCTGTGGCACCTCTCCTGTGAAGACAGGCTGAGAGAGTTGGGGTCCTTCAGCCTGGAGAAGAGAGGGCTCTGGGGACACTTTGTAGGAGCCTCAGACTACTTAAAGGGGTCTTACAACACTGGGTAGGGACTTTTTACAAGGGAATGTAGTGTAGAATAAGAGGTAATGGCCTTAAACTGAAAGAGGATAGATTTAGATTAGATATAAGGGATAAATTCTTTCCTCTGAGGGTGGTGAGGCACTGAAACAAGTTTCCCAGAGAAGTGGTGGATGTCCACTCCCTGTAAGTGTTCAAGGCCATGTTGGATGGGGCTTTGAGCAGCTTGACCTAGTGGAAGGTGTCCCTGCCCATGGCAGGGGATGTTGGAATTAGGTGATCTTTAAGGTCCCTTTCAACTCAAACCATTCTTTGATTCTACGATTCTATGAAATCAGAGGGTTGTCACCTGCCACGTTATAGCATACATCAGCTATGAAATGGGGGGGGGGGGGGGATTAAAAAGCGCACCTTGATAATTTGATAGATGAAAACCAGGACTTTACAGTAATCCAATAAAATTTCTTGGGGCATTAAGATGTCAAATACAAAGAGCTGCTTCAATAAAACCAGGGCATATGGCCCCTGTGACATATTTAAAACATAACTGTGTCTTTAGAATAGATGGCTAATTTTATGATATACAACAAAGCTTAGTGACCATAAATGCAGAATACATTTTATTATACAACTTGGAGACATAATAAAAACTCTTCTCCCCCACCCCCTACTTAATGACAGGATTACTTGACAAAAGATTGTGCAAGAAAGTATTTTTTGTAAAGACTGTACAGTATTAGAAGACTAATTATTATGCAGCTCATGAGAAAAAATAATTATCTTGGCTTTCTCGAATTTGGATACTTCCAACACCTTTTTTTTTTTTTTTTTTTTTTTTCACTTTTTTGGGGGGAGCTTTAACTAGGAAAGAATTAGAAGATCAAGACCTCATTATCCATAAATTAACATTTCAGTAATTTTAATAGATGCAGAAACATTTATTATTTGACATATGACACAAATCCGAAGCAATTATATTACATTACAGTGCATCAGTGAAGGTGTGTATGAAATATCTTGCTAATGCCAGATCGAGCTCCTGTGCTCCCCTCCCAAAAAGGCACTGTTCAAATTGATTCAAATTCAAGTATCTATATCATTATATTAATGACCTGATACAAAAATAAACACATAGATATACATCTCCAGGTATTTATACATAGCCCCCCAAAACCCGTGAAATATAAAATAAAAATTACATTTTTTCCTTTACTTTTACTGCCCAAGTCCCTGTCAATTTCTAGTCATTAAATGCAGATTTTAAATGACCATTCCTGATGTAAAGCTCTACACATATGTCTAAAGCCTGAAGTTAATCCAATGTTTGCAGTTTTATCAAAGCTAACCACCTAGGTTTCTGCAGTCAATGGAAAGGGGCAGATACATTTCAAAGGCAAGTTACCATACAGTTACCTCAGGGCTGAATCAGATTGCCACCAGATAGTCCTACCAGCCTGTATTGACTAACCTAAATTAGGCATCAACATTTTCTAAGCTTAAACTTAGATAATATAAATACTACTGTATGTCTATGTTTCGAAGGTTGCTAGAAGTTCATAGCAGTTGCTAAGGTGCATAATTATTTCTTCACTGACAAATGTGAGAGTTATTTCTTTCTCTTAGTTTCTCCAGAAAGAGACAAGAATGACTGGGAAGGGAGTCCATGTCGATAGTGCTAAATAAGAATGGAGAGGACTTATCTCATACATATGGAAAACATTACAGGAGACAGGTGAACTGAGCTCCAGAAGTGAAAATAAAAAACAGTAAGCTCATGAGAATTGAAGGAATATATCAAGAATGAGAAAATAGGAACAAAGGTTAATGAACTGATAGAAATCAGAATCAGTAGGTTAGGAAACAAAATTAATGTAAAGGAAGAAAAGGAACATACCTGGAAAAAAAAGGGATGTGATGAAACACATAGAACACACAGAGTGAATGTTTAATGAATTGATTTCATGGTCTACTTACGCCTGAAATATCAGTGTCAAACTGTTATGCTTGACTTCAGTAATTCTTTATATTTTCTTGTGCAGACATTTTCAAGTGCACACCAGATCCAAATAACTAAACCTGTGTTGTGTCAGGTTTGACCCATCATGTTTCTATAGATTGCATCCTAATCACTAATCACTCCAAAGCTCACTCTTGTGCAGGTTTCTAGAAATGTGTTTGACCTTTAATTAAATACTTTTTCTCAAAGTGACTGAGTGTTGTGAGTCTCTTGAGTAATTCCTTCAGACAGATTCTATCGAATAGTATATTGTATCACAAAAAAAAACCCCAAAACCAAACTAAACTAAAATACAGATTTTATATTTCTTAAACTGTAGAAAATACTTTTATCTTTCAAATCCTGTGAGGAAAACCATTTTTATTTCCCCTTAGAATTTATTTTCTCACTTTCAGCAACAGTCACTCTTGGGCTTCTTTAAATATTTCATGTTATACCACATATGTAAATATATTTAGCTGTTTTCTGGTATCACTTCTCTTATGTTCTGAAATAATTCACTACATCCAAGTATTTTACCTTTAAGTCCTTTTATTTCCTTTTTACAAATTATCTTTCATCTAGTTTCTCTAAAACACTTTTTCTCACTGAAGCTTGGTCCTTGTTCCATTTCAAATACTGAATTCTGTCTTTCATCCTCAGAGTAATGTCTGTCATGTCCTTAGAGTCTGTGGCTGTGTTACCATTTGTTGCTTTCATATTGGTTTTTTTTGTTTGTTTGTTGTTTTTTTTTTTTTTAATTCAGTTGAATATTACAACTAGAGCTTCACAAAATTCAGTTCACATGCATATAATTTGGTTCTATTTTCATTCCCCTATGTTTTCTTGCTTTATGTTTTACAAATCCCAAATGTAAATTCAAACACAGATGAAAATCACTTTTTCATAGTTTTCAATAAAATTATAAAGCAATCCTCTTTTTCAAAATCTGAGAGTACTTTTTAACAACTTAGTTCTACTTATGTTTTGGGTGAAGTCATCTCCTACTAAGCTTTGTCCCTGATGTCAAAAAAAACCCAAAAGGTAAACCCCACTTTATAGCAAAGAATTTAATCTATTAATTTAATCTAGTAAATGTTTACAATAACATACTTAGTTATTAAAACTACTAACAGCAAAATATTCCTCCCAGCTACATATATACTTTGTGTCATGTAGATAACTTCAACAAAAAAGGATCAAATGTCCTACCACATGGTGGAAGCACTCTGGAGGTGAGCACACTCACACACACACAATACAAGACAGAGATATTGAAGCAAATATTTAAGCTAATACTTTGATACAGTTGTCTGGTGTTTGGATAAACACATCTAACCTTGGAGCTGTCAAAAGGTTATAAAGGGTAATTTCTCTGAGTTATCTGCAACCTAGACACTTCTGTGAGGTAGTCATCCTAAGTCCTAAGTCCTTCTTATGACTAGTTTAAAGAAATGGGCATTCCAAAAGTATGCTTTAGGACACATTTGCTTGTCCTAAAGGAGATGTCCTTGTATAGTAAGCTGAATATCTTCAAATATGCCAGTTCCTCTTATTGATTCTAAGTGAATCTTAAGTGATTGGTTCAGATGTAGACTTTTACTTCTCATCAGATTAATACCATCCTAACATGTCAAGTAAATTACAATGTTCATAACTTCACCATTACATCCAGACCAGTATATTTCAAATTTCTTACGTCAGACATATTTTAGTCTAGAATTGTGTAGCAATATGAGCCATAGGCACACCTATACTGGTCTACTTAAATTATAACCAAGGAAAATTGCACTGCTGCAAGTACCTCAGAAACATACTAAAATTTAGGAATCAATCTAAGCAAATTAAATCTTTTCTGAAATAATTCAGAACATAACCTATCTACCATTTTAGCAAATTAGTCATAGGGTAATTCTTTTTCATTTGTTCTTCCTTCCAAAATTATTTTGATATACTCAGAGTGTAGCCCAGCAAGTAATATTTTTCATGTTACTGATAAAAGGACTTACATTTTTCATTGACTTGACAGAGCAGGGTCACAGGACTTTTCAGGAGTTCCTTTACACTCAGATGAATTCCATTTGTTTTATGAGTAGTGTTAATTATACTGCTAATATATGAATTAGACTAATAATAGATCTTGATTAAAAGATGAAACAGAATTTGCTACACTAGGCAACATGGAGACACAGAATAAAGAAATTTCTGGCCTGAGAGAATTTAAAATCTGAGTGTAAGATATGATATAACAGATGGTCATAGACAGACAGATGTGCAAACCCAAGAAAACAATGAGAGAACATGATTGATATTCACATATTTTCTGTTGTTAAGATTTTTTAGTTCATCGTGAACAAAAATAATTTAGGGGGAAAAAAAGCCAAGAGCTTTTTAGATTTTTATAGGACAATAGTCCAAACAGAACCTATACAGAGAGGCATAAATATTATCTGAAGATATAACATGGGTGATAGAAGGTAGTTACTAAACTGAGAAGAGATATAAATATTATTTGTGAAATGAGAAACTTAATGTAATCAATGTTATGCCTTTGATCTCTACAAAATTTGCATCTAGATGTTATAAAATAGTGGTTTGATTATGTAATGTTTATGTAGTTAGAAAAGATTGTGCCTGTCAATAAAAGAATTATCATCACAAAATAATTATGGCGGTTTATGCTACACTTCAGATATTCTGGAAAGGATTATTGTTTCTATCGGGGCCAGGGGATGATGACTATTTTTGTAATCATGGAAGAACAGTGGAGTTCTTTCTATAAGGAAAACTGAAACAGCGTGTGCTGGTTTTGGCTGTGATAGAGTTAATTTTCTTCATAGTAACTGATACAGGACTGTGTTTTGGATTTGTGCTGAAAAGAGTGTTGATAATACAGGGATATTTTCATTATTGCTGAGCAGTGCTTACACAGAGTCAAGGCCTTTTCTGCTTCTCACACCACCCCACCAGCGAGTAGGCTGAGGGTGCACAAGGAGTTGGGAGGGGACACAGCTGGGACCATACCTGTGGGACCATACCTGGGAACATACCATGTGATCCCAGAATGCCCAGTGATTGTGCAGCTGAAGCAACCCTTTCTAGTTTACCACAGAAGTAAAACTGTCCTATAGCCCAATAGGGTGATCCATTTTGTCACATCTATACTCCATGCCTAGTGATTTCTTGGCCACTTTTACAGGCACAGGAAGCCTTCCATCCATCCATCCATCCATCCATCCATCCATCCATCCATCCATCCATCCATCCATCCATCCATCCATATACAGCCAGATGTAAACTTTCTATATATAAAAATGGCTGTGTAATTATGTCTAATTTTTATTTATACATATATAAAGCACACACATAATTAATATGTTTATTATGTATAAAATAATTTGAAAATAAATAATGAAATTAATAGTTATAATTTTTTTGCCAACTCAATGGAAAGCTACAACAAAAATGCAATATCACAAGAGCATGTGTTTATAGGGACAATGAGGAAAAGTCTGAAAATGCTTCCTGAAAATGTTTAAAAATGAGAGAAACACATCATACTCCTAGACAGAAAGTTAGCCTGAATACATTAGAAGAGAAATTTCAAGTGGCATCAAACGGTAGTCTCATGAGGAAAAGAAGAAAAGGAATAACAAACTTCGTTGGATAGGTCAAAATAAATAAGAAATGCAGAGAAAGAGTCCCTCTTCTGCTAGAAAAGGAGATAGTGTTTTAACAGAGATGGATTTAATTCCAAATTTTTTGGAAGAATGTGCTAAACTCAATCCAGGTTTATTTGAAGTGAACCTGATGCAGACCAGCATCAAGGAAAATCTGTACCCTGAGGTGTTCCTACTGTCAGCTGTCACAGAGTCTGCACCCCTGGCCACATTCTTAGTTGGGAACAGAGAGGATCATTCAGGCACAACATTGCTGTACGTCTGCTGCAAGACTGGTAAAGCTAAGGGGTCCAACCTGAATGACAGGGACAGATGCTCGTGGGTCTGGTCAACTATCTGTTGGTAACTATTTTCATCCAACTGGATACTACACTGGAGATCTGACTTGCAAGCCAAAGCAAGAAGTCTTATTCATTTTATGCATTAATCAAGTTGCTTCTCAGTTGCAGCCAAAACACAACGTTCACACACTTTTTCATTGGCTTGTTTTATAAAGACACAACCAGGCAGCAGGAACTGATCATGCTGGATGACATCTTTAATCATGTTTGGCTCTGAAGGTCTGGAGTAACAGGCTTGAATGTCATTCTGTACTTCCAAGAAATGTTTTTGTTGATTACCATGGATGTAAAATCTAAGCTGATGCCAGGAAAGACAGTTTTTGTTTTATAAGCTCCTCAGCAACAAGGGTTTATAAACTGGTTATCACTTTTCCCTCACTGTTTGTGAAAAAAAAGTGCAAGTAGTACTTGATTTTGAGAACAGCTGCTGTATGAGGGAATACATGCAGCTCTCACAGATGACTGACAGCCATACGAAACATCATTTCCTGATGGCTTTCTGGGAGGCATTTGTCTGTGGGCTGTACTCCACCTTTGACTGGTCTCTAGACCAAGAGTGTGCTGATCAGTTTCCTGAATAAAACAGGGAACCTGAGAGCAGAAATAATTTTTTTCAGGGGCTTTAATCTCTCCACTGTTCACACAATCAGATGTGGCCAACTCATGTCTTAATATTTCTCAATGATCTCCATTACCCCCACCCCCATCAATATGTATACAATTGGCTTTTGTGTCAGAAAAAAAGTCCAGTTCTTCACTAAAAGCTTTTACATGCCTAGAATTTACACAACAAACAGATACCCATATGGAGGCTTAGTAGTATCTTTAAATGCTTCTTAAAAGAATCCAGTGTTACCAGATTTCATGTGTCCTGTTAGAGACACAATCTGGTTCTTAATGAACTCCATGCATTTTGTATTTGATTGAAGTCATGACTCTTTTCAACCCTTAAAAAATGTACAGAATACTAAGCTTCTGGTGATGCACATGCTTAGTAAAAGCTTTTAAAGTTTCACCAGACTTACACACACAGTTCATCAAACCATTAATCTCAACCATGTTTATTTTATTAAGGGTAAATAAGCTGGTTAACACTAAAACTCTTAAGTAATTGCTCCTCAAATTTGATAAAAATATAGAGGTGATACAGCAGTTGCCAGCAACACTCTAACACCACATTGCCTTGTCAGGCAAAACAAAAGAGATTAGTGTTGTCCAGTCCTTACCTTCAAGCATGGGCACTGCATGCCCATTGTCAAAAGTTGTACAGGAGGCTATTAACATTTACATTCAACATAAAGCCCCTCTTTGATTTGTTCCTTTTGTTTACAGAGATGCATTTAACTCTCAGATAAGAGTCACCTTGACAACTCACAAATATCACATCTTGATAAAGGTAACAATGTGCATCTTTTAAAGGGCATCTATGAAATCATAAAGCTGTAGCTGTGCACACGCACAATGGTGAAGTATGCTATAAAATTGTTAGTTTTGCATTCCAGGGTCACACATCCTTTGCAGTGCTTCCACAAGACAGTGACCACATTCTCATCAACAAAAACATGAGGTTGTGCTGTAAACCAAATAAAACAAGCAACCACATGTATTATCTGTTTATATTATGATGATGTTGTTGGGAATATTGGATCCCTGAAAAAAAATCCCACAGATAATTTTAAAACACTTAGGCAATTTTATGTTTTATTTATACACTCAGGCTGTAAAGCAAAGCCTTCTTTCTGCTTATGTTAGGCCTCTTTGTCAGCATCTGTGTAGCAGGCTGGGTAACTTGAAGCCTTCTGCTTCTGATTGAGGTACAGATTTATATAATATAAATAAATAAATTTAAAAATCCACCCACCTCCCCAAACTGTTTTGACTCTATTCAAAATGAAAAACTTCATAGATTTCACAAACCTTGTATATCTTCTCCAGAGTCTTGTTTAGTTCAACAGTATTATATGTATCCATGTATTATGTCTGTAGATACAGTATCTCTGACAGGTTTACCCTGACAGAAACTATGAGGAAAAGTCCGTATAGTGGATACACTTTTACTTTGAGTGTACCAAAATAGGTTGTCAAGGTGTCAAAATTGTCAGATAAAACTTCAGGGTGTCCAGGAGTGTATTGTTTTATTTTGCTGCTGAAAGACTAGAGGTTAGCAAAATTCTAGGAATGATCTTTTCATCAGAGGGTGTTTTTTAATATAAACAGACTACTTTTGTTTTGCCACTAAAAAGTACATCACTAGGAGCCAACAATGTAGGCATTTTGTTTCTAAAAACTCTTCAAGCTCCCCATCTCATTTTGTTATAGTAGTCCATTCATGCTCCTGCATAGCTGTAATGTTAAACCTCACACTTTTTAAGTAGTCTAATGTGCTCCAAGGTAACATTTGGTACAGATGTGACAAAAACACCTTTCAAGCTATTGAAAACTGTTGGTGCATATCTACATCCTCCCTCCTAAGTCGTGCAAGGGGATGGATAATGTGGGGTTGCTGTCAGTTTAGAACAGTTTGTCTCTGCTGCCCCCACATTCTCACACTTCTCTGCTCCAGCGTGGGGTCCCTCTCATGGGACTGCTCCACCATGGTCTTCACCATGGGCTGCAGGGGGAGGTCTGCTTATGCACCTGAATCACATCCACCATCTCTTTCTTCACTGATCGTCTGCAGGGCTGTGTCTCACATACCCCCCCGCCTTGGGCAAAATTTAATCTTTTATAAATAGATTTTTCCCTAGTGCTTCTCACTTTTTTCTTCCCTTCTCCCTCTGCCTGTTTTGGTGTGTGGGTGGTGGTTTTTTTTTTTTTGTTTTTTTTTTTTTTTTTTGTCTTTTCTTAAATACTTTTTCCCCAAAGGTGTCACTATCTTGGCTGAGGGGCTCAGCTGTGCCCTGCGGTGAAACCAGCTGTGTTTTGCACAGGGCAGACCCAGCCTTTCTTCACAGAAACCATCCCTGTAGCCCTCCCACTACCAAAACGTGGGCACCTGCACCCAGTACAGCTACTGAAGAGAGAAGGTCAAACACTTTATCCTTCTTGGTGATAGCCATCCGGAGAGGCTACAGAGTGGAGTGCTACAGTGTTTACAGAACATAGAACGGTAGACAACCATGCAAGCAGAGACCAACCTCGGGTACTAAAAGAGATCTATAGGCGGATTTAGTGACATGTTTTCATCACCTCCTTTCTCATAGAATATATCACAAATCAGCATCATGACCTCATTCCTGTATAAACTACAGTGCTCTCTCAAATATTTAACTTCCTTTTGTCAGTAGTATCTTGGTTCTTTTTAAAAGTTAAAAACCTTCTCCTTATTAGCTGTGAGCCATGCAAAAAATTGCTTTCCCTCCCCAAGCATTAAGCTGTCCACTCCATAGTATTCTGGTTGTGGATGAGAGCCAGCACAGTTCTGTTTTTCAGCAATATTAAAGAAATCTGGGAAATAACATTTTCAGCCCTCCAATCCCATTGCTTAGGAAAAGCTGCTTAGTTTTACAGATTAAAAATTTAGAGCCTATAAAACATATACTCAGGGGTGGGGACTTCCACACACATGAATTCATCATCTTGTATGCTTTGCTGTGTATCCACTTTTTCTTTTAAAAGCTGGCTAACTAAAAAATAATCAGCATAGCATTTAGTGTTACATGCTTATGAAACTCTAACCCCTAAACTTTGCATCCATAAACAGTCAAAAAATGCCCACCAGACATGTGTCCCCTTTAAATTCTCATCCTCTTTCAGTTTTCCTTTTCATCCCACTTCAGTTTTCCTTTTCATCCCCTTTCTTCATCCTATCATGAATCTGGGGCTAAGTCCAGAGCAAAAATGTAATTCAGAACATATGCTCCAGCTTGTGCATTGTTGTGGTTTGAACCTGACTGGTAGCCAATCACCACGTGGCCAGTGGTTTACTCCACCCCCATCACCCCACCCCC
>NW_020799091.1:50092284-50131061 GCF_003259725.1 Athene cunicularia | reverse complement strand
CAATAGGGAAAGGAACAAAAAAATAAATCCATAGGCTGAATAAAAATATTTTGTAATAATAACAAAACAACAGTAACAACAGGTTAAGTCCAAACAGGTAAAAATACAGCAGTGGTTGTGATAGTTTTAAGCCCTGCCGGACCGGAGGCCACGTTGCCGTTGTCCCTCCCCCACCCTCGGACACAAGTAGGGCACAAACCCCGGGTTAAAATAAGAAGAAATTTAATACAACAGTGTGACAAATAATCTGAACAACAACAGTAGCAATGATAACAACTATAAACAGCAATAACAGTGAACAAGACAAAAGATATACAGAGAAATACCGCAGTGGTTACGGAGAGCCCCGTGCTCCCCGTGACCAAAGCCACAAAGGAAAAAGTTCCTGGACGTGGTAGACCTGATGTCAGCATGGTATGAATAACCTGGCTGGAGATCCCTTCCACCTCTCTGCTGGAGAAACTTAACCCTATCCTGGCTGAACCAGAACAGTAGATTACTGATCCAGTCTAAAAATTTTTCTGTGTTCACACTGCTTACATTTGTATGGAGAGAATATACAGTCATGAATGCTTTGAGATAGAGCTTAATATAATCACCATGTTCAAATAGCTGGTGTGAATCTTAAAACCAGAATTGATCTGGTCTATGTACAATCATTTCAGAAGCTTCATGTAAAAATACCCAGTCAAAATTAACAAAACTGCACCCTTCTACATATTGCCTAGACTTGAACCTCTACTTTAGTCAGTCCCACTGATGCACATTCTCTAAGCTACCTACTACACTACATTCACCTCCCCCGCAGCATTTGACAGTGAGAGTAAAGTTGGATATTTGAGAAGTCTTGGATAGAGCGAAGTCTGTACCGCATAATGACATCACAAGCACTAAGTTCACTCACAGCTGTGGTCAAAGGGTATCTCTGCTACCAACCACGATCTCTTTGTGGCACTTACCTCAGTCTTCTGTTCCCAAATCCCTGGCTTATCCATCATTTCTTCTGAAGAATACAACTGTTTTCAGGATATCCTTGAGTAATTTTCCTGTGTAAGGTCACATGATGTTGCCTTTTTGTCCTGGCTTTCTAGGATTTTAGGCAATGATGCCTCTATCCTGCAGCATAGCACACAGCCCAGAATTTTCCCCAATAATGCTGGATGGTCACCCTGGAGGTTTGGGACCGAGACACAAGGACCTTTTGATCAGACTCTCACAACTGGTCTCCCCTTTACATGGTACAGGTGTTCAGTAGTTGTTTCATGATTGGCCTCACAGGAGTGACCCCTTGCCCCACAGACATGTTCAGCTTTATTCATGTCCTGCCACCCTCTTCAGGGAACGCTGCTCCTCTTAAGCTTACCAGCAATGTGCTAGGAGTCATTCAAGCCTTCTGAACTAGTGAGCCCAAGCTTTCTTTTAACTTGTTTTTCTTTCCATTCACATTTAGGGGTTGTTTTTTTTTTTCAGATTGAATAATATTTTTACATCTAAGATATAAAAAAATAATATGTATGTGAATTTATAGTATTAATTTGTATTATTATTTATATAAATAATTTATTAAAATTTATATATGGATATATGATATATATATGGATATATATGGATATATATTGTATACAGTTTTTATCTATATGTTTATACACATTAATAGGTTTGTTTTTCTATATAGAATATATATGATTATATAGAACTAATCAAATCTATATCCTGCATCTATTTTTATGTATGTGTATATCTGTATCTATAGATATATATTTATGAAGGCTTCCTGAGCCTTCTGAAGCAACCAGATGCTCACAAAGCATTCTTAGATCACATGGGGTAGACATGTGACAAAATGGCATCAGACCATGGGGCTATGGGAGGGGCTTGATGTACTTCTGGGGTAATCAAGAACACATGGCTTCAGGTGTCATCCAATCACTGGGTATTTGGGGATCACATGGGACAAAGGGAGGTGGGTAAGTCTGTTGTGTGATGGCAAATGGGGAGAGTCTTTCAGGCTCAACAGGGCAAGTGACTGTAAAGGGGGAGATGGAGTTTCCACTGGGCCTGAGTAGTTATTACTGTTTGTCTCATGGGATAGTTTCTCACCAACAGCTGCTTTAGGCTAAATAGATTCAAAAATGTATTATATTGCCCCTGCAACTGGTCTATAGCTCTATAAGCCTTTGTTGCATGTTGTGATTTCTTCTGTTATCAAGTTGGGTAATATTTCAGAGTAATATTTTAGAAAATTAGCAAAGAATGAAAATGGAGTTTCAGAAGTACTTTTAAAATGAAAATGACATTAAAAAGTTTGCTTTCAAGAATTATTTAATCATCATTTTCTGTATCAAATATTCTTGCTGGTTTCTTCACAATTCTCTTTCTATAATTGGCCCTAGTTAGCAGATTCATTTTCTAACCATTAGTTTGTCCTGCTGTGATTTAAATATAACTCTATATCCTAATAATCTTTCTAACAGTACTGATTTCTGAAAGAAAATTTAATAGAGACATATAAGGGGGTTCATATGTTTAAATGTATTTACTAAGGTAATTAGTCATTACATATATTATGAAATCACATGAAAAATCTACCACACTAAGATTTTTTTTATATATATATATAACTTCTGTAGCTGTTCTGGGTTGTGATGAGAGGTTTGCAAACACCAATTAAGTGAGCCCATGAACAGCTTTCAGTTCCCTAAGATGTGTAGATAATGATAAAATTTATTGAATGACTATATCTGAAAATGTTAACTTTTGTAGATTTTGACTTTTAATTGTTACAAACCCCCTACAATGTAATCTGGAAGCTCATGTGAGATGCAGAAATCCTTTTTACAATTCATGATCTGTTATATGCCTGTGAATTGAAATGAACAATGGCTGGGAAACCACCTATAGGTAGCCAATAGGTGCTACACAGAGGCACCGTCTTACCTTCCTGTGCTTTAATTGAAGAATCTGAAAGGCATTTTCAGGTCGGCATATAGTTATGCAACTAGTTCTGCCTCTTATGAACTGAATGAAAAGGTGACATTTTTTATTCCCAGATAGCTCCAATTCCGCCTGTGTTCTCACCTCCATAGAGTCATTCTTCTTTCTCTGTTGTCCAGCTCAGCAAAGATTTTGTCTGGTACTTTTTCCTTTTCACCAAAAATAAATTATATCTTGTTCTATGCATTTGAAACAGTTTGAGAATAAATCAAACTGAGCACTCAGCTTCACAAGAATCTATAATTAAAAAATAAAAAATTAAACAAATACTCTCCCCAAACCTGTTAATTATTTTCACAAGGTCTGGACACATGCTCAGCAATGTTTGTTAGTTGGATTCCTCATATTGACACTTGGTGCACTAGGATCAAACTTTGCTTTTTTGTATTTGACTTCTCAATTCTGACCTGGTTGCTTCATACTAAATATCCAGGAGTAGCATTTATTACATGGCTCGGAACAGAATAAATAAATACTTAATTGTTCAGAAACCTGGAAGAAAGTGTGGGTCCAGAAATCAGGATGAATACCATGTAGAACAGCTATTTATGTCATGCAAACAGTGACCAATCCTGAAATAGTGAGAGAAATGTTTTGCTTGTCTGAGAGACAATCCAGTGATGCCAGATGAACTCTGATGACACTTCCTAGTGTCAAGTGCCTGTTGTGTATAGTGGAATGGCCAGCAACTGAATTTCTCTTTCTCTTAATTCAGTTCTAAGCAATGAGTTGCTAATTGCACGCTCTGCATCCTGTATCATAAGTGACTGCCTGTGGAAGAAAATATTCTGCAAATGTGTGGAAAAAGATATGGATGGCAATTTTTGGAGTCTGTTTAGGTAGTGTTCTGACAAGTTAGAGATGAGAGGAAATGTTCTAGAGAACAGTATCACTATGACACAGACACCATGCATTATAGTTCAAACCCAGCAGCTGTGTCTGCAGTAACATCTCACGTTGCTTGCATTCTGGGAAGGTATACTGCCCTTTAAATATCTGCTATTGTTGATCTGTCTACACAGAAAGGTAAAAACAGCAAGATGCAGCAGTTACCTGAAGATGCCAGGAGCTGATAATCCTTTAAACCAGGTGATCTTATTTGGTCTAACAAAGATATTTACATCTCAGAGAAGTAAAGCAAAGGTAGCTACTAGTAAAAATACAGAGATTGGTAGCATCACTTGTCTGTAATTAGGCACCTTCTGAAACCATTTGAGCTTCATTGGCTCATCCTGCTTGTCTTCTAACTTCCACTGCCAGGGGAAATGATCTCACATATGTTTTGTGTCATAACTGCCAGCCCCATATGGATAGTTCAGGTATTTGCCTAAATTTTCGCTTGGTAACAATGTTTAGAAAACTAAATTTGACTCACTATCCTTTAACAATAAAAAGAAAATAGTTTTCAGACATTCAATGTTTTTACATATCCTGAACAACTTCAGAATCTCAGTTAAAGTCTACAGCTGACATAATATATAAATAAGGGATTATTTTTAATAAATGCAATCTCAAGTAGATTTTATAGAGAGAAACTTCCTGGTAGATAGGTCACAGGAAAAATCTATAGTAATTCAGCTGGAGAAAGAGAGTAAGAAACCTTTCTGATTAAATCTTAATGTAAATCGATTAAATTTTAATGGAAGTAGATTAAGTCTGTTTTCTTTTTTGTTGCTTCACATGTCTAATAACTGTTGTAATTGTGTAGCCTACTCTGGATTTTGTTAATTTTATTTTAACTAGACAAATGACTACAACATAGATGGCAAACAAGAACTCATTTCTAATCTAGTGGGAAGATTTATATAAAAGAGACCCTAACAATATGAAATAAATCATCACCTCTCCCAATTTTCTAGAGTGGCTGAATAAAACCACAGTAAGTCACAATAAAATATATTGGGTGATTAACATCTGCCATAACATGCACCAACAGTGGAAGAAGTGTTTTGCAGTATGGAGGATAACAAATTATTTATCTACTATACAGCAAGGTATAGGGAATACACTTTGATCCCAAATTTCACCAGTCTGCTTGTCAGTCTGCTTGTCATAACTTAATCCTGAACACTAAAATTTTACCAGCAGCAGACTTCATAATGTGTCGTATGTAATTTATGGAGGGACACTTAAATATGATCATAGACTGATTTAGGTTGGAAGGCACCTTCACAGATCATCTAGTCTAATGTCCCCACTGTGAGTAAGAACATCTTTCACTAGATCAAGTTGCTCAAAGCCCCGTTAAACCTGACTCTGAACATTTCCAGTGATAGGGCACCCACAACTTCTCTGGGAAACTTGTTCCAGTGTCTCACCACCACCTTCATCATAAAAAATTTCTTCCTTTTGTCCACTCTAAATCTACCCTCTTTAGTTTAAAACCCTTTGCCCTTGTCCTGTCACTACAGGCCTTGGTAAAAAGTCTTCCTCTGTCTTTTTTTTCTAATTCCCCATATTTATAAGGGACTTTTTGGACTTTTTTCTGTCTCAATATTGCTATTACACCACCATTTCCTGGTCTCGGTGTCCTATGGACATGGAGAAGTACGCTCAGGAGAAGAGGAACTGTCCCAGATGAAACCAAGACATCTGCCCGAAGTTAAATCGGGATGAAGACGTGCAGGCTGGCACGACCACCATGAACGCCGGGGTGTGTGCGCTTGAAAGACCATGAGATTATAGTCCCGTGGAAATGGGCAAACTGTTTAGAGAGATCTGGTACAATAAAAGGACTGAGTAGTTCTCTCTCTGAATTCACATCTCTGCACTTCTGAAGCTTGGAGCACCATCATCTGCACCAGGATTGAGCCAAAGGTACATCTCTGGATTTGTGGTGGTGGTAACTAGTCTTGCTGCATTTCTGCTGTTTTTCTTGTTTAGGGATTTTGACTTTTCCTTCCTTTTCCTCTCTGTCCTATTGCTATTACCAGTTGTATGCTAAATAAAGTTCACAAGGTTGTACGGCATCTGATCTCGTTTGTGTCTTAATCTCACTCTTGGGATCGTTTAAGAACTCTCCCCAATATAGGATCAGGACAATATTGAAATGCTGCAATAAAGTTTCCCTGGAGCTTTCTCTTCTCCAGGCTAAAGAACCCCAGATTTCTCATACAAAACATGAGATATCCCAGTAATGGAGTAAGGAAAAAAAAGGCATGTCTGAAGTGCAAAGCTAAGAAGTCTATTAGAATCTTTCAAATTACTGTGCATAGGCCAACTTGAATCACAAGTTACTGTTTGTATCGATATTTGCTGTAAGGACCATACCTGAGTGTGTATCTTTGTGTCCCTTGTTCCCTCCAGCCCACAGTTTGTCTGCCAAAGAAACAAACAGCTCCAAATCAGAATTAGACAATAATCCAACAGATAATTTAAGAAGATAGCACAGAGGGCTTTCACTTGAGTCCGAAGGGAAGTCAGAACTACCATGTTGATAGAGACAAGTATTAATAAATGCTGGACACACAGATAATGTCTGAACTCTTACTTTTGTGGATTCAAAACTGCTCAATAATGTAAGGATTTATCTTACATATTTCAGATGTCTACTTCATATTTTGAATTGTCTTCATCAGCTATGCAAGAAGCCTAGGACGATGAGCTCTGATGTAGTCATCTTCCCTACATTTGCATCTGATCAGGTGAATCCCAGCTGTTGTTCCTCTCCACTCAATATCCTGTGTTTTTTTAAGAATAAGAAATTACCTTAAAACTCCTTGATCATTGGTCAATGTATATCCTTTAGCTTAATAGGTTAGCAGTTAATTAGTCACTTAGGAAGTGGGATATCTACATGTTCCTCTGTCCAATAACTCAATCTGATAAAATATTTCACCTGTCAGCCTGATGACATTCAAGGGGCACTTTTCTGGTGGTTTTGTGCTGTAGCCTTTTATTGTATACCTAGCAATGGACCTAAAAGGGTAGAAGAAGGTTCCTCTGGAGGTCATCAGGTCCAAGCCCCCCACAGTAGGCAGAGACATCTTTCACTGTCCAGTTAAGTTTTGGAAAAAAACAAGGACAAAGAATGTGCAACATCTCTGGCTATTTTGTTCTAGTATTTCACCACCCTTACAGTAATCTTTTTCCTTATATTTAAATAAAATTTTCCGTACTTCACTTTGTGCTTATTGCCTCTTGTTCTTTCACTGGATACCACTAAGAAGAATCTGTTACTGGCTTCTTTACCCCACCCTCCATTTATGTTTAAAATATTTAGAAATATTTAGAAATATATTAATAAAATAAATATATAAATATATGATACTTATTCACATGTTTTATACATAAGATACCCCCTGAGAGTTTTCTTTTCCAGGTAGACCAATCCCAGTTCTATCAGGCTCTCTTCATATATCAGATGCTCCAGTCCCTTGATCATCTTCATAGCTCTTTTCTGTATTTGGTCTAGTATGTCTGTGTCTTTCTGGTACTGGGGAGACCAAAACTGCACCTAGTACCCTAGCTGTGATCTCATCAGTTTTGAGAAAATAGGGATGATCACCTCCCTTAGCCTGCTGGAGATGATCTCCCTAATGCAGCCCAAGAGGCTATCAGTCATTTTTGCTGCAGAGGCACATTATGATTCTTGCTCAACTTGTCCACCGGGCCCTTCAGGTCATTTTCTGCCAACCTGCTTTCCAGCCAGTTATTCCTCCCCAGATGAAGATTTTTGTGTTTCTCATTGAAATTCATGAATTTCCTCTCTGCTCATTTCTCTAGCCTGTCAAGATCCCTCTGAATTTTGCCTCATCTATCTGGTGTATGAACTGCTCCTCCTAATTTTGTATCATCCACAAACTGACAGAGGATGCACTCTGTCTCATAATCCAAGTTGTTAATGAGGATACTGAACAGTTTTGAGTCCACTATCTCTCCAATCCACCTTACAGTCAACTCATCTGGTCTGTAATTCATCAGTGTCAATAAGGATGTTATGGGAATTGTGTCAAAAACCTTAATAAGTTGAGGTAAACAATAATCACTGCCCTGCGCCCATTGACCAATTCAGTCTTCTTATTGCAGAAAGCTATCAGGTGGGTTATGCATGATTTCCCCTTCATAAATCTGTGCTGGCTACTCCCAAGCACTTTCCTGTTCTTCAAGTCTCTTAAATTAGTATCCAGCACTAGTTGCCTCATCACCTTTGCAGCAATCAAGGTGATGATGACCAGCCTGTAATTCCCTGGATCTTCCTTCTTGCCTTTCTTGAAGATAGGATTTTCTTCAAGACCTGAGGAACCAGTCACCACAACCTTTTAAAGATAGTTGAGAGTGAGCTTGCAAGTGACATCAGCCAGCTCCCTCAGAACTCCTAGGTACATACTGTCTGGCACCATGAACATAGAAACCAAAACCCTGTTTCTGACACCAGCTCCACAACCAATTCTGGTCCTGCAGGATTCAGCTACTCCTCAAGCTCTTCACCCTGCACTGTCAGGATGGAGGAGAAAACCTCCTGAGCCCCCACATACTTAATTAGCACTTCCATAGCAATACTTGATAATTTCTAGGTCCTCCATAAAAGCATAATATAATCCCTATGGAAAAGCAGTAGCAGGTAATAGTTTGAAGACCTTGTCAGCCTCTCCACAGCAACTCAAGTGTGAAATTCCAGCAGCCAGAAAACCAACCTAGATCAGAGACCATGTTGGCAGATGGGAAACCCCACTGACTACAGCACAGTGTCTCCCACTGCTCACGCTCTCTGCTTCCTCCTGGTGCTCCTGTGTGGCTCAGGCTCAACTGGCTCAGAGTTTTACAGTCACTTTTTTACAGTGCTCACAGTTCCTCAACAACTATGAGGTCAGTGAATCTATTCTGTAGGTACAAGTCTTCAGAAGTAGTAGAAGTCATCTTCCTGGTACCAGCTTCCAGCCTGTGCCATCATGGGAGTTTCCACTTGCCACCCTGACAGGCACATGCTCTGCCTGCCCCTCTGCTACAATTAGAGGTTTGAGTTCTTGATTATGGAGTGTTTCAGAAAAGAGCCTTTCAGTTGCTTTCGTTTCATCTCTGATGATGCCCAGCCTGCTGACCTCTTCCTGCAGCTTTTTCATTTGGTATCACTCCTTCTCAACAACTGCACAGCTGCTACAAGCTGTAAGACCATCTGGCCTAACCTCAGTGAGATGTCCCAGGCACTCCCTGCAGCTTGAGATTTATAGATCTGAATCCTCCTCCTGAAGATTTGTCTGGGACAAGCCTTGGACAGTAGTTGCCAGAACAGTAGTTCTAACATCAGCTGGGAACTCTGCCCTGTCACCTGTGGTATGTCGCCACCATAGCTAGGGTCATGTATGCTGGTTGGCACAGAGCTGCTGGCTCCTTCTTTGTGCCTTTCTGCACAAACTGCTGCATGTTAGCTGCCTCAGCTGCACACACATTGCTTTTCTGAATGGAAAAAGAACAGTAAGACTGCACCACTCATCCCAAAATGAGGTACCCTCAGTGTAATTATTTAAAAACAAGCACTTGAGCCCAGCCTATCATTCAAAGTGACTGACTGAAGTGCCTATCCTAACTTCTGAAGCAGTCTGAGGACAGTGTTAAAATTCCAAAAAGTAGAACCAGATCTAAAACTGCATCTCATAGGTAACTAATGACACGCTAGGCACAGTGTTTTGGGGTATATTTTTGCTTTCTCCCTTCATGATTTCCTGATATTCTCCTCAGCATAGTTCTCCTTTCAAATAAAAAAGTTGTCATATGATCTATTTTTATATCACTTTAAAAAAAAAAAAAAAAAGTAAAGGAAGAGATATTGGTTACCAGAAATTACTG
Organism: Athene cunicularia; assembly: GCF_003259725.1. NCBI lineage: Eukaryota > Metazoa > Chordata > Aves > Strigiformes > Strigidae > Athene > Athene cunicularia. The sequence continues at coordinate 50,121,281 of NW_020799091.1, read as the reverse complement.
AACTCATCCAGAGAATGAGAGCTGCAAGTTCAATCTCACCCTTACCTGGAAGAATTGTATTCTGTTCAAGCCAAAGAGTTTTTTTCTAAAGTGTTTGTGTTTTCATTTTGACTGTTTAGTGAAAGATGCATATACTCTTCTGCTATTAGGCAACCTAATTTCAGGTAACATCACATGCAGATGTTAAAAAAAAAAAAAAAAAAAGGCAACTGAATAAATTTGCTTTTTTCTCTAGGAAGCTTGTATTCTTGCATTTGTATTCATAAAATATTGAAAATTCCAAAGAATAATACCAACTAACATATCCCACTACACACAATAATGTTTTGTAGTCTGTTGGTTGGTATACTCTTCTGTAAATGTTGTGGATTTCATTTTCCTGTGGTTTACCAAAAGATGGGTGCCAAATATGATTTTCTTGGAAAATAATCTCATGACTAGCATCTTACAAAAAATTATTAGTATTAAAAATTCTGGGAGAAAATTAGTCAAGATATATGCAAGAAGATAAGTAGAATTCACAAAACTGTCTTCTCTTTAGCTTGTAATAATTTTCAGTGTCTTTCTATGCAGTGTGGATGCTGAATGAACTTTCAGCACCTGAATGGAGTTGTCTAACAATTCTAAAAGTTTCTGCAGTGTTTGGTGCTAATGGCAAATAGACTTACTGATTCACTTCTTTCTACTAAGGATTTTACACCTTTCCTATTTCAAATTGTAGGTTACAAAGTCAGAACTCTATATTTTACACCTAATGGACAGATAAATTGATTTTAAAACAATATAGTAAATCCTCTACATGCAATTTGTGATACAACCACAAAGGTTTCTGTGAGATTAGTTTTGAGATTACTGTTTCTAGCTTCTATTGAAGCCACTGCCTTGTTGAAGATGATTACTCTTCAGGGACTTTGGTACTGTAATCTAAATTTCTTTTCTCACAAAAGCACACATTTTACCCATCCAGTTATTATACCACGATCCATAGAAATTGGGGTTTGGTTATTCTTTTCTTACTCTAAATTTTGCTTTTACATTCTGCTTCAACATTAGTGGAAAGTAATTCAAAGGACAAAAGTATTTGTAGTCCCCAAAGTGGATAATTAGGGATCTAGACACATCCTCTTTTCCTGCTTGCTAGAGTTGGAATGAAGAACTGTATTATGAAACTAGGTTATTATAATGAGCATGGGGCAGTTAGACACCTCAGAAATTAATGTCAAAACACACAGTGGGTGAAAAGGTAGGCTTAGTGGGCCTAGTAGTAACGAACAGACTGCTAGCCCAGGGCTCTTAACAGGAGTTTGTCTTCATCTCCACCTTTTCCCAGCTATTTCCCCAGCTGAATTTGATGCTACAGACAGGGGCTTCTTTCTGCTCAGAACCCACTCTTCAAGGCAACTGTCCAGAATTTTTTCATGAATTTATCAGGTTGTGACTTGCTTTTATATTTAAAGCATATACCTAAATAGAAAGACTATGTGATTTGAGCTGTCATTGAGGAGGTGGAGGATTTAAATTAAGGCTGGTCAGCCTGAGGGATTCAGCTGGAATGGTATGCATATATCCTAGGTACCAACCTTAAGAAGAAAATACTCTTCATTCTCATCTCTCATTGGTGTTCACACCATTATTATCAGAAAACAAACAAGCAAGAAAAAGCTTAATCCTACCTCCTAGTGGCTAGAATACCCTGATGGGAGAGTATTTAGTATTTTACATTCATCTAAAGTAAAAGGTTGTTGATTAAACTGAGAAATTAAATCTGTGCAAGGACTGAAATATAGGGTTTTTCTTTTCCACACAAGTAAACACTTTAGCAGTTTGCTCATTTCCTGGAGCACACTAAGGATAAGTTGTGGTGATTTTGAGCTTCTTGAAGTGGGATAGTACCAGGCACAAAAGGTCGAGGTTGCTACTGCGTCTTCTCATTCTGATACAGTATGTTGTCAATAGGTCAGAAAATCAAACCCAGAAGTACAAAGTTATTTAAAATGAGTGAGAGAAGGAAGTAGCCTCTAGCACTGTATATTATAGCCCAAAATATGAAAAAATATTTATTTAGTTTCACTGCAATTAGATTCCACCCAATAAGAATGTCATGAACAATGCCAAAATTTGTTTTTAAACCACCTTTTTATTAATACATCTCACTTAATAGACCTGGGATTTGGGGGATTTTCTTTTCCTGTTTGATTTGTCTTCTTTAGGCTTATAATTATATTAAACAATTTTTTAATTCAGGGAATAAGAGACCTTGAATCTCTTTTGCCATTCTCATTTGTAGTTAATTTTTTAAAAAATCAAATTCCACCAGAAGGTTGAAGCCAACTCAGGGTTTCACTACACAAGAGCATACTGTCTCAAGCAGAAGTGAATGAGGGTGCTTTCCTTTATTTCTTTGTTGGTTCTTTTGTTTGTTTTTACCTGTCAGAAGGATGGAGTCCTTGAGTCAAAAACAAACTTCAGCACTATGATTATGGTGAGTATGATAACCTCTCAGTTGTAAAGTATTGTCTGTTGTAAGCCAAAGCTTTTGAGACTAACATTTACTAAGACAACTTCCCCCAAAGTCTGCCAAAATGTCACAGCTTTATAGTTTATTAGAAAAGCTCCCTGTTCATTTTTGCAACACAAAAGTAATCTACAATTAGCAAGAATTGTGAGAAAATCATAATCACATTTGTCACATTGTGGAGATAGAACATTTAGTATGTATTAAATTTTTCAGCCAGCCTTAGTATTTGATAACATTTAAAGATGAAAGGATATATATTTTTTTTAATAATAAATGTACTAGATGTCCAAAATTACTTGAAATGTTTTAAAAGTTACATAAATGTAAGTACTTATAAAGAAAACAAATTTTTATATTTTACGGATTAATCAGTATCTTCTCTACCAACTTAAGTTACCTTCCTTATGCTTCTCCACTGGCATATTGTACAGTGTTTTCAGAACTTCACCAGCTTTCAACATTTTAAAAGTTTGTGGTTGCCTGTCCTTCTCCCTTGGAAATAACAAAGTTAAGAGTTTCTAAACTCCCTTGCTTTCTAAGCCCCCCTTAAAAAACCCTTATACTATATTTACAGAGATGTCACATGATCAACAAGTTATGAAGTTATTTTCTTTAATATTTCTAATTAACATTAGTGCTTTGCTTTTTATTATGATGAGTTTCCAAAGACATAGTGGTATTATACTCTAAATAGTATGTCTTCAAAAATATTCACTTAATTACGTTAAAAGATTAATAAGATTCTTACTAACAGAAGCTTAAATAAAGATGAGCATGAATGTTATGGTTTCTGATTGTATATGGAACATATTTTTAGTAACATTTGTTGTATGCACACTATAAATATATGAAAACTTTTCTGAAGTCTGTCACAAAACCAATTAATTATTTAAGTGAATAACCTCTTTATAAAAGTTTTAATAAAGAAGTGTACAAAAAGGTTGTGATGCCATGGAGGCTTATGGCAGGCTGAATGAAAAGCAAACTGAAAACAAGCAACTAATGAAAAAAAATAGCCTTTATTTAGTAATGCCTCTCTTATTTCATGAATGAAGACTGGCTGCTCTTCCCTTAAGAGTAAAGTGAGTACACAAGCATACAGTTTTGAGGCACTACACATCAAGATAAATAACTCTGACTTCTGTCGCACACTGGCAAACTTTTCTCTAGAATCTTTTCTGGTGGTCTTTACTGTATTGTTGATGGTTGTGTTATCTTCATTACAGGAACTGTGATTAGCTTTGCTTAAGTATGTTATGGGTTGGGCCCTAATGCAATCTGCCAAACTGATTTTTAGGAATCACAGTCATTGGAAAAGTATAAGAAAATACCCTTCAGTCGGGAAAAATATTTTGATTTGGTGTAGCATTTGCTTGTTTGAAAGTTGAAAGCTGCAGCCTCTGGGTGCGTGTCATAAGGGCATTCTTCACTGTGCCAAATCTCAGTTAACGAATAAAGTGACTGTTTCACCCTGCACAAATTCTAATTTGCAACCAAGATTTCTTCCAGATCCCCTTCCATGCATCAGTATTCTGATCACTGAGGGACTCACAGAATCATAGAATCACAGAATACCAGCTTGGAAGGAAACTCGAGGATCTCTAGTACAATCTTTCTTGGCCAAAGCACAGTCTAGACAAGATGGCCCAGCACCCTGTCCAGCTGAATCTTAAAAGTGCCTGATGATGTGGAATCTATCACTTCCCTGGGGAGATTATTCCAATGTCTGATTGTTCTAACGGTGAGAAATTTTCCTCTTGTCCAACTGGAATCTCCCCAGGAGTAACTTGTACCCATTACCTCTCCTCTTTTCCATATGACTCCTTGTAAAAAGGGAGTCTCCATCTTCTTTGTAACTACCTTTTAAATACCGATACATAGTGAAAATGTCAACCCTGAGCCTTCTCTTCTCAAGGTTAAACAAACCCCATTGTCTCAGCCTTCCCTCATACAGAAGGCTTCACAGTCCCCTGATCATCTTTCTAGCCCCTCTCTGGACACTCTCCAGCCTGTCCACATCTATTTTGTATAGCGGAGACCAAAACTGAACACAGTATTCCAGGTGTGACCTGACAAGCACTGAGTAGAGTGGGATAATGACTTTATCTCTGCTGGGGGTGCCCTTGTTGATGCAATCCAGCACTCTGTTTGTTTTCTTTGACATAGCAGCTCCCTGTTCACTCATATTGAGTTTGTTGTGACACCCAGGTCTCTTTCCATGGAGCTGGTCTCCAGACAGGTAGATCCCAGTCTGTGCTGTACTTTTGAATTGCATTTTCCCAGGTACAAGACCTTACACTTGTCCTTGTTGAACTTCGTAAGGTCGTTGTTAGCCCACTCCTCCAGCCTATCGAGGCCTTCTGCAGGGTGGCTCTCCTTTCTGAAGTGTCCACTTCTCCACTTGATTTGGTATCATCATTAGACTTCATCAGGATACACTTGATCCCATCATCCAGATCACTTCTGAAGATATTAGCATTGGGCCCAATATTAATCCCTAGGGTACCCCAATTGTGACAGATTGCCAGTTCAAAAAGGAGCTATTTACCACCATCCTCTGGATGCGGCCTGTCAGCCAACTCCCCACCCACTGCACAGAACATTTGTCTAAACCATAGTGCAACTGTTTCTCTATGAGGAGTCTGTGGGGAACAGTATTGAAAGCCTTGGAGAAATCCAGGTAGACAATATCCACCACTTGCCCCACATCAACTAAGCAGGTTACTTTATTGTAGAAAGTGATCGAGTTTGTCAAGCGTGGTTTGCCCTTGGTTAATCCATGCTGGCTTTTCCCAATCATGTGCTTCATTTGAGTTGTGATAGCCCCCAGAAGGTTTAATTCCAGGGGCTCCCAGGGGCTGAAGTAAGACTGATAGGCCTATAATCTCCTGGATCCTCCTTTAAGCCCTCTTTGTAGATACAGGTGACATTAGCCAATAACTGTGACAGTTGTATCAATCAGCTTTGTGTCTGCATGAGTTAAGTCATCTCAGCAAGATGCCTTTCCTGGCATCTGAGACTGGGCAAGGGAATCTGTTAATTGATGAAAGCAGCCAGGAAAAAAAAAAAAAAAAAAAAAAAAAAAAATGGATGTTGTATTTGTGACTGCTGCTCTCCTGCCTCTAATGTTCTAATGGGGAAGGGAGATGGCATATTTTGACAACTGCAGAGGATGACTAAATTCTTGCTTCCTGGGCTACTGAACAATATATGCTTGTATCATTATAGTTACAGCTGGATTTCCTTGAGGTAAAATAACGTAGTAGTAGAATGTAGTAGTGTACTTGCAGGTCAGGAGGGCCATTTGTGCTTTGGGGTTCTTTTTGTTTGTTTGTTTTCAAGAATAGCTTAACTCAATTTTTCTCTCTTGGTATGGAAGGCAATGAGAAGGAAGAGAACTGGGTGTCAGAGAAGAGAAAAATCAACATCAATATTTAAACTGATAATTTTGTGCTTAACTGATTGAAGCACAAATAAATTAACATATCCATAAAAGTACTTTTAAGCTTCAGCTTTTTTGAATTGTTTAATGTAAGTATAAATATATCAGAGAGAGCAGATAATTTGCCCTTTTCTCTAAACCACTTAAATTTTGCCTTGGAGAGTTGCTGCACTTTGTGGTTCAATATTTCTTAATTTAAGTTTGAGGACTCCATGTGGTACATAAGATATGAGACAGCAGAGTATAAAACAATCCCCAAACAAGAAAAATAACAAACCTATATGCACAGCATCCTAAATATTCTATAACTATTACTAGGAGAGATACAATTATGAATACATGTGTTTTCACAATTTCTATTTATTTTTCATAGACATTTAGCATCATAGAATAATTTAGGTTGAAGGGACCTCTGAAGATCATCTAGTCCAAACCCATGCATAAGAGTTAAGTCTTGAACACCTCAAGGATGGAGATTCTTCAGCTCTACAAGACAAACTTTTCCAGTGTTAGAAAATCCTTGTGGTAAATACTTTTTCCTATCATTTGGTGGGACTTTTTTATGTTCCACCTTGTGTCTGTTGCTACTCATCCTGTCACTGTGCATTCCTAAGACTGTTTCCATCTTTTCTGTATCTTCCAATCAAATAGTTGTAGACAGCAAAATCTTCCTTGAGCTGTGTCTTCTCTGGTCTTAACAAAGAGAGCTTCCTCAGACTTTCCTCATATGTACTGTGTACCAGTGCCAAACCTATTGTCCTCCCCAGGTCTCACTCTACTACGTCAATGTCTCTTGTACTGAGGATCCCAAAACTGAACACAGTACTCCATATTTGGCATTACAAATGCGAGGTAAAGAGGAGGGACCATTTTACTGGACCCTTTGACCAAAACCCTATTGATACAATCTCAGGATACTGCTAGCCATCTTTACAACCAGAACACACTGCTGGCTCATGTTCCTTTTTCTGTCCACCAGGACTTACAGGGTCTTTCCTGAAAAGCTGCTTGCCAGATAGTCACCTTCGCCTATACAGTGGCATGGGATTGTTCCTCTCCCTGTGCAATGTTTTGCATTTCCCTTTGCTGAGATTCATGAGTCTCCTGTCAGCCCATTTCTTTACCCTGTTGTCCCTCTGAATTGCAGCCCTGCCTTCCAGTGTATTGAATGGTTGTCCCAATTTGGTGTTGTCTACAGACTTCTCAGGAGCTCACTCTGAACTGTCATCTAGGTTGTTAATGAAGACATTAAACAGTACTGGTCCTGGTATTGATCTCTGAGGGACCCCACTAGTAACTAAGTGGTCATCAACTGAAATTTGCACCACTGATCACAATTCTTCAAGCCCTGTAGTCTAGTCAGTTTTCCACACCCCTTATCATCCAGTTATCCACTGCCTATCTCATCAATCTGGTAATATGAAACTGGAAAAGTGGAAAATTTGTAAAAGTCTTGGTAAATTCAGAGTGAACAACATCCATCGTCGTCCCCTTGCACAGCACTAGTTACTTTTTTTTTTTTTTTTTTTTTTTTTTTTTTTTTTTTTTTTTTTTTAGAAAGCAGTGGAGTCAGTCAGGCATGATTTACTCTTGGTTTCTCCAAATCATCTTCTTGTCTTTCATGTGCTTCAAAGTATCTTCTAGGAGTATTTGTTCCTTCACCTTCCCATGGACTGAGCTGACTGTCAGACATCACACTCAGTGATGTCTGACAGGGACATCTGTGTTTTCCCAGTCAACAGGAACCTACCTTGATTGCCATGACCTAACATGGATGATAGACAGTAGTCTTTTAATGACTTTGGCCAGCTCCTTCACTCCGTCTGTGCCTTCCACCAGGTCCCATGGACTTCTGTATGTTCAAGTGGGCTAACTCTTTTCTTCCTCTACTGTGAGTCACTCCCACAGATTCTGACAGGCAGACCTGCCCAGCCTGATTGCAAATCTTGCTGGGGAAAACTAAGGCAAAAAAGACATTGGTTACATCAGCCATGCTCCTTGTAACTATCCTCCTGCATCATGAAGCAATGGGCTCACACTGTTCTTAACCTTCTTTTTGCTGCCAATGTAACAATAAATAAATTATAAGAGTCATTGTGGAAGAATACACATCAGCAATGAAAAGCTGCCAATCCGTGCTTGGAAATCTAGGGGGTGCATATTACACAATCTGAGGGAGGATACTGCAAGCACAAGTATATGGCCTGAGACAAGATGCACTGGAATGTCAGAAGAAAAATAGAGTTTGTCTTGAAATTTCCCATTTATTAAATTTTATCCTTAACATGCATAAGGCCTTCAGCATTCTGAGCAAGTACAGATTCCTAGAAGTTTGTTTCCAGCATTCTACAAGCTATTCTATGGAAGGTAACTGTTTTTAAGTCGGAAGTTATTTTTTAAAAAAATTAGCTTTCACAGTCACTGGGTAGGGGCAGTTCACAGAAACACAGAATCACAAAATCATCTAGGTTGTAAAAGACCTTGAAGATCATCCAATCCAACTATTGACCTAACATTGACAGTTCCCAACTACACCAGATCCCTCAGCGCTATGTCAATGTGACTCTAAAACACCTCCAGGGATGGGGATTCCACCACCTCCTTGGGCAGCACATTCCAATGCCTAACAACCAGTTCTGGAAAGAAATGCTTCTTAATATCTAGTCTAAACCTTCCCTGGTACAACTTAGAGGCCATTCCCTCTTGCCCTATCACCTGTTACTTGGTTAAAGAGACTCATCCCCAGCTCCCTGCAACCTCCTTTCAGGTAGCTGTAGAGGGTGATGAGGTCTCCCCTCAGCCTCCTCTTCTCCAGACTAAACACCCCCAGTTCCCTCAGCCGCTCCTCGTACGACCTGTGCTCCAGACCCTGCACCAGCTTCGTTGCCCTTCTCTGGACACGCTCGAGTCATTCAATGTCCTTTTTGTAGTGAGGGGCCCAAAACTGAACACAGGAATCGAGGGGCGGCCTCACCAGTGCCGAGGACAGCGGTCAGATCCCTTCCCTGTCCCTGCTGGCCACGCTATGGCTGACACAAGCCAGGATGCCATTGGCCTTCTTGGCCCCCTGGGCACACTGCTGGCTCTTGTTCAGCCGGCTGTCAATCAACCCCTCCAGGTCCCTCTCTGACTGGCAGCTCTGCAGCCACTCCTCCCCAAGCCTGTAGCGCTGCTGGGGGTTGTTGTGGCCCAAGGGCAGCCCCCGGCATTTGGCCTTATGGAAACTCCTCCAGTTGGGCTCAGCCCATGGCTCCAGCCTGTCCAGGTCTCTCTGCAGAGCCTCCCTACCCTCGAGCACATCAACACTCCCACCCAACTGGGTGTCATCTGCAAACTGACTGAGGGTGCACTCGATCCCCTCATCTAGATCATCAATAAAGATGTTAAACAGGAGTGGCCCCAACACCGAGCCCTGGGGGACACCACTTGTGACCGACTGCCAATTGGATTTAACTCCATTCACCGCAATTCTTTGTGCCCATCCATCCAGGCAGTTTTTTAGCCATCAAAGTGTGTGCCCATTCAAGCCATGAACAGCCAGTTTTTTCCAGGAGAATGCTGTGGGAAACGGTGTCAAAGGCCTTACTAAATGTAAACAACATGTACAGCCTTTCCCTCATCCAATAAGCAGGTGGCCCTGTCATAGAAGGAGATCAGGTTTGTCAGGCATTTGAGATAAATTTAAAAATTTAACTTAATCTACCTGAGAGTGAGAATGATGTTTGAAAGATAAGTATACACAACCATTGGACACAAAGATTTTTAATACTCCTTACCCTTTTTAGTAGAGGAAAATAAGTAATATAATGCCTTAAAAAAAAAAAACAACAACAACAACAACAAAACCAAACCCAAAGAAGAGCTGAAAACTCAACAGAAAATCAAGATAAACACTTGACATTTTTGGCAAACACATGGAAAGCTGAAGTTAGAAGAAATAAAAATCTGAGAGAGCAAATATATAATCTTTCCTCATAGATTCTTTTTCAAATTAACTTTCTCCTACATGTGAAAAATGTAACTGAAATAGGTGCTAACTAGAACACAATAAGGGAAACCATGATTCTAGTTGTATCTAGTCAATTCTAGTGCTGCTGGAACTTAAGGGTGAATTTTAACATGACAGTAGAATAAAAAATAACTACAAAGATGTGAAGTGCAGTTTCAAAGTTTAAGTAGGACATTCCCGTTGAATAAGAAGACAATGAGTTCACTGTTAATGATCTTATGCATAGAACAAGAATGTTTTAGTAAGACTAGTGATTCAGCCTTAAGTTCCTTTCTATGTCGTTTGACTGATCTGTGCAGACAGTTTTGTGCTGGTGATACCATTTGTACTTACTTACCTGAGGCTACACAAGAGATCTAGCTGAGGCACACTCAGATAAAACCATGGAATGAATTAACCATTAAGCAGTGGGGATATTCAAGGGTCTGGTTCTTCATCTCACTCCCAGGCTCTCTTATTTTGGTATACAGGCTTTGTTTTGTAAGACCATTTGTTTGAATAACTGCTTGCCATTGCACATTTGATTACAGTCCTAGACCACCGTTATCATTTGGCAAAAACGCTGTTGTACTGCAAACTGTTTCAGTGTTCAGAAATGCTGGAAAACAAGAGCTCAATGCCCAGAATTGTTATCTATCCTTCACTAAGTATCAGTGAAGCCAAATGAAATCAAAAGACTTTGTTCATGAGGAAGTAACTAGTAAGACCTGAGGGGACAAGATTTAGTTGAGAAATCATCTTTATAATTCAATAAAGGCCTGTAGGATCGAGCCCTATATCAACTTTAGAAATGGTCTAATCACCGTGACAATTGAAGAAGGCTTTTGTCCTGTTTCCCGTAACTGTGGTGAAGCACTGGAAAAATCTATCTACAAGTATGACTCCCCTGAAAGTAACTACTAAACCAACAGTATCATTTCTTTAATTTCTCTTTCGAAGAATTATTAGTGGGCAGTGATCTTTTGGCTGCTGTTGAAAACCCCTTGCAGGACACAATGGATGAGCACAAACTGTTTAAGGATTACTCAAGCATCAAATCTTTTCTGCTTGAGCTTGTAAACCAGTGTTTATTACCAGTGGAAGAGTTATAGTAGGATTTCAACCATACTTTTGGAATTTAATTTCTGTTACATCCTACATTTCAAGTACTGATTTAGCTCCTAGATAAAAGACTTTCACTTTTTAAAGCTCACTAAATATTAAGGAAAAAAGAAAGAAACATCTTGAATTTATCAGTGGTGTTTTAGCTGGGCCTTTTTCACTTTCAGCGTTCATTACAGTTTTGCCCTATATCCGATCCATATACTTTTGTTGGCTGTAACTTCTTCTTTTACAAGTCATTGTGCTTATTTTACAAAATTAACTTTAAAATAATTAAATAATTAAATGTACAACTATTTTTCTATTAAAAGAATTGTAGTTCATTTATTCATGCTTAATCAGTTGTTATAGATCAACACAAAATTATCATTGACAAAATGCAAAGAAATGGATCTCTTGACATCGAGATAACTAGAAATAAAATAAACTTAACCATTTAAATCATTAGCACCAGAACTTTATTGCTATGTTTCATTATTCCATTTTATCTCTGCAGATAGAATCTAGTCTGTCCAATTTCATTATCAAAAATGCACTTAGTTTTATCCTCTCAGTGAAAGAGCTGCACAAATGAAATACTTCATTTAAGTGGACAGGGTGCCACATCACATGTCAGACAACATTCACAGTGTTGTTACTCAACAGCTTAGCTGATCACTACTTTAAAATGGCAATTGTGAAAATTGATGGAAAAAAAAAAAAAAAAAAAAAAAAAAAAATACATCCGTGTACCCAGATAATGAAAGGAAAGAGGGTCCCAGAAATATATAGACATTCAAACTATGAGATAGGATGTTATGATGAATCCTGATGTGTGACACTTCTAAAAAGTAGCAATATGAGAAATAACAGGCTGCTACAGATAATGAGGTAGGAGTAATATATACACAGAGGGCTAGCTCTGACCCAGACCACCATTAACAAGACAACAACATAAGACACAGCAGGGAACTGTAGATAACAAAAGAAAGTAATAGCTTAGTCGAATTGCTGAATAAGGTAGAAATTACCAGGACAATCAAATCATAAACACCAAATAAGGTGATTAAGTCTGCTAAACCATAGACAGTAGGAAAAAGGTAAACAGAAGTGAACTGTTTATTTGAAAGGGAATGTGGCTGATAAAGAACTTCAGAAGGGAAAAGGGAAATACAAGATGAAGTAAATCAATGATTGATTCTATTCAGTATACCTGTGGAGCATCTTTGTGCCTTGATCATATTTAGGAGAATAAACCTGTTTTAGGTTTTTTTCTCTACCAGAACTTGTACCTGTTTGCCCTGTGCAGTCAGAAAAGTGCTGGACTAGGTGCTCTTCCTAATGCTGCAAGGGATCTGAAGTGCTAGGGCTTGGACAATAGACTGAAGCCTGAGCTGACCTGTAGATGAATCCTGTATATTTTATAACTGATAACCATTGTGTTAATAGGTATTTTACTAAGTTACCTATTCTAATGTAAAAGATGGTGAAGCCTGAGCAACAGGCCCTAAACTGAAACTGCTAACTCAGTATATAATCATTAGTGAAATATGTATGGAAGATATAGCTATCTTGAATGTATATTTATCTTCCTTTGTGTGTGGATAAAATAATAGGGTCATGGAGACCATAGTCTGGTACTGTGGCCCGATGTGAGGTCTTGTGCATAATCCAATTAGATAAGGAGGAAAACTCCCTTAGCTTCTTCCTTGAGCCCTGGCCAGGCTCTGGGGGAATCTAATGTGAGATTGAAACCAGATATTTCTGCTCAAAACAAAGGTGCCAGCTATTCTGGCCTGTCCATCTCTGGTATATAAGGCTGGACCCACTCACAGTGACTTTGGAAGCCTCAGCTATGGGTGGAGGCACTGCGTAGGATTTCCCCCTTGCCGGGACAGGCTCTCCAAACCCTCGCTGTAACCGGGGCTGCCCAGCCACTGCGGGTCTGGGGTCTATCATTCTTAATCTTATTCTCTTTCTCAGGTAGTAATGATTTGATGCATTACATGATATTTTCCTATTTGTTTAAGCGTGCTGTTCTGTCTTTTCTTACTGTATGTTTTCTATATTATTCTGTTACATTATTTAATTATTTTAAGTAAAATATGCCTACTCTTTTCACTCTGGTGTCTGAGTTTAGTTGGTATCCCTGATCAGCAAAACAGGGTCATCTACAGGAGGTCATCTAAATATCCTTAGTGCTAAGAACAGCAGCCTTAAATTATTTGAATTTCAAGAAGGATAAAATTTCTCACGGACCACTCAGCAAATTTATCACATTTTTATTTAAAAACAAAATAGAATTATGTAGTTCTGCTGAACAACTGTGAAACAACTTTAAAAATTAATCTAAATAATTAATCAGCAGCAGTTAGTTTATTCTACCTGATGAGAGGTTTTTTTTTGTCAGAGATCCCAGTACTTCACACTAGACAAATATTAACTGACATGTAGTTAGGTATCTGCAAAATACCCCAAACTTTGCAACAGATACATAACTGTGGCACAACAAACATCTAAGTTATTGTGAAAAAACAGAGTTGACTGATAATTCCTCCATGTATATCTCTGACCCAAGAAGAAGTGTTTTCTGAGCAATTGAGTACTATACAGGAAAATGGATTCAGAAAGTGTATACAAATTTCTTATGGTTATCTCAACATCTAGAACAGAGATTTGCTAAACTATAAATTAAAATTATTCTGGAAGGAGATTTCTCCAACAATTATGTTTGTTTTTGTTTTGATTTTGGTTTTTTTTTGTAAACTTATGTTTACAAAAAAATAGAATAGCTCTTTAGGATATTTTATTATATTGCATACATAGTGTAGGTCTTTAAGGGCCTCTCTCAAATTGTTTTGTAGCAGAAATCTGTGAATGCAGCCTCTTGCCAACACAGGGCAAATTGCAGAGAGGTTTGGCTGCCTGCACTCACTGATACAATGCAACTTTGGATCTGACTTCTGGTAAGAGTGGTATGAAAGGTGAAAGAAGACTCACCAAGAACCTATTCCCATGTATGAAGGAGCAGCATCTAAGCTCTAGACCTTAGCCTTTGTCCCTTCCTGAGCTACATTGCAAGTACTTCTGTGTCTGGCTGTGTACCTCTACTGATCCTCACCCTGATCTGCCAACTTGTTTTCTGAGCTTGACCTCAGATCTACCTCATCACTTCACACTTCTCTGGTGACCTGGACTCCTGACTGAGTCTGGTTATTCTTCCATCAGCCAAATGAGTAAACATCCAAAGTCTTCTGAAGCTGTGTAGCCAAATCCTGCCAAGAATCCAGTTGGCAATGAGTACAGAAGATCCTTTTCATGATAATGTAGTCATAATTAGTACAGGAAAAAAATAAAATTACTTGCAAAATAGAAAACTGGGGCTTCAAGAGACCATTTAGAATATTTCCCGACTCCAAAGCATTAGCAATTACACTATTCATAAATTGTTCTGATTTTACTGAGTTTGAAATTTGTTCTATTTCAGACCTGAAAAAGCATTGTCAGTTTGAAAGTTTGACTATTTTTGCAGATGACAAATTATTTCTCCCTGTAAATAATCTCACTTGAGTAATTACTAGCAGATATTTATGCATTCTGTTTGCAAATTTCTCCTGTATGGATAATTCGTAACTTCTCTAAGCAGTATCCACAGCCTTAATTTTTCTTGTCACTGTAAGTTTTGCTTAATGTCTAATTACAGTTCATAACTGACATGGAAAACAATATCATCTACATAATGTTCAGCTGTGTATCTTTCATGCTGTCTGACAACAGCTCTGTCCTAGCAAGACTAATGGAGAAGTATCACTGGAGTATGTAAGTGTGACAGTCTTTCTTCCTTCTACTACTGGGCACACCACAGTAAATAATAAGTAATGTCACAGCTTATAAAACTAAGTTATGAACCACTTCCTCACAGGATACCTGTGACCTAGATACTATAGATATCAGTAAAAGTGTATTTTCTTGATCGTTTGTGGTTTGGGTTTTTTTTTTTTTTTTTTTTACATATTTTACCCAGTGGTTCAAACTTGTGAATCACAGAGCTCATAACGAGAAATCTACTAATGTATGGGACAAAATAAGGGTAGATTGATCCAACAACATCTTTGAAACTACATTCACCACCATTAGTTTACTGAAGGTATATCTTGTAAAAAAAGGAAGATAGTTCAACAGCAAGAAGAGTATTTATTCATAACATACTTACCTTACTACCACAAGCTGTGGGAGATTATTGTCTGCAGTACATGAGAACTGATTTTTCTGAACCATTGAAGCTACTGCTCACAGAATATAAATTGTCCTTACCACAGCTGCCTTAGACTGGTCCTGGATAAAGAACATCAGCAGAAATTATCATATGAAATGAGCATGAACTGAGCACGTGATCTCATCTTTTGGCCAAGGAGAAATAAGTAGTTTTAAAATTTTCATTTCTCATAAAATCTGTCTAAATACTGTCGCTTTCCCTATTTTTGTATACATTAAGGGGACATAAAAATGAATCCAAACTCAGAATTGTTTCAATATAAGAAATTAAAAT
The DNA here is from genome assembly GCF_003259725.1 of Athene cunicularia. Lineage (NCBI taxonomy): Eukaryota > Metazoa > Chordata > Aves > Strigiformes > Strigidae > Athene > Athene cunicularia. Next base: position 50,105,683 of record NW_020799091.1, on the reverse strand, counting down.
GTCAAAAAAAGAGGTTTTTGTTCTCTATCAATGTGACCTGTAAACTCATAATTTCAAAGATTTTTCATGAATTCTCAACATAATGAACCTCACAGTTCTACAAGACAATACAACAGTTAGTAATCATAATCAGAAGAGATTTTTTACCTTTTAGCTCATGAAAATTGCGTAAGCCAATGCACATCTTTGCAGACAAATTAAAATGTAAAGGCTGGATACTTCATTTGTGTGAAGAAGTTGTTGTCAGAATTGTTTGTTGATATTGCAATTAGTGAAAATTAAATTAGACTCTTCTCTAAAAGAGGATTTTTTTTTTTCTACTTCATTTAAAAATGCAGTGACAAGCATACTCACTGACTGACATTCTGAATTTTTAGCTACTCTACATAAAGCACAATTTTAAAAATTAAAATATTGAATCAATAACATTTTAAAGACTGGTTTATATTGATATCAAAAGAAAGCACCTTGAAACATTTTTACACAAATATAAATTATATGATCAAAGTTTTTATTTATGGAAACTGAGATTAAAAATATGATGTCAGTTGCCTGAAGTTGCCTATAGAATTTTTTTCTTTCTTTGGCTCATTTTCTCCTAAATTCTCCCAGCTGTTCTTCTGCATGAAGACTTGACCGGAGATCTACACAAAGGCTAACAGCAGGACAAGTGAAACTGAAGCAGCCATTAATATCAATGCTATAATCTCTATCACTGGCCACACAACATCCAGCACACACAGCTTCCCATTCTGTTTCAGCATGGCTTGCTTTGTCTTCTATTACCACCTTCATCAAAGAACATATTGATAACAGAAAAAAATATTGGGCTATCTAATAACTAACATCAGAAAGACAAAACCACACTGCTTACACCTCTATGTTTTAAAATCCTTTTTTTTTTTTTTTTTTTTTTTTTTTTCTATTCCTTTACCTGTATTGCTTTCCAATTTTTGTTATCACAACTGCACTGGTAATTTAAAAAAAATATATATAATTTAAACCTACCAGATCACTGTGTTAATTTTAACATATATTTTCTATCTTCTTCCCCTTTAATCTTGTTTTGAAGTTTTCCTATGGGTTCTATTTTGTAATCTTGTTTACCCTGTTCAAGTAATACATCATCATCTTTGTGTTTGCAAGTAGTTTTCAAGATGCCTTCTCATCCTTTCTTCACAAAATCATATGAGTTCCTTTCTGTTCCTATATTTTGTCCAAAAGTCTGCATGTTTCTGATTTTTGTTACCATTATTATTCTTTCTGTGTATTTTTCTTGTTGGAACAATGGAACAACATTCTCTATTTGAAGTATGAAGAAACCATGCTGGCAAGACTACATGACAACATTTTTTGGTATAAATATAGGATGCTGGACTGGATTCCCATTGTTATCCTTTCCCAGGAGCATCACTATATTATTGGTTTGGACTCGGATCTGCCCCATACAAATACAGAATATAGGCTGTTGCCATGTTCGACGTCAATACATTTAGTTTTCGTACCACATGAAAGGAGGATTACATTAGAAGAGTCCTTTCCAAACATCTTGTTATTTCATTTCTACCAAACACATGATTCCTAGAATTAGATTTGAATGTCATGTCTTTACAAGTAGACTGACCATTCAAACTCAAATACTTGAGACCTTTACTGGATGCCAGGTTCTCACCAAGCTGCTCTATTGCTTCCCTTCCTCAACTAGACAGGGAAGAATATAATGAAAACATGATGAAAGGCTCATGGGTCGAGATAAGGACAGGGAGATCACTCCGCAATTACCGCTACCAGCACTGCTGATTGGCTGTGCTATGGTCAGCAGTGGGTCTGTCTTGGAGCCAGCTGACACTGGCTCTATTGGACATGGGGGAAACTTCTGGCATCTTCTCACAGAAGCCACTCCTGTAGGCCCTTGCTACCAAAGCCTTGCCACACAAACCCAATACAAGACTGCACTGTTATTTCTTAGATAACTGGTTTGACTGTTTTTGCATATTATGTGTGAATAAAAGATTCTTGAGCTATGTTTCCATAATAGGTGGTATAACAATGCTAATTTTTTTAAAATATATGTAAAGTTGTCAGAACCCTGGTTTGGCTGCACTCAGGGACAACTTAGGTGAAAGTGCTGGTCCCCAGACTTGACAAAACTCTCTGAGAAAGCTCTGCTAAGAGAGGTTTACCCCTCACATTTCCACTTTCTGGAGCCATTCTGAACCTAAGACTCTTGCCCTTTGTCCAGGCCTGAGCTACATTTCAGCTGCAATACAGCCATGTCTGTGCCTGGCTATGCATCCTTTTTGTTCCAGACCCCGACCTGACATCTCAGCCTGACCTTGGTCCTGCTGCATTATTCTGAACCTGCCTGGTGATCACAGGTCTGTGCCTGTTCCTTGTTACCCTCAGCAGTCCTACACTGCTGTTATTGTTCAGACACCACTAGACTGGACCCTTGGTGAGTTGCTACCCTGCCAGCTCTGTTGTCGCTCTTGACTAACAGCTATCAGCACTCTTGACTATGAGCCTCTTCCCTTGTGGGGTTGACCACCCTCTCTACTCCATGTCGTAATGACTATTACAATATTGGTACTTGTCACTTATTTAAATACAGTCAAGAGTTAATCCTGAGTGTTTATATGGAAATGAAAGACAAGAGGTTCTTAAGACTTAATATACTATAAATGTTTCATAACTCATCCAACAATGCAGTTAATGCGGTTCTGCAGGGATAAGCTTTGTGTGTTTTGGGGTGGACTTTCTTTATGGATTCAGATATCTCAGTATTAGTTCAGTTAGTTGCAAGCAGACATCTAGTATCTAATGTTAGCTATCCTTACCTACACATGAGCTATTCACACTATCAGAAAAACTTAGGGTGAATTGCAGAGGTAGATGTCCATAATGTAGTTGTAGCCATTCAGATAAATATCATCTTTTCTATTTCTGTGACATGGATCAGTCACTGATGCATATCTAATGTGGTCTACTATAATGTCCTCTCATGATCTCTATCCAGCTGCTATTTTATATATTGTCATTAAGTCTGGCCCCTTGTATCGAAATTTATTGATCTTAGATATTTTTATTTATATTTTGATTATATTGAAGTCTAAATCTGTCCCCCAGTCATATGCATTATATAACACAAATAGATTAAAAATATGAAGAGAGACAAGGAACCAAGACAAGTTTGACTTTATTACCCAAAAATGTTTCCAGTTAGTCTAATCTGGTGTAATCTGCATATATAACAAACATTCACAGAATCACAGAATCATCTAGGTTGGAAAGGACCTTGAAGATCATCCAGTCCAATCATTAACCTAACACTGACAGTTCCCAACTACACCAGATCCCTCAGCGCTATGTCGACCCGACTCTTAAACACCTCCAAGGATGGGGACTCCACCACCTCCCTGGGCAGCCCATTCCAACACCTAAAAGCCCATCCTGTAAAGATGTCTATACTTCCTCACATCTAGTCTAGAAAAAAAATATTATCTATTTTATTACACATAAAATTAATTAAGCAATTGAACAGGACTCTACATATGATAAATCCTTGCTGTACTCTTTTCAGACTAGTTGTGTCTTCCAAAACTGACAACAACTAATTCAACTGCTCTTTGAGTATTTTGGTATTTCTGTTCCTTTTGTTTAGTTTTGTACCTCTTCAGTAGTTTCCTAACTTCTTATTTCTAAATGTTTGTGAGAATGTCAAGTAAAACTATCTGTATCAGTCATCTTAAATCAAACTAAATTTACCAGTCATTGGGGTGTTTTGGAAATAACATTCTTGTATATTCCAAACTCTGATGTCTTTCCTTTTACCTTTTGCTACTGACAATCCCATACTTGTTCCTAAATACAGGTTTTATACTACGATGTAATTAGAGATCATTTAATAGTGTTGGGTGAACTTGGTATCTCAGTATACTGAAAATTATGTCATTATTTTTTGTTCATTATATGGCACAAATTGTTTTCTACGTGTTTTTTGAATGCATGTCTGAATGAAGAGTGGAACTGAAAGCAGTTGGAAAAGGTTATACAGTTTTCAGCTTATGATGTACACATTTTGATTAGCATTTTAATACCTTAGTATTCCTTCCAGTCAGTGTTTAACACAGTGAAATAAATTGAAAGTATTTAATAATCTCTGTAAAAAAGCATATATAGTGCTCTTTTTCTGATTTCTTCCTGACCCCTCTTTTAATGATATTGAAAGGAAAACACTTGAATAGATAAAGAGTTTTCAAATCTTGTTTCAACACCAAAGGCTGACAGTTTTATGCAATATATAAGGGAGATATGGCCTGGGAAAATGCCTCCTGATTTTGTCCTCACCTCAGGCAAAAATTCTTGTCATGTTAAAGGTAAAAAGTGATCCATTTTTCCCCTTATTACTTCTCCTATTACCAACAAAATACACCATTTTATGCTTATAACAGCCTGACTGAATGACAGAAATATTGTATAATGCTGCTAATGGTACCTAGTTAGTGGAGTGTAATGGAGCAGAAAATATGTTCATTACTGCAAAGGTGGAGAAGAGATGCTTTTATGTCGTTAACATAGAAAATACAAAATGACTAAAAGTATTTGACTGTAGAGTGCAGGAAACTTTATTAGGATTTTGGCAATACACAATGACTCACTTAAAAACACCATTTCCCCTTTTACTTCTCCTCTCTCTGCCTGGCTTAAAGTTTCAGAATCACTAAATTTTGCTCTTCTTTTCATGAAGATTTTTACCATTGCACTTTAGGGCAAAACTTAAAACTATTTTTTATTATGAAAACCTGAGTACAATCATGCTTATTCTTCTTTTAGACTTTTGTTTTGTACCATGTTTAACATTGGCATTTATTGTAATTATCATCAAATAAAAAAGAGTTAATATTAAATGGAGGTTTCATTCAATATCAATCTCTGGAAAAAAAAGTGTAACAATTAACTTCTTTTTGTTATATTACATTTTTGTTCTTAAATAACATTTTCTACCTGTATAATTTATAATTAAAATAAATTTACTTCCTAAATCTAGCAAACAAAAAAGCTTGGCTTCCTTTATGTATGTGTAAATAGGGCAAAAAATTTTATGGAGTTAATTGCTAAATTATTAGAAAAAAACCTGATTTATCTTTATGAAAGTGCAATTAAACATGTAATATAATCTTGTTATATTGTACATGAAAAAGCAACACAATTTTTCAAATTTCTGAAGCCTAATTTCTGCACTCATTGGCTTCATTTTGAGTAGAAATAGACACTACATGCTTTTTGACCGATTGATCATTTTATGTAAGTAGTACTAAATGTCAAAGGCAGTATTTTTTTATATGACTCTGTCTTAATTACTTTATAATCTTCTTTAAATAACTGTGGCAAGATGCTTTAAAATATCCCCAAACAAGATTTATTAGTTAAGGGGTCATGGCAAGTGAAAGTGCCAGTAAATGGTGTTTTAACTGTGCTACTTGTCATAACATTGGTCACAGTAGTCATTGGGTGTTTCACATTCACCATCTCATGGATAACATTAAAAATAAAGACTAGACATAGGGAATTTCTGGTTTTCTTCATAACCTACTGATATTAGAATGAAAACATATAGAGTTGGACAACTTCTAAGGTAAGGGAAGAAAAGAATTTAACTGAATTTTCCCACTTGGATATGGTTCCTAAATATTTAATTTCTACTTGAAACATGTAATTTAGAGAACATTTATTAATATGTAAGATATTAATTCTTGTACATACCCATACACTCCATGGAAAAATCTGTATGCATATGTTTAAATGGAGAAAAAAAGTGAGTAAATATATAAATAGAATGTATAGTTGTTTTAAAAACACTATTAGTAATAGTTGACTTTTTTTTTTTTTTTTCCCTCCCAACAATTTGATTATGGCTGCAACACATCTGTCATGGTTCGAGCTCAGAGGTAAACTGAGCACTACGTAACCACTCAATCCTCCTTTTCCCCTCAGGAATAGGAAGAAAAATAAAACAAAAGGCTCAAGAATGGAGATAAGGACTAAGAGGGATGATTCACACATTATGATCATGGGCAAAAGACAGACTCGTTAGGGGAGGAAAAAGAACATCAATTTAATTCAGACACTAAGAACAACAACATTTAACAGACAGAGTATGTCAGTGAGAAGCATTACCACATCCTAAAAACACCTCCTCCCACCCTTCCCTTCATACCATCTTGTCTCTGGTTTTCTCCCAGTTTCCCTAGCTCCTCCCCTAAAGTGGCACAGGGGAGAGGGAATGGGGCTGGGGGGTGTGGGGTGTGTGTGCTGTCAGTCTTGCTGCTTCTTCCTCCTCAGGGCGGATAATTCCTCTTGTTCTTCCCCTGCTCCAGCATGGCTTCCCTCTCACAGAGACAGTCCTCCACAAACTCCCACAGGCTGCAGCGCTGGTATGGGCTGCTCCTGTGTTTTGCAGTCCTCCCAGTGCCAAACTACAGCTGTAGGGGCTTTTTCTCATACAGCCACCTGCTCCAGTGTGGAGTTCTCCACAGGCCACAGGTTAATAACTGCTCCACTGTAGACCTCCATGGGTGGCAGGGGGGATGGCCCTGTTTTGTCACCATGGGCTGCAGGGGCAGTGCACTGCCCCACCTCTCCTCCTTCCTCCAGTGACCTTGGTGTTTGCATAGATGTCCTCCCCATAACTCTTCCTCAGAACCCCAATCCCACCTCCAAGGTTTGCCGCCTTAAATATGTTATCACAGAGGCACAGCCACCATCACTATTTGGCTCAGCCTTGGCCAGAGGCAGGTTTAACTTGGAACCAGAGGAGCTTCAAGAAGTTTCTCACAGGGGGGCACTGCTGTAGCTATGCTAACCCCTCCCCTGTTACCAACCCCCCCCCACCACACACACAAATCCAACACAGCACCCATCCTTGGACCTTAACTCTGATGGTTGAGTTTGGAACCCTTTTGCCCTAGATTCCCTCTTAAGTCAGTAAAGTAATTTTCTGTCTCTGTATGGTTAAGAAAGATAAGTTTTAAGTGGTCTGACAAATACTTCAGAGTTTTCTGTCTCTGAAGGACATAAGCACAGTCTATAATGAGTGAACTAACATATTAGGCTTCTGTATTAATTTCCTAAAGTAATTAGTGTATATTCAGCTGTCTCTGCAGAAGAGTTAATACACTGCAAATTGTAAACCCAGTTTTCTGCAGAGTAAATTCCTTGTGTATAAAAATCTCCTTTTTTTTCAGGTCAATTTGTACTTGGTCTTTTAGATGTTATTAAAATCAGAAATTTAAACAATATGTGTATTTTTCAAGGGTTCTGAAGAGTATTGGATTTTTGCATTTTGGTATCAATGTTTTTTTTATAGAATTTAATCCACTTTTTTTTTTTTTTTTTTTTCCACTGTAATATGTTAGCCATCCTCCATATTTTGTTAGAAATACTTTTGGATAGCATGAAAATAAGGAGTGAAAAATGCACCCGCTCTTTGGTGAAGCACTGGGGCTTTGAAACATTGACAACAGCATATTTTGAGAATTTTCTTGAGATAAAATCGATCTTTGCAAAGCAATAAAACCAGGAGATATTTAGACATTTTAGGAAAAAAAAGCCATATGAGTAGTTCACAGCATTTTCCAGGCAAATGATGCTTTATTTTCTAGTGCTAAATTACTAGATAAGGAGTAAATATTTTCAGTTTATTGTTGTAGGACAATGAAGAACAAATAAATGTTTGAGGTTTTTATCTGCTTGTTTGTTTTCTGTCAATGTCACCTAAATTTCTAAAATTTTCCATGTTTCTTTTTATGTCTATTTTGTAATGTTATGCCTGATACTGAGAAAGAAAAAACTCATTTTCTACAGCACCTTGTCTAAACTGAACTTACAGGTAAAATATCTTGCATTTGAATCGTATAGTATTGTATTCTCGAAGAGCTCAAAAAGCCCTAGGATCCAAGATTCCTTTACAAATTCAGTAAATTCTTAATGATTAATATTCATAATTCATAACACTCAAATTCTGGGTGTTTTAATTATTTCAGACGTTTCCTCTCTAAAATCTCCTCTTTTTTTTTTTTTTGTTTCCTCTAAAAGATAAAAGTGAAATATCAAAAAATGCACAGAAAAATATTTTAAGTGTTTTATGATTTTGAAGTTCAAGGCCAACTGAACATTTTCTGGAGTTATTAACATTTTTTTTCTATTAATCCTACATCTTCAGCACCAGAATGAGGTACTGTGTGTCAATGTCTTCTCAGGTTTTTTATTTTCCCAAAGTTCATTCTCATAATTCAACAGAAACCTTTCAAAAAATTGTTCATTTAACCAATAATTTTTCCAAGATGAGTTAAATTGGAAATTCTGTCTGAAAAAAGTATTTATACAGGCATTCTACTTATAGCAGGTAAAAGACAGGTAGGATATCTGAATTATTTGCTATTTGTCTATATATTCTGCTTCAGCAAAAAGGAAAAAAATAAAAATAAAAACCAAAACACATAGTGAAAACTTAAACAATATTTTTCTGTAAAGATGTCTGAATTGCAGAGGTATTGTAAAGAAAACTAGTGAAAACCTCTCATGTTTTAGAAAAAAAAAAAAAAATAATTCTTTCTTCCACATTATGGAAAGACTAGCGCTTCACAAGACCAACTTTGAGCTAAAAGGAACTAACCACAACTGGATACAAGGAACACCATCTCAGAATTTCATCACTAAGCGTCTGATTTAACTCGAGCTGTGTAATAATAACTTCATTTTGCTAAGCCCTGTGAATGTGCCTCTGTGTGAGAAAGAAAGAGACACCCATGTATCTGAGTGCTGCAGTTCCATGATACCAGCAGTCAGGGTTCAGTTTCTGTCATTCAGTGAGAGGCAATCTGTCTCTTTTGTGTATGCCTGTCAATTAGTTTGCATTTATTTCCAGCCTTGATGGAACTTATCACTTGAGTGTCCAAGTTGATTTTCTCTTTTCATATAAGAATAATCTTTTTGCTGGCTGTCAATCATGCTTTATCTGTAGATTAATAAAGACAGCACTTTATGTAACATGTCAAGAGGTTTTTTCTTATCTTTTTCTTTTTTCTTTCTTTTTCTTTTTTTTTCTTTTTCTTTTTCTTTTTCTTTTTCTTTTTCTTTTTCTTTTTCTTTTTCTTTTTCTTTTTCTTTTTCTTTTTCTTTTTCTTTTTCTTTTTTTCTTCTTTTTCTTTCTTCTCTTTGGGATTCAGAGAAGTACAAATAATGTATGGACAAGAATAATTCCTTCCATTAATGGTAACTAGTACATCATACTACTCATTAAAATTCATAATGTATCTTATACTTCAAAAAGAATTAATGAATCTTTTTGTCACCACAGGAGATGAACATGCACCAGAAAATTGCAGTCATAAGCAGTTAACAGTTAAACAGAAGCAGACACTTCCTCTAGGATTCTCTTGTTACACATTATATCTTCGCTGGAGTAAGGATAGTAACTGAAAGCTCCTCCTGAGACTTCTGGGAGTAATGCATGAAGTCATGCAAGTATCATGCTTTGAAGAACAGACAGTTCTCAAATGACTCTGTAACAGAAGTGAGAACACATTTAAAAAAAACAAAAAACAAAAAACAAAAAAAAAACAGCAAAATTTTAATTTATTTTTAACTTATGTTATTGGACTGGTAATTATTGCAGTTCTATGAGATAAAATCTAAATAATTCCTTTGATACTATGGATAATTTTTAATGCCTTTAATGTTAATTTCAAGTATTTCAATTACTCTGTTACATCATACAGGAATGTATAGGGTCATTATTCACAGAATCACAAAATGATTGAGGTTGGAAGGGACCTCTTGAGGTCATCTGCTCCAACTCCCTTGTTCAGAGGATCATGTACTGACAGCTTTTGAGTATCGTCACAGATGGAGAATTCATAGCCTCTCTGGGAAACCTATTTCCATGTTTGATGATCCACCAATTAAGAAAATGTGTTCAGATGGAATTGAATGTGTTTTAATTTGTGCCAGTTGCATCCTGTCCTTTCACTGCGTACTACCAAGAAAAGCCTTTGTCTTCATTCTCTTCCTCTTGATATTTATACACATTGATGTAATCCCTCAAGCCTTCTTTTCTCCATTCAGTCTGAACATTTCCAGCTCTCTCTGCCTCTCCTCGTATGAAAGATACTTCAGTCCCTTAATCATCTTTGTGGCCAAGCACTAGACTTGCCCCAGTACTTTCATATCTTTGTTTTTCTGGGCAGCCCAAAATGGGATACAGTACTCCAGTTGTGGTCTCAGCAGTGCCGAGTAGAGAGGAAGGATCACCTCCCTTGACCTGCTGGCAACAGTCATCCCAATGCAGGCTAGGAGGCTGTTGGATTTTTTTTCTTGAAAGATACATTGCTGGCTCATGTTCATTTTGATGTCTATCAGAATCCCAAGGTCCTTCTTGGCAAAGATACTTTCCATCCAATCAGACCCCAGTGTGGATGATGGACTTTGCATTTCTTCATGTTGAAAACCATGAGTTTCCTGTCCACCCATTTATCCAGCCTGTCAAGGTCCCCCTGAGAGGCTGGGGTTGCCTCTGATTTATTTCAACAAAACCGTTAAGAAATAAAACCTCCAATGTCTGATCCTCAGATCAAAGAGGATAATAGACTGTTAAAAGATGTATCTGCAGATGAATGGAAAGAGTAGGAAGTAGTAAGTGCAAAACAAAATCTAGGAAATGTTTAGGAAGCAATGGAAGAGACAAAACTCAGGATGTCTTTTCCTAATATGTCAGTCCATGTTGAATGGAATAGCTAAAACATGAATGAAAGGGAATTTTCATTTTCTAATTTTCATTTGTTTCTTTGCCTTCCATGTACTTTTTGTTGTTTGTTTGTTTGTTTTGGTTTGGTTTTTTTTTGTTTGTTTGTTTTTTAAATGAAGCTGTATTTTCAAGAGTCAGGTTTATGTAGAGTGGTAACATACTTTTAGAGCAATTAGTATGGTTGGAGATAAATTTCACTGCCTGAAAAAAACAATGATCAAATTCAACCTAAGTTAAGGTTGGGAAGAACTGTTCTGATTTAATTAGTCAATTGATTAATTAGTTCATGTTAATTCAGATGTCCTATTTTCAGGTTATTTTAAGCACCTAGTGTCAGAAGCTCTGACTGTGATTTACTACAGTTGATGTGGGCTGCATTAAAAAGGATATTGAAATGATATAAGGAACAGCTTGCCCAGTTCTGCCATGACATCATGTTTTTTTATTACAGTTGTTGATTAGAGCTGGCCACTAAAACCTCTGACTGTCTGGCTTAGATTGGGAGGGATTTATTTTTGAAATATCCGGGTTTTACATACAGATTTTATTTATTTATTTTAAAAGATGGAAGGAAAACAGAGGCCGTGGAACAGTCAGTGGCATCTTATTTTAGTTGATAAAGGTGTATTATCAGGCCTCTGTGACCTTCTATTTGGACAAAGGATTCAAGTCGTCTTTTCCAGTGTTGTAGATAGAGATCAAATCTCTGTGCTCTAGCAATTTGGAAAAAATGTATGTATTCTTCTATCGTATTTAATTAATTAAAAATTGAAGTTGATGAGTGGAATTCATTCACCATTGTTTCACTAAAGAGGAGCCTAGAGTGAAAATATAGATTTAGATGTCTAAATCTATCTTTTCATTCTAGGCTTCTGTTTAGTCAAAAGAGAGTAATAGACTCCTGAGAGGTACTTATTATTTTCTAATACCTCTAAAGGAACCTGCCAGAATTTAGAAGAAGGCAATAAAATATTACATAAATTAAGTTAAATTAGTAATCTGTAGCTTAACAAAACATTAGACAGGACTTTTTTTTTTTTTTTTTTTAAATGGTCCTACTCTGGTGGCGTTCTTTGTTGTATTTTGAGAGTCCAGTTCCATTCTCATGTGTTAGGTTATAAATTAAAAAGTTTGCAGATGCTTCCTGAAACAGATTTTTACTTTTATCAATATTTTTTTTCTTATTTAATTTTTTATATTACTTTATTCAATTATTAGCTTATAGGTTTTGTTATATTTTAGTATATATCAATACTACCAATCTGTTATTGTATAGTGATGACTATCATCATCTAATAATTGTACAATCAGTATAATGCTATACAGAATTAATAATTTGTTTCAATTTGAATATTAAATAGAATCAGATATTAATTCCTTTACAATGATGCAGTATGTGTTATTTTACTCCCAGTCTGAATGTACATTTTTTTTTTTTAGTTGAAAGATGCATTTTATGCTGAGTTCAAAATTGTCTGCCATAGGACAAATGGAAATTAACTTCTTTAAATCAGTAAGGACTGGACATGTTTTTTAGTTTTTAAAATCTCACTTGAACAGATCTTTTTATAAATTTCAATAAATGTGTTTACCACCTAAATGACACTACACAGAACTTGATATGATGGAATAAAGAATCAAGATTGATCCTCTCTTCTTTCTGCTTCTTATGACCCTTTCTTTTATTCCAGAAGAAGAGTTTTCTGCTTTAATATTTTAAGGTTAGTTGCAGTCCACCTAAATCTAACTGAGGGAGAACAATTTCCTTAAAATCCATCTTATGGGTTGGTTGCTGTGGAGAATTGTCTAACAGTGGGAAGCATTCATTGTAGACTGTGAATTTCCTGGTGACTCAGCTTCTTTTGTCTGTATAGCAGAAATGTTCTGGAAAACTGAGGATTTGTATTGGATTTGTGTGTGGTGGGGCTTTCAGTAGTGGGGGAGGGGCTGCAGAAGTGGCTCCTATGAGAAACTGCTAGAAGCTTCCCCAGCTCCAAGCTGTACCTGCTGCTGGCCAAGGCTGAGCAAATTAGCAGCAGTGGTTGCACTTCTATGATAACCTAATTAAGGAAGGGAATCTGAAACAAGGAGTTAGAGCTGTGAGGAGGAGTTGTGAGGGAGACACTTATGCACTGAGGTCAGTGAAAGAAAGAAAGAAAAGTAGGAGATGAGGGGATGTGCATGAAAACAGAGATTCTCCTGCAGCCTGTGTTGAGAGGTCAGCCTGTCCCCTGCAGCCCATGGAAGTCACTGGCAGAGCAGATGCCCATGGAGAACCCCATGCCAGAGCAAGTGGTTGCACCCAAGGAAGGCCGGGACTCTGAGAGAAGATCATGATGGAGCAGCCTGTTGCTGGGAGGACTGCAGCCCGTGGGAAGGACCTACACAGGGGCAGTTTATGAAGAGCTGAAGCTCTGTGGGAAGGACTCATGTCAGAGAAGTTCATGGAGGACTGTCTACCATGAGAGGGACCCCACACTGGAGCAGGTGAAGAGTGTGAGGAGTCCTCCCCCTGAGGAGGAAGGAGCGACAGAAACAGTAGGTGATGGACTGACAGCAACACTCATCCCCCCCCCCCCCCCCCCCCCCCCCCCC
>NW_020799091.1:50074498-50092234 GCF_003259725.1 Athene cunicularia | reverse complement strand
CCCCCCCCAACTCTAGTGGGGAGGAGGTAGAGAAATCAGGAGAAAAGCTGAACCTGGGAAGAAGGGAGGGGTGAGGGGAAGTTGTTTTTAAGATGTGGTGGTATTTCTCACTGTCCTACTCTGATTTGATTGGTAAATTAGTTGTGGTGGTGTTCAAATTAAATTGACATTCTTTTTCTTCCCCAGTCAAGTCTGTCTTTTGCTTGTGACAGTACTGATGAGTCATCCCTCCCTGTCCTTGTCTCAAATCCTCAGCTTTTTGCTATATTTTCTCCTCCCCATCACGGGATGGGGAAAGGAGCAAGTAAGCAGCTGCATAGTGCTCAGTTGCCCTCTGGGCTTAAACCATGATATGATTGCATGAAGTTCTCTGGAGATTCAGGTAAATGCACTTAAGTCACCCAAGAAGTCAGAAATATTGGATTTGCTCATTATATTGGTCCTGAATTATCACTCTGAAAGTGCTGTAACCCCTCAGTTCTTGATTAAAAATAGAAATGAAACCAAAAAGAAGAAATCTACACTTTAGATTCCACTCTATCTTTTAAAAGTGGAACTTGTGTTTTTCTTTGGTGAGCATCCTGAAAATTCAGAACATTGATATCCTATTATCTCTCTTCTATTGAAGCTGAGACATTACCAGTGGAAAATCTGACTATATCTTGAGAAGATGAGGATAACCAACATGCCCTATACTGTCCACATAAGTGATAGGAAGTGGACTAGATACCTCCTTACAGATTGCATACAGTTTTGTTGAAATGTCAGAAATCCATGACATTTCCCAGGTCTGTTGACATACCTTGGGAACGCCTGGATGAGAATTGTTCACCAAACTCTTTACCTGGCTTCCCTTCCTTCCTCTTCCCTTTCCTCATTTCCTACTGTGGTTTGACTTCCAGCAGGAAGAAGTGCAGATGTGGAAGCTAGAAGTGGGAAATGCAGCCTGAGCTTCTTATACACCTAATGGACAGGGAATAGTGTCCAAGTAGAATAGCTCTCTCTTTGCAGACTTCCTTTTCTTTCTGCTGATTTTGCAGAAAAGTTACTTGCTTTCCTTAGTCAAATTCAATTTTACTTATTCTGCAAGAGAAACCAGGTAAGTTGTCCAAGTAAGGAGCCAGAATTCCATGTTAATTGTTTTTTTTTCTTAAAAATTAAATTATTATAAATCCAAATAAAAGGTGGTGAACATGATAACAGCTAAACCCAATTCTATCTGCAACCTTTGCAATAACTTTTTTAACTATCTGGGATGTTTGTGATGCAACACATTTTCCTATCTGGCTGTAGACAACTGATTAGTTTGTCCTCAGGTGCACAGTTCCTTTTACCATTGAAAAATTGTTATAATAATATTAAAGTTCTGATGATCATTAGTTTCATTATATTACAATCGTGGAATGTTTTGAAGAACACCAGATTAAAATTATATCATTTTTTCCTTGAAATTAGAATTTGTTACAATAAAAATTCTCCATTGTCCTTCCTTCCCCTCCCCCCATTAAAGTTTAAAACTCTGTAAATTATGCAGTGTCATTTTTCAGTGGTAGCCTCCCCTAAATGACTACAGCTTTCCACAGAAAAATACTGTCAGAGGCTGTTTATACAAACTTTGCTGTGAGGTCTCCTTAAACAAGATACAGAGGGCTTGAAGGGACTATGGTAGTTGCAAGTATTTCTTGGGAACAGATATATAGAAAGCTCCTGCATACCTGGGTTTGGTTTTGACACATTCATGGAGGCTGTGAATAGTTTCTATCTTCCAGGGCATATTAATAACCTAAGCAGAAGGCTTCTCGTGTCACTGGTTTTCTCTGAAAAGATTCTGCTGCAAGCAATAGACATACATTTACCTATTAAGGTTTAATGCCAGATAAATCAAGTGTAAAATGAAAATAGGGGTTTAATCATTCTCAACAAGTGGAACTACTGGTGAAGTCAATAGATGAAAATTCAATGGCAGCTGTATCATCATGCCTGAAATCATAATGAATTCAATAGTACTTCCAGTTCAATGAAAAAAAAAAAAAAGAGACATATCTGAAAAATCTAAAGAAGCAGCTATAGTTAAGTACAGTATAGTAAAATCTTTACAGAAATTTTAAAATCTTCTACAGTCATGTTTGGTTTATATAGGGTTAGCACAAGGAAGGCGGCTGAGATAATCTGAAAAAAAAAAAAAAACACAAAGAAAATGTAACATAAAATGTTCAAAATCTAGTATACTTGGATTTTATAAACTAAATTAATATGAAATACAAAGTCAAAACCAATGAGAAAGTATATATTTTGTAGGTAAATGGTAGTTCATGTTTTTCCACACTTGATATTAAAAAAATCTGTAGAGATCTTAGTGGTGAAAGTTTGCAGGAATAAGAATTTTGACAGGCCTAGCTGATTGGAGATTATGTAGACTGGAAAAGAAGAATCGGAAGTGATTTGTTTTTGACATAGAAGTGTAGCAGGTAATAAAATCTTGTGATACATAAATATGTTATAATATCACATGACAAAAAATATTTTGAGGGACAACTGGTTTAACACCAAAGATAGACTAAGAAATTAGGAAAACTACTGTAACAATAAAGGAAGTATATTTAAGGTCTTTGTGACCCTGATAATTTTACAAGTCTAGGAGCATAAAGAGATCATGATTTAGTTAATCAAGGGCCAACGAACTAATATACCAAAAGTATTTTGATATATAGTGTACTGTGTCTGGCTGAGCTGGAATTGTTTTTCCCCTATAACAGCCCTCACGGTGCTGTGTTTTATGCTGGGAGCTGGCAGGGTGTTGGCAGCACCCTGGTGTTGTGGCTACTGCTGAGCAGTGCTTACACAGCACCAAGGCTCTTTCCGACATTTCCCCCCTCAGTGGGACGGGGTGGGCGAGATCTTGGGAGGGGACACAGCCAGGACAGCTGACCCGAACTGACCAAAGGGATATTCCAGACCATGTGACGTCTGCTCGGGATAAAGCTGGGAGAAAGGAGGAAGGGGCTGGGGTCACCCTTGGTCCTCTGAGGCAACCGCTCCGCGTATGGGAGCCCTGATCCTGAGAAGGCCCCACATCGCCTCTTCATGGGAAGGAGAGAATAAATCTCTTTGCTTTTTTTTTTTTTTTTCTTCTGTGTGCAGACCTTTGCTTCACTTTGCTTATATTAAAACTGCTTTTGTTTCACCCACAAGGGTTGGTCTATCTTATTTTATTTCCCCTCTTTGCCCTGTTGAGAAAACAAGGGGAAAAGGGGTAAAGTGATAGAACGACTTGGTGGGTACCTGGCATTTAGCCAAAGTCAAACCACCACTTATAGTTATATATGTATAGTAGACAATTTTTTTCAAGTACTATCCTCCTTCTCAATTCATTTAAACAGATTTAATTAATACAATAATTAACTCATTAATTAAATCTTAATTATTAATAATTAACTCAATATTTAACTCAATAAACAATATGCAAGAAACTCTGAAAATCTGGTTTGATTTTTTACTTCCTACAAAAAAAAAAAAAAGCTTCTAAAATGATGTTGGAAAAATAATTATTTTTCCATTCCCCATTTATACATTAATAAACTGACTATTTTCTTCAGAGCTGTTTTGAGCATAAGATTTTATAAATTTTATTTCTTACTTAAATTAACAACAAAAAAAAAAATCAACCAAATTCCTCTCTTAAATTTACAGTATTATCCAAAATAAAATAGTATCAATATATTTAAACATATAATGTGGCCTAAATTTTAAAGCATCACTATCAATTCACTTCAGAAGACAGCTATTTTAACATGTTTTACAGAGGAATCTAGTAGCTTCAAAAAGGGGAAAAAAATGTCATTAGACAGCTCTTTAATGCATAATATCACAGAATCACTGAATTGTCTACATTGGAAAAGACTTTGAAGATCATCCAGTCCAACTGTTAACCTAACATTGACTATTCTCAACTACACCAGATCCCTCAGTGCTATGTCAGTGTGACTCTTAAACACCTCCAGGGATGGGGACTCCACCACCTCCCTGGGCAGCACATTCCAATGCCTAACAACCAGTTCTGGAAAGAAGTGCTTCCTAATTTCTAATCTAAAGCTTCCCTGGTGCAATTTGAGGCCATTAACTCTTGTCCTATCAATTATTACTTGGTTAAAGAGGCTCATCCCCAGCTCTCTGCAGCCTCCTTTCAGGGAGCTGTAGAGGGCGATGAGGTCTCCCCTCAGCCTCCTCTTCTCCAGACTAAACACCCCCAGTTCCCTCAGCCGCTCCTCGTACGACCTGTGCTCCAGACTCTGCACCAGCTTCGTTGCCCTTCTCTGGACACGCTCGAGTCATTCAATGTCCTTTTTGTAGTGAGGGGCCCAAAACTGAACACAGGAATCGAGGGGCGGCCTCACCAGTGCCGAGGACAGGGGTCAGATCCCTTCCCTGTCCCTGCTGGCCACGCTATTGCTGACACAAGCCAGGATGCCATTGGCCTTCTTGGCCCCCTGGGCACACTGCTGGCTCCTGTTCAGCCAGCTGTTAATCAGCACCCCCAGGTCCCTCTCTGACTGGCAACTCTCCAGCCACTCCTCCCCAAGCCTGTAGCGCTGCTGGGGGTTGTTGTGGCCCAAGGGCAGCCCCCGGCATTTGGCCTCATTGAAACTCCTCCAGTTGGCCTCAACCCATGGCTCCAGCCTGTCCAGGTCTCTCTGCAGAGCCTCCCTACCCTCGAGCACATCAACACTATGAAATAGTGTTCAACAATATAAAACAGGTTGTTTAATCCAGAGTCTGGTATCCCCTTTAGGCATGTACATAAAATCCCACAAACCTTTGAAAAATGGTAAATACAAAATCAAGGCCTTTCTGAAAACAATGGGAGTGTTTAATCTGACAAAATATTTTAATATCAATCATATAAGTAAGGGGACTGTTAGCTTCATGTTTTTGGTCCAATTATTTTTCTTTTTAGTTATAAAAAAAAAAAACAACAACAAAAAAACCCAGAAAATTTAAATCAAAGGGAAAGTATGAAGTTGTCTTAAGTTTATCCAGTACATTTGAATTATAGATAGAAGACAGACAAATAAAAAAAAAAAAAAATCTAATATAACAGAAAAAATGGAAGAAGAGAAACTAGCAAATTTTAGTTACAGGCTTTCCATTTGAGAGGCATGTAGTTCACAGGACATTTATCAGAAGGGTAAAGATTCCGACATGGTATATGCTTGCCCTAAGCTCAGAGATGAGGATTCAGATTGATTTAATGACTCAACAAATAGAATTAGTATCTTGCAGATAATTGTAGTTCAAACAGAAAGCTACTATAAATCTCAGAAGGTAGTACTAATAGGCTGTCTCTGAACACTGAAAGCTAAAAGATGAACTGAGGAGTTTTGGACATGCTGTAGACTGAAGACAACTGTACTCAGGAGACTGTAACAAAGAGAATTATAATAATCTGTTCTTTCAGCTAAGAAGATGTAAAATACCAAAATACAATGAAAGAACCAAAAGATTAAATAAAATAGTAAAATATATAGTAGCCTTCATAAAATCTGGTAAAGAAAAACTCAAGATCAAAGGCAGAGAATCAAACTGTGTTTCATATGCTGCTTTGTTTGTGTTATCCAGCGAAAAATTTGGCACCAGAACTCGCTGAATATTTTAAAGGGTTGTTTTGGACTATCTGCAAGATTTATTCTGACAGTAATGTATGAAGCTAGTATTCTACCTGTATATCATACCAGGCAAAA
Organism: Athene cunicularia; assembly: GCF_003259725.1. NCBI lineage: Eukaryota > Metazoa > Chordata > Aves > Strigiformes > Strigidae > Athene > Athene cunicularia. The sequence goes on along the minus strand of NW_020799091.1, from coordinate 50,086,496 downwards.
TCAAGGCTTTTTTTCATGCTTATTATACAGTATTTGGTAATAGATTTATATTTGTTTGGTTCTGAAACTACTCATTGTGTTAAAATAAAAATTAAACGAGCCTAATATAGGAACAACTTGGATAGTAATTAACCATTTCAAATTGCATGTCACTTTTCCAGAACTTTGAAAGGTGCTGAATTATTTTTGTCATCTTTTCTAACTAAAAATTGCTTATGTTTCATTTTTTTATATGGTTGATTTTTTTTTTCTTTTTACATCTTTTTGAATCTCATATATTGTATGGCTAATATGTCATATTTCTGGAATAATATCTGTTTTACCAGAAGCTTAGAGAAACAGGTTAATTTGAGTTCAACTTTATTTATTTATCACAAAATTTCCTTTTATTTTTTTTGTTTTTAAATTTATTGAACTTTCATTTCCTTGGATAAACACGACTGAGGAGACTGAGGAATGCTGGGGTTTCATCCCCAGTTGATGTAATTGCTCTTTGCTTGATGATGTGTGCTCTCGTAAATAAGATGAAACAGAAAGTAGAATCTAAAAAGCTTTTGGAAGGTAATAGACTTTTTAAGGCATTTGGGGCTTTTTTTTTTTTTTGGCTTTTGATGTTTTTCTAAGACATTCTTGCTTCTCTTTACTAAGCATTTACTGACTCTGACAGTGAACTCTAGCAAGAGTTCTTCACCTGCCACTAAGCTGTAAGTAATTAGGAGAGAGAAAGGAATCACATCTCTCTCGTCAGTCCTGTAGGCCTAAATGGACATAAAAATTGATTATTACTATATGTGGAGGTAGCAGACAAAGAATACACAGACAGGACAGCCTTGCCTGTAAAAGAATAGTAATGAGACTCTTCTGTCTCTCCAAAGTTCAAACATAAAATTATTTTCATGTTACCATTCAACTTACAGCTTGCTACCACAAAAAACAAAAACAAAAACAAAAACAAAACAAAACAAAAAACAACAACAACAAAAAAAAACCCACCACAACAACTGAAGAGTAGGGATAAGGGTAACTGTGTCTCCAGTCCTGAGGTTACACTAATTTGTGAATATGATAGTGAGTCCTCTTCTCATCGGGACATGCCTGGGTTAAGGCCATTCCTAGGGATGAATTTGGAAGTTTTCTAGAAAATATCTTCAAGAAATGGTTCCAAAGTTCCCAAATCATTCAAGAGGAGCAGAAGATAGGATGCACAAAGGATTTTTCAAGGTTTTTTGTTAATGTTAGTATTTTTAAAGTTGTTGAGATATATTATGGATGAAGTTCTTAGGCCAAGATCAGTCATGCATTTCATGATGCAAGATCACTAACATCTTAAGATTGTTAAAGAATTTTTTATGTTGGTCAGGTTTATGAAAAAGACTGAAAAAAACTTATGAATAACAACTGTTTTTTCTTTGACCTTTTCAGAATGACATAGTGAATATAGATGCTAAATAGAAGTAGTAGTAAAGTCTTGGTAAACAAAGAGATATTAGAAATTCAACACTTTGTTATTAATAAACCAGTTATTGGAATTCAGCATTATTAACAAACAGAAAAGTCACATATAATATCATGTATTAACCATGTGTTAAATCTGGTTAATACAGGATATTGAATAAGGGCTTCAATTTTTTGTTTTGTTTTGTTTTCTTAAAACTGGCTGAATAAATACAGCATTTCAACTACAGTAACTTACTGATGAACAGGTGCCATGAATCACTAACCTAGCTTGTATCCTAGCACCAGTGTCTGAGAAGTAATTGAAATCAGAATCCCATAGGTCTGTCCTAATATCCATGTTTTGAATTATTATGGCCTTTTAGAGTAATTCAGGTCTGGTTTTAGGGGAAAATGCACATGTATGTGGATTCTGGTGTTCATTTGGGTAGATAGCTTTGGGAATTGAATGGAAATGGACATATAAAATCTAAAAGGCAGGAAATGGAAGAGGGGGAATTGAAAAAAGAGTTATTAAATAATGAGTTAACACAACCAAATTGTTATGTTATTTGCATTTCATAGGTGATGAGCTTTAGTGTGATATGAAGAGTTTGAAAAATTTTCTGTGGAGAAATTATTTGAGCTGTGTTGATGATACTTTGTACTTTTCCTAAATCCCTAGCTTCTGGAATTTCCCTAAGAATCTTAGTTCACATGAAAGTATAACTCTTAAACTGCAGTGTGAAGTGTGAAGCCCTTCAGCCTACATAACTGGAAGAGAAATAAAAAAGTAAAAGTAATGGATCTGATTCACTGTTTATAATATCCTGATTTTGGGGAAGGGGGAGGGGAAGGGGAGCTCTGGGTTCTCAGTGATGAGCTCTGTAGTCTTGGCATATGAAACTAGATTAGAAACAATCTATATATGTGTGTGTGTCTTTATCTTTCCTAATAATTCTACCTGCCTTTGGCAAATTATTGCTAATAATGAAGCGAGAAAACAGTTTTCTCTTTCATGAATGGATGGAGACAAGGATAGGTACTTGAGTGCTTGCAATAAATAAGCCAAGAACAATCACTTTCTGGGCTGAAAATATGTGATAAGGTGTCTAAGTGAGCTTTTGGCGTTTTCATGTTGTTAGCAATAAGAACTACAGAAGATCAAACAAATATTGAAAGAGTCAGAAGGGAGATAAAGGTAAAATGACAAATAGAGAAAAAAAGGGAAAGCGAAGAACTTAGTGGACATCAGTGGGTATCTTTGCACATTGTAAAACCATCTGTATTTTTTTATCTTTTAGAAATGTTGCAAATATGGCATTTGAAATTAACATAGGTTAACTGAATCTTATTCAAAATTTCTATTTAAAACAATATCTGGGACACGGAATGAGAGGCTGTCTTTGTATCTGTTTATGCTTATGTATCTACAGCTCCATTGGGTGCTGGAATATCTGTTAAAAAGCAGAAGGCAAACATTAGTCTCTTCAGGTAAAATTGGAGATAGATATTATACATTCTTTGACATTCAATATATTCAGTAAAAGAGAATGTTCTCAGCCTTGGATTTTGTTTGTTGGTTTGTTGGTTTGTTGGTTGTTTGGTTGGTTGTTTTTTTTTTTCTTCCCCTTTGTTGAAAATTCAGTGGGTACCAAAATAATCTTTTAGGTGAACGATGAAACATAAAGCGTTTTTTCTTGTTTAGAATTTTCTTTTTATGGTGAAGTACTCCTTGTAAACATATTTGCATTGTTTGTGGGAAAATATCAAGACCACACCTAAAACACAGAATTAATGCTTCTTTCTTTTCGGAAATATTGAAGATTGTAGAAGTGCAATTGATATTACTTTAAGTTTACCATAACATCATAACTGAATTTCCAGTACTACAAAATATTTCTGGATTATTCTTTAGACAATAGAGTACAATGAACTGCAGTGACTTTCATAGTGACAGGAGTAGATATAGTTTCATTCTGTTCAAACACTGTGAGGATAGTAGACAGGACTTGATGACTAGTATTTGCAGAATATTTCAGATCACTGGTTATCTCATGTACCTTGACAATCTGGATCCTCAGACAATTTTTTCTCATGCCTATCAGATTGCTACCAGTACGATTTGTCTTGCTGAGATTGTGAATTAGATGATCTGTAATGATTTTTGAGTACTTAGTGGTAACTCCTACAAAACTCAATAATTAAATTATTAGAATAGGTTTAATTTCAGTTCTAAATATTGTCCATAATGTTTACTTTGAAATAACTGCTTCACTGAGTAAGACAGTGTAATCATTATCACTATTTTCTTGACATTCCATAGAAAAATGGAGAGTAAAAGGCTCCTGGTTTATAGTCAAAGGGGAAAGTTGGAGAGAGAAAGGCTGTGGAAAGTTATGACAAAGAGTAAAGAAACAAATATATGGAGGCCAAGAACCAGTACTGTTAAACTGAGGGTGGGGAAAACAGTGAATGGAAACACAGAAATGGTCTAGAATCAGGAATAAAAGTAAGGCATAGGTAAAACAAAGGCCAAAATCTCTTGGAATAATGAAAAATTATAAAAGCAAAGATAAGGATAGCAGCATGTATTTAGGGAGGAACTATGGAAGAGAGGAGAGAATGAAACAGCATCAACTGACAGTACAAGCACCCTACATTTCTACAAATCAGACTGCAAAACTAATTTCAAGTTGATTCTCCAGAATATATGGTATACACTTTTTTTTTTTTTTTCCCCCCTTCTTCTTTAATGAGTGATATTTTTCTTGCAGCAGGGAGGAAGCAAGTAGAATTAGCATTCTTCAGGGCACCTTTATAGGGTAACTCAGGAGACATTTCTGTCTGCTCCTACAGATCCCTGCCTCGGGCAATACAAGTCTGTAACATTCTTCCTCTTCTTAAAATAGAGATTGTTCCATATATAATAACCTAGTTCAGTACACTGATTTAATGTATTTCAATATTTATGTGATAATGAGATCTTTGATGAATAAAATGTGACTATGTAATTAATTGTCAGCATTTTAAGATACTGAAAAATGGAAAAATATTTACAGAACAGCTACTGGTATCATGAAAGCATTTGGAAACATATCCTAAATACTCAAGAAGTTCAGTTTCTGTGGTTTTCAAAATAATATTTACAGTTTGGTGATCATGCATAAGTACTAAAGGAATAAACTGTAGGAGATTCTACACTAAGAGCAAGTTATAGCAAGATTCAATGGCTAGAAGCTGAAGCAGGAAATATTGAAATTATTTTAAAAATCACAACCTTACAGTGAGAGTAAATAATAATTGAAGCAATAAAGATTGTAGTGAACTTTTAAAAAATGTAACCTAGCATTTTTAAGTTCCAAGGGAGATGAAGCATTGTGTTGGTACATGCCTTACAAACAAATCTCAGACTTATCAAACTGATTGATCAGAGGTTTCTGATCATCAATGATATCATTAAAAAATGGCTCAAATTACACGCATTAAAATAAAGCAAGATCCTGCTCTTTTGCTAATTGGTGAATCCACTGCTACTTCACACTTTGAAATATATTCTTCACATTGCTTTTTTGTGTGTACCAATACAGCCACATATAACAATATCAGAGTCATGAAAGAAGAGCTTACTTCTAATTCAAATTTAGAAATTACAAAGTGGTAGTTGATGAAAATTGTGAAAAATGTATAAATCATAATGCATATGAGTCACTAATATTGGGACTACAAAAATAGGTTTAACTGGTTTTGTAGCATAAAAGCTCACAATTATTTTAAACATCTTCTCCAGGTGAGTGCACTCAAGTCAAACAAGTAGCAAAGAGGTATTTAAAATAAAAAAATTTAAGAAATTATAAAAGCACACAAATAAATAAAGACTTACATTCCCCCAGTGTTTTCTATCTTGCAGACGTAGCCACTCTGCCAAGAGCTGTGTTGTAGCAGAAAAATATTGTAGAACACTTCTAGCTTTTCATTTGGGGTCAGTGCCTTGTGGTCAGAGAAAAGCCAGATGAGCTTGGTGCCATTTATTGCTGAAATACAAGGATACCGACAACTCTGTAACATGGCTAAATGCTTTTAATGGCACCATTTCTCTCTGGCTATTTGAACAATCTCTCTGCACATGTTTTCTTATAGGAGGCAATAATGTAACAGAAATATATTTCTGTTCTTACCATAATAGACTCCTGTGACTTGTTTGCTAACACATCCCTGTCTTATCTTGTAGACCCCCTTTACGTAATGTAAGGTCGCTATACATGTCCCCAGAGCCTTCTCTTCCCCAGGTTGAACAACCCAAACTCTCTCAGCCTGTTCTCATAAGAGAGGTGCTCCAGCCCCCTGATCATCTTTGTGGCCTCCTCTGGACCCACTCCAACAGGTCCATGTCCTTACGATGGGGGCCCCAGAGTTGAACACAGTACCCCAGGTGAGCTCTCACAAGAGGAGAGGAGAGGAAAAGAAATAATAATATTCTGTAGAATATTGACTAAAGTACGGTGCTACAATCATTTTACTGTACACTCAGTAGTACAAATGAGTGTACTACTACAGTACACTCATTTCCTTTGTTGGAATTCTTTTGCAGCCAAAAAACTATTCTAAGCTAATTCTAGACCATATTTGACAAGAAAAAGATCTTTCATACTGAAGTGCTAGGGCTTGGACAATAGGCCCAAGCCAGAGTTAACCTATAGATTAATCCTATGTATTTCATAACTGATAATCATTGTGCTAGTAAGTATTGTACTGTTAATCCACATATGCTGATGTAAAAAGTTAAGTGTTGAAGCCTGAAAAACAGGCCCTGAGCTGAAGCTGCTAACTTAGTATGTAATCATTAACAAAGTATGTATGCTTATTAATGAAAGATGTAGCTTAGATATCACATACTTATTACTGATTATTAATGTAATGAAAATATGTCTCTCTAGAATATATTTTTATCCTTCTTTGTGTAGGAGCAAGTTAGCAAGGCCATGAAGTCAGTTGTCTGGCCTTGGGACCAGATGTGTGGCCTTGGTATAAAAAGAACATAAATAATTAGATAAGCAAAGAAACATCCTTAGCTTCTTCCTTGAGCCCTGGCCAGGCTCTGGGGGAATCTAATGTCAGAATGAAACCAGATATTTCCACTCAAAACAAAGGTGCCAGCTATTCTGGCCTGTTGATCTCTGATATATCAGGCTGGACCCGCTCACAGGGACTTTGGCAGCCTCACCTACGGGTGGAGGCACCGCGTAGGATTTCCCCCTTGCCGGGACAGGCTCTCCAAACCCTCGCTGTAACCGGGGCTGCCCAGCCACTGCGGGTCTGGGTGATGGGAACGTATGCAAGTGGTGATGGAGCTTTCTTAATCACTGTTCTCTCTCTCAGGTAGTGATGATTTGATGCATTACCCTGTATTTTCCTGTTTGTTTGCCTTAAGTGCATTATGTCTCTTGTTACTCCATGTTGTCTGTAATTCTCTGTTACATTTTTTATTTACCCCCAGTAAAATACACCTACTCTTTTCACTCTGGTGTCCGAGTTTAATTGGTATCCTTAATCAGCAAAACACATACTTCCATTGCCAAAATATAATACAATAGTTTGAAGAGTGCAGATTTTCTGGATAATGTTATTTTGTAATGTCACAACATGTAAAAAGATATATGAACATTTCAGTTCCTATTGGAAACTTTTCTCAGTTTCCAATTAAATGTAACTGCAAAACATAATCCATTCAAATATTTTAAGAATCTGATTTATTTAAAAGAAAATCTGGATTAAATGACCCTCAACTAGAGAATGGCATTGTATACACTAAAATACTAAGTGTATTTAAGTGGAACTGACTCACTGAGTCATAACCATGCATTTAGAATCCTGTTTTAATTGTCCTGAGTGTATGCACCCTGTTAATAATCCGTGTTAATAATACATGTTAATAATCCATGTTAATAATCATGTTAATAATCCATGGCTCTTCTTCCTTCTGCAGTGCTTGCTTAAAAAATCCAGAGGTATTTTCTGTTCAAACTAAAGATCAATAGTCCTTTTCGTTTTTACATTATTCAAACAGAAAAGGACAGAGAGATCCCCAAAGACCCTAACAGATTGTGCTTTCCTTGGGGAAGCAATTATTTTGTCCGTAGAGCTTTTAGTATTCTTCCCTTACAACATTACTTGCAGTTCAATTTTTTTGGTAAATGTTATAAACCAGTACTGGCCAGTTGTCACAATGTTAAAAATATTTACAATTTGAGGTAGACCAAGATATATTTCGAGATTAAAATTTTGTATCTGACTTTAATATAGATATATAGATATGATTAAGAAATATGCGATGGTCATATTTTCAATTAATTACGAATATTCATGAGCACATTTATAAGCATTCAAATACCCAGAAATGAAGCTGCAAATATTAATCATATTTTAAAAGTCTTTGGAAACACTCTAATGTCAGGAATGGAATAGCTCCCATTTTCATATTAAATGAGACTTCACAGTCTCACTTGCCTCTCTTATTTTGATTTCTATAGGATAATTCCATAGAAAATAAATCCTGATGCTTTGATGGGCACAATAGTTATAAACTACAGCACTAATGTCTCTGACTAAACATTACCTGAAATGCCTACACTAGAGAGTAGGAAGTAGAAAATGGGATCTAAGCGATGAATGCAATCATTGGTAAGAGATGAGTAATTTAGAGCTGAAGTAATGTTTAACACCTCTGAATGACTGTCTAGAGGTGTTTCCATTATTACTGTAATATGTTTAAACTAAATTAGCCCCTAAATTAGCTAATTTAGAGTAATTTAAACTCCTAAATTAGCTGACCAAAGCGAAGTTCATGAATCATAAACATACCATAGCATGGTCATTTTCTGAAATGTGTCAAGATTTGGGCGAATATCCATAAATGATATAATGAAAGGATAATCAATAAAGACTGAGACTGGCACTTTATCTTTTCACTATTTTTAGGAAAGATTAAAATAATGGAGAATAAACTCTGATTTTCAGATAATTACTTCTGTATTCACTTTTTAAATGTTATTAACATCATATATTCTATGGCAAATCTCATGACAAGGTGAGTATTCAAAACTCTTTTATTCATTTTATAACTGCAGTGGAAAACCATATGAGAGATTTCTGTTACTTTAAAATAGATAGTGAGAGTGAAATCTCAAATTCATAACTAAAATGTATTGTTTTTTTTCTAAATTAGGGGATTCTACATGGATTTTATTTTTCAGAATAATTAGAAATGACACCTCAGTGTGCTGCATTTCTAAAGAAAAAAACTCCACAAAACCATAAAACAAAAAGAGAGGAAAAAGAATGAGGGGAAAAAAAAAAAAGTATTTATATTAAGTGGTTTTAATATTTATGGTCAATAAAGAATAAAGTAGTTACATTGATGGCAAGAAGTCATAAACATTTGAACTGTAATTTAAATTTCAGAGAAAATGTATGATATATTCAGGGTAGTTTATCATTAAAGTTACCATAAACAGAAGCATACATTTAGCTTAGAGTGAATGGGGAAAAGTGTGTAAATGTCAGAGTTCCACAGACTGCAGTGGAAGAATGATGTGTCCTACGCAATGTCCTGTCTCCAAATGTCTATAATAGTTTTGTGAAACCTGTTGAAAGCTGTTGTCACCATCTACCACCCATCTCATGGTATTTTGCATGGGGAGAGTGCAGAGATTATAAAAGTTAATTGTTTTTCTTTTGGTGAGATTGCTAAGAAAGATTGTGAGTGGATAATATCCTCACAGCATGAACTTGAGGTAATACAGAATCAGTCCTCTCATTGATATCGTATGATATTCAATGTATAAATATGATTGCTGGCTTAAGCTCAAAATGAATACATTTTCATCTCTATTTGCATAACTAGCGACTGCAACTCTTATGCTGTCTGCAGGGAATAGGCATCTGGGTGAAAAGCAACAGCTGAAAGTTCAGCACCAGATGAGACAGATGTTTGATGAAGAAGCACTGGGGATGACATATCAGATAGTTTCTACAAAAATAACTATATTTATAGATAATTATAAAAAACAGTTATTTTTTTTTCACTGTTTCCTGTTGTGTAGCAGAAGCTTACACATTTAGAGAATTCCATAAATACTTTTATCTATTCAGATAGTTTTTTTACCTTGAAGTATTCTTATGTCCAAAATATTCTGTCTAAGGATGAGCAGGAAGATGTTAGGATTCTTTTACTGCAATTTAGAAATCCTATTCCTCTTTATTTCTAGCCCACTCAACCTCTACTCTATTGTGATGAAACCTAGATTTGTATCTTTGACAACTACAACTCCTCTTTCCCTTTCTGTGCTATCTTTCCTCATGAGTATTAATTACTGACACTTTCACCTTGGCAGTCAATTTAAAAGCCTACTTCATTCACCCAGGTCTTAACTACTTCATGTTTTTTTTCCATAACATGGCCTGTTTACATACTTTAAAAAGATATTTTAAAATAACCTATAATATTAGCTTTACTCCACCTGCTCCCCCTTCTCTTGCTTTCACTGTCTTTTTGCCTGTGGGATTGCCAGCCATACGGAGGTCACAGCTCTAACAGCTTATGCTTGAGGCCAGCTTCAGGCTGTGCAGCTGGGTTTGCATCTCCTTTCGTGTTACCCGAGAGCACAGTAACACAAACTCAACACACATTTTTCAACATTCAGTGAAGCCATCAGCATCTTTTTGTAATGCTTTGGAAAAAACATATCCTACTGCTACAATGAGTATCGTGGTCTGGTTTGGTTAGTTTATAAATATGATTAATTTCTAAGCTGAAGCTTGTGCCTCCAGAGACCATCTACCATCCAGCAATGTGTTGAGAAGTTCCCTACAGCTATAACATAGGACCATTGCAGAATTTGTCTTGTTTATGTAATCTCCATTTCTTCTGTCATGTTGAAAGGATGATGGTGTTTTGTTCTGGTAAAGAGGCTGAAAATTTGATCCAAGACAATCTCTTTCAATAGGCTAAAATCAAATTTATGAATGCCAGAGTAATGTTCAGGATTCCCTTCTGGTTCAAAACATATAACAATTTTTAGAGCTAAACTACTATGCTGGCATACTTCAACGCTGTACAAATTTTATTTCAAAACATTGCTCTTAAAAATTAATCTTAATTTCATGTTGTCTGACCTGTCAGTGAGGGTTGTTCAAAGATTTACATAATTTTAACTGAAGAGAAAGAAGGAAATATTTTTTTTCATTGTTACCATATTAACAAGACATTTAATAATTCATTGATCAAGACCATGTTTTCAAATGTTTTTCTCCCTTTTATATTCTTAATCTGTCTCTGTGCACAAACATTAATCAGGAAAAACAAAAGCTGCAATCAAGGTTGAAAAGGCATTCTTTAGAGTGCTTGTGAGATGTGAGTATCTCTCAAGAGTCTAACCATCTCTAATGAGGTCCAAAACTCATAAAGAGATAGTACTGTAGCAAATTCACTCTGGAAGATTTCACTTGCTTAAAAGGAAAGCATGGACGTTTAGACTCCTCAGGAAACAAACAAACAAACAAACAAAACACACACACACACACAAAAAAAACCAACACCCCCCCAAAAAAAAACCCAAACAACAACAACAACAAACCTCAGAACAAAGCCCCAGCAATAATTAACAGATAAACTTACAATGAATCACTCAATAGCATTCACTGGTGACTTGCAGATCAGCTCATAGATAAATAATTTGGAAATTTTGTACATGAGAAACCAATATTTTTATCAGGTAAGTTTCTAAAGCCTTTTTTTTTTTTTTTTTTTTTTTTTTTTTTTTTTTTTTTTTTCATATTCATTAGCAATTGGCAAACTGTAAGAAACATTGTTAATAAAATAATTGTTTCTTAAAAGTCGCAGAAGTTATAGTTGAGCTTTTTAATGTTTATTACTTTTACTATAATATTTATGTTTTTAATGAAAATATCACAATTATTGTTATGAAAACATAGTGGATTTGCAAGGATTTACAAGGCATTACTATATAATTACATCCTAGATACCTAAGCCTGGGCTAGCCTCCTTAGGATGATTTCATAGACATACATACTTTGATAGGGCAGTTCCGCTTCTCTGTTTTATATAACTCTCTTAACAGGAGGTGAATTATACATGAATGCTGTCTCTTTCATCTTGAAACAAAAGAATCTCAGTCTTAGTAGTTCAGATTTAGAATTTAAGATATGATTTGATTCCTAAAATATATGTATCTAGTGATTTTTTTTTTTTTTTTTTTTGGGGGGGGGGGATTACATTCCAGCTTGATACTATTGACTATGGTGTAATTTTGGTGGCTCCTCTCTAACACATTGCATGCTGTGAATCTTAATTTAAAATGTCATACTTCCCTGCTCATTCAAAATTAAATTAGTTAATTCCAGACTGTGGCGTTGCCCTGAAAATTGGTATCTCTGACAGGTAAGTCCGTGTGAGGATTAAGCTGTTAAATGTAGATAATTGTAAATAATGTAAGTGACAGGCAGGGAAAAAAAAAAAAAAAAAAAAAAAAAAAAAAAAAAAAAA
>NW_020799091.1:50072195-50074448 GCF_003259725.1 Athene cunicularia | reverse complement strand
AAAAAAAAAAAAAAAAAAAAAAAAAAAAAAAAAAAAAAAAAAAAGTAAATAAAAGATTGGAAGAAAAGATGTCAGTAGGTGGCATGTATGAATATATAAAGATAGTTTTTTGATTTGTTAATTATGCATTTTGCTGTTCAGTACTGTAAATGATTTTCACTAGTGTTAGAATTGAATGATTGCATATATATTCAGTAACAGTTAGGAAAGACCTCTACCAAATCAGTACAATTTTAAATGTCTTTAATACCAATTTATAAATCTCTGCAAATGAAATCAAATTCTCGTTTGACAGTTTCCAGGACTAAATTTGTGAAGAAATTCAAACTTTCTCTGTTTTTTTTTTTTTATTTTTCGGTGGAAACATTTTTTGAGGCCATATTAGTTTTCATTTTAATGAATCAAAAATTTTCATCACATAAAGTTTCCTTGACACCTCCATATGAAAAAAAGCTTACTTTTCTGAAACTGGGGAACACTTTAACATAGGTGGATGTCTTCTGGGGATAATAGGCACTGGTTCTGAAGTTAAGTAGCCAAGGGATGGAAGTTGTGGTGGTTCGTTTGATTGATAGATTTGGATGATCATAGCATACATTTCTAAGGCAACTACTGAAAAGAAATAAAAACAAAAAACCCTAAGTATATCAGTGGGTGTCCCAAGGCAGGAAGACTTGAATCATGCTTGTTATAGGGGTGACAAATCTAAAATTCAGAAAACACAGAAAAAGATAGAGAAGATACCACAAGTCTGGCAGCTCTCACTGTCTTTCTCCATGCCCTTCTTTCTCATCATTGCCTACTGTCACCATTGTTCCTGCCGGTAGCAGCAAACCAATGTTTTCAAAGCTCTGCTGAAATCTTAGTATATTTGGCCATTAAACCCTATGCAATGTCTTTCCTTATAATACTGTCTACTTTGCCTATGGTTAGAGCTGCTCATTTGCCTTCCTTTTTTGATGAGCCAGGGTTTAAATCAATGCACCAGAGTTTAATCTGTGAGATTTTTTTCATTGGTTTTATTTATGAAACTGAAAATTTGAATTTGAGGGAGAGTAACAATAGTTTGAAAGCAAATACACATATAATAACATTTGCATGTATTCCTCTGACATTGTTTTCTTAAAATAATTAAATACTTCTCCAGCAATCTAAGAGCTTGTTCTTTCTTCTAAAATTCTGGGGTTTGCTGTCACAGTTAAAAAAAAAATAAAATTTACCAGATTTACAAATAAAATTTCACTTTATTTGATATTTAAATAAAATATTGAGAAAAAAAATCCTGTACTTGACTACTTCTGTGCATGCACTAATTTACTGTGACATTAATTTTTAGAGTTTTACAGTAATACTTATAGTAGGCCCATTCCATTGTTTTCCTCATCGAGACTAAAATTTGAATTAAATGACCATGATTCATCATTATGGACTTCTTGTATAGTTTGAGCAGCTCCTTTAATTTTCTCTATTTGTGAAATAAGACTAAATCTCATTTCAGAAGTGGAAGAGTGACTTAATCATTTTATAGCTGGAAGACTCATTAAGCTTTTCTGTTGTATATTAAAACTGAAGTGTGTAACTGCTTACAAAGACCCACACTAGTGAAAAATGTTAGTTACCTAATGAACTTTCTTTGTATTTCTATTGATTAAAAAAATGTGGGGTTTTTTTGTTTTGTTTTGTTTTGTTTTTTCCCCTTAAATGATGACTGGCTTGTGCTGACAATGGCTAGTTTGTTTGGTTACACGCCTTTTTTTATATATTATTTTCTGCAATTCCTTTGCAAAGGAAAACAACCAACAGGTTTTGAAATTTGATGAAGGCCTTAACATTTTTGGGTTTTTTTTTGTTTGTTTGTTTGGTTTTTTAGTTGTTTGTCCAGCACTGTGTAACTGTTCTTTATAAAGAATTATAGACTAATCAGAGATTTTAGAATTACATATGAGTTTGTTTTTAAAATAGATTCTGGACTAAATTCTACATTAAAGATGCAACACTGAATAAAGTAAAATGTCATTTTCTGGGAACTTTTAAAATTTAAACTGAGCTTACTAAAAAAGAAGCACAAATAGGAATAATGCAATTTGGTCCAGTCTGTTACAGCTAACATCATACCTAATTTACATAAATCATTTAAGCAAAGACAACAAAGTGGCAAATTTAGACCTAGGAAAAGGATAGATGTTCCTTCTGACCATGTCTTCCATAAAAGATTTATTAACATACATGAAAAAAAAAAAAAAAAAAAAAAAA
>NW_020799091.1:50055836-50072145 GCF_003259725.1 Athene cunicularia | reverse complement strand
AAGAAAAAGGAAGATACAGGAGAAAACCAAGAACTTTCATGTACTAACCCCGTATATCCAAAAGATTTCAGAAATGCTTATCTTCATTGCAGTCTTTGAGAAATGAAACTTGAGATCCTGTAAATTGAAATAAAGCAAGGAAGCTTAAGAGTGAAGCACCACTTCTTCACTCAGTGGCCTTAGTATAATGAAAGGTCAAGACCAGTGATCATCTGTCTCCATAATTTCAGTCACAATTGGCAAAAACAATTTAGAAACTGCCAGGAAATGAAATTGATTTCACTTTCTGAGAAAGGAGTATCCGTCTCTTACAATTTCTTTACCCCAATACAACAATAAAGAAATTCAACCACATTTGTGGCTATCATTATGGAGTCCCGGCAACTTGCATGTCAATGCACTTTTAAGTGATTTTCATCTACTCCAAACCAAAGTTTAAGAAGTATGAAACCTAGTTAAGGGAAGCACCACAAAAAATGCATGCATCTTTGAGTCTAGAATTGTTTACAGCTTGTAAGTATCAGTAGAGCACAGTTTTGATGACATTGAATACCTGACTTCTAGCAATATTTATTAATTTACTTTTTTTTTTTTTTTTCTTTTTACTACTAGCATGATAAGATTGAATCGGGGACAAGAAGTGTGCATTCTATTGGAAAACAAGGAGTTTTTGAAAAATGCTTGTTTATTTTCAAATAAATTAATTGAAATAACATTGTCAACAGATTGTTTCATTTCCCTGCTAAAAGGTGAGGAGATTTGCATTAATGTACTGGAAATGAAAGAGGAAAAATAAAAAAATATAGAGTTCTATGTATATACTACTAAGATCAGCATTTAATGTTTTTTTAAAACCAGTTGTTATTAGAACACCTTGTTTTCAGCTGTATAGTCTTATAAACTATTTACGCAAGCTACAGTTTTCAGTATCTGATGTCTGCTTAAAGCTCAAATCATGGTGGAAAATTTTAGCTGACATTTGCAAACCAAGATAAAAGTTCTTTTACAAATGAAAAAAGCTGGGGAAGGTATGAGTTGCATTAACACTGAAAACTTGGTTAGGAGTTGTGTTGGTGGAACACTTTTCTGGGAAAAGACAAAGAATTCTTTGTCCATGCCCATGTGTCCATATCCATGTCCCAAAGTGTTCCCATGTACACATGCTGATTAGGCTGACAGAGGGTTCAGGCAGAGGTCAAAGGCACTCTTGCATTAAAAAGAAACTGACTACATGTGGTGGGTTAACCTTGGATGGCTGCCAGGTGCCCACCATGCAGCTCTATCACTCCCCCACTGAGCAGGCCAGGGGGATAAAATAAGAAAAAACCCCTAATGGATTGAAGTAAAGTCGCTGGAATAAAGAAAAGCAAAGGCCGGACACAGAAGGAAAACACTCAAATATTTATTCTCTACTTCCCATCAGCAGGCGATGTCCAGCCACTTCCTGGAAAGTAGGATCTCAGTACAGTCAGTGGTTTCTTCTGAAGACAAACACCTTCATAATGAATATCCCTCCCCTTCTTACTCTTAACTTTTATTGTTGAGCATGATGTAATCTTGGCATGGAAAATCACAGCTTCCCTGGCTGTGTCCCCTCCCAACCTCTTGTCGACCCTGGACTACTGATCTTTGGATGGGGGAGGAATTGGCAAGACACTCTTGATGATGTGTGAACACTGCTCAGCCATAGCCAAACCACTGGTGTGTTGTTGACACCATTCTAGTTACGAATACAAAGCACAGTAGTATCAATCATGGCTGCTATGGGGAAAGTTCATGCCAGCCAGTCCCAATACAGCAGATATAAAGACTCAAAAATTAGATGTCTATATCTGAGCTGTTCACACTGGGGGGTTTTGGTAGCGGAGTTAGGAGAATAGGCAAGTCTAAAGCATGACTTATCCAGCTTGTCTCAGGATGAGTTGGTTCATTCTCCAGATAAACTTTCAGATGTTCAAGTTGTGGGAAATAAATTTCACCTATGTGCATGTGAACAATTAGAGCAGATATGATGATTGTAGTGTAAATTAACTTACCAGTGCTAACATTCATGTTGAGTCACATTTTGGTATTTTCTGTCTCATTGCTTTTGTTCATTACTTTGTTATTTGTTGTTGTTTATGCTGTTATTTCTGATGGCAGAGGTTTAGGCTGTGGATCCAGATTTTTCTTGAGATTCAAACTGGATGTTAATTCAATTATGGTAAAAGTACAGTAAAGTAAGCATATATCCCTCCCACCACCACAATTTCTTTTATCCCTTAATAGAAAATGACATCACAATTTGAAGAGAATGAAATGGAGGTTACCAATGAAACACTCAAAAGTTAAAGAAAACTTTGGAAAGGTATCTTCTATAAAATCATGGTCAAAAAATGTGTGGTTTCACGTGGTATCGAATTTTCTATCCCTGACTTTGAAACTGTTGGTGTGCTAAAGAACAACTTGGCCATTTTTCTGACGTTTCACACATAAGCAATTTCCTTAAGTTATTGCACTGACAAAGTTTTCTAATACTGATGGCCAAAGTTCATGTGTAGATTCAGTGTGCTCCTGAAAACACAACTTGACATACCAATGAACCAAATTTAATGTATGACAAGTAATACTAGTTGAACATGTGTAGGAACATTCATCACATCCAACTCAGAAAAAAAAAAAAAAAAAAAAAAAAAAAAAAAAAAAAAAAAATTGGAATCAATAAACCCCCACAGTATTTCTGACATACACAGTGAGGTTCAGTTCTACATGCCCCAGTTTGGGAGTTGAGTATGATTGTTCAGTCTTAAGCTTTCTATTTGATTTGAGATGTCTTTATATTATGATGAAAGACATTGCATTACAGTATTGAGGAAAACAACAGGAGACAGAGGAAAAGATACTGTAACACTTAAAAAAATTATATGCACACACACGCGCACACACACACACACAAATATGTGCAGATATAATAAGCATAGTAAGATTTACCAGGTCTGATAGCTTGCTTTTCTGTGTAACATAACTGCTCTTTGAATCAGCTAAAACAGATCAGCAAGGTACACTCTGACAGCAAATACAAAGTCTGGATTGTTCTTTCTCCTTTTCTGTTTCTATGTTCTTCAGTAAACCATTCTGATGGTTATATAATTATACATTTATATACCACAATATGCTGTAAATGCCTGAATACTGCTTTTTTCTGCAACAATTTTGCATGTTTACTCTTTCATATCCACTAGATACAAGCTTGATGATTTGGGGGAACATTAATCACTGACGTAAACTTTATTTCAGATATACACTATAAATAGTTTAAATATTTGTGGTAAACCTATGCTTGACAACATTAGGAAATTCTAAAATAGGGGTCTGAAGAAAAGAAAGCATCTGCTTCTTCCTCTTAAAATACTATACGTAAATATGTATATATATAAAACTCACATATTAATGAATAGTAACTACTGGTTGTTTTGTCTGGTTGATTTTCTGATTTATATATGCATGGTCAGGTATTGCTCAGATCAGTGGTTCTAGGTCTTAACATTAAGTAGGCATCTGAAACACATACCCTGAATTTCACCTACTGTGGAACAACTCTGACTCCCTTCAACCATCTCAGCCTTATTCTGTAACCAGTAGCACTGCATGCAGCATGTACACAGGAGCCATTACAAGTCCAGATACTACTGTAAATTTATTGTATGGAATGTGCTTATTACTCTGATGTTTTCACATTTGTACTTATATAGTTCTGCCTATTTAAGCAGGATCTCAGCCTCCCTCCATCACCAGGACAGATGGTATACTAGGTGCTGATGACAAATGTATCATCAGGAATGCAATTTGTAGGTCCCATAGTTTTTTAACAGGAGCTGAAAAGTATCTTGTGAATAGAAGGGCAGAGAAAGAAGGAAGGTTTCCTGAAAGAAAAAAAATTCTGTATGATGGTATATTTTTTTCTCTCAAAAATGTTTCCAATGTGACATTAAACCCACAAAAACTAAGAAAGAAACAAAGAAACAACAACAACAAAAAGGCAAGATAACATTTTTACAGCTGTCCTATAGTTGTTAGTTGACCAAATATGAAGGCATTTCACTGGGCTGGCTGGGAGGCGCAGAGCTGAAACTGAGCAGCTCCGTGGACTCCCTCTGTGGTACTGAATAGGAGCTCATCTGTGTCAGCACAAATGTCCACATAGTCTCCAGTTACTAACCCAGGGCATGGATCTATTTTATGTGTGACCTTAAGATGTCTCAGGTGTTTCATATGTCTGTGTGTGGATACTTATATCAAAGAGTAGCTTACCCTTGGTTTCACTTAGTATACATAGATATGAGCATCTAAATTTGGGTGTCTAAGTGTGCAGCTCAAGTCTGTCCTTAGGGCTTAAATTAGCTCCCTGAATATAAGTGTCTAAAGATAATTTATAACATATTTTGATATTTTGAACTATAGGAAAAACATAAGAAAATTAGTATTTTATTTATTTTCAGTTCAGTGTTATCTTTGATCATTGTAAGTATATGAAATATAGATATTATTTGTGGTTGCTCCAGCATAAAATAGTGTGTTGAATATCCATGAATTCAGACAGAGGTATGGGCTGGAAAAGCTAAAACCCGAGTTTACTAACAATAACTCTATTATTGACATTAAGGTTCTCTTGTAAGGCTTTTTATCAGCGAATTATGTGATATGGGGTATTTTTTACATAAGATCTATTTATTTTATACAAGATTTATATTGCATATTTCCTTCACACATCTCTTTTGACTAGCTTCAACACTGCAGAATTCACTTCAGGATCAGATAACATCTGAGTTTCAAAGACAACTTTGGAGATCATCTGGAACAACCTCTCTCAGGACAGTCAGCTAAAGCAAGTTTCCCAGGGCAATGTCTAGTCAGGACTTCAGTATTTTCAAGAATGAATTCTTCACAACTACTCTTAACTTGTTCCAGTGATCAATTGCGTTCACATAAAAAATAAAAATATAAAATAAAATAAAATTTCTTATGTTTAAATGTTATTTCCTGTATTTTAATTTGTTCCATAGCCCCTTGAATCCTCACTGGGCACCACTGAGAAGAATCTGACCCTGTCTTCTTCCCTCGCCCCTATCATCAGGTGACAATTTACATACTGATATGAACCCCATGAGACTTCTTTTCTCCATGCTGAACAAGCCCAGCTCTCTCAGCCTTTCCTCACAGGAGAGGTGCTTCAGTCTCTTCATCATCTTCATGGCCCTTTGTTGGACTTCCTCAATTATGTCCATGTCTCTTTTATACTGAGGAACCCAGAACTGGACTCAATACTCCAGCTGTGGCCTCACCAGTGCTGAGGGGAAGCACCACCTCCCTCAGCGAGCTGGCATCATTCCTGCTACTGCAGCCCAGGATATCATTAGCCTTCTTTGCCACAAGGGTACGTTGTTGGTTCATGTTGAACTTGGTGTCCACCAGGACCATGTCCAGATAGCTTTTAAATATCTCTAAAGATGGAAACTCCACAACCTCCCTGGGCAAACTATGACTGTGCTCACTCGCCCTCATAAGTGTTTCCTTATGTTCAGAAGGAATGTCTTGTGTTTCAGTTTGCTCCTGTTGCCTCTGGTCCTGTGACTGGTCACCACTGAAAAGAGCTTGGTTCTGTATTTTTGCATCTTACCTTCAGGTATATATGTAAGTTAATAAGATACCTCCCCCACCCCCCAAGCTTTTTCTTCCCCAAAGCTAAATAGTCTTAGCTCTCTCGACCTTTCCTAATCCCTTAAACATCTTTGAGGTTTTCTCTCCAGTATGCCCATCTCTTCCTTGTACTGGGAATCCCAGAACTGGGCCCAATACTCCAGATGTTATCTCACCAGAGCTGAGCAGAAAGGGAGGATCACTTCCATCAGCCTGCTGGAATCACTCTTCCTAATGCAGTTCAGGGTGCTGTTGGTCTTCTTTTCTGCATTGCAGGCTCATTTTCAACATGTTGTCCACCAGGACCTTCAGGTCCTTTCCTGACTGCTTGCTGTCCACATGGTTGGCCCCCAGCCTGTCCTCATGCATGGGGTTATTTTTCTTCAAGGAGAAGATTTCCCCTTTGCTGAACTTTATGAAGTTCGTGTTGACCCTTTTGTCTAGCCTATCTCAGTGCCTCTGAATGGCAGCATACCTATCTGGTGTATGAGCTACTCTTGCCAGTTTTTTATTGTCTGTAAACTTGCAGAGGGTAAACTCCATAAATCTCATGGGTTGTTTGTTCCTTGCTTTGTTGCCCTTCCAGGAGATATTGGGGTGACTCAAGTCCCTGAGGAGGATGAGGACTTGTGAATGTGAGGCTTCTTCCAGTTACCTAATGAGGGTTCTATGTACTTCTTCCTGCAATCTAAGAAAACCCCAATTACAATGTCACCAACGTTGGTCTTCCTGCTAATCCTGAGCCATAAGCTTTCAGTTGGCTTCTTGTCTGTCCTCAGGCCAAGGTCCACTGCTGTCTTGCATAAAGGGCAAGTCTCCCTCCTTGCCATCCTGCCAGTTCTTCCTAAGGAGCCTGTATCTATCCATCACAGTACTGCAGTCATATAAGCTATCCCACCACAGCACCTTGATTCATGTTTCAGTATTACATTTGTTTCTCCTGTGGGTATGGCTTTTGATTAGGCAAGGAATATAAGCCTGTTGTCTCTACCTGCAGGTTGGTTATTTCTGTCATGCCAGCTTTCTTCCTCATGCTAGTAAATTTTCTAATCAGAATATTAAACCAACTGATTGTAATATTAATAATAATAATATTTGTGAAACTTTTTTCATGTCAATATTTTTATCTTTCAGCATATGTTTTAAATTATTGTACATATTATTTTATAGAGAATAATGGAAGTGTTTTCTATCTTTCTGTATATATTTATCTATGTATGTATTTTCCATTTATCATTTTCTTTTGGTAAAAAGATAAATGGTAAAACACTGCGCTAATATTGTTACTGGCAACAATTCCTTCAACATTTGTTTTATTTAAATTAAATTTTTCTCTCTCATTTGTTCCTTTAGCAAAATGTTTACTAGCAAGGAACTGCATTTATCTTTGAATTCCCTTTGTAATATTAATCCTGTAATGACTGAACAGAGTCAAGGAAACTGTAGAGTGGATGTGCACAGCAACATCAACCATAATCTTTTTCAGTCTCCTTTGTCAATTAACTAAAGACAGGAGTTGATCTTAGACATTAAGAGTTGGATATGTTTCTGTTGATAGGTGCCTGACAAGTGATTCCTAGAAGGCTGCAGTTACTTGCCTTTCCAGAAAAGCCATTAATGGATGGATCAGTATGGGAAAAAATATGAATAAAGAACACAAGTTTTGAATAGAGGTTCAATCATTTTACAGATAAAAATCATTAGGTCATCCTGAAAACAAGGATGACCCTGATTTAATTTGCTTGCCATAATAAGGGCGGGGGGGAGGAGGGGATGGGGATTATAATATAAAATATCTTTAATATATGAGTACTTAGAGAAGCCTTTATTTTCTCTTTAATAATCCTTATTAAAAGCTTTTTGGGAAGACAGAAATATTTTGGTGACCTTCGATTCCCCAGTTTCTTCTGTACAACAAGACTATAGATCCTAGCCAACTCCAGCAAAAATTGTCATAAAGTCATACATGTCACACAGAGATAGATCTTTTTATGGTTTCTTCTCTTTCTCTTTTTGTAGGCTTACCTGCACTGTAAACTGAAATTAGGAACATTTGCTAGTCATGCACATATAAATAATAAGTCTACCTGCTTCCTCCAGTAACTAACTTTCAGCATGACACAGGGATGAGTAAGTAATAGCATTGGAAAAAAAAAAAAAAAAAAAAGAAAAAAAAGAAGAAGTTATATAATGTTATAAGGAATTACTGTTTGGTGGAGTTCCCGTTTTCAACATGTAATAGCATTCAATAACCAATTATAAAAACAATAAAAAAACCCCAAAGCACTGACAAATAATTAAAGTTCTCAATTTGAGGCATTAGTTTTACCCCTTCACCTCAGTAGATGATACACTAGTCAGTGACTTTCATTATCGGTTCTCAACTCACATCTTCAGTCTTACAGAATTCTTACCCCACCCCACCATCAAAATATGTCCTTGCCCACTGTTTGCTGCCTTTGTCTTAAAAATGTTTTCATAAGTACAGAAATATTTTCTGTAGCAACAGCTATGAATACTAATATTTAAGTGCAATAAATTAATTACTTTATTTTTCAAGTATTTATTTCTTTTGAAAACAACAAAATAATTTCTTCACTGCTTAACCATATAAGTAGCATCTTCTGGTGTACCATGATGTTTGTATTTTGACTTGTTCAGCAGATCTTACAGTGTCCTTGTCCTGATCTCACATTGCAAAAGAAGAAAAAAAAATCCCTCCATTTTTGGTTTTGAGGTTTTTTTCACTTATTCTTGTATCATCTGATGACTCTCAGTTTGGAACCTGGATACTAAGAAGTAGTAGACAGATATTTGAGTCAATGAATATACAATGGACATCAGCATAAAAGAAAAAATTAACAAAATAACTGAAAAAAAAATAATGTTTTATTTATCAGGTAATTAATGTCTCTGGCTGCCTTTAACACCCAAATAAATAGAAGCAGGATGAGAAGACATTAAATGTAAACCAAAAGGAAAAGAACAATTAAGTGAAAAACGTTGTGTCTGTTGTTATAATCAAGTAAAGTATAAGTAATCAGTTATCATCATGGAAATGTTCTCTGTCATGATGAAAGAGCAGTGAAGATGGTGCTGTCAGAAATTAAATGAAAGTAAAACCAACTACATAAAGTATTTATTTACAACTAACCAAATCTTACCGGTTGATATTGAAGAAAAATAAAGTTCAACAGATTTATTAGTCTAATATTCACTAAATCAAAGGAAAGTCAAGTGCTACATATTTGCATAAGTGCTAGGGAGTATTCATTTAAAGAGGTCTAAAGGTATGCAGATGTTAAGATAATTGCCAGAGACAACAAGCCATCACAAATTAGCTCAGGAAGCTCTTTGTTAATGTAGAGTTCTTGCAGATCAGGAATATGTAATATAGTGTTCATTCAACCTCATTTTTAGAAGCTGTTAAAGAACTGATCTTTCCCTGATTAGTTTAGCTATATAGAAAATACAAAATAGAGAACTGTAAATGTGATTTTAATTAACAGAAGGCCTAGTCTCAAGAGAGACGAGAAAGAGAATAAATACAACATGGCACTAAAACTTTTTTTTTTTTTTTCAGAATATTTGGACTACAGATAATGAAACACACACCTATTTAATGGCTGTTGTTTAACTATGTTGATGCAAGTTCACATTTTCTTGCCATCAGGTATTTTTCTCAACAACATTGATTAACTTAGCATTAGCTTATTTACAACAATAACCCAAGTTAATTTTCTCAGTCAATTACTCAATTAGTATGTTCATTTAATTAATTAGTCTGTCACTTCATTAAAAGGAAAGCTATGACTTATTTCAGTGTTATGCAAAATTCAATAAGCTAAGAGTACCTACATTTTAGAAGAGTTAAGTATCTTAAATTAACAGCAATTTTCGGCTGTGCTGCTGGTACACGATTTAATTATAATTACCAATCTGTACTGCATGTGACTTGCAATTTTATTTATTAAATATGAGAGGATTTCAAATATTTGCCATAACAATATTTTCTAGTGACAACCATTTCTGTGTCTATCATCTTCCTTTTACTTGTTATTCAGTCATATAAATTAGTGCCCTAAAATGCTAGCTAATCAGATATCTCTTCAAAAAACTAAAACTTTCAAAACAGTCCATTTTTCCACTGCTAACTGACAATGTTGTGATTCCTTTGACATACCTCTTGCTGTATAGAAATGCTATACATGCATTTAGTAGTTGACCATATACTGAGAAATAATCTTTTCAATTATGGAAATAATATTGGATTCAGATGCCTAAACCAATAACGGAAGCAGTCTTTTAATTGGAACGCACAGCCCACAGGTTCCTGGAACCAAGAGAACTTCAGTTTACTTATTCTAAAGAGAGAAACATATATTTTGCAAGAGAAAGAAATATTTTAACATCTTGAGATATTCTTACTATGATAGCTTATTCAGAAACAGCAAGAGAAATGTGAGATTTAAAAAAAAAAATAGAAAGAAAAAGAAAGAAAATCTAAGAGAAGGAGGAACTGTAATTCATTCACTTGTCAACTGCTTACTCATACTGTTAGCAGCATGATCTTTCTGCTTTTATCTAATAAACCCTCAATGCCTCTGTTGTATAACAGGAATCAAGGCCTTCAGCTATATGTGTTTGAGAGCTAAATTCTCCTGTTGTGACTATTTTTGCCATCTCCTAGGATATCTGGAGGTAGCTATCTCAGGGTCAAGTAGAAACTTAATATTTTCACAGTCTAGTTCCTTTTATGTTGTATGAATGAAAAAGTGAACAAACGCTCTCTGCAGCCAGAACAATTCTACATTACTGCTATAGTTTATTAAACTGAACAATAAAATCAAGTGACATAAGATTTTTTCTAGAAAAATAAGTCTTTCCCAAAAGCAAAAAGCTGTCTGAATTTTGAGAATTTTACGAAAATATAATACCCTTCTTAAAAATAGACATTTCACTAATATTGTGATATGCCTTTTGGTAGTAAGGGCTTTCTCATTGAAGGTATTATTTTAGCAGTCTTGATCAAAAAGCTAAAAGGATGACTTTGTATTTTGTAAATTAGTGTTTAAAAACCAAATATGTCCTATTTTTGGATACACTTTCTTAAACTGTGTTATAATTGAATAGTGTTTAGTAATATGAAAACCTAAATAAAACAACAAAAAGCAATAAAACCACAAAAGAAATATTATTACTATATGATTAGCATATTTTTCCAGAGTATTCTGAAATGGTAGTTCCTCTGGAGTCGCACTCTATGGTATTCTTCTGGAGGTTTATATTGCTGGAAGTCACTGAAGGAAAAATCCTTCAGGTAAGTCCCTAAAAGCAATGTCTCAGATGGTGCAGCCCATTGAACAGTCATGGTCAAAGCTTAAAATCTTGTTTGTCAAATAAATGACAGAAAGACAGCTGGAGGAGGGAGAAGGATACCTGCTGTATATCTTAGGATATGTATATATAATATATATAAAATGAATTCATAATCCTATGTATAAGATTATTATTTTATGTCATTATTTGCATTTTATCTTCATCTGTCTTGTATTAAATGAGGTTTAACACAACTGATAACAACCAGGAATCCCTTACCTATGGGATTCTTAGGCCATTTGAAAAGTGCCTTAATCCTTCAATATTTCCACCCACATATATGAAGTATATACTGAAAAATCTCTATTGCAGCTGTGCAGTGTGAACAAAGATAAAGTGAGACTTTAAATCACCTCCAGTGTAGATGGATGGAACTAGTCTCCCTCTGCAAAGTACTACTTCTAGAGCACCTGTGGTGCTTCGCAGGGCAGTCAGATAACATTTTAGAGAGCCTGCATACAAAGACAGTACAAATACATGATATTGGACTCTTATGCTAGATCTCAGTTTGCTCTTTGGTCTGATCAGTTCAGTTATATCACATAGCCTAATGCGATGTGTCCTAGCTGTTAATTATGTAGTAATATTGGAGTATATAATGTAACTCTACAACAAAGAACTCATGGACATACCGGACTGCGTCTAACGAAGTGTCATGAAGATGATGAAGGGACTAGAGCATCTCTCATATACAAAAATGCTGAGACAACTGGGACTGTTTAATTGAGAGAAGAGAAGGTTGAGGGGGGATCTCATAAATATGTGTAAAGACCTGGTTGCTGGGAGCAAAAAGTATGTAGCCAAACTCTACCCAGAGGAATCTAGCGATAAAGCAAGAGGCAGTGGACTCAAACTGACGTGCAGGAAATCATGTTAAAACAAACTATAACACTTTTTTACTGTTGGGGTGATCAACCATTAAAATAGGTTGCCCAGAAGGGTTCTGGAACCTCCACCCACAGAGGTATTCAAAACCCAACTAGATATGGCTCTGGACAACCTGCTTTAGCTGACCCTGCTAGAGCAAGGGTTGGTTCTAGATGAGCTAAAGAGGTCCCTTCCAACTTCAGCTGTTCTGGGATTCCATGTTTCTGTGAAAAATATTAAAGAGAACTGAACATGTGATGACTAAAGCAAAACAAAATCTCAGAGCAGCATTTTCTTCACAATTAGAAAATAAAACTGTTAATCTAGAGTAATTCCAGAGTTTCCAAGGAGGAAGTTTCCCACCTACATAACCAAAATAATTCTCTTTTATGTTTAATTTATTTTTTTCAGGACGTTCACATTCTCTATATATCTTCATTATAAACTTCTGTAAAGACAAGAAAATATAACAAAATTAAAAATATTTTAATTCACTAATTTAAAACAATGGTCTAAATATCTTCTAATTTTACAATGTTTGTAGTAAAACAGAGTACTTCTAATGAAAATTTCTTACAATACTTATTCACGGGTACAGTGATATAAGTGAATTAGCTTGTATGATTATGCTTTAGCTTCTGCCTCTTATTATAAATCATAAAAATATGAGGAAATGTCAACCTGGCTGTCTTTTCTGAGATGGCACCTGTGCCATAACAGCTCCCTTTCTGTGTTCCAGAAGACCTATTTTAATCTCTCTCATGAACATCCCTTTCTTCCTTCCCTGATTGCTGCTGGAAGTGACTCAATACTGTTCCTTTTTAAAGTTTTCAGCCTGATGTCTTTACACACTCCTTTATTTCGAGTTGCCTTGATTAAGTGTCTTTGGTGATACACAGTATTTGCCAGTCTGATGCATAGTACCTCTGAACACACATTGAAAGTTCAATTAAATAAGAAATGAAGCGTTAAAATAGTTTGAAATATTTCATATTGCATTACTTTGTTTTGATCCTGTATGTATTAAATATGCAGTAAGTCTGTTATTGTTGAAACTAGACCAGTAATGTAATGAGGACAAGACTCTGAAGTATAGCAATTAATGAAATACAGATTTGCAAGAAAAGAAAGATCGGTTTAAGGTTTTGCAGTCATTTTGCAGTCCACCCACTCACTCACACTAATATAGTGGTAGGGGAGAGAGGCAAAAAAAGGAGGGAGTTATGAGACTGCAATTTCTAGCAACATTCTTACCGGGTGGAAAAGAGAGGACATTTTTACTGGCTGCTTATTTGACTAGAACTGAAAGCTTCACATTAAAAAAATATTATCCTTAACTTTATGGAATATCTAAATATTCTGTCTACGCAACATCAAATTTTATTTACCACCAAACCTAGTGACTCATTCCAATCTCTTTTCTTTCCCTTTGATCAAAGAATAGTCATACATATGCAAAAATTCATCTTCAGAAAAGTTACCTGCATAACCATTACCTCTTCTTTGTCTTCAAGTATGTGAGATGACAGAAATCAACAGATCATTTGTGTGAAGGTTTACATAAAC
The DNA here is from genome assembly GCF_003259725.1 of Athene cunicularia. Classification (NCBI taxonomy): domain Eukaryota; kingdom Metazoa; phylum Chordata; class Aves; order Strigiformes; family Strigidae; genus Athene; species Athene cunicularia. The sequence continues at coordinate 50,058,657 of NW_020799091.1, read as the reverse complement.
CCCATAGTAAGCAAAACCAAATGAGAACACTCCACAGCTTCTCATTTTGCACACAGACTCATAGTCTACTCTACAGGTTAGGCTGCAAAAGCACTATTTTTCTTCTTCTCATTAATTTTTGTATTGTTGTATCCAGTGTATTGTCGTAAAGCCTAGAGGCCTATATTGCAAGTAGGGAGGTTTCTGCAGATGTTTGAAATAAGAAGCAAGTAAACAGATAAAACAATGAGAACAATGTTAAATGTGAGATAGCTATGGACATCACCATAAACTCATATGTGGACAGCTGTGCATTAACCTAGTCCATCCTTCAAGCTTCCAGCCAGAGATTCAATAATGGTCCTAAAACCTCAGCTCAGGAGTAGCCCTCAGTTTACTTACTCTCACCTCAAAGCTTAAGTGGGGAGAATTAACTGCTCTTTGCACATGATTGCATGGGCATGTCCTGATGTGGTTTGACTAACCATGAACTTCTAGTAAGTGACTACAAATGTCTAGTGAAATTTTAAATTAATTGTAAAATACATAAACCCTGAAGACAGATTCTTTGCAAGCTATCAAAATATAATCCATGGACATCAAAGTATAAAACACAGTAATTTGAGCACTATCTTCTATTGTTGGAGAACACAGAAACCTTGCTTATCTAAACTAAAGGCTAAGAACTAAAAGGCAAAAACAGGTGAAAACTAAGAAATATTTCAAATCCATAATGTCCACATTCTTTGTCATGGTTAACCTTCTGTTCTGTATTGCCCAAACACATGCTGTGTCTTCCCAGATTTTTATTCCTTGTTAAACAGCTCACATGATATTATACAACCTCATTGTTCCCTTTTCTTCAGGACTTTGCTTAATCTGCTCCTCAAAAACAGTTTAACATAGGTCACAAATGATGAGTAATATTTGTATTAACAATTCACTTTCTTCTCTACTTGTCTCTTCTGAGTAAACACCCAAGTATTTGTCATGGTAATCTTGTAAAAAAAGGAGAGGTGAGATTGAACACATAACAGCACATTAAAATTCAAAACCCTTAAAAAAAAAAAAAAAAGAAAAAAAAAAGTGACATGGAATCAATTGTTACATGGCTGCACTGTTTGTAAGCATGTTTGTCAGTGTCATGTGGATCGTGCACTCCAAAGAATGGAGGAACTACAGGGAAAAGCACCATCTGAATACACTTTGACTGTGAGAAATGGGACAAAGATTATACAGCTTGTCTGACATTCATATCTACATAATACAATCAGAGACAACCCTATGTACACCTTAATCCTGGATAATATATAAAGTGTCATGAGTCTTGTATTGAGTGCTAGCTCAGCATGTCCTAAGGGCACTGGACTCTATATAGAAAATTTCACATATACCAGACATGTCTGAATGAAGGTAAACAGTCGCATGCACATTGCTTGTACAATTCTTTGCATGAACCCTTTTCATTCTTCTTTTAGAGATATGAAACAGTTAACAATGTTGACACTTAAAGGATTGTTATCTACTAAGGTGGTCCAATAATTTTTAAAGGAGCATCAGCAAAATCCATCCATTGCACTACACTGAATTTTCAGGATTAATTTAGCATTCCTGAGACCTACAGAAAAAAGCTCTTTCAAAACAAAACAAAACAAAACAAAACAACAACAAAAAAACCCCACCACAGATTCTGGAATGCAAAATATGTAATAAATATGACATCCATACGGCACAGCCTCTATGAAACAGCCTAGCCTTTTCAAGTGCCTAATAGTATTGTACTGTTAAAAATTAGACTGCCCTGATTTTGAAAACCAAATAATGTACATATATATTGCCATTTATTTTCTTTCTTCATGAAATGATTACACAATTAATTCAAAGTTCTTTAGATATGTTCAATGTGTATTTTTCCCTTTTGTCATGTTTGGATTTTCATTTAAATGTATGGTTTGCCAATGGAATAATGGTCATTTTATATAAATTATTAACAGTTACACTTTATCTGAATTTTACTTCAATATTGTGTACGGATGTGGGTCTGGAGGGTAATTAGGGATTTTTTTCATGTATATGTAAATGTCTATGTAAATGTGTATTTCTATATGTATGTATATGCAAATGTGTAATGACTACTAAGGAAGAAATCAAATCCTTAAAACAACATTCTCATATAATATTAGGACCCACTGACTTGTCCTTAAACCTTTATACAGGTGTTCATACCAGAATTATGGATCTCCTTGGCTTTATTGCTTTTATCTTTTTAGAATACAAGCATTTAAATGTACAGTTATATGCATGCACACAAAGCATTTTTCTTCACTGTTGTGGTGCTGCATGTTGTTCTATTCCTCTCTAGAATTGAATTCATTGTATTCCATTAAAATTTAAGGAAGTTATTATGATACAGAAGTCTGGCACAGACCAGGTCAGACAAAATAGGTCAATTTTAGAACAAGCTAATAAATCTAAACAACTGCCATGCAGAAGTCTTTCACTGTGATGTGTTGTACACGTTTGTTGCCACAGCCCAGAATTCACTCACTTCTCTGCATTCAAAATGATAACATACTTTAGGCATGTCTACACTGAAAGATTTTTGTCTTATTGGGACTACTTAGGACGTCCTTTTAAAATATGTTCTAATACAGACTTAAATCCACTCTTCTAGTCAGGGCTTACAACACTTACAACAGGACTTAAAGTTATATGCTTATATCCTATTGATTTCAAATTATATTGTCAGTAATGATGTCAATAATATCCTAAGCTGGTACTGAAGTCTGTTAGGTAGATTTATTTTCTATTTAAAAAAAAAAAAAAAAAAAAAAAAAAAAAA
>NW_020799091.1:50052023-50055786 GCF_003259725.1 Athene cunicularia | reverse complement strand
TGTGTGTGTGTGTGTGTGTGTGTGTGTGTGTGTGTGTTTGTGTGTGTGTATACTTAAAATATAAAACATTCTGAAAATTATATATATTTTTAATATTGTTTTTGTTTGTTTATTTACTTAATCAATTCATTTACACTCTGGGATATAGCATATATATATTAGGGGAGGCTGCACAAATGTCATATGAGTACCATGAAGCATTATTACAAAATGATTTTTTTTGTTTGTTTTAAACGTTTATTCAAGTTTCTTGTTAACTTGGAAATGAAACATGCCTCAGAGGTCCTTCTGGTTTTAAACTGATTTGGTAATAAATTATTTTCACATCATATCTCCCAACTTGTAAAATTAACTTCACAGATGGAATTAACTGATAAATATCTGAGTGAAGTGGGTTTGGATTTAACTACATGAAAGTATTAAAAAGCTTTGAAACAATGAGTAATTATAAATTGTAGCTGGATTATTCACAACATGTGTTTCTATAGTAATGATTGCTGGCAAAGATAAATTCAGCAGTCTTATGCATGCACCAGTAGAGACTTGTAAACACTATTTGTGCATAATTCAGGACATGCTAAATGTAAATGAAAAGTCTGTAGTAATTTATGCAGTTCAAATTGTCATATTTACTTTTATATATACATATGTATGCATACACATAAAAATTGATATTTGTGTGTATATATGTATATATCTATATACAGTTCATAATAGTATTACTCTTAAAAAGATCTCATATGAATTTAAAGTACAATTCTAAAACAATTTGAAGTGTTTCCTATTTTTACTGTATGCAGTTATATAAGATCTGAAATTCATCACTTTTCTCAGGTATAGATGCACCATGTACCTCCATTAATGACTGTTAATGTAATGTGACCCATCTTTTTCCTAGAATTTCAGGAGCAAGTTTTCATCCTTTCCAACCTCCTAAACATCAATGTCTGTTTCCAACAGTGTGTTCAGTCCGTGGTAGTAGGACCCAAATGTTCAATATGCATCTATGATCCAGCTCTAATAGCATCATTTAGTAGTCAACATTAACAATGAAATGTGATCAATCTTAGGATGAAATTAATCACCCTTTTGAGGTGCCTGTGTCATTGCATATTTTAATTGTCTACAGAGAGGCTTGTATGATTAATTCAGTGTCAGAAGACACATTTTTGATGTTTATATTAAAGCAAATAATTTGGCTTGCCTTTTGGAATTCTCTTTTTTTTTTTTTTTTTTTTTTTTTTTTTAAGCTTTTTTATTTTTACAGTTTTTTGGTAAACAGAACAAGGATATACATGGGTTTGTTTTGGACATACTGTAGCACAGATTTTTAGCTAAAGAGTCTACCTGGTGTTTTACATTACTTCCGTTTTTATTACCAGTCTAGATATAGTGTCTCTGCATATCTCTTGCAGAAGATTTTCAGACTTACCGTTAGATGAATCATGTAAAGAGCTATGGATGTGGTCTAACTGGACTTCTGTAAGAACTTTGACAGCATCTCCCACATCCTTCTCTCTAAATCAGGGAGATAAGGATTTGATGGGTGAATATTTCAGTGGATGAGGAATTGATTGAATGTTCACATCCAGAGGGTAGTGGACAAGAGCTCAGTGTCTAGATGGAGATCACTGACAAATGGTGTCCCTCAGGGATCCATACTGGGACCTGTATTTAATTTCTTCATCAATGAAGACAGTGGGATTGAGTGAACACTCAGAAAGTTTGCACATGACACCAAGCTGAGTAGTGCAGTTGACACAGCTGAGGGAGGGGATGCCATTAACAAACACCTGGACAAGCTGAAGACATGAGCCTATGTGAACCTCAAGTTCAACAGGACAAGTGCAAGATCCTGCACATGGGTCAGGACAACCTCTATTATCAGTACAGACTGGCGAACGAAGGGATTCAGAGCAGCCTTGCAGAGAAGGACGTGGGAGTACTGGTGGATGAAAATCTGGACATGAGCCAGCAAATGCACTTGCAGCCCAGAAGACCAACAGTATCCTGGGCTGCATCAAGAGATGTGTGACCAGCAGGTCAAGGGAGGTGATTCTCCCCCTCTACTCTGATATCGTGAGACCCCACCTGGAGTACTGCCTCTAGCTCTGGGGCCCCCAATACAGGAAAGACACAGACCTGTTGGAGCAGGTCCAGAGGAGGGCCATAAACATGATCAGGGGGATGAAGCACTTTCTTTATGAGGACAGACTGAGAGAGTTGGGGCTGTTCAGCCTGAAGAAGAGAAGGCTCTGGAGAGACCTTACTGCATCCTTAAAGAGGGCTTATAAAAAAGGTGAGGACAAACATTTTGGCAGGGCTTGTTGTGATATGACAAGAGGTAATGGTTTTAAACTAAAAGAGGGTAGATTTAGACTAGATATAAGGAAGAAATTTATTACGATAAGAGTTTTATGAAGAGGTTGCCCAGAGAGGTAGTAGATGCCCCATCCCCGGAAACATTCAAGGTCAAGTTGGATGGGGATCTGAGCGATCTATTCTAGTTGAATATGTCCCTGCTTATTGCAGGGGAGTTGCCCCTTCCAACCCAAACTCTTCTGTGAATCTATGATTCTGTGTCACAGACATCAAAACAAGAAGGCACAGAGATTAGGTATAACTAAATAAAAGTGTTAGGTTATGCTATAATTTGAATGTGTGTATTGATAAACAGATGTCAACCTCAATGCATTGTCAATTCCCCTACAGAGGTGGTATCTGTACAAAACAAGAAACTCAGACTTGGCCTTTGGGAATAACGAATATGTAAATTTTTTTCCAGATTTTCTACAAATATCTGTATGCTTTTTTATGCATAAAAGTTCTGCATTTCCTGTTCTGATTTTGATATAAAATGTAAAAGAAAATAACCCTGACCTTGCTAATTCTTCATCATTTTGTATATGTTACCCTTTGGATAAAATATATACAGCAGTTAATTTTAAAACTACAGCAGTTTTGAACAGGCAAAGTCTATATATATATTTAAAGTGGAAATAGCTTTAAAAGTACAGGGAACACTAAGAAACATGGTTTTGGTCTAAGTTTTCTGATTATTTTGTCAGTATAAATTAGTGAAAAAAATGTTTTGGAATTTAGGATGACAGATTAGATTTCCATGTTAAGAACAAAAGAAAAATAAGCCTAGGTGAATAATCTCGGAGAGATCGCCTGAAATGTTAAAAAGACATTTACCAGGGAATACAAAGAATGACATAATTTTTCAGGTCAAGCAACATGTACCTATTTCATTTCTTTGTTTGTTTATTTCTTTTTAAAATAAAATTAAATAGTGAAAAATAAAATAAAATAGTTATAAATTCCCTTATAACACTGCAAAATCCTTCCATGTAGTCTTTCCATTCTCTTACTATAAGTTGAGGATAATCATATTTCTTCATCAAAGTATAGGACAGATAAATTAACTAATGTCTTTAAACAATTCTGATAATATAGTGACATCTTCTGTTAATGTGTTTATAAAGAAGAAAGCTTCTGACCTGTAGTGTTGCAAAATTTATGGAACTGAGCTTCATTCTTTCTACTAACCTCATCAGGCACTTCAATGTACTACTGCTAATTTTTGTTCAGCCCTGAACTGGTCAGGCAGTTTGACTAGATGTCCATTGTAGCTCCTTTCCAATTGAAATATTTTGTTGCATTCCATTCTATTCTATTCTATTCTATTCTATTCTATTCTATTCTATTCTATTCTATTCTATTCTATTCTATTCTATTCTATTCTATTCTATTCTATTCT
>NW_020799091.1:49948087-50051973 GCF_003259725.1 Athene cunicularia | reverse complement strand
AAAAAAAAAAAAAAAAAAAAAAAAAAAAAAAAAAAGTGGGTTTACCTTCTAAAATTCATTAATTTCACTAAAAGAAGATTAAAGGCCTTTAAGGACCTTAGTATAAATACCATCCTGGTATAAGATACTAACTTGTTACAATGCTAAATGACATTTAAATATGGGAAATGATATTAATATATCTTTTCACATAAAGAGATGGAACAACTAATTTTTCAGCATTCTTCCAAAGAAGGAGTAGTCATATTCATTATTCGAAGGTGATAATTCCTTTGATAGCAGCAATAATTGTAACATTAGCTCTCAGTATTCACTGAGCGATAAGAGAAGAGAGAGTCATGGTATTGCAGTTGCCTGTCTCTATCAGCTCTGAGAAGGCTGTGTACAAAGGAAAATTAAACTTACCAACTCATTTGTTCTTAATTTAATAACTTAGGTCATTGTAATTATTCTGATTATATTATTTATTTGAAAGCCCTTCATTTAATACCATCAAACTTTACTTTGGCACAATTATTTGTTGTCAGATTCATTCATGCTTATTTTCTCCCTTTATATCATTGAGATATTCAAAAGATTACTGTACTTCTTTCATATTTACATACATAATAGTGCCTCTAACATTTACAACTGTCTCTGCTTCATACTTTGTCCCTGCTCTTTGCTCTTTCAGCAACATGAACATTTTTATTATATTATCTTACCTAGAGGAGAAAATGAATCCTAAAATTTCTCAGCTTTATTGTTTTACACAATAATTCAAGATAGAGTATTTCTGAAATGTCAGTTAAAGTTTATTTGAAAGTTGTAAGTTTTCACCTGAATCAATCTATTTATGCATTCATCTTTGTGTTGCTTGGTTGGCTGGAGTTTATTATTTTTCCCACCTTGCATCCCTTTCTGTTCAAGGAAAAAATCTTAGAGCTTGAACATTTCAGGCTTTGTGTGTGTGACAGAACAGAGATTTTAAAACATTTTGTTATTGTCATTGCTTTATCTTCTCAATGTCAAGCCTTTTCCTGCTAGACAAAGCAAAACCATTTCTGTATAGTATTTTCTGTTTAAGATCATATTGCAGATATTCTATTGCCTGAGAAATAATTCAGCATTTTCATGCATATCACCCATGAGTGTTTTAGAAAAATTCCCATACTTTAAGTTTCTAGTTTGCTAAACACAGTAATTTTCTCTCTTTTATTAAAAACTCTGCCCTTCACTTTGACACAGAATTTGATAAAAATTGCAAGGACAGTCATGCTCCATTGTTTTCACATTCCACATATATATATTTTTAGTTCTATATTTGAATTAATGAAACTCAGTTTAAATGTTTGACATCTGCATCTATGCTATTTATCTCAGGTCTCCTTTATAAACAATAAAGAGAAGATAAACAGCTTGAGTACACAACTGATTTGACTAACTTAAGAAATTTACTCTACAATGACATAAATTTTACCCCAGACAGATCTCTATATTTCTGACTAGAAAGATGCTTAGCCTTCCTGGGATTGGATATAAATATGCAAGATTCGCTTAGTTTTCCCACATAGGTTTCATCTGAGATGTCATAAAGCATCTAAGAGGTCCAGGTGGGGATAATATATAGGATGCAGGGCACACAAGACCTCCTGAAATATCATCTAGAAGTCAGGTGGGCTATTTTCAATATTGCAATGATATTAGACCCTTAGGAGTGGGCAACTGAACTAAGCATAGACATTTAGTCAGATAAATCCAGTCCCTAATGTGACATCTAAAGCACAGATGAAGAAATAATAATAATAATTTTATTACTGTGATTACAATTCTTAGAATTTTTTCATCAAATTACAATTTACTTTTCATTCCGGTCTCCTCTATTCTCTTTACAGGTAATTATGACAAGGTTATAGATTCAGGCTTATATTTTTAGTTCCTGATGGTCCAGTGGAACAACAGTGTATGTTGTGCAGACATGGCTATGATGAGTATGGATAATCTAAGATTTCAGGTCATACTGCTTATCTTCATATTGATGACGTTTAGGAAATATTACAGGAGCATCTGACTACATATCAGTTTAGACCCATACAAGCAATACATTACAAACTGTATCCCTCCAGTAACAGTTTGAACTGACTTACAATGTAGGTAATGAAAGAGAAGTCATTGTAGATTCAAGACCTCATAACTAGCCATTATTTTTTTCTCAGTTAAAAACAAACAAACAAAAAAAAAAAAAACAACAAAAAAAACCCCAACAAACCTGTCTACCCTATCTCCTTATTTTCAATTTAAGATGCTTCTGCCTTTTGTTTTATGTTTTTGCCATATTCTTCTCATCCCATTCTATTACGTCATCATGTTGAAGTGCTAAGGCTTGGACCATAGGCCCAAGCCAGAGTTGACGTACAGATGTATCCTGTATATTTTATAACTGAAACCCACTGTGCTAACAGGTATTATACTAAGTTATAACAACCCACCTATTCTAATGTAAAAGGTGGAAGCATTGAAGCCTGAGCAATGGGCCCCAAGCTGAAGCTGTTTAGTATGTAGTCCCTTACAAAATATGTGTGCTCATTAACGGAAGATGTAGCTTAGATATCATATACTCGTTACTGGTGATGGATGTAATGAAAACATGTCTATCCTGAATGTATCTTTCTTCTTCTCTGTGTAGGGGTAAGTTAACAAGGCCGTGAAGCCAGCTGTCCGGCCTTGGGACAGACGTATGGCCTTGTTTTAAAAAGAACATAAATAAATTAGATAAGGATGGAAACTCCCTTAGCATCTCCCTTGAGCCCTGGCCAGGCTCTGGGGGGAACTAATGTGAGACTGAAACCAGATATTTCCACTCAAAACAAAGGTGCCAACTATTCTGGCCTGTCCATCTCTGGTATATCAGGCTGGACCCGCTCACAGCGACTTTGGCAGCCTCAGCTATGGGTGGAGGCACCGCGTAGGATTTCCCCCTTGCCGGGACAGGCTCTCCAAACCCTCGCTGTAACCGGGGCTGCCCAGCCACTGCGGGTCTGGGTGATGGGAACGTATGCAAGTGGTGATGGAGCTTTCCTAATCACTGTTCTCTCTCTCGTGTAGTAATGATTTGATGCATTACCCTGTATTTTCCTATTTAAGAGCACTATTCTGTCTTTTATTACCGTATGTTTTCTGTATTATTTTGTTATATAATTTAGTTATTTTAAGTAAAATACACCTACTCTTTTCACTCTGGTGTCTGAGTTTAATTGGTATCCCTAATCAGCAAAACACGTCTTCTGTGTTTATTATATAATGACTATATAAACCCAGACCTATGGAACAAAATATAGTGAATTAATATCAACATAGGTGTAGTATGAAAAAAAAAAAATTTGTTAATACTGTTATAGCTTCTCGACAATTCTTCTATTCAAGATTAATTTTCAGAATCCAAAGACAGATTTTTTTTTTTTTTTTTTATTTCCACTAAAAGTACAACAGATATGATCAAGTAATTGACAATTTATGTATCCGTGGAGATGTGACTGGGATGGACTATAGTTTTTTTAGGACAGCACATAACTCTTGTGTCCATTATTTCCTAATGCAGTGGAAAAGATTTTTTACAGGGTTTTTTCCTTTATTCACCTGTGAGGGGATTTTCAAGATGTTATAAGAATAACAAAGACATCCTCAAATGTTAATTTTCCTGCTTAAAACCCCCCTTTTTCTACACAACCAGGAGCTTCTTACAAGCATTTTCTGACTTAACATCTCATATATTCTTATTGTTTTTTTCTCTCTTCTTTATCGTTGACCTTCATGCATCTATACTGAGGGCAGAAGGAATGTCATTTGTAATAACTTAGAATGACCATAGGCTTTTAGACAGACAACTCTGGAATATCAGTTGGGAACATAATGTTGCCATATCAAGGTAGGTTATATTGTGCAGTCTGCTGTGACACACTAAATAAATTGCTTTGCAATGAAGGTACAAATTGTGCTATAAATATATATCAGAATTTTTCCCCTTCCACTCCCCTTTTAGTTAAAGCAAAATGAGATCTTATATACACACCCACACATATTTGTTTATCTGTAGAATACATAGGTTTTTAAAACTAGGTTTTGATCTCTCAATTTTAATTAGGAATTAAATCAATTTTATTCTGATATCCATTATATAAATCTGTTTTTTTTTCATGTGATATTGTCTTACTTAAATATAAAAATTATGTGCATTGACAAAAGCAGCAAACCTGCACTAAGAATTTTTTAGACATTGTATTATATGTATCTCAGCTTTTATGTGTCCAGTCTAAAATTATGCCAATTTTGTGAAAGTACTGGTCATACTGTAGTATAAACCCTCTTGGAATGAAAGTAAAATATGTTTGGATGGGGTGATATCTGCCTTTTAAAACTGGATGTATTGGAACTTGAGCTTTAAATTAGATTTGAAGAGGGAAGGGAACAAAACTGGAACACCCAGACATAAGCCCCAGAGTAGATAACAAGAGTTTGTGGTCTGTTGTGCCAGCGATGACCCTCACCCTGCCATCTCATTGGAGGCAAGGGATAGAGACATGCAGCACAGCAAATATGCAAGGGATATTGATGGATCAGTAATTGTGGAACACTTGTGAGAGCTCAGGCTGTATTTAGGAACTCCAAATGCAAAAATATGTTGAGCACATCAGCCAGTAAACACAGCATAGTAGGATGACAAAGTCATGATGAAACAGAAAAATTATGATGCATTGGCTATCATAGACACATGGTGGGATGTCTCCCATGACTGGAGTGTGCCAGCTGATGGCTACAAGCTCTTTAGGAGGGATAGACAAGGAAGGAGAGGTGGTGGGGTGGTGCTGTATGTTAGGGACAGTTATGATTTCTTTGAGTACAAGACAGGGTGGAGTGTCTTTGCATTAGAATCAGGGGGAAGGCCAAAAAAGTCAGATGTTGTAGTAGGAGTCTACTATAGGCCACCCACCCAGGACAGAGAGGTGGATGAAGTATTCTATAGGCATTTAGGTGAAATCTCATGATCGCTTGCCCTTGTTCTTGTGGGAGACTTTAACTTCCCAGACATCTGCTGGAAATACAACACAGCAGAGCGGGACCAGTCCCAGAGATTCCTGGGATGTGTGGTAGACAACTTCCTGACACAGCTGGTGAGTGAACTGACCAGAGAAAGTGCCCTGCTGGATCTCCTCTTTGTGAACAGAGAAGGACTGGTGGGTGATGTGGCAGTTGGAGGCTGACTAGGGCACAGTGATCATGAAATGATAGAGTTCTTTATTCTTAGAGAGGTCAAGAGAGCGGGCAGCAGAACTGCCATCCTGGACTTCCAAAGGGATGACTTTGTCTTGTTTGGGCACCTTCTTGATAGGACTTCTTGGGAGACAACTATTAAGGGGTCTGGGGAGGCTGGGCACTCTTTAATAAGAAAGTCTTAATGGCTCAGAAGCAGGCGGTGCCCAGGTGCTGTAAGAGAAGGCAGCACCAGAGAAGACCACCCTGACTAAAAAAGGAGCTTTGGCTGGAACTCAGGGAGAAAATGAGAGTTTATGGCATTTGGAAGAAGGAGCTAGCGACTCACAGTGATAGCAAAGATGTTGTGAGGAAATGCAAGGCTAAAGCCCAGCTAGAAATTAATCTGGCTTCAGCAATCAAGGACAACTAGAAATGTTTCTATAACTATGTCAACAGCAAAAGAACAAGCAGGGAGAACCCCCATCCACTGCCAGACGCAGGAGGAAACATGGTAACAAGTGATGAGGAAAAGGCTGAGGTGCTTAATGCCTTTTTTTGCCTCAGTCTTTAATAACAAGACTAGTTTTACTGAGGGAATGCAGCCTCCTCAGCCATAAGACAGAGACTGGGAGAAAAACACCCCCACAATCCAGGAAGAGATAGTGATTTACTGCATCACATAGAAACACACAAGTCAATGGGATCAGATGGGATACACCTAAGGGTGCTGAAGGAGCTGGCTGGGGTGCTCAGCAAGCTACATTCCATCATTTATCAGCAGTCCTGGCTGACCGGGGAGGTCCCGACAGATTTGAAATGGGGCAAGGTGATGCCCATACATAAGAAGGGTCAGAAGAATGATCCAGGAAATTACAGGTCTGTCAGCTTGACTTCGGTGCCCGGGAAGCTGATGGAGCAGCTCATCTTGAGTACCATCACCCAACACATGAGGGACAATTAGATGCTCAGGCCCAGTCAGCATTGGTTTATGAAAGGCAGGTCCTGCTTGACAAACCTGATTTCCTTCTACAACAGGGTGACCTGCTTATTGGATGAGGGAAAGGCTGTGGATGTTGTTTTACTTGACTTTAGCAAGGCTTTTGACACCATTTCCCACAGCATTCTCCTGGTGAAACTGGCTGCTCGTGGCTTGGTTGGGCACACACTTTGTTGGGTAAAAAACTGTCTGGATGGCCGGGCCCAAAGGGTTGTGGTGAATGGAGATAAATCCAATTGGCATCCGGTCATGATTGGTGTCCCCCAGGGCACGGTTTTGGGGCCACTCCTGTTTAACATCTTTATTGATGATCTAGACGAGGGGATCGAGTGCACCCTCAGTCAGTTTGCAGATGACACCCAGTTGGGTGGGAGTGTTGATGTGCTCGAGGGTAGGGAGGCTCTGCAGAGAGACCTGGACGGGCTGGAGCCATGGGCTGAGCCCAACTGGAGGAGTTTCCATAAGGCCAAATGCCGGCGGCTGCCCTTGGGCCACAACAACCCCCAGCAGTGCTACAGGCTTGGGGAGGAGTGGCTGGAGAGCTGCCAGTCAGAGAGTGACCTGGGGGGGTGTGTGTGTGTTGATTGACAGCCGGCTGAACAGGAGCCAGCAGTGTGCCCAGGTGGCCAAGAAGGCCAATGGCATCCTGGCTTGTGTCAGCAATAGCGTGGCCAGCAGGGACAGGGAAGGGATCTGACCCCTGTCCTCGGCACTGGTGAGGCCGCCCCTCGATTCCTGTGTTCAGTTTTGGGCCCCTCACTACAAAAAGGACATTGAATGACTCGAGCGTGTCCAGAGAAGGGCAACGGAGCTGGTGCAGGGTCTGGAGCACAGGTCATACGAGGAGCGGCTGAGGGAACTGGGGGTGTTTAGTCTGGAGAAGAGGAGGCTGAGGGGAGACCTCATCGCCCTCTACAGCTGCCTGAAAGGAGGTTGCAGAGAGCTGGGGATGAGTCTCTTCCACCAAATAATAACTGATAGAACAAGAGTTAATGGCCTCAAATTGCACCAGGGAAGGTTTAGATTAGAAATTAGGAAGCATTTCTTTACAGAATGGGTTGTTAGGCATTGGAATGGGCTGCCCAGGGAGGTGGTGGAATCCCCATCCCTGGAGGTGTTTAAGAGTCGGGTTGACATAGCGCTGTGTGATATGGTGTAGTTGGGAACTGTATCTGTTAGGTTAATGGTTGGACTGGATGATCTTCAATGTCTTTTCCAACCTAGATAAATCTGTGATTCTGTGAGAGCAAAACTTAATTTTGCTGCTGGTAAAAATAATGGCTCTTTTACTTTAATTTGCCTGTAGGGCTTTAATTTAATTTAGATTTTATACTGTAGCAACTCAATCATCAGTTGCTAAAAGACAGCACCCTGAAGGTCCATTAGAATTGCATGAAAATTTCTAGCTAAACAAAAGGTAAGAAACAATGATAAACATAAACAAATTTAAGTTCTTTATACATTCAAAAGCACTTAGATATTGCAGATATTTAGCCATTTGGATGAAACCTTATTGAAACATAAAGTTTTGACCTTTAATATATGGTTTTAGACAAATCCACTGAAGTATCTTTCAGTATGGTGGAACAAGATTCAAATTTCCCTTTAGCCTTTCTTGCAAATCTTTTCACTTGACTTATTTAATTTTTCTGTAAACAGCCTGTACAGTAGAGCTCCTTATGTATAAACTTCACTAATCCTGTCTTTTGCTATTTTCCCAATTGCTTTATAGTTTAAGTTACTGGGCCATGGGGGATGAGTGCAGCTTTGAAAGATTATATCATTGTAAATAAGCAATATTAGACCTTTATAGATGCACCGTTTTCTCTCCCAATTTCATTTATCAAGACCAGTTATGAGACAGCAAATAATCTGTTTTCCTGTGTAAAAGACTGCTTGGCTAAAGGAAGTGATTTGGAGGAAAAGTATAGGACACTGAATATTATGTAGAAGTTATGTGCATAAGTAGAGTTCTTTGGTTCCTTGAGTCCTACGCGCATAACTACTTTTCCTTTAGTGAAGTGATCATGAAAACTTCTTCAACAGAAACCTTTTCAAAATTTCTGGCCTTTGTGTTTCATCCATTTTGTTTCTTGCAACTGAATATATAGATACCAGTTAGGAAATTAGAGATCGCTTTGATGGAAGTGTTTAGAAGTCATGTAAGGTACAGTTAGCAAAAGGGCGGTGCCTTGTTACTACCAATGGTAATACTATCTTACTGGGTCACTGAACACAAAAATGCTCATTTAGTTATACTAGTATGATTACTTTTTGATTCAAAACAATAAAATATTAAATTTCATTGTCATGTTTCTAATTTATAGGTGCAACAGTCCTTTCTTTCTACCTGTAAGTTTTTAAAATTGTGGAAAATAAAATCAACAGAAGCCATATGGTATATCAAGCACTGCATTTAGTAGCTACTTTGTAGAAAAGGACCTCTGAGTTATAGTTAGCAAGCATATGCATGAGTAACATAGCAACATAGTCTTGCAAAAATTCACTAGTACTACTCTTATAGTTATATTGGCTCTTTCCGCAACATTTCTGTAGTTTTGGTAAGCATCATTCAGATATCCAAACCTCAGTTTGTTATGAAATCTTCACATAGGTTTTCTTTAGCTCAGGCAGTTTGGCAAACATCACAGTTGTTGCCTGTTTCTTGTCAAACCACCAGCAGGGATCAACTGCTATCCTTAGGCTATGAGTTCGGACTTCCCTTTTACACAGTAATGATCCCTTTTCATTTTATTATACATTTCAGAATTAATTTCATCTTATTCTCATGTTTAAAACATTTAATCTTACTTCTGTTACCTGTACCACAAAACTACTTTCATCACTGTTTGGAAATCTTTAAGTTTAACTCGATCAGTTGAGCCACAAGCATTTTGTTTTTTCTGGTCCTGACCTCCAGATATTTCACTCACTTTCAATCACAGCACAGAGCTGTACATCAGTACAGCTTAAGAAACTTTCCTTTTCTGTTTTGAAAATTCTTACCAAGCGTCATATAGAATCTTTAACATTAATTAGGCCAAAAAGCACAGCACAAAGGCACACACAACAGCACTTTCTCTCTACATTGTATTAGAAAGCTGCAATGAGAGTGGTTCTCAAGGAGCACCTGTCAAGACAGGGAGTTACTTGCTAAAGAGAATGTTACAATCTAGAGAAGTACAATGAAAATGAATGAAAAATAGTTTGAAATAGATTTATTTGTTTAATCTAGAAAACAGAGAGCTGATAGTAGGCATAAAACCAGTCATATATGCCACAAAGAAGTCAATGATGGATTGCAACCTAGAAGGGGAAAAGAAACAATTATCTTAAAAGGCAACACTAAATTCTGGTTAACCAGTAGGGAAAGGTAGGAACACGCTACAATTTTCCTTACTTTGAAAACAGTGCTTCACTAAAAAGAATGTGAAATGTGTGGTTCCCAACACAGATTATCTTCAAGAAAATACTGGATAAATATCTTTCTAGAATGATGAGCACATACCTGGTCTAAAGTTGGGGCAAGAAGACTGTTCTAGATAGCCTAGATATCATTGCTAGCTTGTTTTCTATGTTCAAGTGTGATCTTCCTGAGTTAGAGTAAATTTGTTAGATTCACAAATTTCAGAGAAGTGTACCTATGCAAATGCTCTGGAACTGGCTCACATATTTTATTATGTGTGAAGAAAAACAGAGATAAATCTGTGTATATGTATGTGCAGCATATATACACATGTGTTAGTGCAACTGGGCGAGTTCCATAGTAATTATGGTATGTCAGTACAGATACGGTCTTGTAGTTTTATGGTGCATTGTATTGCAAATATAATGTTCTCAAATAAAGTGTTTACTGGAAAAATGCATACATAGAGAGCATGATAATTATGAGAGCCTTTTGTATAAACACATTAGTAATTTACAGATGAACTGTATTTCATTAACTCATATAAAGGCAGGTCAAAACCTAGCCATTGAAAACAGAAACAAATGTAGAGAGGTTACTAGTATATTATTTAATGTATTTTCCTTGAAATTTCTGTCCATTGCCTTCCAAACATGTATATAGATGTATGTCTTCTGAACAAGCCTGTAGTATTTATACAAAGTACAGAGTGCAAATGCAACCAAGGAGGATATTTATCCTCAGTGTGGAATTTTCTAATGCCTTTTGCTTGTCATCTATCATACAAAATGGTGGGAAAGGAAAATGAGGTCTCCAAATATCAGTTTGTTAAGATAAGCTTTTATTTTGAGTCTTTAAACATAATCATTTAGGAAATGCTGATGAATATTTCTAAAGTAATTTGCAGAAACAATTTTTCTTAAATGTTTTAAAATGATACTATGGTTATAGCTGAAGTTATCCACAAGATTTAGGACTCAAGTATTGTTAATTCAACACTGAAAACACAAATTTTTCTTGTTCCAGATTGCTTGCAAGTGAAGTCATTGATTGTCTCACAGGTGACTAAAAGATTAAAGAGAATGAAAAAAAAAAAACCAAAAACCAAGTTTCTGAGCTATAGCTAAAAGATTCTGAGATATTTCAGTGAAGTCTAGTTCAACCGGTACTCCTATTTTTCATGCATAGAGGATGCTTCTTAATTTTAGCATTTTGAATAACTAAATTGAAGAAAGTATATATGTATTTGTTGAACTGAGACTCAGACAAATTATCTCTAATGATGCTGTTTTGCTGAAGAAGACTCATTTCATTAGGGACTGATTAAAATTTGATGTCTGCATGTCAATTCAGGATGATCAGAGAGAGAAAAAAAAATGAACTGCCTTAATAAAATATCTTCCTTGGTTTATGTCTGTTGCAAGTAGCAAAGCTTTGAAAAATCAATCATCAGAAGCATTTTGTCAATCTTGCTTTTTTTTTTTTTTTTTTTTTTTTTTTTTTTTTTTTTTGTGATTTCCAATGCTTTCTGTAAGTAATTTCAATATTTTTGTAGGAAAAGCTGATGTGCATCACATACAAACCAAAAAAACGAAGCATTAACTTCAGGGGAAAACAGATCTTTGAAGAGTCTAATTTTTTTTTCCATATGTAATGCTTTCTTTTATGTAGGAAAATAATCCAGTAGTTCTAAAGACTGATAAAATTTTATTTATACATCAGCACAGTTTGCAATTATAGTAATTAGGCAATATCTGCTCTATTAAAATGTGTATTGGATTTATATGGCAGGACTTTTGTAGCAGAGGACGGGCACCAGGGAGGGCTCCTAGGAGAAGCTGCTAGAAGCTTTCCTGGCTCCCAGTTGGACCTGCCTCTGTTCAAGGCCAAGCCAATTAGTGATGATGGCTGAACCTCTGTGATTATGTATTTAAGAAGAGGAACCTGCAGTAGAGAGAGGGATAGGAGTGAGGGAAACACCTATTCAAACATCCAGGTCAGTGAATCAGAGAGGGGGAGGTATGCCAGAGCAGCCCCCTCTGCAGCCTGTGGTGAGAGGTCAGGCTGTGCCCCTGCAGCCCATGGAGGTCACTGCTGGAGCAGATGCCCCTTGCAGCCGGTGGAGGACCCCACACCAGAGCAGGTGTCTATGACCAAAAAAGGCCGGGACTCTGAGGGAAGCCCGCACTGGAGCCGTCTGTTGCTAGGAGGAATTAAACCTGTGAGAAGGACTTAATGTCAGAGAAGTTCATGGAGGACTGTCTCTGGTGGGAGTGACCTCATCCTGGAGCAGGGGAAGTGTGAAGAATCATCCCCCTGAGGAAGAAGGAGCAGCAGAAACAATGGGTGATGAACTGACTTCAACTCCCATTCCCTGCCCCCCCAGTGTCACTGGTGGGAGAAGGAAGAGTAATCAGGAACAAAGCTGAGCTCAGGAAGGGGTGGGGAGAAGTTGTTTTTAAGATGTGGTTACATTTCTCACCGCCCTACTCTGATTTGATTGGTAAAGTAGTAGTTAGTGGTAGTGTTCAAAATAAATTGATGTTCCTTCTTCCCCAGCTGATTCTGTCTCCTGCCTGTGACCATAAATTGTGAGTGAGCCATCCCTGTCTTTGTCTCAACCCCTGAACCTTTTGTTATATTTTCTCCTCCCCACCTCATGGCAAGGAGAAAATTATGAAGGGTTATTCTTGAAGTTAGAAACATAGCATAGTTGCAAGTCTTATTCTGAAATATAAATATTTTTTAAAAAAACCTATATATTTATTTAACTTTAAATATGCTATATAAAAGTCAAACAGCTATGTGAAGTTTAAAAAGGACTATTGTATTGTAAATCAAGTAAACGTGAAGTTCTCTTAACTAGGTAAAAGTATGTTTTCAAGCCCTATTAATCTTTGTAGCGCATTAATAACCAGCCACAGTTAAGGTAGATAATTTTACCACTAGAATAGTACGTGAGGGATAAATCTGGAGCCCACTGACTTAATTCAGACTTTTAGTCATGACATCAATGGAGCATGATTTTCCTTTCAAAGTTCTATTAATATAATTTAAAGAACAAGTAAAATTTCAAGGAATGAACATGGGATCGGGCAGCTCTCATTCATAAGCATAGCTGGCATGATTTGTATTTCTGTTATTTCATCTATTCTTTGTTACAGTAACCTACATCTTTTTGTATGTCTAAATGTGATACCATAACTCAAAACCATAATTTATGTTCTGTTCAATTTATGTGCACAGGGCATTAGAATAAACCCTAATAATGAATATGTGCATAATCCTTGCAATCAAAAATTTAAATCTCAATGTTATAACATAAAGTGAAAATGCTTTTCATTTAAATCTCCTATTAAGTTAAACTCCTTGACAGTTACTCTGAAGAAGGAGGAAATCTAGCTCTACCACACGTTGCTTAGAGCTTTCTGATTAAGGTCCTTTTCTGATAAATTAGTTCACATGAAACCCCCCTTCAAGCTGAAGAGGGCTTAGAGGTAAGTGCTGCCTGAAGGACTACAATAAATAAGCGATACTGTTTAAAGAACAGTGGTTGTCACTGCCCTCAGACAGCTGACAACTGTTCCAAATTCATGGAGACAGAGGCACCTGCTCTCCAGACTCATTCACACACTGTATGTGCTTGTGTTTTTTTTGTCTCCTGCTCTAGATGTCTCTACATTACTCTGTCAGGAACACTGAACTGCACTACTGGGTGCTGAGGGCTTCTGGACAGCCAGTACTCTTTGATGGCACCAACTGGTACTACCTGGACACTCGAACTTTTTGATTGAACTTGCTCCATCAAAGAGTCTATGTTTAAGACAAAATCTAAACTGGCCAGAGAAAGGTGTGCTTGCCACTTTTTATATTTGCATGTTAGTTTTCAAATCCTTGTAGGACACAAAATTCTGCCTTAGGAGCCTTTTTCCCCTGATGATCTAGAAAACTCTGTCCTGAGTATTCAATATCAGTATGTATAAAAGGATCAGGAGCTCTTTTTGTGAAATGCTTCAGCAAGCATATTAGTAGTAAGTCACGTAGTAGATATAAACACACACAAGGACCTACACGGTTACATTACTTATGTCAACATAAATGCAATGGTTCAATTTTAACACAAAAAAAATGAGCAGTCAGAAATAGACAATAAAGATTCTGGATTTTCTGCAACATTAAGTAGACTTAATTTAACATGCTTCATTTTGCTCTCTTATTTTCCTTATTAAAAACAAACCAGCATGAAAATATTATGTAACAGATCCTAATTCAGCAAAGTCTCATTTATACAAAATCTTATTAAGACATGCTTATTCTACAGAACATTTAAGCAAGTAGTAATTCATCCTTACCCTATTACAGTGTGTCAACGTTATTTACTCTATGAATTTACTGTATAGGGCAATATATTCACTAGTATGTTATATATAATTAATATCTACTACACTTTCATAGTAGCTTATCCTATTATGTTAAACGCAGCAATTTGTAACTGTATGTTGAACCTATTTCTGAAAAAGTTACTGAGTGCATTCTTTGATATATATGACTACTTGTTCACTCTCTCTGTTAAGTATTTTATGTTATAGTATGAGTCTTTAGCTTTTTTACAATATGCATATTAGATATTTAGAAAATTATGTTTACACATTTATAAATACATTTAATAAATTTGAACTTACAGCACATTCCATATTGATCAAATTTGTAAGGTATAAATGCTTTAGACAATCTTTGTTCCAGTACATACGAAGGTGGTTCTGCACTGCATTTCTTTTAAGCAGGACTAGGCTCTTCTACTTTTATTGTTTGTCTACTTTTTTCTAAAATTTTAATTAATTAAAGAATACCCAGTTTATCTGTGAACTAAAAAGACCTATAACCCCTTAGCTACTAAATTAATTGTTAGCAGTTGTCTTAACCTTCTAACATTAACACCTGGTAAATATACTCTTTTATGCCAGGTTTTCTGACTGAATTTATTGTATTAACTATTAAGAGAGCACTAGAATGAATACTTTAAAAATTAGTGTTGCTTATGACTGCATGGTCCCACAGAGAATTGATCAAGGGGAAAGTCAAGCTGTGAGGTTTTTTTTAAACCAGATTGATGACAGAGGTCATGGTATTGGCATGAAGATGAACTACTAAATCATTCCTTGCTTTTCCCTTTGCTCGATTCCTCAAGACAACATGTACTTATAGCTAGACATTCTCTTGAGATTTGTGTCAGAGTAGTTCTACAGGAGGAAGAAGGAAGGTTTAGATGAGAAGCTAAGGACTGGAAGATTACTTTTCCTGTGGTTATCTCACTGTCACCTTTGAGTTTTACTTGACTCCAGACATGATATTATCAGAATTATTACTGTTCCTAACTCAGAGTAGAATGCTGTTGAATGAGTAGTTGTTAAAAAAAAAAAAAAAAAAAAAAATTGCCTTTTCCCTTATATTCAACACAGTATTCAGATTTGGGTTTTAAAAGAACCAACCAACCAAGTACCAACACAAAACCCCCACACAAATCAAAAAAGATCAAAAAATAATTGAGTTTATTTCTGGTGAGATGGAGAATTAAGAGTTAATTTACAAATTAAAGAAGATGGAAATGATACTAAAGCCCCAAAGGTCAACAGATTATTAACATGAAATCAAATAATAAATTCTTAGGAAATTTCAGAATTCATACTCCTTCTACCCTGTGACTATAGAATGAGCTCATCTGTTATTACTCCTTTGATGATCCACTTCTCTACAGAATATCAGTTTAGTTTTCTGATGGACCAAACAGTAAATTTTGGTCAGGGTTCTGCATGGGTCAGCAGCTCCCTGGAACACCACGGAGGCAGAAAGCAGCGGGGGCTCCCCATGGGGCCATAATGGCAGAGCCATGTGGCCAAGGCCTGTCCCGCTGCCCCAGACCTCCTGGGAGACAGGCCAAGGATGGGATGGGACATTGTCCCACAGGTCACTACCAGAGTCCATGTTCAAACCAACAGGGTCCATGGCCTGGTCATTGCTGTGACACCTGCAGCTCAGGTGGGCACCCAAGGTGAGATCTCTGGCTAAAAAGCAGTACCCCAAAGAAGCATTGGCTATTTTCTAAGGCATCTTCTAAGTTTCTTCATAAAGCCTTTTTTCACCAAAGCAGCTGAGTTTGGCCTCAGTCAACAAACTTGAAGAAGATGTGAGTGGACTCAGTGTCCTGACAAATTTTGATCTTGATTTATTTTCTGTGGAAACCTGTTTAAAAATCTTTTTTTCCTCCAACATTTTATTTTTATAAACGAGTATATAAATATACAAAGATACTTCCAGAAAAGTTAGACAACACTAACTTTAAACAAAACTAGAAAAGAAGTAAAATGCAAAGTAAATTCAAAACATTTTAAAAGTTTCAGTCCTAAAAGCTTAATTAATATTTCTACTGTGTGTAATTTACTTATCTTGGGAATAAAAGAACCTTGTCATGAATAAAATTTATTTGTAGGAATCAAATGCCCATATTCAACTAAGTGCAAATGGACAGACAAGTTGATATGCACTTATACTACCTGTCTGTTTTAAAGGTGTCTTTCAGTGTTGCTGACAGTTGATTTCTGTTTGCTTACATACATATTTTAGTACGTTTGGGGTATCTTTTGTTGTTCCATTTGAAGACTATGTTAAAAAAATTTGTTCTTTTATTATATTCCCCTTTCAAAATGTATTCATATTTCTATTATTCCCTTTTCTATAAGAGTTTGAAGTGTTCAGTCTAACAAAACAAAGAATTGCTAAGACTGCTGTCCATAAATACATTAGGAAGGTAAACATCAATAATGTCCCACATCTGCCCTTCAATTATGTCAACTGGAGCAAGAAATATCCAGCCACAAAGGACTGTGGTGGGTTGACCTTGAACTTTAGCCCAATGCCCACCTAACCGCTTTCTAATTCTCCCTTCCAAACAAGATGGGAAATAAGGTTGAAAATCTCATGGATCTAGGTAAAGACAGGGACATCACTTACCATCATGGAAAAAACAGGCTTGACTTGAGACACCTGGATGACTGGATCCCCATAGGTGATGGAAATGCTCTGGGTCTCTCAGATTTCAGGGTGCCCAGGTCATCCAGTTCACAATGTGTAGTGTGGGTAGCACAGATGTCTGAGTGCCCCCGTGGGTACTGGTGTCCAAAATGGGACAGCCCTGGCCTCTTCTCACACAGGCCACCCCTGCAGTCCCCTGGTGCCAACACCTGGACACCTACACCCAATGTAATTTCAAATGTAGATTCAGACTCTGAGGTCTAATACTCATCAAAGGGCAGTCCTACTTCAGTCTTTTAGTTGTGTTAACTGGTGCCAGCAAGCTTTTAAATAGGGTTGATTAGCTTATATTGAGAATTGTGTAATAATACTGCCTGTGGCAGATTGAACTGTACTGTATTACAAAGGATGTTTATCATTTTGTAAAAAAGCTCCAGCTGGCAAGAGCATTAAAACATAACTGCTATGTTACTCCACAGGGTAGACACTGAAACACAGACAAAAATGTAGATCATGTTGAAAGACAGATAATACTTGCAATTCTAAATTATTACTTCTAGTTCTTTCTTTTGTGTAGTCATAAATACCCTGAATATTAAGTGTGAGTTACAATCTTTCACTATCTATATATGAATTAGCATATTTATCAGTAAGAATGATATGTATTTTCTTAGATGTGATTTACTTTGATACAAAAAAAAAGAATAAAATTGGAAGATGTTCTTAGCAACACTCGTACTTTACTGAACAATGTAAAGTGTCCTTCCTACAATATAGTTATCTGTAGAGTTGTCTGAAAAGCAGGGTTTATGCCGTGTGAAATTTTCTGTTTGGTTTATGTACATAGTTATGATCTGAATCAAAGCAAGAAATAAATCCCAAGAAATGGAAGATCCTCACACCTCAGGGAAGCTTGTTTTCTTATCAGCTTCATCACATGCTAGATGCATCCATGGAATTTGAAGCTATGTTGACTATTTATATGACAAAAAAGAAATTATCATAAGGAAGTCAAACACTGGAACATATTACCCAAAGAGGCTGTGAGATCTTCATCCTCAGAGGTGTTCAGGACTTGGCTGAACAGCTTCCTGAACAATCTGATAAAATTAGACCTTCTTTGAGAAGGTAGGACTAGTTGGCTTCAGGAGATCCACTGCAAAAGGAATATTGATTGAGGATTTATTTTTTTTTTTTAATGACCATAAAAGTGTCATACAAGGGACTGTCCATTAGGTGTTTGGGACACGTTGCAATATAAAAACTGAAATTAAGAATATCTGTGTGACTCTGTCAGTTATTATACCATCCTGGGATATTATTCAAGATGTAGTGAAATAGGCACTTAATTTTGAAGTTGGTGACAATTACATATATCTTTAATGGTATGTATTTATATAAATGCAATCCTTAATTAGATCTGGAATATTGTAGACTAAGTAAAAACAAGCAAATTGAGGAGAAAAAGAACATGTTAAGATTCAGCATTGTTATTTACAGAGAATGCAGTATGTGCTAAATTACCCTATTAGTCGTTTACCTTGGTAAATCTACATAGATCCTTTAAGTTCAACGTCTGCTCACATATTTTTGAAGTCTAAGGTTAACTACAGAAAATGTAGATATGATGATTTAGCAGTTAAATCTTCAAATTAAGATGACATTCAGAGCATAGTCTGTAATTTTCAGAGGCAAATCCCTTAGAAATGTCTGAATACTGCAAAATGCATTTGAATAAATACATTCTTCAGCACACTGCATGAATGAAAGTATAATTTTTGTAGACTCACCCCTCTGAAAATGTTATACTTAGGTACAATTAATTATGAGGTTTGTATTTCTCATAAATTGTGCTAGTGTGCAGACAGCTCCAGTGCTTCCCTAGCAGCAACTCAAAAATACATTAATATCTTCCTATAGTTAATAACAAGGAAAAGAAGGAAGAACAGATTTTCTAGATTATTAGTTATTAGCATAATGAGAAGATGAAAACTTTGAAAACCTTAACAGCTATTTAGATATATATATATATATGGTGTATTTCCTACCACAGCACAAATCATCTTAAGAAAAATAATTCTATCAGGAAGTCTTCCTTCCCCTCTCAGTTTACTCTCCCTCTATAGTTTAAGATCCATTTGGTATATCTCTGCCTATCAGTGTAGGAAAAAAAGGATATTTTTTTTCCTCTGTTTATTTCCAGAATATAAAGTGATATTAATGACTGTTTTCGTTTAAAACCAAAGATATCTTTAATCTCTTGAAATCTCATTTCCTATTCTGTTCTGGTGATGCACATCTTAATGATCTCATATAACTCTTGCAGATTTAAATTTTCCTGAATTTAAGAAATCAAGAGAAAAGACACATATATATATATATATATATATATATATATATGTATATATACACACACATATATATGTGTATATTTATATATACACATTTTACTGTCTGAAGGTAGAAACAAGAGGGAACACAATTTTCTGTATCTGCTTAAAGGGAAAACAAGAAAAAAAGAGGCTTCCTTTTATACTCCTCTAGGACTAAAATCTATCCCTACTGAATGCTGCATAAGTTTTTCAATTTATTTCACTTCTTCACTACCCTACAGTCTTCTCTATACTCATTCAGTGCTCTCTGGAATAAAGGAGAAGTCTCACACTGAAATTATTGAGATCATTCCATGTGAATGAAGGAAGCTTTTTAGACACAGTACAACCACTGTCTTTTTTGTGTCTGGTGAAATAATTTCTGACAACTAAAGTATCTGAAGTGCAGAAAAGGGCATTTGATATGTCATTGAAAACTCCGATACAGTCCTAGTTATCAATAATGAGTGGAGAAACACCTGATAGAAAACTGTACCATATAGGGAAACATGCAGGAAAAAATATTTTTGGCTTAAAGCTACCGTGATTTTTATTATTACAAGCCTCCAAAAGAAAACAATACCTATGAATGCCACCTTTTTATCTGCAAACATGTTCATGCTTAACAACAAATGCAGTACTACCTTTCTTGCTTTTTTTTTTTTTTTTTTAAAGGATCTACATAAAAGAAAAAACATTTCTATTTAAAAGTCCTTAGGGAATACAGATCAGACAATTCCAAAAGATTTCTAAACAGTCTTACAAACAAATATCAGACAGCACAAGAAAAACAAACAAGTTATGGGATCACAGAAACACAGAATCATCTAGGTTGGAAAAGACCTTGAAGATCATCTAGTCCAGCCATTAACCTAACATTGAGAGTTCCCAACTACACCATATCCATCAGCGCTAAGCTCTACGTCAGCCTGGAGGTTATGACGAGGCATAGTCTGACATTCATAATGTCTGTCTTTCACACATTTAATCATGTATTATGTCTATCTGACCTTTCATGTTATGATATAAACATAATATAATAATTACTAAACCATTCTCATATGGAGATTACAGACAACATATACTGTTCCGTTTCTCTCTATTGACTGTAAAGGATTTTGAAATGACTAGTTCACCTGTAAAGTATCACTGGTCTGAAGTTAGGAGAGATGAATTCCAAGCTCAGTGAATAACTTGAAACAAAAACCTCCAAAGGAAAAAAAAAAAACATACCAGACAACTCCCATTATAACATGACATTGTGTTCACTAAGCAACAGCAATAATTATGTATTGTATTTGGGATCCTGTGATATTAATGGCAGTGTGCATGAGATTCAGAAGTACATATTCCCAGACACCAGAATGGCTGGAATTGGATGCATTACGACTATGGTTAATAGATTCTTGTTCGGAGTAAGTCCCAGAAATATGATGTGACATTTGATGCATTTTTAAAGTATAGTTTATTTTGAATACCTCTGAAAACATGACTGCTGTCCTCAAAACACAAACTGACAATGTTACAATGTCTCATACTCTGCATCTTCCTGGGGTGTTTGTTTGTTTTTGTTTGGTTTTTTTGTTTGTTTGGGTTTTTTTTTCCTATTTTCATTTTAAAATTGTACAGATGATGTGCATAAAAACTGCCCATTAATTCATGGGATATATGGGTTTTCTTCTCGACTTTCCTTTCTAATATGAAATGGCTGAATCTTAATCATTTATTAGCATCACATAGAGTTTTAAACATCTGTGGAAAATTACGTATCTTTATGAAGTTTTTTTGTGTATGACTGTGGCAGGTGCACCCAGCCAATGAAAATAGGGCTTCTTGGCTGCTGAAGTGTAGCAGCTAATGATTACCTTTGCTCTTGGGGCCTCAGAGTATCACAGAATCACAGAATCGTCTAGGTTGAAAAAGACCTTAAAGATCATCCAGTCCAACCATTAACCTAACACTGACAGTTCCCAACTACACCAGATCCCTCAGCGTTATGTCAATGTGACTCTAAAACACCTCCAGGGATGGGGAGTCCACCACCTCCCTGGGCAGCACGTTCCAACGCCTAACAACCCCTTCTGGAAAGAAATGCTTCCTAATATCCAGTTGAAACCTTCCCTGGCACAAGCTGAGGCCATTATCTCTTGTTCTATCGCTTGTTACTCAGTTAAAGAGGCTCATCCCCAGCTCTCTGCAGCCTCCTTTCAGGGAGCTGTAGAGGGCGATGAGGTCTCCCCTCAGCCTCCTCTTCTCCAGACTAAACACCCCCAGTTCCCTCAGCCGCTCCTCGTATGACCTGTGCTCCAGACCCTGCACCAGCTTCGTTGCCCTTCTCTGGACACGCTCGAGTCATTCAATGTCCTTTCCGTAGTGAGGGGCCCAAAACTGAACACAGGAATCGAGGGGCGGCCTCACCAGTGCCGAGGACAGGGGTCAGATCCCTTCCCTGTCCCTGCTGGCCACGCTATTGCTGACACAAACCAGGATGCCATTGGCCTTCTTGGCCCCCTGGGCACACTGCTGGCTCCTGTTCAACCAGCTGTCAATCAACCCCCCCAAGTCCCTCTCTGACTGGCAGCTCTCCAGCCACTCCTCCCCAAGCCTGTAGCGCTGCTGGGGGTTGTTGTGGCCCAAGGGCAGCCCCCGGCATTTGGCCTTATGGAAACTCCTCCAGTTGGCCTCAGCCCATGGCTCCAGCCTGTCCAGGTCTCTCTGCAGAGCCTCCCTACCCTCGAGCACATCAACACTCCCACCCAACTTGGGGTCATCTGCAAACTGACTGAGGGTGCACTCGATCCCCTCGTCTAGATCATCAATAAAGATGTTAAACAGGTGTGGCCCCATAACCGAGCCCTGGGGGACAACACTCGTCACTGGCCACCCACTGTATTTTACTCTGTTCACCACAGCTCTTTGGGCCCGGCCATCCAGACAGTTTTTTACCCAGCAAAGCGTGCGCTTATAGTAATTGGCCCTTTGGCCAGCGGGAGCCGCTACTGACTGCAGGTCAGGTTGGGCCTGGGGATAAATGGAGTCCCCGGGGGGAGACATTGGGAGCTCGTCCCCTGGAGCAGCAGCTGCAGTCGAGGACTCTCCCTTTGTGTCAGGACGCTGCCCTGAGCAGGTCCTTGAGGTTGAGAGCCCTTCCTTGTTAGGTGAGTGATAAAGCATTTTGTTTTTGTCATTGAAACCTAGGGAGCTGTTCATCTCACAGACGTTGAACCTATAATTTGCAGAGAGCTAGTTAATTGTGTTAATAATAACTTTTCATTTTTTTGGTGGTTGCTTGTTTATTTGAGAGCGTCCGTAGCAATGATACTTCACACCTGGCTATGTGGAAGGAACTGTGTCAGCCATTTTGTCTCGACATCATCGTTATGCCATTACCCTCCCTCAAGCCACAGGGTGGTGTAAGACTGTCAGACTATGTCAGCTGTCTGTTTCAGCACCACACCATTTCCTAGGGTGGGACTCAACATTCTGTTGCCATGAGAACAAAATCTTCCCAGAGCTAGAACAACATCCATCAAGCTGCGTCTGTGCGCAGGACCAGGGGTCAAGGGGAATGTGCAGACACTGAAGGCATTGATGTCTTACCTACCCACCCCCCCCCTGCTATGACCACTGTGGACACCTGGGCATGTTCACATGCGGGAACACGGCGTGGCGAATGTGCAGAAGAGATCTATAGCAACCTGCAAATTGATGGTGGGGACTGGATAAAAGGGACTGCATTCTGTTCTCTGGCGGATTCCCCTCTCACCTACTGAGGATTCTCCATTGCCTGCAGGATTCCCCCCATTACCCGCACCAGGACTGGACCAAGGTGAAACTGCTAGATTCATGGTGGCATTTCCTATCGCCTGCAGGAAGCCCCCCACCACCTGTACTAGGACTGGACCAACAGGATGACACTAGACTCATGGTGGTGGTGGTAGCTAGTATTGTTTGCTTACTCAGGTATCCTAACTTTTCCTTTCTTCTTCCTTCTGTTCTATCGCTATTATCAGTTATTTTGTGAAATAAATCTTAGAAGGCTTGTTCCGCATCTGACCTCGCTTGCATCTGTGAGAGACTGAAAAGTCACATGACTGTCTCAAAGCTTGCTTGTGTCTGTGCAAACCTCCAAGAGAAGCTGCTGCGGCCTGTGAATTTTTCTGGGGGATGTCACCCAGGGAAGTGGGAGTGTACTGAAGGATGCACACACACGCACACACACACACACACATGCACACACACACCCCCATTCCTTTGCAGTTGCATTATCAAACTTCTTAGATAAGCCTCAAAGGGGCAGATGTGTGCTGAGCTGGCCCCATCATGTAGCCATTTGTGGTTCTATTGTGTAGGCCAGACCCCATGCACGCATTGATAATGGACTGACAAGAGCCAAATGTTTCTGCCCTTGAAGCCAGATGCAACAAAACCTGTGGTACCAAAAAAAACCCCAAACTCAAGGTTGGTAGATATGCTGATCAGCAGATACAATGAACTTAAAAAGGCAGCAGAAAAATTTGCTCAGTGTGCATCCACCATCGAAGCCATATTCGTGTGCACCCACCACTGAAGAACTGAAGACTGAAGACCAACGGGACATCACTGTATCCATGGTGGTGACTATTCTTGTAGCCCTATCCCACATATTTGCTTTATTTCTCTCTTTTCCTTCCATTCTGTCCTATTGCTAACCCTCTTCATTTTTTTTAATAATTAAAACATATTTTGGGTGTACATCATTTGACCTATTTTGTGTCTTAATCTCACTCTTGGGATTATATTGAAACCTCTCCCGACACTGGATCAGGACAGTACCTTAGTCTCACTCTTGGGATCATTTAAGAACCCTCCCCGATATTGGATTGGGACACTATGTCAGCACACATTGTTATATTGAATTACTGGATTAATATGCCTCATTAAATTTAATTGATTTTAAAAGTGCTCACCGTTATTTTCTCTACTCTCATTTTTTTAACTTTATCCCAGAATACCTCTAAAAATTCTTACTCTTTCAAGCAATTCAGAAATGTTGGCATATTTCACTTCTAAGTTATTTTATCCCTTTTCTGTAACTTTAACCTTAAATAGATTTAGACATTTTTCCATGGATTATCCTTTCTGTTTTGTTAGCCTAACAACTTTCATAACATTACTGTCAACAGAATAGAAAAACGGAAAAAAATTTTGCATAAATATCTCTAGGCATGTTGTTTCACTTCTAAGTTAGGAGCGCATGCTCTCTATTTAATCGCTGCAGAGAAATACATGCTACTTGAGCATGACTCAGAGCATCAAAGCTCTGTAACGAAGTCTGATTTGATCACTCAGAGTAGAGGGCTCCTAGAGAACATAACAATTGCCTCCATATCATCCACCTGGTCTTTCTTCAAGGGAAAAAACAAAAACAAAACAAAAACACAAAACAAAACAAAACAAACCCACAAACAAAAAACCCCCAAACAGTTGCAGAAAAAGAGTTCTGCATTCCAATGCCAGTGTATAAACAACTGGGGGTTGTACCTGGATGTGCAACATGGGAATAAATCCCATATTATATACTTCAGAAGTGACTTCAAAAAAACTAAGACAGATTCCTGAACAAGATGGCATAAATATACTTATATCTAGTATGTCCTCCCAGGCAATCAGAGACACAAAAATATTTGTTTCTGCTGAGTTTAAAGACCAGTCACACTCATTTTCAGTCTGTGCAAGACATATATATAAACCTGTAAAAACTAATGAGAAGCTTTACATGTCTCCCTGAATCAAATTTTATCACTCTCAAAATATTCTTATCAGTGAAAATGGTCCATATCTCTTATGCACGCTCGGGAATTTATTGATAGTCTAAGTAATGTTTTAACAGTCTAATCAAAATAAAACAATCAGCTATCATTTTCATAGCACTTTTCATTCAAATTGTTAAATTATTCCCAATTCCCATTAATAATTCAGTTTAAAGTATTATGCACATCGATTTTCTAGTATCTTCTTGTGTTCTCCATTGCTATACTCATCTTTTTAGACACTTAAAGGTCAAGAGCCATTTTTTGTACTATTGGATGTTTTGGTGTGTGGTCAATATCCAGTCCTTTGTGAAGAGGAGTATGGTGTTAGTAGTGGCGGTAGTTCACTTTCTTTCCTTTTCAGTCTTGCATGTGGTGTTCTTTCTCATGCTTCCAGTCTGTAGCTAACACGTTTTTCTGCCTGATGCACAAATTTAGTTTAAATGATTTTTTTTTTAAAAAAAAAAAAAAACCTTCTACCATATGTGGTACAATTCCTTGGTATAGTTGTATAAAGCTAAGCTGAAGCTACAAGTTCGAAAACAGTCATCAGACTGTTGGGCAATGTGGTGTTGCAGCTAAACTAAACTGAAACAAAGTCATGACCCAGCACATCCATAAAGGCCTGAAAACCCATTAGCCCTTTTTTTGCTAAATTAGTAAAGAACTGTGGTAGGCTAACAACTATGAAAACACTACATTTGTTGTATTGTAGTGCTATACATGTGATTGTTCTCATGTGTCCTCTGAAGTTTTACAAAATTTAAGATTTCTGCATTTGTTCATGGCTTTTGTAACAAATTATCATCTTCCGTTTCATTATTTTGCTTCTTCATTTGATGTTTTTCTGTCTACAGTGACCTTCCTCTGAAGGTAGCCTTTTGTTTCAATTCAGCCCACAAATCCTTAACTTGTTTACCTGTCTAAATTCTCTATCAATATCTAAGATTCTATCTTCGCTCATGTAGGCTTTAACAATTTAGTTTTCTTCACCAGAGTTATTGTCTTGGTTCAGCCAGGATAGAGTAAGGTTTTCCCCAGCAGAGAGAGAGGGGGAAGGGATCTCCAGCCGGGTTATTCATACCATGCTGACGTCAGGTCCGGGGGCGGAACCTTTTCCTTGCTCCTTGGTGGGTTCGGGAGGGAATTTGGCTTTCCGCAAACCAGCTAGCGGTATTTCTCTGTATATCGTTTGTCTTGTTCACTGTTATTGCTGTTTGTTGTTGTTACCATTGATACTGTTGTTATTCAGATTGTTTTATCACTCTGTTGTATTAAATTTCTTGTTATTTCAGCCGGGGTCTGTGTTTAACTTCCAGCCCGACCGGCACGGGTGGGGGAGGGGCAACGGCCACGTGCTCTCTGATTCTGGCAGGGCTTAAACCTGCACAGTTATTCATCCAAAGATCTTCTTAAAAGCCAGAGATAAACAAGGACCTTTCCACTTATGTCTAAGGGCACATCCATCTAGCATCAGGTTGTAGTTATGTGCCTTTGTATCAAAAATACAAATATTTCTTATATGTATTAGTTTCTGTTGTTTCTCTGTGCAGTGTGTCTAAAATAATGTGAGGATTGTTTGGCAATTGATCAGAACAGTGTTTTCATAGAACGAAAGCAAGGATATATCTTGCATGTGTTGGGGGTAGCCTTAGGACACATGGCAATGCTTGAACAGGAAAAAAACAAAACAGAAGACAACACATACATATACACAATGAATCTATGAAGGTTAGTGTTGACAGGTTATTGCATTAGATTATTCGTAGTCTAAATCAGTTGAGAGTTACAATATTCATACAAAATTCATACCTCATAAGTAGAGCTGCTGAAACATTTATTTCCTTTCAGAACTTTCATCAAAGAAAACCACCAAAACCCCAATCCCATAACACTGTTTCTCTTAATGAGGTTCAAATTTTTTTAAAAAAATAGGAGTTTTAAAAGAGAAATCTATACATGTTTCCAGAGCCTTGTAAATGCATTTTTTTTTTTTCATTCATATTTGGACACAATGTTGAATTATTCAGCCCTACATATTCTTTAGCATTTGAGCATTTCTATCAGTACTAGTTTCATAGGTTTCTTCTTTAAAATAGGAAAAAGAGAATCAAATCTGCCATGTAAATACCTCTCTTGCTCAGAAGTTCTTCAGAATTTATATACTTTTTTCTATTTCATGATTTTGTAACAGAAATTAACACAATTTTTTAGGAGTTTCACACTCCTTTCAATAGTTATTTTTTAGCCACTCTTCCCCAAGCCTGTAGCATTGAATGGGGTTGTTGTGACCCAGCTGCAGGACTTGGCACTTGGTGACCCAGCTTGTATTTTTAAATTAATTTCTCAGTTGTGAATTATTCTTAATTTATTGTCATATAGAGGAGTCTTTTCAACAGCTGCCATTAATGGTCAACATGCATCCCATTAGCTTCAGTCCTGTAAAGTTTTAATGCCTTATTAGAAAAACTGTTAGAGTGAGTAAGTAATCTCTACAAAGGTGGTTCAGGAAAGAAAAAATATTTTGAAAATAGAAAAAATAAATTTAATAAAGTCCAATATAATATTTGAGATGCAAATGACTAAAGGGAAGATTTAAAGGAAAACAGAGAAAAATACTGATTCTCCGAAAAAAGACTCCACAACTTGAACAGAATTATAAAGCAGGTATGTTCACTTCAGTGCCGGGGATTTCTCCACAAAGCTTCAACACCCACTGCATATTTTGCCAAAAAAAAAAAAAAAAAAAAAAAATATATAGAGTGTGGACATCCACATTCCTTGAATTACATAACACAAACATACATATGCATGAGTAAGGCTGGGTTAGTTAGAAAGGCTGATGTCAGCAGTGTATGTTCTCTTTGCAACTGTGCATTGCCTCCTGGTGAGCGTCTTCGGGGGTCTTTGGGAGGAAGGCTTGTAGTCTTTCTCACCTTGTTTTTTACCCAGAGCATGTGCAGATTTTCTTGGCCAATATCTTTATTAGCAAGAGTGTTTTTCAGATGGTTTACTTTCTATCTTATCTAAGAGAATCGATAGAACTCCTACCATTCGTATATGGCTATCTTTACTCATTAGCAAAATTCCAACTAGTTAGAGCCACCTGTTCCTCAAGGACAAAAGTATATTTTGCTGAACTTTGTAGCTCTTGGTAGATTTTTACAGTGAACTGCTTTGTTTTGATGAACACAGTAGTCCTTGGTAAAATTCCACAGAACAGTCTGGGCAAGCAGGATTCTTAGTAATATTTTTTTTTAAATACTATAACTAATATAATAACTTATTATAAGTAAGCAAATAAATTGCTAAGCAGTTTTCTATAAGTAAATAAGTAAATCTCAAAACAAGTAATCATTTCTCTGTATCAATACTTGTATAAGAACTGTGGTTTTGGGTTGGGTTGGGTTTATATTATTTTCTCTGCCAGGTGAACTTTTTTTTTTTTTTTAATGGCACAAACTGTCACTGTAATATAAAGCCCCTGTTAGTTTTGACAGTAATAATTCAGCAATACTTCACTCTTTCCTTTGGGGACAGATTCATCAAATAGTTACTGGAGGCATTCAGAAACCCATGGTAAAAGTCACTAACATTACAAACAGCAATATATGTCTTAACATTACCCTATTTTTTATTGACAAAATACCATACTTTACAATAAAAATTCCACCATCGGGAATTTTATTTGCACTGGTGAATACAAATACCAGCAGTGGCATCCTGAGAGCACCTGAGTAATGAAAAAGGCCAGAAGACATCATCTGGGATATTTGACTTCATATCATGTTATGCCATAGGCTGTATTTGTACCAAATATGTGCATTGTGACTTTGAGGTGACCAGAGATGCATTTAAGATGCAATGGAACTTCCACTATAACTCAAAGGTTTTGTTTTTTCAATTCTGCTACCAGAACTATTTCTAAAATAGGACTCCTGACAGCCTAGTACAGTCCTGATCCAATATCAGGGTGGATTCTTAAATGATCCCAAGATTGAAATTAAAACACAAATTATGTCAGATGCCGTACAACCTTGTTAACTTTATTTCCCATAACAATTGATAATAGTGATAGGACAGAGAGAAGAAAGGAAAAGTCAGAATCCCTAAGCAAGCAAATGGTAGAGATGCAGCAAGATCAGTTACCACCACCACGAATCCAGCAATGTCCCATTGGCTTGGTTTCAGTGCAGGTGATGGTTGCTCCAAGCCCCAAGCTATGCCAAAGTCCCAGCTCTGAGTGATGATTTCAAGATAAAGGTCAAGAAGATCAAGATTTAGATCAAGATTTCCTAGAGAGGAGTACGCAGGCTTTTATTGCCCTCGTCCTC
The DNA here is from genome assembly GCF_003259725.1 of Athene cunicularia. Classification (NCBI taxonomy): domain Eukaryota; kingdom Metazoa; phylum Chordata; class Aves; order Strigiformes; family Strigidae; genus Athene; species Athene cunicularia. Next base: position 50,022,814 of record NW_020799091.1, on the reverse strand, counting down.
ATGATTGCTCTGAAGAGTCTGCCCATTTCCACGGAGCTCATTGTCATACGTGCTGCCCCGTGTTCCTCCATGAGCGCATGCCCAGGTGTTGACAGTGGTCGTGCCAGCGGGGTGTCAACCTCCGGCTTCTTCAGCCTCCACACATCTTCCTCACCCTGATTTCCTCTCCACCCAGCTCATGCACAGTGCAGCTTGGTAGGCACTGCCAAGGATATTGTTGCTCGAGCTTCGGGAAGATATTGTAGTTTCGGTACCAATGGAAAGCCATGCAGACTCATCCACAACCAGTATGCACGCAAAAGATACATTCCTGTGTTCTGAATTTAACTGTTTCTATATAGCTATAGAATAACAAGGGGACACACAACCCAATTATGCAAGCTATTTAAAAACATATTTTGCACATGAAAAGTAAAATTTTGAGACTCTTTTTTTTTTCCTCCTGTGCTCACAATTGAAGTTAACAGAAGTTTTCTTAGTGAAAAAATGAAATATTACATTAATTTTAGTACAGCTTTTCTAGATCTGTGATGCTGTAATCTACAAGAGAATTTTTTTTTTTTTTTAATTGCAGTAAAATTAATCTAAAAATCCTTTTTCATTGAAGGATAAACAGCATAAAACTTATTTGTCTTTATAATCATGATTCCTTCTTGTAGTCAAAATGTTAAGCTTCACCAATCATACAAGTTAAATTTTAAAGTCCCATCCTACAAATCTATATCTTTAATATTATTCAAATACAGAAGACTGACAAGAAGAAAAGAAAGATATGCAGCAAAATGCTATACAGAAAATATATTTGATAAATAAGCCCTTTGAAAAATTTGACTCATTAAATCTATGTTTTATCTAAACTTGTGATTATAATTTACTGTATGTGGGCAATAAACACAATTCCACCCAGGTGCTCACTCCCTTCACCTCCCCAGTGGGAACAGGGCACAAAATAGGAAAAAAACAGAAACAAGAAAATTCATGGCTTTAGATAAAGTCAGGGAGATCACTTACCAATCACCATCATGGGCAAGAGACTGAGCATAGGGAAAATAATTGATTGCTAATTTAGCAAGACTTGGGTAGCAAGAAACAAAAGGACAAACATTAAACCAATACCTTTCCTCTCCCTATCCCCAGGCTCAACTTCACACCTTCATCCCCATCTCCTCTACCTCTTCTACCCTAGAGTGGCACAAGGGAGTATGTGAGATTGGGGTTGTGGTCAGTTCATAACACCTCTCTGCTGCTCCTTCCTTGCACTGTTCTACAGGGTTGTCTGGGCTTCCATAGGCATCAGGGAATATCTGCTCCACCACGGAGCTCCTCCTTCTCTCCAGGCTTTAGTCTTCCATCTGGTCTTTCTTACTCTTTTTGTTCCACCCTCCTCTCTTTCCATGGCATGTTTACCCTTTCTTAAACATGTTTTTCCCAAGGTGCCATCATCTTGGCTGAGGGCCTCAGCTATGTCCTGCAGTAGGTCTGTTTGTGGTGGCTGGAACGAGCTGTGGCCAGCATGGGGCAGTCCCGATCTCTCCTCACAGAAGCCACCCCTGGAGCACCTTGCTTTGGCACCTACACACAATAACACTTTAATTCAGCAAGTCTTTGTTAATTTCATAAACGGCAAGGCCACCTTTTCCTCTACTGTTTGTTCTTGCAGTATCTTTTTGTCCTCATTATTTTTTGTTCAGTCATGTGGTGAATGGAAACTGGAAATTTATCTGCTAAAGACTATCTTCTCCACCCTCACACAGCAGGAGAGAAGAGGCTAGAGAGGAGGACCACTGCATTTAATGGCAGCACAGGCTTATTTCAAATTAAAATAACGCAATGCTAAATTTTAATGTGACAACTCTTCATCAGTTAATAAAGACAGATAAGTATTCCTCATGACTGAGTAGATCTTTCTGATACCATTCATCACTCACCTTGTTTATTCTTTCCTAATTACTCTGTAGGATGAGAAACTTATAAGAACTCTAAATTCATACATCATGTATCATCTGGCTTGTGGCTCTTTTTCTATTAGATGCATTTATCAAACACATAACTTCTAAATGTCATGGAAACATTTCAGATCCAGTTAAAGAACTTAATACCATTTATATTTTCCATTGGAAAGAACAGTAATGAGATATGCACACTGTGCCTATGATTAATGCTTAGCAGACAGAAAAAACCTGCATCACAGTTTTAAACACAGGAAAGAAATACTGAAACTTCTAATGAAAGAACTGAAGACAGAGACTCGGAAGCTGATAAATAGAAGATATTTCTAAGATAAATCTCCATTAAAAAAAAAAAAAAAAAAAAGAAAAAAAGAAGAAAGATAAAATAGCATGATTTTTCATCGTAGAATTATCAAAATAAAGCTTTTTTTCTTCACTAAGCTGACAGTGCTATTAGAACTCAAACCAGGATATAATGAAGTCATCAGTTTCCTATATGGTAGACCTAGTCCATCTGACCATAAACCTTCTTGTTGAGTTTATTACCTTTTTTTTTTTTTCTTGCATGTTTAACCTCCTCAAAGGCCAAGCCAAAGAAATACCCTCCCTCTGGATCTCCACAGTATTTGATGCCATGCAGAGAGAAAACAAAAAGACCCAAACACAATGTGTAAGTAAAATTTATGAGACAACAACTGAGTGGATTTAAAAAAAAAAAAAAAAAAAAAAAAAAAAAGTAAGCAAACCCTGAAAGAGTTATTAATCCATACCTTGCAATCATAGGACCCAGAAACCATAGGACACCAATTGTCTGTTAGCAAGTGTTTTCAAGATACTGCAACAACAGAGGAGTCTCTGGAGGATCATGAAGGAAAATAATAAGCTACTACCAGCTAATAGTCTTGATTGTCAAGTGTGAATGCTCAAGGGGCTGAAAAAACCCTTGATGTTGAAATTCTTGGTCAGCATTTCTCAAGAAGAAAAGAAGTTTTCCTGATACATAATTCTCTTGCAAGACATGTGGCAGTACACAAGCCTAAAGAACTTCTGTATTAATGTTAAGGTTTCATAAGAACGAGCAGGTGTTAAGAGATTTACAATAATAGCAATAGCAATATAGTTTCTAGTGGGCTTGTAATACAAATTAGGTAAGTTTTGTTGTAATGTTATATAATTATTTATTCATGAAAGTTGAACATGGTCACATAGCTCACTCTTGACAAAGCCATAGATTATTTATGTAATTTAGCTCACATTAAGGATAGAAATATCTCTCACATCACACATGAAGCATGAAGTTAGACATACACCAATTTCAAGATATTTTAGAAACCATCTTTGTGCATATAAGATTAATTGTATTTAGCACCATGAGTCTCCAACAAAATCTAGCAAATGAAGTGCCTTAAAAGAATGACCTTGTAACACCCAGCTTTAGCTGCCTATCCCCCCTCAGCAGAATTGAAAGCCTACAGTTGCAAATATAGAATTCATATGTGATCCAAATGTGAAATGAATCATCTCAGAATGGGACCCAACACAATCTAAATAATATACAGAGCCACTCAAAGCTAGCTAATAGTCTCTCCTTTGTGACTTTTTAATAATTCTTAAGCTTCTCTACCAACTAACTCAACAGTGAGTGAGAAAGGGTGATCCACCCCGTGGAATAACTTACTGTCAGAGAGAAGCCTATCTCTACATTGACTACAAAGAAACAGAAATAACAACCTAGGTTAGTTATGAGATGCTGAAGCTGAGTGAGATGAATCCCACTTAATATGTTAACTGCTGAACAGAAATACAAAGGAAAACAATGTCTATCAAGAGTTAGAAAATAATAAATTTATTAATTTATTAATAAAAACTTGATAAGGCTTCAATTACTGAAGGTTCTTACAAGCTATGTATGGTCATATTATTAGATCAAAATAGATCTAACATCTTTTAAGTTTGAAAAATTTAACTTTTTACTCAACTTGACATTCTCTTGTGTTCATGACAGAATCTCAGACTTCAGTAGTCCATATTCTTCTGTTTCCTTTGATATTCCTGATTCTCCAGATCTTGATGGTTATCTCATTTTATAACTGAAGAGTTAAAACAGGAAGGGGAAATTAATATGCCCTGACCTAACTGCCTACAAGATTGAAAATTAAGAAAACCGGGTATTTTTCAGAGAGGAATTCAGCTCTTCTCTGTGGTGCTTTAGGCCCTGCCAGGACCCGAGACCAAGCCGCCGTTGTCTCTCCCCCACCCTCGGACCGTACGGGGCAGGGAGTGAGATACAAACCCCGGAGTTGAGATAAGGAAAAAAATAATACAACCTGTTTGCTGCCTGGGCTTTTGTTAGGGGTCTCACCCCCTCTGTGGGTGAGCCAGGGGAAGAGATCCTCTTGGGTTTTGGGAGTTTCAATTATCCTTGGAGCCTGCAGGCCAGTGTGATTGTGGCACAATGTTTTCTGAATGTCTGCCTGATTTTGGTTTTGGCCATGTGGCACTTTGCTATATATAAAGAATTTCTTCCTTATATATAATCTAAATCTATCCTCTGTCAGTTTAAAATCATTACCCCTCATCCTATGCCTACACTCCCTGAGAAAGTGTCCCTCCACTTCTTCCCTGTAGGCCACCTTTTAGTACTGGAAGGCTGCTATAAGGTCTCCCCAGAGCCTTCTCCTCTCTAGGCTGAACAACTCCAACTCTCTCATCCTGTCCTCCTCATAGGTGAGGTGCTCTAGATCTCTGATCAGCTTCATAGCTGTCCTCTGGACCTGCTTGAGCAAAAAAAATCAACAAAAAAACAAACAAACAAAGCAAAGCAAATCTGATTTTCAGCACTGGTTCCAACACCGACCCCTAAGGAAAGCCACTCATCACTGCTCTCCACTTGGACATCAAGCCATTGACCATAACTCTTTGAGTGCAAACATCCTGTCAATTCCTTATCTGCTGAGGAGTCCATCCATCAAATCCATGTCTCTCCAATTTAGAGTGTCAAAAGCTTTGCACAAGTCCGGGAAGATACTTTTCATATTGAACTGTTTCCAGTATTATACATGAATGATTCTAATTTTCTTCAGATAGAAATGTTGGTATTTATAATTTTTTTGTAAATATATGGTTTATAATAGAGGTTAAAAATGTTTTGGTATTACACAACTGCTTTTCAATCTGATTGTTGATTATAATCTGACCAAAGAGGGTTTTTTAAAAAATAAATATATTTTTTTTTTAAAGAGTAAAAGAAATCTTAGAAATACCATTATTAACTGTAGAGCAACTTTGGGGCCTTTGTAGGAGTGGCAAAAATCATAGAAGTGAAGTGCTAAGGCTTGAACAAGAGGCCCAAGACAGAGCTGACCTATAGATGTATCCTGTATATTTCATAACTGATAACCATTGTGCTAGTAGGTATTGTACTAAGTTATAACAAACCACCTATGCTGATGTAAAGGATGGAAATGTTGGAGCCTGAGCAACAGGCCCTGAACTGAAACCGCTAACTCAGTATGTAATCATTGGTGAAATATGCATAAATGATGTAGCTTAAATATCATAAAACATGTCTATCTTGAATATATCCTTATCTTTCTTTGTGTGTGGGCAAGATAACAGGGCCACAGAGACAGTTGTCTGGCTTTGCGATCTGATGTGTGACCTTGCTCAAAAATCAGCTAGACTATCAGGGAAACTCCCTTAGCTTCTCCCTTGAGCCCTGGCCAGGCTCTGGGGGGAACCTAATATGAGATTGAAAACAGATTATTTCCTCTCAAAACAGGTGCCAGCTATTCTGGCTTGTCGATCTCTGGTATATCAGGCTGTTTTGCCCCCTTCTCTCTTCAAATCCAGTTTAGAGCTCTTCCAATTAGCCCAGCTAACTCCTGCCCCAAGATCCATTTCCCCCTCTGGGACAGGTGCATCCCAGAAAGATGCCCAGAAAGATCCCACTAATGCCAAAAGTTCTGGTGTCCTGTATACTAACCTATGGTTGAAAAATCCAAAGCCCAGACGGTAACACTAACCTTGGAGTCACAAGTTCATCTGTTGAGTTTTCCTGTAATCTTCTTCATCTATCCTTGTAACTGAAGGGATGGAGGAGAACACAATTTGTGCTCCTGACCCCTTAGTCTCCTCAAGGACCTGAAATGTCTCTTCATTGATTTAGGACTTCTCCTGGTAATGTCATCACTACCTACCTGAAAAACCAAGAGAGGGTCGTAGTCCTTGGGTCTCACTAGAGCAGGGAGTTTAGCTGTGAGGTCCTTGACGTGAACCCCAGGGAGGCAGCAGACTTCCCTGTGAAGTGGGTCTGGTCTGCATTTGGGGCCTTCGACACCCCTCAAGATGGAGTCCCCAACTACAATGACCCTTCTGGGGTTCTTTTGAGAACTGATTTTGTTATGTGGTCTAGAGTGACCCAGCCTTGGTGGACCTTGATCTTCCTCCTTGTTTGACTCATTTCCTTTGTTCTTCTCTACTTCACTCAAAAGTTCCAGGGCACCATATCTATTCTGAAGGGGCACCATGGACGGTGAGGGAGGTCAGGAGAGGATTTTCCTTCCTCCCTGAGCAGGGACCTGTTTCCAGACTCCACCATCTCTTAGGTCCCCTCCTTCTGCCTGGTAGCAAGAGAGTGAGAGATCGTCTGCCTGTTTTGGAGCCTCCATTCGCTCCTGTTTCTGTAGGGGTGCTAGGCTGTTACTCCACCAATCAATTTTCCTTTCACACTCCCTAATATTTTTTCCTTTCTCAACCTTTTCGCTGAGTTCCACCACCAGGCTGAGCAGGTCACCCAGCTGATGGCAGTCACACAGGTGCTGTCCCTGCTGCCCTCCGGCAGGACCGACAGGCTCAGGCACTCCCTGCAGCCCAGGACCTGCACCGCTGAGTGTTTGTGGCAGCTCTGTGTGGGTCACCACATTCTTCCTGATGGTGTTTCTGACCCGAGTGGTGATCATGGTTCAGTCTACTCGTGGAGGATGATAAGATGTAACTAGCTAAGATAAGCGCTAGACCCAGCTGAGGGACTGCGTCCTCTCCGCTTGCACTGCCTCGCAAACTGCGGTGCCTCGCCCTTCTGCCACGCGAGGCCCTGTTTGCCTGCCCTGTTCACCGCGCCTCTGGTTCCTTGCGTTCCCTGGGGGATGCTCTTGTACATGAAATACTTACAGCTCATTTCTGTCAAATGAGTACTTTGAGTTTTTCAGGAGTCAAAGTATACTTTCTGGTTTTCTCTTGATTTAATTATTTGCATTTGCCAGATTCATTACATATTTTCAAACATTTCCCAGAAAGTCTAGAGAAGAACATAATAGAACAAGATTTAGATTGTTTTATTTCTGAAGATGTTTTATTGCTCCTTGAAAACAATGAAAGAGAATGAAAATTACTGTTTCAAAAGCATAATTTAAATTCTATAGATACCATTCCTTAATGAGATGAATAATTTTACACTTTTTCTACTTTATATTCAAATAAGTTTCAGTTAAAGGTGATTAAACATCCTTGGCTTAATTTTCTTTTTTTTATTCACTTCAGCTCTTAAGTATATCTTTGACTCACGCTATGATATCCTTGTTTCCTAGCTAATAACTTCAAAGCTGTCAAAACTACATTTGTTAATACTCACCTCAGATCCTAGAGAGGTTTTTGGTTTTACCATTTGCCTTTGAATAAAACATGTTTGATGCAAATATTACATAACTGGGACTTGTTCTACACTTATTTCTTCCTACTTCTTTACTCACTCTTTAACTCCAGCACTTTTTCTTTCTTTTCCTGATCTCTCTCTCACACAACCAAAATATGCACTCTTGCTATCTCTCTCCTCTCTTACTCTCTCCAAATTCACCAATCAGGGAACAAGGATTTGTTTTGGGTTGTTTTGGTTCTTTTCAGGAATTAAATTCTTTGCTATTTATTTGTAATGATTACTTTCATTAACTGCATTAGCAATTTCAAAATAGACTCACTAATGATGTTAAAATCTCAGTCTTGGTTTTCAGAGTTTTGTTTTGTTTGGGGTTTTTTTTTGACATGTTAAGATTTGTTTCTAAGCGTGTGCATAATTAGTGTGCTCATTAGAAATTCTGACCTGCTTCCAAATGAAGAGAAGATGTTTACACACTGTCCTGGCAACAGTCTCATAATTTATGCAGCTCTAGATAGATAAACAAGCCTCAAAACATGCTATGTGGACTTTACTTACATAATTAACTTTGCTTTAATTTTACATGTAATAGAATATATGATGAGTTATTAAAAAGTATTTTTAAAATATTTGCTAATTTTATTGGTCATATAAAACAAATCTATTTTTTTGGTTAATTTTCTAAATTCTTATTAAAATAAAAGGGAGTGGATATAATTCATTTTTTATATTATTTAGCAGATATAGAAAGGATATATTAATTGACAATATTAATGATATTACAGTAAAGATTAAAACAAAAAAGCTAAAGAAAAAGTGAAATTTATAAATCCTACACCACACCCAGCAAATTTAATTGTGAAAGACAAAAGCCCAATTTTTCCTTCTCAAATATAACAAAAAGCTAAGGCCTATGTCTCCACTTTCAAAATCTCAATTTAATGACAGTTCAGTGGTTTGGGGTTTTTTTTGTGATGGGAGTTTAGGAAGAAAGTAAAATTCACAGGTTACTCAGAGGCCTCACAAATATTCTGAATCACAAGCTAATGGTCTGAAATTTCCATTGTTCTATGTAGGGTGTGTAGGGAGTCCATCATCCTAATATAGACAACTAAGTCAAATGTTTAAAATTTTGCTGTATACTCCTGTAAATATACTCCAGTAAACTAGTCTCGTCTCTAGTCTCTCCTCAGCTTGATTTATTTTTTAGTCCCATTAAAACTCTATTAATTGTCTCCACATATCTTATAGAGCCCAAAACATATCATAAAGATCTGCAGATTTTAAAGGAACTGCATCAAATCATTCTATACTGAAATGGAAATATAAGGAAGAATTAACAAAGATGACTGAATGCAAAATAATAAATAGAACTCCTTACAATAATAAAATTACCTAATTCCATGCTAAGTTATGCTACCCTATTACTGGGTGAGGTTTTTTTTTTATGATGTACTTGTGACAGGATTTGTACCAGTCAAAGCAGCAGTCTACTTCTGACATCAGTGGAAAGGATATTAATTTTTACAAAACAAAGAGAAGACATATTTTACAATTAAATTAATCCAAAATAATTAGTTGTTTGAGAAGTGAAAGTATGAACATGGAAATGGTCTAAACAGAAGATCACCTGAGATATTTCACCACAGTAGCATGTTTCTGGATTGTTTTTTTCCCAAAACATTTGTTACTCTCGTTTTGTAAAAATTCAGATGGACACAATGATCAGACAATCTGAACAAGAATGTCTTCTTTAACAAGGGTTTTAGAGTGAATTTACATCTAGATGAGCAGTACTTCTGTTGCAGTGTTGGACTCTATTTTCAGTTATATCAAGTTGCAGATTTAATGCTTCTGATATCTAAGCAGTGGTGACACAAAGTGTTGCTGGAATTTGTTTATCTTAAAATTTAGAATAATACCTGCAGAGGTGTTTTGCTGATCAGGGATACTAATTAAACTCAGACAGCAGAGTGAAAAGAGCAGGCTTATTTTACTAGAAATAACTAAATAATATAACAAAATAACACAGAAAACATACAGTAAGAAAAGACAGAATAGTGCTCTTAAACAAATAGGAAAATACAAGGGAATGCATCAAATCATTACTACATGAGAGAGAGAGAACAGCGATTAAGAAAGCTCCATCACCACTTGCATACGTTCCCATCACCCAGACCCGCAGTGGCTGGGCAGCCCCGGTTACAGCGAGGGTTTGGAGAGCCTGTCCCGGCAAGGGGGAAATCCTACGCGGTGCCTCCGCCCACAGGTGAGGCTGCCAAAGTCCCTGTGAGCGGGTCCAGCCTTATATACCAGAGATGGACAGGCCAGAATAGCTGGCACCTTTGTTTTGAACGGAAATACCTGGTTTCAGTCTCACATCAGGTTGCCCCAGAGCCTGGCCAGGGCTCAAGGAAGAAGCCAAAGGAGTTTCTCTGCTTATCTGATGGGATTCTGTGCAAGGTCTCACATCAGATCTCGTAGACAGACACCTGCCTCCATACGTATTTCGTTAAGGATTATGTTACGTGTTAACAGTTTTGGTTCAGGGCCTGTTGCTCAGGCTTCAACATTTCCACCCTTTACATCAGGATAGGTGGTTTGTTATAACTTAGTATAATACCTGTTAGCACAATGGTTACCAGTTATGAAATAGACAAGATTCATCTATAGGTCAGCTGTGTCTTGGGCCTATTGTCCAAGCCTTAGCACTTCAAGAGGACACTGGTATTTGTTTATGATTACACACATTAGACACAGATATTTGAGGTCATGTACATTTTTCCTCATAAGTAGAACTGGTAACAAACTCTTTAAGGTCTATAGAGGCAATGCATTGCAATCTGCAATCTAGCAAAGGCAGAATTGCTTTTATGGTAATAAGCTTTGTGGTAACTCCTCAAGGCTTCAAGATTAGGATTTGTCAGTCTTTTTTTGCTTGACATTAGGCTGGTTTTGGCTTTCCTGGAGCTTTTCTCTAGCCTATTTAGTTGCAACAACTAGTTCCACAATGAGCAGCTGAATATTACATTATTTCTTTTAGTTCTTGTTTAGTTTTTTACTGTTGTGAAGATACAATATTAGGATAAACTTGGAGAATGCAGTTGTATGATGACTCCAAGGACCTTCAAAGCAGGGGCATGGGATAATACCACAGGCCTCAGGACAGTGAACAACTCAATAGTAGTGACATCAGCCATATGTACATGCTAGGTGGAATTGCAAACCACTGAAGAGTGAGGAAGAGGTGCAGTGTATTAGAAATTATATTAAAATAGTCCCAGACAAATTGTATCGTAAGGAGGAAGACCTCACCATCACAACTGCACTCCTCTCTGAGAAGGACTCAATGTACTGGTGATCCATTAAAACTCATCACTTCTTCCTGAAGGCTCAAGTGTCAATCTAAGTACTTAAAAGAATATTGTGAGAGTGAGCACCAAAAAGGAAAATAATAGATACTAGGAAGCTTGTGTACAGTGGTTTTAATTTTACCGAGATTTTATTTCTGTAGTTGTGTTTCTTTATTTTCCTTCTTTTTCTGTCATAATTGGATCTAAGCAAACTATATACATACATATACATAATTAGGCTCTTAAGATTTCAACAGACTACTAATAAATTCTTCTCCTTGTATATGAGGTGTATTCCTTTGCCCTCATTGGATGTCAACCTAGACTGTTAAAATTTAGCTGCAACTATATATACTTTCATGCTGAGCTGATCATAAGTAAAAACGAGGCCAGAATATAAAAGTTCATAATACATCTGCATTGTGATTGTTGTCATTTTTTATATCCATAATCAAAAGACTAGTTCAAAGTGCTGGACCTCTTTATTTACTTGAAGCAACCAAAAATAAAGCTATAGGAAACTGGAAACAATGTCATCTCACTCATAGGTTGCATGTCTGAACTGACTAAGGAAAATTATTAAAATAAAATCTTGTAATTCATCACTGCAGTCTGTGTCTTTTAAACATATCTTTATATACGTATAAACTTTATGCTATTAATGCTAGGTCCGTCACTGACACTCCTAGATCATCATAGACTGTAATGAATCTAATCATGTGACAAGCTATAGACCTGGGATAACTTCTCTGTATCAGTTTTGGCTAGTAATGATGGCAGTAACTGTATTTACAAGTTTTAGTTACTAACATTCTTATGATTTAAAACTGCTAAACTGACACTGTTGTTTGAATGTTTTCCATTATACTCTGATGTGCAATTTTTGTTTTCATGCACCAACATAATATTTTAATATAACGGCATAAGACTAAAAACTTATAACAGATTTTGTACAGTGTTATGAGATAGAATTTATAATTATGAATACATTAAATTTTTTTGTCTACCTCTCCCCATTCTAATCTTCTCTATGAAGACACAGCTGTCTCAGTGTGACCCAGGCAACACTTCACTGTGGACTGAGGCATTAAGCAAGAACAGAATGATAAGTGAGTGGATTGTGACTGCCAAGTAACAATAGGGTATTCAGCTGTTTAGTAGTGAACTAGCTATTAATTAAATAGATGGCCATCATGTCCTGATTTAGAGTGTATAATGTGCATGACGAAATATTTGTACAGTTATAGGCAGAATAAATCATTTCCATAAAGTACAGAAAAGAAGTGAGATACCATCATTCTGTAGTCACCAATAATCTGCAGGTAAACCATTTACAAAGGTTGGCAAAGCATCTTCTGTTTGTCAGGGTTTGCATATCCAAACCCAGTTTATTTTAGATCAATTTCGGCTTAATGTTGCACTTCAATTTCTGAATATAAGAATAAAATAACTAGCAGTTGCTTGTACTATAAGAAGACACTATTTGTGTTACATTCTTAAAGGGATAAAGGCTCAGAATGTTCAGTAAAATAATTTCATGTGAAACTGAACTTATGGTGATTTTTAGGTGTTTCAACATGTTTCAAGAGAAACACCAGTATTTATAGTAATAAGTTGCTGAAAAAATAGGCTAATTTATTTAGCTACTGATAAAAAATATTGTGCCAGATTATACCAAATGTAATATAAATAAAACAAGGTATATAAAATAAGACTAAGATTGATCATGTTTTTCAACATAGGCCAACATTGGATACCTAGATAAAACTATAATTATATAATGAGTTAATTCCAGAACACTATTCCAGTACTCAATAATTTATGATTCAAGACAGGACCACAAATAAATTCTTGTGGAAAACTACTGTTAACTAGTTGTCTTTCATTGATGATAATAATTACTACGCTTACTTCTTTCAAAAATTTAGCTGTTCTTTCAAACATTTCCTATTATCCCATAAGACTTGTTTTTTTCTTCAAAAATTCCTAGTTACCTAAATTTTCATAGGAATAATTGAGTTAATATCAGTTTCAGGACTTTACCACCAGGCAGTAAAGTCAGTTAAAGCCTTAGCAGGACTTGTGTAGAAAGGATTGAGGACAGACTAGGTAGTGGAAGACTGACTGCAGATAGTCATGAATGTCTAGGGAAGTATATATATTTATTATAGATAGAATTTAATATAGATACTGCTTTTCTATGGAGAAAAGGTCAATCCCTATGAATATGCCTAGAGTTGTAACCTTCTTTCTTGTTTTGTCTATTTTTTTTTAATTTCCCTTAGTTTTCTTAAATTTATCCTAGCTATATTTTGTGTGTGTTAGATAAAAAAATAATTGATTTATACTATAAAGATGCATTTATCCTACTTGCTGTGTGTCTTTGCATATAGCTAAAGATGTGATAACTCAATAGGGGATTGTAATGGATTCCTTCACTTTCTTCCTGAAACTCAGGTAAAAAGTTAACTGTTCTAAATGTTGGAGTTGATAAACTGGTCCTAAAATAAATTCATAGCTGTTAGATGAAAAATTTCTACCTGAAGACCAGAAATCCACATGTTAAGTCCTCTATCCTAGTTATGGTTTCAATGATCTATAGCTTTACTGAAAAGGTTTGTTTATATTTGCACTAATGTAGTCTTTCCTAAATTTGCTGCAACAGCTTCTCCTAATAGCAATTAATATTTATATCAAGGGCTACTTCCAGAAAATGTTTTCAAACAGTTATGGTCACATACAAAATTCAGTTCTTAAGTCCTCTGGAAATTTTTAATACTGGGTACAGCTACGTGGATAAACCCTTATAAAATGAGGTTGAGAATGTACATATTCAAATTTGTATCTTGTTTTGCAACAATCCGATGACAAGGCTGACTCATGACCTTCTAAAATGATGAGTTCTCAGATACATATGAAGTATAAATTACACCCCTTTGGAAAAAAAACAAACAAACAAACAACAGTCTTCAGTGTTGCACAGTTCTGCATGCAGAAAAGGTAGTGAAAAAAAATTGTTGAAATCTAAAAGGCCTCCTACATGATATAAAATAGAAGGTCTGGATGTTGATTAATGGCACGATATCAACACAAAACTCAAATTCAATCATTTCAAGGCATATATCAATGTTGGCAAAGCATAGTTTTAGTATCTGAATAGTGTTGAAGCATAACATCACAAAAATCTAATTTATATGACTAAGCTTTTAACCGTAGTTAAAAAATTCATTCATGCATGCCAGCCATGGAATAATATGATATTCATGAAGATACCATGATAAAGCAGATCGATGGTACCATAATTAGCATTAGTTTTATCAGGTCACATCATCTACATTTTTTTGTGTAAAGTGTTAAGTGAAAAAAACCTATAACTGTTTTCTTTCTTAATGTATATAAACCAGGATAATTGTTAAGATATTATTTTTGCTCTGCATAATATAAATTTATAAAAAGAAGACACTTAAGATAACTTAATGTTTGAGAAAGAATGGTAATGGACAAAGTTTTGTATGATGTCTCCACTATCTCCCTGAGAATAAAGTGTTTCCTTTAGGACATTTGTAGCATCTGTTAACATACAATACCACATGATAAATTCATATAATATTTTGATAGTAATTTCAGTCATGGAAATTTAAATACTATCATGTCACATTTGGAAATGGTCATGTGATGAGACTGTTCATCTATTTCTCCAGATTGTTAGCCTTAAGGTTATAACATGATCAAATCTAATTTTGTAATTAAATAACCACATCCTTAAGATGTTTTAGTTTTTCATGGTATATATCCATAGGTTTATGCAAATGATTTCCTTGCTTACATCTTTCAGAAATCTAAACCAACAAAAAAAACCCCAAAAACCTTATATTCTTTTCATTATACAGACTTAAAACTATTCTCCTTCCCAGCATAGTTTTATGCTATAGGATAGTGTAATATCAGCATAATTAGTGGGTATAAAAAACTAGAGAATATATACATGTAGCACATATATATGTACCCAATAAAATGGAGAAGAAAGCTGCTGCTAATTAAGCGTTTGTAAAATATTTTTAGGTATAGCAAACAAATGGGAATTATGATAATTAAAAAAAAACACCCACATTTACAGACCAAAACTGAAGATCAGTTGTAGGTAACATTTTTCAGTCTCTTTTCCATTGTGAGAGGACAAGGTGAATTTGTTTTGCATCTAAGCATTTATGCAAATCTGTAAGTGAATTTATAAGAGATGTGTATTCAAATCAAAATCAATGAGGAAAAAAAATAAGAGTTTGCCAATAAAACTTAAATTCTGAAAACTGTGAACTATGAAAAATAAAATTGAACAATTAAGTTAATAAATTTGCTTGCTTGAATGTAGGGGTTGGAAGAGAAAAAGGACTTGCAAGTCTCAGTAGATATGCCATTTTCTCCTCAGTCTTCACCAACAAGGTCTCCCAGGCTTTTCTGATTAATGAAAGGGTTTAAGGTAAAGCAAAAATATCAGCAGTGGATGAGAATCAAGTCAGGATTTACTTGAGTGACCTTTACTACTGAAAACCCATAGCACTTGACAGGCTGCATCCTGTGGTGGAGAAGTGGCAGATGTTCTTGTGTAGCTGTTGTCTATCATCTTTGACAGGTAATAGAGACTGGGGAGGTCACTAATAATAGTAAGAGGACAGTTGTTCTACCATCCAATCCAGATAACTATAGGCCAGTCAACTTCACTTTGGTCTGTGAGGAAAATTATGGAATGATTCCTCTTGGAACACATTTATAGGCATGTGAAGGAGAAAAGCATGATTAGGAATAGTCAGCATGGTTTTACCAGGGGTAAATCATGCCTGACTACTCTGATGATTTCTGTTGTAAGATGACTAAAGGGCAAGTGGAGAATAGTGGATCCCATTTACCTCAGCTTTAGCAAGATTTTCAGCACTATCTACCACAATATTCTTATAAGCATGTTGGGATTTTATGGTCTGTATGCGCAGACAAGCAGATGTGTAAAAAAAAAAAAAAAAATATATTAGATGATTGGGCTCAGAGTGTAGTGGTAGTGGAGGCCAGTAACAAGAGGTGTACCACAGAGGTCTGTACTGGGAGCTGTCCTGTTTAACATCTTTATGAATGACCTGGAGGACATGTTAGAGAGCATGCTCATCAATTTTGCAGATGAAACCAAATTGAAGTACCAACTGAGACACTGGGGAGCAGTGTTACTCCCTCTAGAGGGAGTTAGATGGGCTGAAGGAATTGGCTGATGGGAACCTCATGAAACCCAAGGACAAATACAAAGATCTACTCCTGGGAAGGAAAACACCTAACAGCATTACAGTCTGAGAACTGTCAGGCTAGGGAGCAGCTCAGGGGAAAAAGCCTCTGGTGGCCCTGGCAACAGAGAGGTGGTGAGGTTTGAACTCAGCCGGCACCCAGATGGCATGTGGCCAACCATTCACCTCCCCCCTCCCCAGTGAAATAGAGGAGGGACAAAAAGAAAAGAATTTGTAAGTTGAATAAAAATAAAAGAATTTGCTAAATATAATGAGAGAACAACAGTAAAAGTAACAGTAATAGTGAGTCCAAAAAGAAATGGGTAAAATGTAGCAGTGTCTTACCAAGTGCGGTGATCGCCCCCACAGCAACACTTGACGGGACCGGAACCCAAAAAATGATGCTCTCCTGAGAGAGCCTGCCCACCTGTATTCCTGGGCATGACATCACATGGTATGAAATACTCTAATGAAAATTAAAGACCTGGTTGAAACCAGGACAACAGGCCAAGAGTCTCTCAGGCCGTATGAATCAGTGAATCAGAGCATAGGCAGCTGGTTGAGGTAAATGACTGATTGTCTCATTCAGCACTCACTAGACCACATTTAGGCTACTGTGTGCCATTTTGGGACCTCCATCACAGGAAAGACTTATAAATTGAGAAAAAACTCAGTGGAGGGCCACCAAGACAGTCAAAGTTAGAGCAGTTGCTCTGTATGCAGTGACTGAAACACCAGGGCTTGTTCAGCCTGGGCAAAGGACAACTGAGGAGGGACCTAACTGTAGTTTTCAGTATCTATGGGGAGGTCATCAACTAAACAGATCCAGACTCCTCAAAATAGCATGTGTCAGGAGGATGAGAGAAAACAGACGTAAGTTGAAAGAAGTGAGCTTCAGGCTAAATATAAAGAATACCTTCTTCACCATGAGGGCAGTTGAGCAATGGAGCAGGTTGCTCAGGAAAGATGTGTGGTCTCTGTCCTTGGAAGTTTTCAAGACACAACTAGACCAATCAAGCTCTGAGCTACCTTGTCTGACCTCAGAGCTGACCTTTAGAGAGGATGAACTAGAGACCTCATGAGATACCTTCCTACATGAACTATCCTATAGTCTTATTCTAAGTCTCTATCTAAAGCTTCTAAATTCTTGATTCAACTGATATGAAGGGACACTGGAATCACAGAGCCTAGAATCTGAATCCCCAGCACTCTGATTGAAACTCTGTACTTTTGGAACAACTATCAAAATCAATAATAAAACAGTGGTTTGGGGATTTAGAAATTTTCACATTAAATTTCAAATACAGGGTAGTCTTAATCAAGAGACTTGGACCTTCTTTCATCTCTCTTGAAATGCCACATAGTTTTATTACTCTTCCATAATGAAAACACTAAAAACCCCACCTAATTAATTTATAGGTCTACAGTCTACCTTTCTTATTAATGTATCCTATTGGAAGCAAACAAATGTTGTTTGATTAAAAGCAAGAGAAGGGTGCTGAAAACACCCTGACTGACCTCAAAGTGTCAGGAAACAGAAACAGGTGGGTAGTCCTCTGTGGTGAGTAGGCAAGCACCATGAAGATCCCAGGGCAAGACATGTCCTCCCTAACACTTGCCATTTCACAGGTCCTGAGGGTGTTGTGCAGAGCTGGGTGCCAGTAACAGTGTCCATGAGCAGCTTGCAACATTTCAAATGGTGAGCCAGGACCAGGAGCTGGCTGGTACATCCTGTCATGAGCAGCAGGAGACTGGGTGAGAGACTAAATACACTGTGGATCCAAGAGGTCTGTCCAGGGCACAGGCTATCTAAAGTGCTGGGCTGAAGTTCATAAATGTAGTTGAGAACCCACACACCCATAGTGTCACTGGGGCTGGGACCGGGGCTGGGTGCCCAGGGCTGAACTGAAATGAGACTCCTGTAATGGAGTGCAATGGGGTTCCAGGTGGGGCTGGTAAAGACCAGCAAGGCCTACTGGAGTCCTCATGGTCCTTACACAAAGGGCATGCCTAGATAGCAGACCATGATGTTTTATGACACATTCATATTCCCTTAAGTGACCTTTTGTACTGCTGCATAGTTATTGACAATAGGTTTGTTATGAAGAAAAACAGAATTTAGCAGAAAGAGAAGAAAAAGCTGAGGAGATAGAATGATGGACAGGATGATGGTATGGTGCATATTCAGATCTCATTCCCAAATCTCATCCACAACATGGATTAGGAGCACAGCAGGTGCATATAGATAATGATTTGAAAAATTGTACCTAACTGTATGTCTATAAATACAGACACAAGATTATTTTTCAAGTTCATACTTTAAACAATGTTTCTAAACTAAGGAAATATTTTACGTAATTACTTATATCTGAAAATGAGTTGAAGTTTGGGTAGTATTTGATAATATGAGAGCCACAGAGGTCAGAATAAATTTGAAAATTAACAAAGTTCAAAGAATATACACAGTGTGAGGATGTATTCATATGAAAGAAGGAAAGAACAGGATAAGAAGGAGAATCAATGAATGTTTCAGACAGCTGAACAAAACTTCAGTTGACTAAAGTGTTTTTCTAGTATTCAGGAATATACTCCTTTTCTTTTATGTTTTCTGTGAATTTTATGCAGTATCTCAGATCTCATTGGAATTATGGAGGCATTTATTTCAGGCAGAGAAAAGTGAAAGGGGGAGAATGGATAGATAACCTTTAAAAAGGTTATATATCCCTTTAAAAGCTATGTATGCTGCCAGTTTTACTTAGTCTGAACATGCTTCACCACCCTTATCATGCTACACACTTCATAAATTCCCATTAAAAATTCCAAGCTTTCCTGCTCTGACAGCTACTGGTAGTCACTTGCTTAAATATCTCTCAGTAGCTTCTATCTAAAGAATACAATTCCTGCAAAAAAAAAAAAAAAATTACTATGCAAGTAACTGATCAAGAAACTAGAAAGGCAAACAAAATTGGTTCAATGAAAATAAGTTTCATTTCAAGGGGAACCAGAATCAGATACAGCCCTGGGATGTTCAGGCAGGACCATAGTGATGAGACTGGGCTGAGGTCAAGCCAGAAAAACAGTCCATAGGTCAATATCAATGGGATCAAGTACTGCTACTGCTGAGCTGGCGATCACCAAGACTACAACACAGTTCAGAGAGCAACTGAAGACTCAGGCTGAAATGGGGCTCCTGGGCCCATGAGTAGGGTGTGTAGGTGGAGACCTGAGGTGAGGCTGATCAGGAATATTTAGGTTTATCGATGCCTTCAGGACGACCTACATTTCTCCTTCATCTCCAACCTAAATCTTAAATCACAGAATTTCTCAACTGATGTTCACATGTGTATACACATGGAATATACCTTTTTTTTTTTTTTTTTTTTTTAATAATATGAAATCATAGGGTAAAAAAAGAGGAAAGGTTAATTTTGTTACACACTTTATCAACAACCATGTTAAATATGCACTGTCAACAACTTTAAATAAATTTCATTTATTTCTAGATAAAAGTTATTTGTTCTGAATTTACAGCCTAATCTGTAATATTCTTACAAACACTTTATGCAAAATGCAGAAATCAAATAGGTCCAAAATGAAAATAAGTTTTAAAATCATCCTCTCCTATTTGTTCTGTCTAACTGCTAATGCAAGAGGAACAGGAATCAGTCCTTTACCCCAGGGAAATGGCTTGCATACACTGCTTGAAAGGGCTTATATACACACATCAAAATCTACCTTTTTCAGGTCAGGCTGACAGTGCCCTTATTACCATAGCAATGTCCTGAATCCAAAATTACTCTGTATGTAAGTTTTATTTTTGTGGTTTTCCAAGTTTACTTCACTATCTATCTTGCCAGTATGATATTTAAGAAGGACTCAGCAGTTGCCAAGGCAAGCAGCTCCAGTGGCAGTACAATGTGCAGTAAAATGCTCTAACGTGGTACACAGTACAGTGGGGGGTTTCCTGACCTGGGGAAACCTCAGGAGGAGCCAATTTCAGGAGCATGCAGCTCATGCCACAGTGGCTGACGAGACCTGGGCAAGGCCAGGAACAATGACTTCCAAGTCCATTCCACACCTATAAAAGAAGCTCCTGGGGAGCACTAGTGACCAGAAGTGCCAAGAACAGGGTGGGCAAACAGGGCATGGCATGGCAGCATGGGCATGGCATGGCAGTTTGCATGGCAGGTCATGTGGGAGGGCTTGGAGGAAGAGTGCTGTAGCTCTGTCAGCTCAACCAGGGAGCAATGGTATCCACAAGCAGAAGGCTACCTCCACTCTAAACTCTGCACCTACATGACTGACACAGCTTCCCAGACAGAGCTCTAGTGGGAACACGCTGCCACCCAGGTGCCAGGCTGCAGGGTGGGCCCTGCTTTTACCCCAGTACTGGACAGCAGCACTGAGCACACCTGTGGGAGGTGCATCCAAGGAGAGGAACTCCTCTGTTTAGTGACAGAGCTCCGGGAGGAGGTGACAACATTGAGGAATACCAGGGAGTGTGGGAGAGAGATAGACTACTGGAATTGCACTCTAACTTCCCTGGGACAGGCCCAACAGGCAGGCAGGACACATGACAGAGAGGATTCCCTGTCCTCTCTTTGCCTGAATGAATGTGGTGACTCAAGTGATAGGGGGCAATGGCGACAAGTTCGTGCCTGATACAGCACTCCTCTCTGAGTACTCCACCTTCCCAGGTACCTTTGCAAAAGAGGTATGAGGCTCTGCAAGTGGAATTGAACAATAACGAGGACAATGGTTTGTCTAGGCTGGAGATGTCACCGAGGTTATGTTGACCTATGCCTTGCATCAGAACTGCTTCCATAAAGGAAAAAAGACAGGTCATTTTCAAGGGAGACTCTCTCCTGAGGGGAATAGAAGGCCCATACAAACCAGACACACTTCTTAGAGACATCTGATGCCTCCCTGGGGCCTGGGTTAAAGATGTGAAGAGAAAACTTCCTACACTGGCATGGCCCTCAGATTACTATCCATTACTGATTTTTCAGATAGGCAGTAATGAAGTTCCAACAAGAAGTCCAAGAATAATCAAGAGAGACTTTAGAGACTTGGGATGACTGATTAAGGAATCAGGAGCACAGGTAGTTTTCCTCTATCCTTCCAACTGCAGAGATGAGCCAGCATATCAATATCTGGCGCTGAGGCTGGTGTCACTGGCAAAATTTTGGGATTTTTTTGATCATGGGTTGGACTACATGACACCAGGTCTGCTGATGACAGACAGGATACACCTGTTTCAAAGGGGAAGAAGGATCTTTGCTCAGGAGTTAACAGGAATCATTGAAAGAGTTTTAAACTACATTTGAAGGTGGAAAAGGATAAAACCAGGCTCATTAGAGATAAGCCTGAGGGTGGCACATTGGTGTTTGAGGAACAGTGTGTTAGCAAAATCCCTTTCTATCTCAGTGAAGGTAGGGGATGGAGATCCATGCAGCAGCAAAGATTAAAGGATTGTTAATATGGTAGAAACCGTGAAAGTGCCTGGGAATGGTCAAATAGGAATCAAGGCTTCTTCCCCAGAATCAGTGGTGGTATTGATATCCCAACTGAAGTGCATCTGCAACAATGCATGTAACATGGGCAACAAACAGGAGTTGTAAACCATTGTGCAGCTGGAAAACTGACATAGTTGCTATCACAGAAACATGGTGGGATGACTCACACAACTGGAGTGCAGCAATGGATGGCTATAAGCTCTTCAGAAAGGATAGACAAGGAAGGAGAGGCTCTGGATTACCCCTGTATGTTAGGCAGTGTTTTGGCTTTTTAGAGCTTGATGGTGGTGATGATAGAGTTGATTATTTATGGGTAAGTATCAAGGAGAAGGCCAACAAAGCAGATAACATCATGGAAGTCTGATATAGACCACCTAACCAGGATGAAATCACAGGTGAAATATACGCAGCTTGGAGAAATCTCACATTCATTAGTCCTTGTTCTTGTTGGGGATTTCAACTTCCCAGATGTCTGCTGGAAATACAATACAGTGGACAGGAAACAGTCTAGGAGATTCCTGGTATGTGCAGAAGATGGCTTCCTGACACAGCTGGTGAGGCAGGCAACTAGGTGCCCTGCTGGACCTGCTGTTTGTGAACAGAGAAAGATTTGTGAGTGATGTGATGGTTGGAGGCTCTCTTGGGCACAGCAATCATTAAAAGATAGATTTTTCAATTCTTGGAAAAGTAAGGAGGGGGGGTTAGCAGAACTGCTATTACGGACTTCTGGAGGGCAGACTTTGGCCTGTTTAGGGACCTGGCTGACAGAGTGCACTTGGAAGCAGTCCTGAAGGGGAAAGGAGTCCAGGAAGGTTGGACATTCTTCAAGAAGGAAATCTTAAAGTTTCAGGAGCAGTCTATCACTATGTGTCAAAAGGCGAGCCAGCAAGGAATAAGATCAGCCTGGCTGAACAGAGAACTTTTGCTGGAATTCAGAGCAAATAAGAATTTATGACCTTTGGAAGAAGGGGCAGGAAACTCAGGAGGACTACAAGGATGTCATGAGGTTATGCAGGGAGAAAATTAGAAGGGCCAAAGCTCTATTAGAACTTGATCTGGTTGCTCCTGTAGAAGACAATTGTCCTGGTTCAGCTAGGATAGGATTAAGTTTCCCCAGCAGTGGGAAGGGAGATGCAGCCAGGTTATTTGATACCATGCTGATGTCAGGTCCAGATGCCAAAGCACAGGAACAGTTTGTGTGTTGCTTTTGTCCCTGAGAGCATGTGTGACAGGATTGCTGTGTCTTTTGTCATATATCTCTGTATATCTTTTGTCCTGTTTACTGTTATTACTGTTTATTGTTGTTGTTATTGCTATAGTTGTTGTTCGGTTTATTGTTTCTTACACTGTTGTATTAAATTTTTCCTCATCTCAACCCCAGGGTTTGTATCTCACTCCCTGCCCCATCCAGTCTGAGGGTGGGGGAGGGACAACGGCGGCTGGGTCTCGGGTCCCGGCAGGGCCTCAACCAGCACAGAGAAGAGTTGAATTCCTCTCTGAAAAATACCCAGTTTTCTTAATTTTCAATCTTGTAGGCACTTAAATTAGACCAGATTAATTGCACCATTCCTGTTTTAACTCTTCAATTATAAAATGAGATAACCATATATTAGCACAAAAGGAGGGTTAAGGAGAATCTTCATCCTTTATTGGATGTGGAGAAACATAGTGACAAAGACTGAGGAAAATTCTGAGGTACTTAATGCCTTCTTTACCTCAGGCTTTAGTAGTAAGACAAGATGTTGTCAGGGTACCCAGTCCTCTAAACTGGAAGACAGTGGATGAGGAGCAGAATAAAGCCTCCATAATCCAAGGGGATATGGTTAGCGGACTGCCACACCACTTAGACACACACAAGCCTGTGGGGCCATATGGGTCCACCCAAGGGTACTGAAGGAGCTGGTGGAAGTGCTCACCAAGCCACTTTTCCATCATTTATCAGCACTTCTGGCTAACTGGGGAGGTCCCGGTTGACTGGAGTTTAGCAAACATGACATCCATTTAAAAGAAGGGCCAGAAGGAGGATCTGGGGAAGTACAGGCCTGTCAACACAACCTTGGTGCCAGGGAAGGTTACGAAGCAGATCATCTTGAGAGCCATCACATAACACATACAGGACAAACAGTGAAAAGGCCCAGTCAGCATGAGTTTATGAAAAGCAGGTCCTGCCTGACAAACCTGATCTTCTATGACAAGTTAACCCACCTAGGGTATAAGGGAAATGCTTGGATGTTGTACACCTGAACACTAGTTAAGCCTTTGACACCATATCCCAAAACATTTTCCTGAGGAAACTGATTGCTCAAAGCTTGGACAGGTGGACTCTTTGCTGGGAAAAAAAATGACTGGATGTCTGGACACAAAAGTGATGGCAAATGGAATTAAATCCAGTTGGCTGCTGGTCACAAGTGGTGTTCCCCAGGGCTCAATACTGGGGCCAGTTCTGTTTAATAACTTTATCAATGATCTGGATGAGGGGGTCGACTGCACTCTCTGTAAGTTTGTAGAGAACACCAGGTTGGGTGGGAGTGTTGATCTGCTTGAGGGAAAGAAGGCTCTACAGGGGGATCTGGACAGGTTAGATCAACGGGCTTAGACCAGGTGTTTGAGGTTCAAAAAGTGCCAGGTCCTGCGCTTGGGTTACAACAACCCCATTCAACACTACAGGATGAGGGAAGAGTAGCTGTAAACCTGCCTGGCAGAAAAGGACCTGGTGGTATTGGTCAACAGCCAGCTGGATTATGAGCTGGCAGTGTGCCCATGTGTCCACAAAGGCTGGCAACATCCTGGCTTGTATCAGAAATAGTATCCATCAGGACTAGGGAAGTGATTGTCTCTCTACTAGGCACTGGTGAGGCTGCACCTTGAATGTTGTGTTCATTTTTGGGCCCCTCACTACAGGAAAGACATTGAATTGCTGGAGCACGTCCAAAGAAGTTCAACAAAACTGGTGAAAAGTCTAAAGCTGAAGTCTTATGAGGAGCAACTTAGGGAACAGCGACATGAAAGGAGGTTGTAACAAGGTGGGTGTGGATCTCTTCCCAAGCAGCAAGGGATAGGATGGAAGGAAATGGCCTCTAGCTGTGCCAGATGAGGTTTTGATTAGATATTAGGAAACATTTCTTCACTGAAAGGGTTATTAAGCGCTGGAACAGGCTGCCCAGGATTGATTCATCATCCCTGAAATTATTTAAAAAATGGTTAGATATCTCTCTTAAGAACATGTTTTAGTGGTGGACTTGGCAGTGTTAGGTTTATGGTTGGAGTCAGTGATCTTAAAAGCCTGTGAATGCTTCAAAGATTAAAAATACAGGTGAGTCTTCAGGTAAAAATCATATCAGACTTGAGCAAACATAAGTATGTTCAATTAAATTTCAACTATATGATGCCAATTTTCATGGTGGATCTTCTCATTTACTTCCACACTTGCTGTCTTTGACGTAGCTTGCTGGAAGTGATGAGATGACTTCCTGAACATCTGAATGATTATTCATGAATTTAAATTCCAACAAGATGAATTCTAAATTAATTATGTAACAAAGCTTCTTCTACTATATTACTGCAAGATAAACACCACTGTTTGGGTGATACCACTCAACATAGCTTTGTTTTAGTGAGTTATTGAGTGAATAAAGTCATAGTTTCTGAAATTTGTTCAACTTAAATTAAGTACATCCTAGCATGTCTGGGGAAAAAAATTCTTCATGACAGATGAGAAGTAATAGCAAGGACAGTGATCAGTCTTTATTGCCTGGAGCCATGTTTTTTTACACAAGGCAGTCCTCTGGAATTTTGACTGGTAACCTTAAAGGTAAGAGAGTGTAAGTCCGGTTGTGATTCTTCAAATGCTGGTAGCATTCCAGAGTCTAACATTTAGATATAAAGTTAAACCCACGATAATTACTGGTGTTAGAGGTTAATGGATTTTAGTGTATTAAAGTAAGAGTTTGTTACTGCCACTTTTCTTTAGGTAAAAGGTTTAGATTAGAGTGGAGTTCACATCAGAAAGCTAATTTTTTTTCATATGTTGCAGTTTTTAATAGAATTCAGATAATATTAGACATCTTTTTGTCTGTTTGTAATTTTCATATAGTCCTAAATTTTCACAAACCTTTTCCTTTAAAAGTTTTTTTTAAAAACACATAAAACTATACATGTTAAAGGCATTTGATATTGTTTTATCAGTGGTTCCTTGTCTCATACAGAATAATAGAAGATTTTGTAGATAATGACATTATGTACAAAATCCAAGATCTTGTGGCATCCTGATAGCACACAGAGTCATAATTCTATGAGATTTTAATACACATGTAATTTCTTTATAGCTATCCCATGCATCTATTTATAATTTCACATTTTTGTAAATAAAAATGGGGAAATGTCTCTCTTTCTGGCTTCCTTCTTCTCCAAGAATAAGTAATATTTTATAGAATAAGTAGAATCCTAGAGCTAGGCACTTTTTTTTTTTTTTTTTTTTTTTTTTTCAATTGCAAATGATTTAGCATAATAGTAGTTCAAATGCCAACAGTTCTCCAGCAATATTACTCATGGCTTTTTTGTTTTACACAATTTAATTGAAGGTTTGCACAAAGCATAGTTCAATATTACAATTTTAGAACTTATTTCATGCAAATCAAAAAGTTTATAAAATACTGAATAGTATTCTTAACATCATATATGTTCTTGAACTATTTTTAATTAATGCTTTTTTAAATCAATATCTTTCTTTGTCAGCATTATTCAAATTAAGTTGCACATTGCACAGTCAGTTCTTCTGCAATACATGTGTCTGTTTATGATTTTACATGGTATGTGAGAAAAGTGGTAGCAGTGGTTAACTCAATCCTGTTTTGACAGTGAACATACCCATATTAAGCATCAAAGGGATATCCTGCACAGATTGTTTACAGTTGTAGTAAGTTTTCTAGAATGAAGACTACTCTAGATGCAGAAAATGTCATTTACATAAAGCTTATAGAATTGAAGGACAGAGCACCAGAAGAAAGCATATAGAAATTGTCCATTTAAGAAAAAAAAAAAATCAGGTTTGCTGAAACATTTAGTGAAAGCTATACTGTAAACTGGATTACTTTTTATATTATTTAGGGTTTATTTATATTTAGGATTTATTTATATTATTTAGACCAGTTAAAACAGTGGAACTGTTTAATTATCCTATTATTTTTATAATCTTTTGATAATACTGATGGAGGGGAAAATAACCCAACCACACAGAAACCATGAATTGCCTTTTATCATATGTCTAACTTGCATTCTGAAATACAGACAAGAGAAATGTTTGAAACACCAGATGTTGATCATATGTCAAATTCTTACATACAGTCATTCATTCTGAGAGTGGCATAATAAAGGAAATGCAATAAAATTAATTTTCAGAGAATAAATAATACAGAGCTTTATGTAACAGTGAAAGGTTTCTGTCTCCCTAAGGCAGGATAATTTATACCTAACGTATTTCAATTACTTGTGATGGTTGACTTGGTTTGACTTTTGAGCTTGGAGATGGAATTTGATCTTGAGTCTGAGTAATATCCTTAGATTTTGAAACACTTGAGAATCAAAAGCATAGCCTAGGAGAACCTGATCAAAACATGACATGTACTTGCTCATGAAATACAAAACCAGTGTTACAGATAATCAGCAGCAAAATGTTCTTTTGAGCTATTTTTAAACATTAAAGTACTCTATATATTTCTTGAATAAAGACAAAGGAAGACTGTATCATCTAAAATAAAACTATATGAAAAAGGAATAGTACCATATTTGTGTATGACTCCGAAATTTTCACCAAATGCCAGTCAGAAAAGGCATCACAAATGAAAGATCTCTACAAAATCATTAATAGATCAGACATTAAACCACATTTATTATTATGTGCCATGTCACATAATGTTTCCTCATTATTACCACAGAAAGTTTACTTGTCAGAAATGCTGTTCAATGCTTTCAGGAACATAGCTTTTTTGCCATGTCATATTATGCATTAGTATGAACACTCCTGAAGACATATTTACTAATGTAGATTTAAAATAAAATATTACAGATTAGGATAGTGCTATACAAACCCAACCTAAGTATAAGATGTTTTGATTAACATAACCTAAAAAATACACGGTAACTGTAATGCTCATTCTAACCTTGACTCAGACTCTGGCTTTCATGAAGTCATTTTGCTTAATTAGATTTTTCTGTTCTTAACAGAGACAACCAATACACCACTGGTGACAGTGTTAGAATGAATGCTTTGGTTTCAGCTAGTAGAACACTATATTTGAATAGTTGTATAATCCCACTGGAACTGATATAAATTTTGTTAATTTTTAAATTAAGGTTGAATTGAGACACCGATGAAATACACACATTTCACACTGGAACGGTTTGAAATGTGTTAATGGATGGTCTAAATGCATCCCTCAACTGTGCAAAAGCAGCTGATTAAAAACAAAAAGATGGAAATTAAGACAGAAAGGGCCATTAAGTTATTCATGAGCAAGCTTAAGGGAAGCTGTGGAAACCAGTTAAATGTAGAGAAAAGTATCTAAAAAAGAAAAGTAAGAGAATTATAAAGACAGATTTTCTCTATTGTAGAGTCTTATGAAAAAACAAAACAAAACAAAACAAAACAAAGTGTTCTTTTCCACACAAAATAAAGAAATCAAAGGATTAATGAGTCCCAGATGGAAGGAAGTGCTACTGCTGCTGGAGAACCTACTGGATTTTTCAATGTAATTTAATCTTTATTATGTTAAGAAAGTGCAATATAGATATTAATAAAATTTTAAAACAAACAAAAATATTTTTAATCCTGAAATTTTAAAATAGATTAAAATATAATTATTTAGGTCTTCACATGTCAGGATTGAGGAAAAAAACCACATCATTTCATGGTGTTGATATGGTTTATAAAAATAAATTAGTGTTGGTTCATGACAGTGGTAATTCTAAAGACCCTATTTAAACCTATTACTTTGTTTTTGTTTTTGTTTTTTTAAACCAGTGGCATCATTCCCACTTTGCAGGACATAAAGCTAGGTCACTTATATATAAAAAAACAATACTAAGCAAATGCAGATGGACCTGGAGTTCTCAGGGACTTTTTCAAATGTGATTGTCCAGATTTTTTTATTTAAAGGTCTATGACTTCTGCAGTACTTTTAAGTTGCTTTGATTTGTTCAAATAAGTTATAAAAAGCAAAATACAAACAAAACCACTTTCTAAATCACCTGACTATTGTCCTGGTTCAGCTGGGAAAGGGTCAAGTTTTCCCCAGCAAAGAGAGAGGGGGAAGGGATCTCCAGCCGGGTTATTCATACCATGCTGGCGTCAGGTCCAGGGGCGGAGCCTTTTTACTTTCGCTTTTGGTTTTGGGCGTTGTGACACACGCGGCGGGCTTGTTCCCTGACCATTTTGTGGTATTTCTCTGTATATCGTTTTTCTTGTTCACTGTTATTGCTGTTTATTTTTGTTATCATTGCCACTGCTGCTGTTCAGATTGTTTTATCACACTGTTGTATTAAATTTCTTCTTATTTTAACCCGGGGTCTGTGCTTAACTTCCAGCCCGACTGGGAGGGGGTGGGGGAAGGACAACAGCAACGTGCTCTCTGGTCCCGGCAGGGCTTAAACCTTTACACTATATAAACATCAGTGAAAGTATAAGCTTAATTCCAGCATAAGTTATTTCTGATTCTTAGTGAAAACCTGCATTGCTCACTCTGAATTGTACTGTGATATACCAGCTAAAATTACAGTAGTTAAAATTACATCAGAGAGTGTCTTCATACCATTAGTAAGACCAAAAAACATGCATACGTTTCTAACACAAATAATTATCTCAGAATAATATATTAATTCTTGACGCATACAACTATCTCAGATTATTTCAATTTAGTCATATTATTGAAGTATATAATTTTGCCTTTATGGTGTAAAAGGGGCATTCTGCAAGTCATCTTACTTTCTCAAATACATTGCCTTCATTTGAAAGAGGACCAATGTCCACACATCAACAAAACCAAAGATAATTATGTACAGAAAGTATATGGTAATACTGTAATCACTGGAAAGAGGAACAATCAAAAAGGACAAAAAGTAAGAACTATAAGAACTGACACTATAAAATCATGAAGAAATAGCAGAAATAGCAACATCTATAGAGTGCTTAATATACATGCTGTTATGTACATGTATGTGTGTATATTTGTTCACATATATGTACATATACGTATATCTATATGTTGTTAAGAAGATAGCTCCTTCGTATATATTAATATATTTTATATTTGTTTTTTCAGGAAATATCACTTTTGCTATTAATTGTTTCCTGGTGTACTGAGTCTGGCTGAGCCGGAATTGGTTTCCCCTGTAGCAGCCCTCACGGTGCTGTGGTTTATGCTGGGAGCTGGCAGGGTGTTGGCAGCACCCTGGTGTTGTGGCTACTGCTGAGCAGTGCTTACACAGCACCAAGGCTCTTTCCGACATTTCCCCCCTCAGTGGGACGGGGTGGGCGAGATCTTGGGAGGGGACACAGCCAGGACAGCTGACCCGAACTGACCAAAGGGATATTCCAGACCATGTGACGTCTGCTCGGGATAAAGCTGGGAGAAAGGAGGAAGGGGGTGGGGTCACCCTTGGTCCTCTGAGGCAACCGCTCCGCGTATGGGAGCCCTGATCCTGAGAAGGCCCCACATCGCCTCTTCATGGGAAGGAGAGAATAAATCTGTTTGCTTTTTGCTTCCATGTGTGGACCTTTGCTTGTTTTGCTTATATTAAAACTGTTTGGTTAGTTGGTTTTTTTACCCAGAAGGGTTGGTTGTTTTTTTTCCTATCTTATTTTATTTCCCCCTTTTTGCCCTGTTGAGAAAAAAGGGGAAAAGTGGGGAAGTGATAGAGTGACTTGGTGGGTACCTGGCATTTAGCCAAGGTCAGACCACTACACCTAGTAAAAGAATGATGTATTCTGGGATATAGGATAAAAGGCACCTCTTATTGCTTAGGATCATGCTCAGAAATCCTAGCAAGGATTTCAGAGTTCAGCTATGATAAAAGGAGATAAGGGCTATGAATATAACTTTAAAAAAAAAAATCTATTTTAATTTTTGTTGTACAGGTGATGTAGGACCCAAGCTTCTTTATTAGACTGGTCTATTTCTGCTACAGCATCTGTTTTACTCCCCCACCTTGCCCCCACTACCACCTCCA
Source organism: Athene cunicularia (assembly GCF_003259725.1). Classification (NCBI taxonomy): domain Eukaryota; kingdom Metazoa; phylum Chordata; class Aves; order Strigiformes; family Strigidae; genus Athene; species Athene cunicularia. Next base: position 49,991,857 of record NW_020799091.1, on the reverse strand, counting down.
TGCCCCAGTTGTAAAACCAAAACTGTATGTTGTCGTAGAAGTCATTAAAGCAATTTTAAAGTAAACCTGATATTTGACAAGCAATTGCACTGTGACTTTCCCTCAAGACTGGAGTGACATGCTGAATTGCTTGGAGTGAGTTAAAATTCTGAACACAGCATTTTCAGTAACATGTAGCTCAGGCAGCATTTTCTTAGCCATCCGTATAAATAAGATTAAAACATTTACAGTGATGGTGATTATTGAAGACTAACACAAGTCTCTGAAAACACTGGCCAGTTTTTTGTTTGCACTAAATTTCCAGACTTGTGGAAAGTCATGGTGCATATTTTTACATAAAACTTTTTAAAGGTTGTTTAAAAAGTAATGTTCCATTTCAGAAAGGTTTGGAAAGAACCTTTCAAAATCAGAACTTTAATGCTTCATCATTGTGTGATAAAATCTAATCGCTTTGACTGTCAGAGAGGGAAGTAAACCGTGACACGTTCTTACATTCATACAGAGATAAAAATGTTTTTATTGTTTAAAATATTCAAAATTATATTCATGCTTGACCTGATTAAAAACAAAAAAACAACAAAAAAAAAAAACAACAAAAAAACCCAACACTTTCATTTTGCCTCTTTGTATAGAGCATTTATCTGCTGTTTCATAGCCAATAACATCCTTAAACTTTTTTATGACCATCTCTGCCACTATACATGTCATCTCTTTAAGGTAATTCTTGTTACATTTCCTTATGGAGGTGCAGGGATCTCATACTGAAATAATAACTGATGTTAATTAGACTAAACCAGTAACTAAATAGAGGAGGATTTTCTGAGGAAGTTATACCTTAACAGCTCTTACAGCCCAGAGGAAATCCTCCAGCTGCCATTTTCCAGCAAACTGGTTCCTCACTCTTCTTCACCGCAATTGGAAAACTTACTTTAAGGTCTAAAGGTTAGCAATAAATGATCTAGAAGATCAAGAAACTCTGAATAAAATTTTGAAACATCAGTATTACTTCACAATGCTTCTATTAATTTTTTTTTTTTATTTTATATTGTGCCATTTTGTTGGTGTGAGTTCTATGCCCTTAACTTTTTCTGTTTATCATTAGACTTTATCTTATAAAATGATATATTTTCTGATATTTGAATAACAAGACTTGTAAAAAGTAGAAATTTGAATATTCTTAATAATTTCTGGAATTAAAATAAGACTTTGCTTTTCCCTCCTAGTAATGTGAGACAATATAATTTGGGCAATGATTAAAATAATAAATTGAGGACTGTGGAGGAAATAAGCATGTTCCTTCCAGTTTCCTCATATTAATTCTAGTCTCCTAGTACTCTATATACATTATTATTATTCAAAACCACCAGAAATTAATGTGCAGCAACAGTATAGCTTGATGTGCTAACATATTAGCAAATAAAACTTGAGTGAAATGGAAAGCTAGAACACAGGAACACAATACAAAAGGGCTTCACAGAGTTCAGTAACAATAAAGCATTTTGAAAAGTTGCCAGAAGAACTTACAAACTGTTGCATAAATACCTCTGGCTTTACTGCAAGTCTAACATAGAATTGGCAGAAATACAAGATGCATGTCAGTGAATATATTGTCCTTGACTAACAGAATTATCCTAAAGGTTTGCTAGAGTACTTCAGAAGGTGACAACTTATAATGTAACTATGCAATGCCAACAGAGTAGGTATGTCCATGTAATACCAGGGGAAAATAATCATAATCTTCCACTTAATAGTTGCTGTGTTCATTCATTTATACCAATACCATAAATTCAAAGATGCAACAAACATTGGGAGTTTTCTGTTGGGTTTGGGGGTAGGGGTTGAGGACTAATTGTAGACTGTTACTACAAATCTAATTTTCTACTTACTCTTGTTAAAGGTAGTGATATCTGATTCCATATTCTTATTGAAGGATGGTCTAATACTTTCATTTTTATTAAGGGAAGTTGCTATTTTTTCCACTAAAAAAAAGAAAAAAAACAAAACCAAAACCAAAAAACAAACCTAACTATAAAATGTTTCTTAATTGTATCATGTCGTCCTCATATTTTTCAGCCTGAACAAAGGAAAATGACCTGAGAAGGCACTCAGACAGAATAACCTTGGCAGTTGCTATTTCAATGCAAGTGAGCTCACTTGCTTTTGTCTACTGCAGCTACTTTTCTCCAAAATCTGTGTTATAGATGGAACTGGCAAAAAAGAGCATGGACATAAGTCAACCAGTACCCCAAGGCCTTGGAGCTGTTGTCTGTCCTTTTTACTTACCATTGCAGACACAGCTTAATGGTTATTCATAATTTCTTTTTAGGGAAGAAGATCTGATCCATTAGCATTAATACACTGTGGTTAAAAAGGTCACTGAGAAGCATGGAAAATAATCCTTACACAGAGAAAAAGAAATTGGGAAGAAAACTTCCCCTATCACCCTATGCAAAAAACATTTCACTAAAAGATCTCATCTGCAAAGTCATATAACACCCTCCAAGCTTCATATGAGAGAGATCTTTTAATAAAAAAAAACACTCCAAAAAACCACCAAAGCAAGTGGGCTGTGGAGGAAAACATCTTTCCTTTAATAATGCTTGGGAAGTAATATTTTAAAATGCAGTTTTAGAAAGGAGGGTTCTAAGACTATCTCTGCAGACAAGTAGGTGAGATGATACATATTTTCCTATGAATATCAGCTTTCCAAGGAAAAATTTATCTGACCTTGCTGTTGAGGACATGGCTCAGAGGTTCTCTATATCTCATTTTTAGATCCTTTTCTATATAAGCTTTCTTTAGCTACTTTATTTGTGTTTCAAAACAGTTTTCCATTTGTTGATCTCTGCTAGAAGCTCTTACCCTTTTTAGAGTTTATTTAATGGTCAGTGTCTTTCTGTGGTGTTTCTTCAGGTACAGACGCCATCTCTGTAAACCGTATTATGAATTACTTTGTCACAGAAAAGCTTTGGTTGCAGAACAGAAGAAATACTATCACAAAAAGGGAAGATAAAGAGAATATTTAATACAGGAGTGAGGTAGTCATGTAGGATGGGCCATGTCAAAGGTGAAGAACAGAATACAACAGAAGTGGAAAAGAGTTGGAAAATGAAACATATGGCTACAGGACAAAGGAGGGACTAATGTAGGCAGTAGCACCATGAGAAGGAAATAGGTAATTTACACCTCTTTGGAACTTTCATTAAGTGCTATCCATAAAAACTTGAGGGAAAATAAATTTCTTCATGAATATTTGAAATTCTAAGAAATACAAAAAAATCATTCACCTGACATGCAATCCAGAGTTTATTTGTTTTTGAATCTTGAATTGTAGACATTTCCATCTTAAATGCAAACTGAAAAATGTCACAACATAATATAGTAATAAACTTTAATTTTGGGGCATCTATGCCTGTAGGCATCTGACAATAGTAAATCACAACTGAAAATATAATGAAATGTACTCAGATAATATTCCTTCTTACATCAATCTTCTTATGCTTTTGAGACAAAATTTTAATCAATGTAATAGGAGAGAGAAAAATTGTAAGGTTTGATTAGATTATTTTCAGTGTTTTCAATAAGAAAACTAGATTCTGCCTGCACCACAACATGTGGGTTTAAAAAAAAATAATAATTAAAAATATATATATATATATATATATATATATATATTTACTGCACTGAATAGAACATAACAACTTAGATTTTACTCTGTGAAAATGTGCAATCCATAATATATTTTATTCACACTGGGACATAAATAATCTTTTATTCTACAATAAATATTACAATTAGAAGGAAACTTCAAGCATCATATAATTGAAAATTCCAAACCCAAGAAATGCTTAATGTCGAGGGAAATAATATTTTGCAACATTAACCTAATAGAAAATAACAAGGTAGATGACTTGTCTTCTCAGATAGATACCACAATGATTGATTTAGAGCCCCAGTTTACTATAGAACAATTGCAAATAAAATACATTTATATGTCACAATATATGTGTTAATAATAATAGATCCTGAATAAAGTGGTTATTCATCGGAGATGTTCTAAGTTTCAGTTATGAACATCTTCCAAGTCAAACCACGCCTCTCAAATTTTATTATAATAGTGCTACCACTTTCCCAAAACTATACATTTATATAGCTGTTATTTGTATTTCCTTGAAGTCCTAATGGGCTTGGCATCTGAGAAAGCTGACCTTCAGGTGAAAACTAATTTTATTAAAAGATACATGGTTATGTGAAAAAAATATATATATTAAACATACATTTACCATTCCTTCCATCAGTCTCTATAGAAAATAAGTTGTCCTTAGTTTCCCCCATGTTTATCAAATTCTGGATTGCTTCCTGCAGAACTTGAGGGAGGGATTAATCTTAGAAAGATGAAAGTCCAGGCCTTGCCTTTTAGTCAGTCTTAATGCTATCTAATGTTACATGATGCATGCCCCAGAGTTGAGGGGATTTTGTCCCACTGATCATAAACTGAGTCTAGAATGGTGATTTCAGGCATAAATATTCGTATTGTACATGCTAAATATGAAAAACACCACTCATTTTATTCTGTCAGGAAATTAATCTTTAAACTTTTTAAACTTTTTCATTTCTCATCTCACAGCCCATGGGAATCCTTTCCTTATGTTTGCGTGGAGGTTTGTTATCTACAAATCTACATAGTTTCTTTCTTGTTCTTTAAAAATTCTTTTAAAAGGCCAAATTATGTTAGCATTTAATAAAGTTTGTAAAATATGAAAAATAAATACTTATGTTCTCTTTGTTTTCACACTTATGCTGGTCCAAATATTGACATAAAATATAATGTTGAACAAATATTATTACTGAAAATTTGTTTTTAATAATCTGCAAGAAAATTCTGGTTTTATTTTCTTTTGGTTACACAAAAATGTGATTTAGTTGTTTAATATGCTATAGACAGAATATCCAATTATCTGAGCATCTCTACTATAAATGCTCTGATTTATTCAGTATTAAGGGTCAACCCATTTTATCATGAGCTGTTAAAAATTTTCTTGTGGCTTTTTAAATTTGACAAGTGTGTATGAACCTAATTGCATTATATTATTTCTGTTCCCTTGCTACAATTTTGTGAAGAATCAGCTAATTACAAATACTAAAGCAAGGAAGAGTGCAGTCATGAATTATTTGTGCTGAAATTATCTGACTTGCACTAGCCAAATGAGTTACACATATTAAAAGAAAATTAAAAAAAAAAAAAAAAATCTTCCCAACTTCAGAGATAATCATATGTTATCTAGCACAGTAACAGCAGCAGCCGATCAATCCAAAGATCCACAGTCTTGCTGTTTTTTCTTTCATCAGCAGATGAAAGTGGGTGCTTAAGGAAACATATAAATGTAAACTTACTTTCCCTGAAAATATTTCCTGTTTTCAGAAGATAATCTGAATAGGCGCACATCCAGTGTGTCTTTCAGGCTGTGCTCTGCTGTGCTGCACAGATCTTTTGACTGCAGGAAATCCTCACCCAGCTCGTTGTAACAGAGAAACCTGTAAGTAGCTTCCACTTGGTACTAGTGATTACACTCCCTACATGACTTTTCCTTTATCTAAAAGTGTGGCAAGAAATTCTCATGTGAAATTTCATTAGGGATACTTGTTTTCTTTCAATCAAATTATGCAATATCTAGAATGATGACTGAAAGAAAGAGTTGCTTCACACAGACAGAATCTGTGCAGCATGCTGTGGGAAAATCCATCTAGGTTCCAGCCACCGCTACACACTTGGACGAAGCATGTTATTGGATGAAGTCATCTTGTGAAACCACTGTATTCTGTGATCCATAAGTGAAACAAGTTTGTGAGCATAACCAAACAATAAGAAGCCTTCTGGCAAGTGAGGCCAAAAGTAGTGCGGGAAACATTCTTGGTCTCTGTCTAAACTGATGATGGGGTAAAAAAATAACCTCTATACCTCCTCAGAAGATAAAATCTCCTAGAATGCATTGCAAAAGATCCCTGAAGAAATCCAAGTCCAGCCAGTGGGATTTAGAGTAACAGCTACTGGGATCAAAAGTTAAGTATATTAAAAAAAAAAAAACAAACAGCAAAAAACAAAAACCCAACCAAACAAAAAACCCCAACAAAACAACTACTACTAGAAAGCTGTATAATTGTGCTTTCATAACTCGGTCCATTTAGTCTCCACACTGTCAATTTTGTCATTAACTGTAACATCCTGAACCAAAAGTTTTGGGTTTGCTTTTATCAGCTTTTGTTAGTGTGGGTTTTTTTGTTTTGTTTTGTTTTTATTTTTCTCAGGGCTGAGGGTTATTTTTGTGTTTGTTCGGATTTTTTACATGCCTGTTACTGAAAAATGCATAAAGGAGTGAATGTAACAAAAAAAAGAACAGGAATTCTGGTGACTGATAGCAACACTTCTTTTATTGGCTCTGTTACTCAGTACAGCTGTATCAGAATTAATTCAAAATTTCCTCTGTAGTCTTTTAATCACAAATGAAGGAGTCTGCATCCTAATCAGTTGGTGGATCAGAAGCTAGTTTTAAAACACACTGAAAACTTTTCCCTCAACTCACAGAGGTTTGTCTGAGAAACTGTAGGTCATACAGAATAAATAGAGTAGAGAAGAATATATATATAAATTATGGTGGGTAGTGCTGGATCTTGAGTTATTCACATTCTTCTCAGTATAACAATGCATGATTCTTAGTGTCATTTTCTTAAGAAAATTTCTAATTAGTATAAAATTCAGTATTATGAGAAAAAAGTTTGAAGAAAATTGAAAATTAAATACAGTATGTTTTCTGTAAGATATAGTTGAAAAGTTGCTTAAATGACATGAAAATGGAATGGACCAATGCATACTTCTTCTTTATAGCATTTAAATCCAAACCAGTTTTTACTTGGTTTCTTAACTCCTTTGTATATATAAATCATATACAAAGAGTCATGATCATAACTTGCTGTAAACAGGCATAATGGAGATCTAGCTCACAGAAAGCAAGAAAATAAACCACCAGAGAAACAGATTAATCTGCGAATGAAGTGGTGACATATATACTCTATAATTTCTGTGAAGCTGTTCTGCAAAAATAAAAAAGATTGAATTATAGCCATATTTAATCTATCCTGATTTGATTTGTTTTCTTTAAAAGCTTGTATGCTAAAACTGCTTAATATTTTTCCCTCTTTAAATGCAAATTTTTTAACTAAAACTAAACTAAATTTCTAAGAGTATTAAAAATATAAAAGATGTCATCTTACATGTCAGAGCTACATCCTAAGATATATGAATAAGCAACAATTTTGAAGCACTGAAATGAAAACTCACATCTAATAAAATCCAGCTGTTTTTTTTGTAGATGTCACATGGATCCCTAATGGAGGTTTAATCCTTAGTGTCCAAGTAGTTTTACAAGTCACTGGATAGTAGAGGCTACAGATTTGCTTAATTCTGCATGGTTTAATATAAAGTTATACACTGTTTGGGTAATAAAAATATAGCCACGAAGAGGAGCATTTTCGTCTCAGATAGAATAGCATTTCAACCGTAAGATTTCATGGAATATAAAGCCTCAACATCTGAGTAGTACCTACAAAATTTAACAGCGTACTTTGAACACTATTTCACACACATACAAAACCACTATTTACCCTTAAATTTCAGGTTTTATTTAAAAATTGAATCCTCTGTTTCACTAACATTTTTAGGGGAGCAAATCTCTAACCCATATTTGTATCTTGACATATCTTTTACTAGCAAAGTGGAAGTGAAGATGCAACTCTGCAATGTTTAGGTAATTTCTGATAATATTATAAAACATATAAGAGTTTTCAATCTGAAGAACTACAGTCTGAAAGGATTTCTTGGATGGATCCAGGAGACAAACTCACTCCTGAATTTTCTTCCTTCTGCCACATGAAAGAAGAAAACAGCACCTTTGTCCTTTTTGAGGGATTTCACTGGCTTTTTTTCCTCTACTAAAGAATTTTTAAATCTGAAGTTTGCCAGCAACACCAAGCTAAGTGGTGAGGTTGATTCTCTAGAGGGAAGGGATGCCATCCAGAGGGGTCTTGACAGGCTTGAGAGATGGGCCCATGCAAACCTCATGAAGTTCAACAAGGCCAAAAGCAAGGGACTGCACATGGGACAAGGCAATCCCAAGGAAAATACAGGTTGAGTGATGAGTGTATCGAGAAGAGCACTTGGGAGTAGAGTGGATGGCAAACTGTCCCTGGGCCAGCAATGTGCACTTGCAGCCCAGAAAACCAACTGTATCTTGAGCTGCATCAAGAGAAGCATGACCAGCAGGTCAAGGGAGGTGATTCTACCCCTCTTCTCCACTCTTGTGAGACCACACCTGCAGTGCTGTGTCCAGCTCTGGGGTCCGCAGTATAAGAAGGACACAGACCTGCTTGAGTAGGTGCAGATGAGGGCCACAAAGATGTTCATGGGGCTGAAGCACCTGCCTTATGAGGACGGTCTGAGAGAGTTGGGGTTGTTGAGCCTAGAGAAGACAAGGCTCTGGGTAGACCTTATTGTGGCTTTCCAGTACTTAAAGGGGACCTATAGGAAAAATGGGGAGGGACTCTTTCTCAGGGAGTGTAGTGATAGCACAAGGGGTAACAGTTTTAAACTGAAAGAGGGAAGATAGAGATTAGATATGAGGAAGAAATCCTTTACTGTGAGGGTGGTGAGGCACTTGAACAGGTTACCCAGAGAAGATTATGAATGCTCCCTTCATGGAAGTGTTCAGGACCAGGTTGGATGGGGCTTTGAGCTTGATCTAGTGGAAGGTGTCCCTACCTATGAGAGTAGGGTTGGAACTAGAATTTTGATGACCTTTCCAACCCAAACTATTGATTGATTCTATGATTCTATGAAGAGAGGACTAAATTAATGAATAAACTCTGGATACTTTAGCCAGATTAGAAAGTCAACTTTTGAAGACATAACTAACAGGAAGAACCCACTGAAATTTAGTTCAGTGGTGTGTGCATGCAACTAAGAGTTATTGTAAGAAACAGTTTGAATGGAAGAGCAAAATAACAAATTATGATCATAATCACACTTTGAGTTTAGCATATAAACCTTTAAAATTCTACAAGTTGTCAAAAAATATTGTGAGAAAAAAAGTCTGCTTTAAGGAGTATTTTCTCATCATTCAGATGATCTCTGGAGAATAGTTAATCTTAATATCAAGGTAATATAACTTACTATTTGGTTGGGTTATATTTGTTATTTCATGTATTGCTTTCAAATAAAATTTTCTTATTGTTGGTAAACACCATGGATTCACTGCATAATTAATTATTACAAAGTCTGAGGGTAGGTAGTTTCATGCCTAGGTAACCAATCCATAAAATAAAAATATAAAGTCAAATGCTGAATGTCTTACAAAATAAAAGAATTAATGAAAAAGACTGATGACACTAAGTCAGGGCAATCATTATATCCAAAATAGAACATGGCATAATAGCCATGGATATATCTGGAGAGCTGACTTTATGTTAAAATGTGGTTAGGGATACTTTTTAGAGGTTTTGTAAATGTCAATCTTAAGAAAAACAGAAAAGTGATTTTAAAAAAATGTCAGGATCTACTTAATTAGAATATGCATCCACATTATTAACTCTGAAAAGCTTTTTCCGAACATTAAACCTCATAAAATGCATTGCTAAACAGAAAAAAATGGTCTCCAAATGGAGATCAGTGCATGTGCTCAGCAAGAAACTGACCTTCTATGGGTTTGTAACAGGAACTGTAAAATGAAGACATTATGTATATACTTACATTTTCTTTTATTTGCTGAATGTATTATCATAATGCAGTTAATAGCAGTCTTGGAAAGGAGAATGATATGGTTTCTGAAGTTTCAATTTACAATACAGCACTTCCCATAAATGCATGAAAAGAATAAACTTGCACTTTCTTAGATTCAAGTGACCTCTAAAATAATATTAATCTATATTTTCTGCTTCCTTAAATATTCAGTCACTCTCTGTGACTCTCTATAAACATGTCTGTGATGCATATTAGAGATTTTGATCTCTAGTTAATACAGCTTTGACAAATGTCAGCAACTGTCTATGGAATAACTCAAAACAATTTCATCGAGTCTAAAAGTAAGGTAGTCTTCAGACAGCTCATGATAATATCTGCCTAGGATGTTCATCTGCTTGAATAATGCAGTCATCTTCATCAGAATAAAGTGAGTCACATTTTGACAAGTGATTTTCTTCCTTTACTATAAATCTCTCCTAAAGTAACAAGCTCAGATGTCTACAGTAATGTACATTTAGTAAGATGAATCCTACCCCCATATCCATACTATGATAAAACATGCCTGAACTGAATCTTCTTTATGCTTTTGTCTTTTTGTTCACGCAAGCCTCATGGCTTTTTTTTTTTTTTCTTTTTTTTTAAATGAAATAGCCCAGAGCTGAAGTCCTCTATAAGCCAGCACTGTCCTTACTACAAACAATTCTTAGATGAATCAAGCATTTATTTTATTCATGGCCTTTCTCATTGTCTTATAGGAGCAAATGCACATCATCATGATTTGTTCTTTTGTTTTATCTCTCATTAATATTATCTGAGTATCCTTGCTTATAAAAAAACCCAAACAAACAAACACAAAAACCAACACCCCCCAAAAAAAAACCCCAAAAAAACCCCAAAACAAAACAAACAAAAAACCACACCTAAAATGAACTAAAGACCCAAATTCCAGAGTTAATGATTATATCACTTCTCAACTTGAAATCTCACAAATTCAAATGTAATACAAAATAAAACGACCCCATGGTCTAAACTGCTTCTCTTGATGTGCTAATGAGAAATTTTTATTTTTTTTATTTTTTTTTTTTTTAATCCCGTGGCTCCTACTTACTCTATTTTGCCAACAACATTTTATGGACTTTCTACTGACTTTAACAGTTCAAGTCAAGAGTATGACTTAACACATGTAAATCACCTCATGGAAATCTTACATATTAGATTGGATTATCTAAAACTACTACATTTTAAACTTATTTTAAGGTCAATACAGAAAAACTGATACCTCCAAATCCGGTTCATCTGACTTTACAGGAAATGCTTTTAACAGTTGATACATCAATCAACCTTTTAGGTGTTTATTTCTCCCCATTGATTATATGAGGAAAATAAAACCACAAGCTCAAACTTAAGTCTGAGATGGCTAGAGTTAGGTAAAATAAGCCTTGCATACTGAAAGGGATTATGATTCTTTAATGCTTTCTCACGCTAACCCCCTCACCTTGATGGAAGGGAAAAGGGGCAGAACAGAGGATTAACAGTTTTCAAGAGAGAGGCTGTGGACTTTCAGAGACAAATAGTTTGAAAGTCAAGCTTTTCAGCTCGACTAAAAGAAGATAAGTAGATACTTCTGACCTATACACTGCAGAGGAAAATTATAATTTCATAATATTTATTTCTGGCTTAACTGAACAAGGAACAAACAGACAAAAGAGAAACTGGTCCAAGACAGGACTTGGTTTAGGATTTTCTTCTTTATGACCTGTATTTCATGCTGAGAACAGAACACAAGCCAAAACGCAAATAGTTTGTCAAATTGTTTTCTTTCTTTATGTCTGAGCATATAAATATTGCATTCTTTTGTAGGCTGCTAATGGAATTTTCCTGTAGTGTCTACCTTGAGTTAGAAGAGTGAGTTTTCTTAATTATAAATATGTCAGTCTACAACAAAAATTTTACGAGTCATTAAAATATTGTAGAAACTTCCATAATTCCCTCTCCTTTTTGTACTCATTCTATACTATACTAGGTTAATAAAACTGGTTGTTCTCTTGTTCTCAGAATTCATTACAAGCTCCACTCTATTTTCATTATAAAGATGTCTTGAGACCTATTGTGCTGAAGAGTTTCAAATTTACATTCACAATAAACAGAAGTATATTCTTCTGATACTGATAGAAGTATTGTCTTCCATTCTTAGGGAGTACTCAGACTTTGAATTTTATACAGTTATCAGCTTTATATATATTAAAAAAAAAAAAAAAAAAAAAAAATTAAAATTTGTGATTTTACTGAATATTAAAAGAAAAATCAGTTGATAATGATTATGCAGTTATATATTCTTTTTTCTTTTTTTTTCTTTTTTCTTTTTTTTTTTTTTCCTTAATGTCATCTGACATGCTTTTCTACCTTTGCCTGGAAATACATGTGTTTGTACAGCTAATTTTGTGTCATTCTATGTATGTCTATTTGTTCTTTTTCATACATAAATTCAGTAGGTCATGCATCAGCTTCTACAGTTACTATTTTATTTTTCTGTACAGAAATCCCTTGTGTCCTGTAGTTATGTTTACTTTAAAACCTTGGAGTAAGACTATGTTTGGTAAATCCACTTGGAATCAGTTCCAGATTTAGACACCTGAAGTTAAGTGTGGGCAATGTGGATACCTACAAATGAGTTAGATATCCAGTCACCCACTATATAGAGTGGAAATACTGTGCTGAAGCACAATAGGGATTTAAGGCTTAGTCTTCTTATTTCAGTTGAGTGAGTCTTGTGTAACTACTTCTTCATTCTTAGAGCAGAAGCATAAATCCAGGCTCCTAGCTGGAGTAATTTTATTGTTACATCCAACCCATGTTTGTATTGCATCCATGTTTCTGTGCTTAGAAATATTATAATTTCTCATAAAATGTAAAAAGAACAGGAAACCTCCTCCCTTTCTGTGGAATTTCTACCCTTTCTTAAATGTGCTTTCCCAGAGGTACTACTACCTTGGCTGAGGGGCTCAGTCATGCCCTGAGGTGGATCTAATGGAGCTGTCTGAAACCAGCTGCGTTTGGCACAGGGCATCCCTGGCCTCTCCTTACAGAGACCACCCCTGCAGCTTCCCCACCACTATAACCTTTACACCTGCACCCAATACAGCATCACAATGCAATTTTAACCTGCTGTCCATTAAACAATGCTTAAGTAGAAATTTCCTGTGACAAGAGGAGTGGGCAGCATATATTCTAATTAGAAAATGCAAGAAGAGAGTCTTGTTGCTCTCAGAGAGGAAAGAGATGCTTCCTTACTTGTATTCTGACTGAGGATAATGACAGCATTAGGAGACACATTTTCTACAAAGTACATTTGTAGAAAAAGATACAATTCACATTTAACAATTATATGATCCATGTTAAGGCAGGGTCACAAGATGTTTGTGAAAAAATGCTGTCCACATTGAGTATTTGTTCTGACTATAAAAAAATGGGACAATATTTACAATAAGTTTATACTTAAACAGTCTGGGTGTTCTTTAAATTGTGTTTGAATACTTAAAAGAAAGGATAATGTGCATGGCTGTGTCCCTGCTATCTTCTAAAATTTTGTTATTGAAAAAGGGACTCAATTTTAAAATTATAGAAGCTCCTTGAGGATGTAGGAGTTTAGTCCTGGAACTCAGTGAATGCTCTCAGTATGCCTAGGATAGATACTTTCTCCCATCTGCTCCCTTTATTCTGTTGCTTGTTTTGTTTTTTCTTATGTAGAAAATACTCACTTCAACTTTTGCCCTTTTTAACGGACTGCAGTTTTGTTCTTACTGGTGGCTGTTTTATTATTACATTTATTAATAAAATATGTAACTCAGATGATCTGAAAGTGCAGCCAGTGAATTTTTTTATTTTTCTTTTTTTCATACTCTTTGCTATGGGTATGTCTGTATAGTAAGGACTTGGCTTGACCTATTTCTATGTTTGGTTTTATTTTTTTTTAACATACCTGCTGTGCTTTGCCCTGTTAAAGAAAACAAAATTAAATTGAGCACATATTCAGGCTCAGAACTAGTTTAGACTATGCTGTTCCTTAGCTTCTGTGGAAATGGATATCCATCAGGCACTAATGCAAGTTACCGGTCTTACATGACCTCAGCCTCCTATCTGACATCAATGTGACCTCTGCTCAGTACAACTGAATGTGCATTGTGAACACTTGAACATGACCTGACTGTTGCAGGCAAAGAACAAATGCCTATTATATTCATGGTTGTCAAGTTATGCACAGTAGCATAACAAATGAATTAAATTTTCCAGAATGCTAAGGCCATAAAGAAGTAACTATGACTAATGCTAGTCATCATGCATTGGGATGCATCTGAATATGTTTAGGCAGTCGGATTATATAAAATATTTATCAGGCTGTTGCTATGTTACCTCATTTTATGTACTATCATGGAATACAGAAATATACTCAAACTGCAGATAAAATTTATTGTGAGGCTTTCTGATAAAGGAAACTGTACCAGACCTGTAAGTTATCTTCACTGTTCCCTATTGTAATTCACTTTCATTTGAGTTAAGTCTAGAAACCTACACTGTTTATTTTTTTAATTTTTAAAATTTCATAATGATGCAAGTTCTTAGACACTTTAAATCCTAAAGATGAATAAAATTTGACTTTGTCTAGAGGAAGAACATATTTTTAAGAAGTCCCACAAGGAAGTCCCTGTAGTAGAAATGTCTCATATTGTTCAATCATCAACAGTCAAGGAAAATTGAGACTGATACATTCTGGTATCTCTGTCTCTTGCATGTCAGGATAATGATTTCTCATGATCAGCAATTTCACGTGCTGCTGATATGCTTACATATTTCCTGTCTTTAATTATTTATCACTCCTAGTCTATTTCTGTATCATGCTCTCATATGAATCAAGATAGCTGAACATAAACAATCTGTAGGTCTGTAAGGGTATATCTTCATGTAGAAAAGAGCATCCTTCACCATAACTCAAATATTTCCATATAATTATTTTATTTTTAAGAAACTGAGACAACATGAAAAAAGGCAGTAATAGATGAGAAACTTACTGATGACATTATTTGTGTATACATTGTCCAAGAATAAATATAGTTAGAGAAAATGAACGAACAAACAAAAAATTCTAAGTACTAAGGAATAGCCACAGACTGATGCAGAATAAAGAAGCATAGTGACATTCTACAATGTAGAGCTAACAAACCGATTAGGAAAATAGAAAAAGCTTAAAAATATATTAGAAGTAGGAACTGGTAAAAAAAAAAAAAAAAAAAAAAAAAAAAAAAAAAAAAAAATACAATGAGGACATAAAGTTGGAAATGTATTCAGACGAAGAAGTATTTTTCATCAAGTGTAGACAGCAGCATAGTAGACATTTACATCTGAGGTAGTATATACATTTTGTCTGAGATATAGTTAGTTTTCTTCCTAGTAGCTTGTATAGTGCTATGGTTTGGATTTGTGATGAAAATAGTGTCAGTAACACACCAATGTTTTAGTTATTGCAGAGCAGTCCTCAAACAGAGTCAAAGCCTTTTCTACTCCTTACACTACCCCACCAGTGAGTAGGCTGGGGGTGCATGAGAAGTTGAGAACAGCTGACTTAACTTTCCAAAGGGATCTCCTGTACCATATGACAGTGTGTTCTACAATAAAAGCTGAAGAGGAAAGAAGGAGCAAGGAAGGGAGGACATTCAGAGTTATGGGATTTGTGTTCTCAACTAACCATTATGCATGATGGAGCCCTGCTTGCCTGGTAATGGTTAAACACCTCCCTGCCGATGGGAATTAAGAAATTAACTCCTTGTTTTGCTTTTCTTGCTTGTGCAACTTTTGCTTTATTTATTAAACTGGTTTTGTCTCAACCCACGATTTTTCTCACTTTTGCCCTTCCGATTTTCTCCCCTATCCCACTGGGGTGGAGTGAGTGAGTGGCTGTGTGGTGTTTAGCTGCCTATTGAGTAACCCACCAGTTAGTCACTCCAATCTCTCATGCAAACAATGGGAGTAGATACTTGTCTGTGATTCATCAAAGACAGATGCATATCTTTATTCAGATGAATTATGCCTGAATTTCCTTCACTATGAACAAAGTGGCCAGTTCAGATGGGGGCAACAAATCTTGATGAAATGAGCTCTAACCAGAAAGCATGAAAACAAGAGCACCCTCAGAAGATTAAAGCAAACACTGTGCATTGAACCTTCTTAAATCTTTTGGATTAGCTCTCTCAGGTTAGTTCTAATTAACAATAATTAACCATAGCCAACCAACACATTTAACCCTTGAAATATTGTCAATGCTGACATGGCTGATATTTTCCTTATCTAAAAATGATGAACTTCTTTCTGAACTTTCTGTGTTATTTCAATTCAATGTCATTGTAGTTTGGTCCGTATTGCAATTATTGTTTCAGAAAAAAATGTTTCTTTCTATTTGACCTTCATGTGAACATTCCAAGTAATCATGAGTTTGGTATAAAAACATTAAAATAAAAATGTACATTGACAAAGTCATAGGAAATTTCTACAGAATTATAGTGATTAAGTACCTGACAAGTCACAAGGGAACAATATAATGTCAAGTAAGCTCAATATTTCTCAGTGGTTCATAAAGGTTAATCAGGAATGAGCAGAATATGTTTTTTAATAAGCACACAAGTGATTAGTTCAATACTACTCATTCTTAAGAATGAAGAAAAGAATAATAATATTATCTTGATATTAATAATATAAGGGAAAAACATCTCTTCTGAGGATCATTATGATTAAAGACTAGGTACATTAAATTCTGTGACAAGCTTGTTTGCTGAAGAGTAAAAGGAGACCAGATGGTACCAGTTACAATTTCTGCCTAACACAAGTACACTGATCTTAAATGTTGCAAGCTTTGCTACTTAGCTTCTTTTATGCATATATTTATTAACATGGAATTTTGTTCATCATCCTCCAGGTCACTCTTTTAAGTATTATAACCAATGACAACTCTGTATGTTTATAATTTTTGTCTTAGTCAAAAAGAAGCCTTAATCTTTACTTTTAATATCTTGTTTTGCAAGACTGAATAACGATGGTAATAGCATTAATCAGAGAGAGTACACAAACGGTGTCCGAGAATTATGGCATAGTGTCAATAGCTCAATAAGATAAATGCAAGGGTGAGGCAGTAGAATGAACAGATATTCTTTGGCTTTGAAACATTATCACAGCTTCCTACAAAACTTTGAGAAAATCATCTCCTCAAATAAACATAATACCAGTAGACTGAGTGCTAGTATTCCAGTCTGAAGATACAGGGAACTTCTGAAGGGAATTTAAACAAAGGTATTATCTCAGGGCTGCAAGAAAGTTATGGCGTTGTGACCTCTGAAGGTCTCTTACATCTCAAATTATTCAATGATCCTATGATGAATACCATCGGTAGCATATCGTGAAGTAGAATCAGATAAATACTGACAAAATACCTCTGCTATGTTAATCTCATTCAGTACATTTGAACTGTTGAAAGAATAAGAAATTCTTGGCTTGCTCTCCATTCAGAAAAGACTACAAAAACAAAGAAAAGAACTGACATTAATATTTGAGCACATTTTTCCTTTTTCATCTCAGTTTTACACCAGTTTTCACTCAATACACATATCAACTGAGCACCTACCTCTGCTACTCTGTCTTTTCTTGATTCTCAAGTTTGGAGATTCACAAAAGAGAAAGTCTCTAGCGCAACCTGGTAGCCTGGGCATTCATAATACCTCACAGTAACTGGTAGTTCATTCTCTTCAGAGCTTCACTTCACTGGTTCTTCAGATAAATTGACTGGAGGGAAAATGAGCTCATTCCAGACACCCTCTGTCCTGAGGAAAACAAAAATAACGCAATGTTGACAAGTCTTTTTATTGCTGTTCCCTCAGTGATCCCGTTCACCCACTCACTGCTGTTTGTGGTGTGGGATGATTTGGCACCCCCTGAAATCTCTTCTTATCCCTTCCCTTGTCACAAAAATTATAGATTGTTTTTCCCATCACATTTGTCTCACTAAGTTATAGGTGATTTTGGCTTTCTCAGTAAATGAAGTTTTGTTTTTCTCATACGTTTGTGATGTATTTCTGATTTCAATGTAGCTCACTGTTGTCCATTACTCTGTTCTTTCTTAGTAGGTGTGTTTTGTGGAGTGGTAAGGACTACGAGGCTTTCATGGCACTTACTGGCAGCATACCTCAAAAAGACTATCTTGTGCTGGGAAGAAAATGTGCAGATTTCTCCTGTGCAGGGTAGAGGGATGAAATTTTTTTTTAACTAACTGTGGAGCAGAATGTTTGAGCTATTAGAGGCTGGAAAAGAGTGGTCTTCTCTTCCTAGGGCAATTCAGCAAGAAGCTGAGGAACATAACCAGTGGATCATTTCTCATGAACTGTAAAGGAAAGAGAAAGGAAAGACGACAGATTTTTTTGTTTCACCAGGGAAGAAGCTTGGTTTTCTTTGTCAAGACTGGTAAAAACTTACTTTCTGATCTTCAGGGCCTAATTAGCTAGAACTTCTTCCTTAGGCATTATGAAGCTGGTTTAGCCCCTCAGAGAGGGGACAGACAGACCACCATTTTCCTGCTATTACCTAAAGAACTGCGGAGCAAGCAAAGCTTTCCTTATTCTTCCTCTTGCTTTGTCCTTGGAAGTGTGGGAAAAGCAAAACAGTGAAAAAAATTCAAAACACACATTTCCTTAACAAATGGTGCCTAGAACAAACACAGAACAGAATGGAGATACAGTGATTTGTGTTGCCATGGCACCAAGGAGCAATGTGATGCGAGTTGGAGGCTGCGCGGTCCTGGTCCGTTCTTCCATTTTTCTCGAGGAATATTTGACACAACTATCCAGATTTATCTCCTGCTCTTCTTTCTTCTATCAAGGACTGTTTTTACAACTCTGGGGACCTTATCTCTCATTCTTCCTCTTTTCCCACAAAATCAGCACATGTTTTGCACCAAGGAAGGTGTCATTACTCAAGAAACAATGGCTTGACCACAGTCCCACCCACTCACACACATACATACTTAAATACTCCCCCAAGTTTGTGTCTAACTCAGAGGGACAATAATCTGATACCAAATTGGAGGGACAGATTGACAGGTTTGTGATCCTCACTCCCCTTGCAGAAGGGACACTATTTGGTAAGATTTGGGCCCTTGGCTATGCCAAGTGATTTCCCAGGAATTAAGTGTGGGTGATTGCAATATTTTTTAATGTAGAGTGGTATATAGCCAACCTGCAGTTTGTACATTTATTGTAGGAAATATCAAAGAATCTGTAGATGTTGCATAAGAATAAACCGTACTATTCGTGAACCTGACTGCTTCTCTTGAATGCAACCGGACCTACAGCACATGGGCTGTTCGTGCATCTGGTATAAGGCCTATAGTTACAGCCATAACTGACATACCTATTAAGAGATAAATCCAGCTGTCCCTAGCCCCTCTAATTTCTGAGGACCAGCTAGAATGCAAGGGGGTTATACTCTTACTAAATTAATTACTCTAAATGCAACACTCCTGCTTGGCATGCTGCAGCCATTTTAGTAATACACTTTTCCCTAGCTAACAGTTCGGTCCTGTAAGAAAGCTGTCTTTTCCTGCTGAGACAGCATTCTCATGCACATGCCACTATGCAGAAAAAGTTAAAAAAGACAAAAAAAACAGGGAACACACAGAGTTACTATGTCTGTGCAAAAGACTGGTAGATATAATATAATTAGGTTATGAAGAGGGGAAAGGAAGGGAGGGGGGAACAGTCCCATTTAATTCAATCTTAGATATCATGTCTGTGTATCCCATTTGAAAGAGGATACAGAGGGTATGGTAGATAGAGCTGTCTTAATAGCTTGCAAGTATGGTCACCAAAAATAACATATGCTTTTTTATTCCTGTCAAGACGCCTAATCTCACTTTTACCATCACAGGAATTGAGCAAAAACCAGCAGGTACTCATAACTGAAACTGTTGGGAATATGGTTATCTACCATGTTACACAACCCATGTCACAGAATCATAAATTAATTTGCTTTGGAAGCCACCTTTACAGGTCATACCCCCTCACTAAGAGGAGAGACTCCATGATCATTCTGAGCAGCCTCTGTAATGTTTGACCATTCCTGTGGTAAAAAAGTTTTTCCTGATATTTTATTGAAATTTCCGTTGTTACAATTGCCTCTTGTCCTTCTATTGCACACCTCTAAAAAGATAATAGCTCCATCTTCTCTATAGAACAGATATAAAAGTATCTTCCTTTACACTTTTTTTTTGAGGCTGAACAAAATCTTTTCCATGAATCTCTCCTGGTATATCATGCATTTTACTCTTCAGTCTGGGACACTAATCTCTCTGCTGGACTCATTCTCATACATAGTTGTTTTTATTTTACTGAGAAGCCCATACCTGGGCCCAGCTCTCCAGATATGTCCTCACCAGTGCTGAGTAGAGGGGAAGAATCACCTCCCTCCATTATCAGCACTCTTCCTAATACAGCCCAAGGATCTGCTGGTCTTCTTTTATGTGAGCACACTGTCCTGACTCATGGTCAACTTGTTATTCATCAAGAACCTCAGGTGTTTTCTAGAAAGTACTTGCTATGATGTTAGTGCCAGCTTGTTATTCTATCCCAGATGCAAGACTTTGCATTTGCAAAATAATAAACTTTCATGCTTCTTTACATGTTTAGCTACATTTTCTTTCTGAAGATTTTTATCCCTGCTAAGATGTGTATGTCAGTGGGTAGAAATACAGCTTTAGAAATAAAAACCTATATTAAGACACTGAGTTGCTTACCTTAGTAAATGTGAAACTTTTTTTAAGCTAAGAACTTACATCTGTGTGTGCTGGTTTAGGCTCTGCCAGGACCCGAGACCACGTTGCCGTTGTCCCTCCCCAGCCCTCGGACCGTACAGGGCAGGGAGTGAGATACAAACCCCGGGGTTGAGATGAGGAAAAAATTAATACAACAGTGTAACAAATAATAAACTGAACAACAACTATAGCAATAACAACAACAACAATAAACAGAAATAAGAGTAAACAGGACAAAAGATATACAGAGATACACTGCAAGAGACACAGCAGCACCCTCATGCATGCTTCTCAGGGACAAAAACCCACAGGAAACTGTTTGGCTTGGCTCATGGACCTGACATCAGCATGGTATTGAATAACCTGGCTGAAGCCCCTTCCCCACTGCTGGCAAAACTTAACCCTATCCTAGCCAAACCAGGACACTGTGCTTAAATCAAAAATATTAAAATTTAGACCATAAAAAGAGATAAAGGAAACCCTGCCACCTCATCCCCTGCATCTGCAAACCTTCTGTCTAAAAGAAAGTTGGGTTTTTTTCAGTTCAAAATGCCTGCTCTAAGTCAAGACTTGTCGTTATTCCCTTTGGATAGTTGTATACAAATGACAGAGGGATACAATGCATGCAGAGTTTTTTATAAATATTGTAGTTGATAATAAAACTGCATACTCTCTGATATTCTAAATATCTTTTTTTCAAAAAGACAATGCAAAATTTAATTAAGAACTTACAAAGAAAATAAAATGTATTGAATAACTATGCTTGAAATTTAACATTTTATTGACTGGTCTTTGCAATGAAATTTGTGCTTCAAACAGATGTCAAAACTGCAAAAATATTGCCCATGCATCTATTTTATTTGTGACACATCCTTTTGATAAAATCAATACTATTGATTCCAAGCATTCAAAAGTCTGTGTCAACCTTCACAAAAACAGAAGCTTGGCTCAGTATTCTTTACTTGACGTACAGGACAAAACTCTGACTAGTGTGAAATAAAAGTGGGAAATGAACTGTGGTCTTAAACTCATGTAGTGTAGTTTTACGACTAAAGAGAATTCTCAATGGCTGACTTTGTTTCAAGTTCTACCTAGTCCCCAATATTATTGGCTGTGTGGTGGGTTGACCTTGGATGGATGCCGGACGCCCACCCAGCTGCTCTGTCACTACCCCTCCTCAGCAGGACAGGGGGAGGAAATACAAGAAAGCATGTAGGTCAAGATCACTCAACCCAATTACCAATGTTGAGTCCAGAACAGAGACATCACTCACTAATTGCCATCACAAGACAACCAGACTTGACCTGGGGAAATTAATTTAATTTATTGACAGCTGATAAAAAAGTAACAGTGAGAAATAAAATCAAAACTACAAATATATTCTCTTGACCCCACTTTACCCTAGCTCAGTTTTACTCCTTACTCTTCTACCTCCTCCCCTTCCTCTGAGGAGTGCAGAGGGATGAGAAATGGAGGTTGTGTGAGACTGAAATGTCACATGACAGTCTCAAAACTTGCTTATGTCTGTGCAAACCTCCAAGAGAAGCTGCTGCAGCCTGTGGATTAGTCTGGAGAGTGTGGCCCAGGGAAGTGGAAGTGTACTGAAGGATGCACCACCCCATTCCTTTGCAGTTGCATTGTCAAACTCCTTAGATAAGCCTCAAAAGGGCAGACGTGTACTGAGCTGGCCCCATCATGTACCATTTGTGGCTCTATTTTGTAGGCCATTCACCATGCATGCATTGATAATGAGAGGAAAGGATTTCTGTCCCTGAGGCCGGATGAAGAAAAAACCTGTAGGACCAGAGAAAAAAAAAAAAAAAAACCAAAACAAACCCCACACAAAAAAAACCCCAAACCTAAATGTGGGCAGAGATATGCTAACCAGCGGATATGAAGACTTTAAAAGGCAGCAGAAAATTTTGCTCAGTGTGCACCCACCATCAAAGCCAGACCCGTGTGCACCCACTACAGAAGAACTGAAGACTGAGGGTGAACGGGACACCTCTGGATCCATGGTGGTGACTATTCTTGCAACCCTATCCTGCATCCTTGCTTTATTTCTGTCTTTTCCTTCCATTCTGTCCTATCTCTACTCCTCTTCACTTTTTAATAAAAAACTGTTTGGGGTATATGGCATTTGATTTCATTTGTGTCTTAATCTCACTCTTGGGATCATATTGAAACCTCCCCTGACATTGGATCAGGACAGGGATTGTGGTCAGTTCATAACTTTTCATCTCTGCTGATCCTTCCTCTGCACACTCTCTCTGCTCCAGCATAGGCTCCCTCCCAAGGGTTGCAGCTCACTTCAGGGCACATGCACCTGCTGCAACATGGTGCCTTCCATGAGCAGCAGTATGGGTATCTGCTCCACTGTGGTCCTTCATGGGCTGCAGGGCGACAACCATCATCTCCATGGGTTGCAGGGTAGTCTCTGCTCTGGTGCTAGGAAGCACCACTTCCCCCTTCATCTTTACTGACCTTGGTGTTTGCAGGGCTGTTTCTCTCACATTTTCTCACTTTTCTCTCACATAGCTGCTGCACAGTGGTTTTACCCTTTCTTAAGTATGTTGTCACAGAGCCACCACCAGCATCACTGATGGGCTCAGATTTGGCCAGTGGTCAGTCCGCCTTGAAGATGGCTGAAACTGGCTCTGTCTGACATGGAGACAGCTTCTTGTGTCTTCTCACAGAAGCCACCCCTGCACTCCCACCATCCCCACTACCAAAACCTTGCTATTTAAACCCAGTACAGAGTGGTATTTCTGTCCATGTACTCCTATATCACAGAGTATGCAAAAGTATATACAGGAGATGACTCAGGCTGTCCTACAGTGAAGTAAGCCTCTCCTAGACAAGGTAAAACATTTCAGACTTCTCAGATATTGTTAAAGAAAGCTGAAACACTGGTGACAATCTTCTATCATCCCCTTTTTTTTTAACAGTAAATTTTAAGACTAATTTTTAATAGAATCGTAGAATTACAGCATGGTTTGTCTTGGAAGGGACCTTAAAGATCATGTAGTTGCAACCCTTCTGACATGGGCAGGGACACCTTCCACTAGATCAGGTTGCCCAAAGCCTCATCCAACATGGCTTTAAACACTTCCAGGGAAAGTTCTTCCACCACTTCTCTGGGAAACCTGTTCCAGTGTCTTACCACCCTCACAGTAAAGAATTTCTTCCTCATATCTAATCTAAATCTGTCCTCTTTCAGTTTGAAACTGTTACCTCTCATTCTGTCACTACACTCCCTGAAAAAGAGTCCTTCCTTTCTTTCCTTTAGGCCTCCTTTAGTACTAGGAAGCCTCTATAAGATCTTCTCAGAGTCTTCTATTCTCCAGGCTGAACAGCTCCAACTCTCTTAGCCTGTCCTCATAGGTGAGCTACTCCAGCTCCCTGATCATCTTTGTGGCCTCCTCTGAACCACTAGAGCTGAACATAGTACTCCAGCAGAGTAGAGGGAGAGAACAACCTCCCTCAATCTTCTGGCCACACTTCCCTTCATGCAGTCCAGGATACGGTTGGTTTTCTGGGCTGTGAGCACACATTACTGGCTCATATTAAATTTTCCATCCACTACTAATCCCAAATCCTTCTCTGCAAGGCTGCTCTCAATCCAGTCATTGCACAGCGTGTATTTGTGCTTGAAATTTCATGGGCCCACCGCTCAAGCTTGTTAAAGTCCATCTGGATGACATCCCTTCCCTCTAGCATGTCAACCGCACCACACACAGCTTGGTGTCATTGACAAACTTGCTGAGATTGAACTCAGTCCCACTTTCCATGTTGCCAGCAATCATGTTAATACAGCACTGGTCCCAATACTGACCGCTGAGGAATGTCCCTTGTCACTGCTCTCCACTTGGACATCGAGTCATTGACCACAACTGTTTGGGTGTGACCATCCAACCAATTCCTTCTCCACCAAGCAGTCCATCCATCAAATCAATGTCACTCCAATTTAAAGAAAAGGTTGTCATGTGGGTCAGTTTCACATGCTTTGCACAGATGCAGGTAGATAAAAGTCAGTTGCTCTTCCCTTAGCCACCAACGTGACCCCATCATAAACGGCCACCAAATTTGCCAGGCACAATTTGCCCTTAGAGAAGCCATGTTGGCTGTCACCAATCACCTTCTTGTTTTCCATGTTCTCTAGTTACTGAGAAAATACATTTATGATGCAAGATGTCAGGATTTTCTCAAGAAGCACAAAAAAATAATTGATATTAATATTAGTTTATCATCATGACTGTTAGAACTGGTTGTGGATAAGGCTGCATTGTTTCTATTCAGATCTTCCAAACTAGTCTACTTCAGGAAGGAAAGAATGACACAAAGGTACAGTTTATAATGAAGAACAAAATATACTGCATCCATTTTATTGTTATTTCTACTGGAAAAGAAACTCAGATAAGATCTATAAAAATGACCAGAGAATAAAATTATTTTCCCCTCTATAAAGCTTGCATCCACACTTTCCAGATTCAGCACAGTATAATGATGCAAGTCTATGGAAAGAACAGTCTGTGTCCAGAAAACAAAGCTGACTCATGGTTCAAAGTGTTAGCTTTCTCTTGTATAAAGCCAAGTTCGAGCTAGTGGCTACAAATATGTATTTAATAGAAAGTAAAAAAAAAAAAAAAAAAAAAAAAACTGATGAGGACTTCCCTGATAATCAGTGTTAATTGATGACAACTTCCTCTAAGTTTAAACACTTTGAAGTAACAGTTAAATCAGTCTTTGCTTATTCATGGTAAAGACCATTAACTACAAGAAATCCTCTTGTTTTCTTTCCTTCTCAGTTCACATTACATTCTGGTACAGAATCCCGCAATGAAAGGTTTTTTCCAGTTTGACCTTACAATTATTTTTTTCTTCTTCTTCTGAAGGCTAGTCATTAATAAAAGTTTAAGTACATAAAAGCAAGGGTAGAATTTAAATATTTAACCTAAGAATTCCTCAAATTGAACAGTTTATTTTTTAATCCTTAATTTAAGGTATTTTAAATTTTATAAAAGTTACTATGAAAGTATTACATTACCTCATGCCTTTATATGGGAACTCCATTTGTATTGTTTTTTTTCAATTGTAGTGGTGGGATTATGCCGAGATTTTCTGAAAGAGAGACTACGATTATCTTAACTTTGAACTATCAAAAGAGAGCAAGGAAATATTTACATTTTAAGTAATGTGAACAGGTATAATTTTGTAAAGGTTAGATTTGTCAGTTGAATTCAGTATATATGTTGTCCAATAATAGACATATGAGAATAAAAGACAGATGTTGAATATCTTCACAAAATAGTTGACTAGAAGCATTATTAACAAGTAATACTTTCCCTTCCCCAAAAGCCATTAAGGCTTTTCTCACTTATTAAAATCCTTAGAGAAATGTCTCCCTAGGGTCACTGAATACAAATGAGTTAACAGTGGTATACTTAGGATTGGTACTGTGTTGTGCCTGAGGGAATTTAAAAGATTTCTAACTATAAGGGTCAGTTGTAGGTGTCTTGCTATATGCTTTGTGTGAGAGGATTCAGTATATTTAGTAGGCAAGTAAAATTCTCCTGCTTTGTCAGATACTTACTACTTTACTAACCTACAAAAGGAAAATTTATATTAGGACATGTGCTTAAGGTATTAATTCATAAATAGTGAACCCTATCTGCAAGATCCTTTTCCAACAACCCTTTGGAAAGAATTCAGGTTCCTGCAAATAAGTTCCTCAGACTAGTACCATAGAAGATGTCTCTGGTTGTCTGAGATACACCATGGGTTTAATAAATAGGACAGGACCTCTGGAAGAATTGGGTCCTGGAGTGACAGCTGTAAGGGTGTATAAGATTAAATTGAAAGCTCTGTTTAGGAATCTGAATCCTACCATTTCTTTATTCTTCAATTACTGTTTACTAAATAATAATTATTATTATTAATAATAATAATAATAAATAATAAAAATAATAAATATGTCTGAAAAAAAAAAGAATGGAATCCAAAATTCCTATACCCTATACATTGAATCAAGGACTTAACCTACATTTTTTTCAGACAAAGATTCATTTTGTCTTCTATGTATTTCTACCAAGATAACAACCATGTAACCTAGTTTATGTTACTCTCCTAGCAAAAGATATGAATGTGCATTTCTGCAAACAAAAAATACCCAGTAAGATTTTCTAACTAATAGTATTCTGAGTCTGTGTATGTGGCATCAGGTTTTGGTAGTGAGGAAGGGGACTACAGCAGTGACCACCACTTCTCGAAGATCCCTTAGCTCCAAGCTGAACCTTACTTTGCACCAAGGCCGAAAAAAACAGTCAATTTCAATATCTTGCTTGAAGAGGGTTTCTTTATAATAGGTTAATTAATTTCATTAGTAAGAATGTACACTTTAATCTGAGTTAGTCTACTTTTAATTTTGAGTCACTAGATATTGTAACTTTATTTTCCTCTTCAATTAAACTGAAGATGTATTTTTTATCAAATTTCCCAGTCACCATTCATAAAGATATGATAATTTCAAATTCCTGCTGATCTGTTCTAAACCTTTCATACATTCCTAAATATTGTAAACATGAATGATCATGGCTAAATTAATAACCTTTTCAAGAAGGAAGAAACAAAATTGTGATTCTGGACAGATGGAGTGAGACTAGAAGAGCTTGTTGGTGCTCCTTCCTAGGAACGTGCTAAAGGAAAGCAACAGCGTGGTTTGTTATAGTGACTGTTTACAAGTGTTGACAGATGTTGGAAATCAGTGGGAGTGCATTTCAAGTGGGTCACAGCTACAATATTTACAAGATAAAACAGGATTGGAGAGAGTATAACGACATGTCTCCACATGGTCTCTGATATGAGGTGAGGACACAGGGAAGAGTCCTGTGAAAAGAATGTCAGGACTCTCCTGGTGAGGAGACTGTTTGGAGAAACATGTAGAATCAAAGCATTTGTGCCTTATTAGTGGTCTAGGGACTTTGTAATTGAAATTACTTCACTTTGCATAAACACCAAAAATATTTCCTGGCTTAAATGCATATAAATGCATATATCTATATATATATATAGATATATATATATATGAAAATGTCTAAATAGGGAGTATTTTTCTCTAATGAATATTGAAATTCTACTCTATATAAAGTAGAAGAGCTTCAGAAAAACAAACCCAAACAAAATATTTAGTAAAGATTCTTCTGAAATTTAGAAGACCTGGAGTGAAATATCTGATCTAATCAGTGAAACTGAGGTCTTGAAACAGTTTTTTGTTTGTTTGTTTGTTTTTTTAATACTCCATGTTAAGTGCTCTCCTTAGAGAAATACTGCATTTAAAGCATGAAAATATCAACTTTTAGTGTATAACTTAAGATGATAGGCATATCTTAACATTAATAATGACTTAAAATTTCCGAATTTGAGAACTGCAATAATTAGGGGCCACATTAAACATTCTTGTCAGAACTTGTGTGTCCATACATAGGCCCTGAAGAAGAAATTTACATGCATCCAGAAAAGGTGTAATTTTGCTCCATTGTTGCTTGTAAATAGTTCTGTTTCTTAAATTGAAATGGACACATCAGATGTTAAAAAAAACCCTTAAACAACAAAATTACTTTTTTTTTTTTTTTTTAATTAAAAACATAACATTAGTTTCCTTACAGTTATTTCTTGGAAGTTTATTAATGATGTATTATAATTAATTGTTTGAGTACTGACTTAGTCATTGCCTTATTTTGCTATAAATAAATACCAGGATGATAGTTCTAAAGCTACCTGGTCTCATTTTTTGCAGATTTTCAATATTAAAAACATATTTGTTTCCTCAGACCCTCACTGTTCTTTGAGACTTATTGAGAATATTGATACTTTAAAGAGTTTCTTGGCTGAACTATTTACATATGTATGTACCAGAAGATGCACCTGCTGATTTAAAAGAAGCAAACAAACTTCAGTGTCTACTCCTTAAAACATTTTACTGCTTGAATAGATTTATTTTCATTTTAGGGATTGACACAGTAGAGAAAAACACAACAGGTGAAATTACAATTATTAATGAGGACATAAGAAAAGAGACTGTAAAAATAATCTAACCCACAAACACAAAGAAATGACTTGTTAGTAAAAGAAATATAATTTGGAAAAATAGTGACAGCACTTGTTAATAGTTTCCTGTAGAGGACGTGGGACAATAATGAGAGAAAAACAGATCCCACACCTCAAGCTTAGTGAAGTTGATGGTAGAATCAAGGATTAGGTAAACAAAACCTCTGATACAAGAATATAATAAAAGTTCTTCTTTCATCCATCTAGATAAGTACAACTCATTGAAGTTGAGCTGCTTGTAAAGCACTGAAAAAATGAAAGATGTTTCTAAAGACAATATTAATGCAAGTCCTCAATGACTGAGTGATAGCTGAACTCATTGGAGGAGGGAAGACACCATGGGGAAGGAGAAGAAACTGCTAAGTATATAACGCAGATAACGCATGCTTCTTCCACTACAGAAGTACTTTGATCTAAGAATATTGAGAGGTATCTAAGCAAACTTTCTGTTTAATGTTATACATTCGTTAACTTCTAAGTGCTTTAAACTGTAACACTTAAAAGGACTTGGAAGAATTTCTGTTTCTTTCCTGCTTTTCTGAAGATCAAAAATACTTCCTATGCCTTTCAATGACACACAGAGAGATAATTCTGTCAGTGACAGGAAACTATGTGAATCATGTGGCCATGCACGCTTTGAGTCCTCAGGAAGCCTTCAAAAAAATCATTTTAATGATCCATTGCTCAAATGCCAGTTCAGCTGAGTGGCACATACTTCTTGGGGGTTTTGTAATAAGAAAGAATAGTGTTCTCAAGTTACAGAATATTTAAACCCCAAAAGTTACACGTGCTTATGTATTTCCAGCTTGTGTTTACTCAGGTGATCACTTTGTAACCTCAGAGTGACCCAAGCAAAACTAGTCTTCTAGGTTTTTTAGGTTGGATTATTTTTTGGTAACTTCTCACTAAAATAAAGCCATTATATGTAGTAAAGATCAGAAAGCCCCTCACTACTAAACTGTATTTTACTTCTAGATAATTGATAGTGAATTATGTCTATTGCCATTTGCTCTACTTAACTCTGTTATTGATAAAATACCTTACAGATGTATAATAGAATAAGTATGTGTCATAACTAGAATTAGTAGAGCAAGGCTTCACTGTGCCAATTTGAATTAAGTAAATTATTTCCAGAATAGTCAACAAGTTGCATGTCCAATATTGAAATGAATTTCTGGAAACTGGGGGGGAAAAAAAAAAAAAAAACCACAAAAAAACCCACAACATTCCCTTTACTCTCTCTGGGCCACTTAGAAGACTATATTTTTATATCACTAGATATTCAAAGCAGCAGAGAGACTACATAAACTATAATTTGATATAAGAATGTCTGTATGTGTGTAAGTATGCTTGTTTGCATATATACATATGTAACATATGTACATATACATATGTAATGCAAAGTGACAGAAGAAATTTGTCAAGAGTTTTGCTAAAGACCTAAATTCCTTATCAAAATCTTTCCCTGCTTTGCTTATTTGTGCCTAATAATTATAAGTTTCAAAATCTGTTGAAACAAAGTGAATTTTTCAGTCTTGTGGAAGAGAAACAAGTAACCACAAGAAGCTTACCACGACTTGGGAACTCTCGAAGATACAGGATAGTGAGTCACCTGAGAACGACACTGCTTTTTTCCTAACTTTTGGTTTCCAGATCTTTTAAAGTTTGAACCTGAAAAGGATTTCAAGTATGTATGGTTTTTTTGGTCCCTAGATCTGTTCTAGTTTTGCTGAACACCATCCAAAAGCTGCCTGTATAACATCTTTACCATTCATGTACTATCTTTCTCACTTATTTGAATTTCTGAATTGAGATTTTTTTTACAGTTTAATTTTGTCTATGTGTAGTACCTTAGCCATCTGTCTTCTTCACCATTTTCTGTTCTTTTAACTTCACCTCCACTTGAATGCCTTTACAGCTATGCTTGGAAAGCTGTATGCCAGAAAGCAACCTAATGGTAAAAATTATTCTTAGGAAAGTGTCATGATGGCTTGGGTGCTCTTTTTCATATCTGTTCTTCAGTGACTGAAAAAAAGTGTGTTCCAAACAACATGAAAAAGAAAAAAAAAATTAGATCCAAGCAGAGTAACAAAATTTACTGTGAAATCCTGAAGACTATGTGTTGAAGTGCTAAAGACCATGAGATAGAGATCGGATATAAAGATGAGCTTTCCTTTTATTTTGATGTACAGTATATTACAAAGGTTGCAGTGCATTCCCAATATGATTTTTGTAACTAGTTTTTTTTTAGTTTTATGGAGCAATTATAATGACTACTACAGAAAACATACTCCTAAGGAAATGGTCAAAAGGAAATGATGCTAGATTGTCAACAAGAATGCTATTAGACGATGTTGTTTGTTCATTTAATCCTTATCTGCTACCAGCTTTGATGAGCTTAATTACAAGGTATTTATGTTAATATGATACTTTGATATATATAAAATTAATTTTAATAACTAATTATTATTGTATTATGTTCTTTATGAAGTCAGCTTTCCATTAGCAATGACAACCATTTGAATTAACATTTTATTCTTCTGTTTGGAAGAGTTGGTGAATATAGAACATTTGCATATGCAAGTGAGGGTTGGGGGGGGTTATATGATGCTGGATTTAGGAAACATATCTTGGGTTTTTATAAATAGAAACATTCATACATTTGAGGGTGGTGTTGGTTTTTTTTTTTTTTGGGGGGTGTAGCATGTGAATTTTTTTCATTATCATCAAGCCTATAGCCTTGTTGTTCTGCTGATTAAGGATACCAATTAAACTCAGACATCAGAGTGAAAAGAGTAGGCATATTTTACTGGGGATAACCAATGTAACCGTGTAATAAATAAAACATGCAGTAAGAAAAAGCCGAATAGTGCACTTAAAGCAACAAACAGGAAAAAAACAGAGTAATGCATCAAATCATTACTACACGAGAGAGAGAACAGTGATTAAGAAAGCTCCATCACCACTTGCATACGTTCCCATCACCCAGACCCGCAGTGGCTGGGCAGCCCCGGTTACAGCGAGGGTTTGGAGAGCCTGTCCCGGCAAGGGGGAAATCCTACGCGGTGCCTCCACCCGTAGGTGAGGCTTCCAAAGCCGCTGTGAGCGGGTCCAGCCTTATATACCAGAGATGGACAAGCCAGAATAGCTGGCACCTTTGTGTTGAGCAGAAAATTTCTGGTTTCATTCTCCTGTTGGATTCCACCCAAAGCCTGGCCAGGGCTCAGGGGGGGAGACCAAGGGAGTTTCTAACAAGGCCAGATACTTGGGTTCTCAGTCTTGAACAAGGCTAAACAAGGGAAGTTGGATGCATTCTCTCCTCCTGATTATATTCTGTCTAAACTGCATCTTTCACTAGCGAGTTTACACACTTTGTTAATGATTACAGACTAAGGTAGCAGCTTCAGCTTGGGGCCTGTTGTTCAGGCTTCAGTATTTCAATGCTTTAGCACTTTTTGCATCAGCGTAAGTGGGTTTTTATAACTTAGTACAATACCTACTAGCACAATGGTTTTCAGTTACAAAATATACAGGATTCATCTATACGTCAACTCTGGCTTGGGCCGGTTGTCCAAGCCTTAAAACTTCACTTGTACCATTCCATTTCTAGAAACAGCCTTGTAGGTAAATGCTATTTACCAAAGGGGAAAAAACAAAAAAACAAAAAAAAACCAAAAAACCACCACCCAATAATCCAATAGATGAAATATCAAGATTTAAAATTCAGCCACTTGCTTTAAATTTGCATAGATTACTTGCCCAGCTGAAATAATCCGTATGACTGACTAGTTTGTCAGTCACAACATTTTGATAAAGTGGATATATAGACAATGCAATCAAAATACTTTTGGTAAGATGTCTAGAAATGGGTTCGGATATTTCTATTTTTGACTCATTCTGGTATTTCATAAAAACAGACTCTTCAGGCTCATAAAATCAATTCATTTTTTGTTATAAGTTTTGTCTTTACATCCATAATCTTTGGTCTATATTTACTCTATGTATCTTTTTTTTTTTTTTTTAAATAATTTATGTGTTTTTCTAGTCCTAATTAAAAATATGAAACTGAACTATGAACAGAATTAACTGCATCTTATGTCATCTTTATGAAATGTGCCCATTAAGGTAAATATTCTACTGAAATAAAGAAATAGAAATACAAACTTCTGTATGTTAGACACTGTCTACATGACAATTTTCACATTTGTGTCCCTTACCTCTAAATAAGATTATTCAAAGTATGTATCCAGTCTGTGACTCTACTTCTGTAGAACACAATGTTCTTAAAAACATCCCCCCAAGAGTACTTAAAATTTCCTTGTAATGATTTGAGATTGATAGTAAATCCCTACTTCATATTTAGATACTATTCATAGAATTTTAATATTCCAGTATTGTTTCTTTTGGAACATTAATTTCAGTGTAAAAGATATCTATACATTTATTTTTTCAAGGCTGTGAGTATTCCCCAAGGTTTCTGAAAGCTAAAAATTTAGCTCCTAAAATTTTTTAAAGGTGCACTTATAGAACATGCTACCAATTTAGTCTTTGTGTCAAGACGCATCATCACACTTTAAAAGCACCTTGGTAAGGTCTTGTGCTGCAAAGCTTTTGGTGGGAAACCCAATGCCTTGGTCAACTTCTACTGCTCTCCAGTACTCAAAATTGTTGCTCTTCACCTTTATTAAAAATTACTTGCAAACAACACCTTTTGTAATTATTCCTTTTTTTTTTTTTTTCTTTTCCTTTTTTAATTGCTTATATTTTTGTCACCAACTGTTTTTTATCTTGTCCTGACAGTGGTACAGTTTCAAGGCAAGTGCATAAGGCATTTACACATTCTGTTTCACTGATAAATGATGCCTTCAACATAAAACTGCTATTTATGAGTTACTTCATTATACTGAACTAATGCAAGGGAAAATTATCTACCCAAATTTTAATTGTCAGACCCTTCCAAATAACACAATATATTTATAATAATTAATCAAAATGTTAAGTTCATTCCCTTATGGACTAAACTTTAACAATTCATTAGCATTTCATCTAAAGTAATGAGGACATCCAGCTAAGTCATAGTAGATAACAACTATTGTACTATAATCAAAAATAAAGTAAAAGATTGTTTGAAAACAATGTGACAGTGAAGGTGCTTTTTGGAGAGTGAATTTAAAAGATTAGAGAAAACAGTGACATTTTCCTCCAGTTTATACTTATGATTATCTTTTCCACTTTGTTTATAACTTACAAATGATTCTTTCTAATTGTTCTTAATTCAATATTACTCATTATAAATACTTCTGTTTCCATTAATGTCTTAAACTTATTATTTTATATACAACATTGTAAAATATTTGTTTTTCTAGTTGAGTTAAATCATTTGTTTATATAATACTACTAATAATGTAGTAGAGAGAACAAAATGCAGGTACAAAATATGATCAACAGTTGTATTTTTAGTATATCCATTCTAATGACCATAAGAGGACCAGGAGTGAGTTGAAATACCAGATCTTTGACAGGCTACACTGCTTAAATATTACTTCAGTCTTCAGCTCTGTTTCAGATCCCTCCAAATGGCTTCTCCATGACAGATCTGCTCTAGGGCAAGCTAATTCTGGGCAGGGTTAACCTGACTTGATTTGTACCACAGGGGTGGAGAATCCCCATGATCCTTCTCTTGCATAGTGGCATGAGCATTTCTCATCAGGATTAATATTTCTGATAGTCCTTCAAAACATGATTAGAAAAGATGTTTTGCTAATCTAGTAAAAACATAACAATGGTATTCCATTAAAATTGAAGAGGATCTATAAAGGCTAAATATTAACTAGAACCTAAAAATCACATCGTTACTTCTGTCTGAATACTTCTGGTGCCATCCACTAAGGAGAGATCACTTTTATTTCTCCTTCCTCCTGCCATCATAATCTTGTCAAACAGAATTTGGGACAGACTGTTCCACATACATTATCATCTCAAAAGAATCATGTTTTGTTTTACTTGCTCACAAAGAATGAGTGTTATGCTGTGCTTTAACTGCAGTTAAAAAGTGTTAGAAAATACTATTAGTAAGTTGTGTTTACATAGAATGTAAAGGCCTCAGTGTGAAAAACCTCATTTAGGAATTTCAGCTAGCAGGATAAGGCTTTCCGCTTTACAATTTGTTTAGGACTTTAAGCCAAGCTGAAAACTGATCCTACTTGCTGAGTAGGAAGGCAATAATTTCACATCTATGATAGGAACTAAATAATTGTTAAAGATAGGTTTTGCTTATAAAAGAAAGCAGTTTTCCAAATTCCAATAGCATTCCTAAAAGTAACTCTGTGGGGTTACAAAGGAACTGGCTCTCAATCTAGGAAACTATGAATGTCTTTCATCTCTTTAACTAAACTATGCAAGATGAGATAATATCTTTGGAGCTTATCTAAATACCAGATAAGTATTAGTATATTTTCATTATTATTTATGAATTTTCCACCTGGAAACCTTCCTGTCATAAGGTATCAAATGTTAACAAGACAATACTGATAATTTAATATCAAATATTTTTGCAGGTGCAGGTAAAAAAAAAAATCTGTATTATTTAAGACAAATTTGAGGTTTGACATTTCTTTTGTCTTATATGGGCACAAAACAAAACAAAAGAAAACAAAGTTTTCAAAGTTTTTACCTTGTTTTGTTGGGCATAAATGTAAAAATGAACTTTCTACCATCTCTGGTTTTTCATAGAAAACTGACACTACTTTCAGATAGGTGAAAGTGTTTGCATAAAGTGGGACACTGGCTAGTACACAAAATTAGGACACTAACCTTGAATATAGAGCAATGTGTTAAAGCTCTTCTGAAAAATACAGAAGAGTTTTACAGCTCAGACAGCTCTGACTTCAATGGGCAAGGATTCCTGTGTATCCCCTGTATTTTAACTGATAAAACAACTACTTTTCTCCGAAATTAAGCATTCCATGACCAAATATTTCTTGGCAAAATTAACTTGTCTCAATAAAATATTTTAATCTGGAAAAAAATAATTAATAGATCAAATAAGGTTGAGCAATGTCAAAATATTTGTCTCCCTTTTCAGTTCTATTGTATTGTTTTAATTCCATGTTGGCTTGAATGCTTGATATTTTCTAAATATTTTTTCTTAGATGTTGAGCATAAACAGTCATTTTGGATTCTATCATATGTATTAAGTGTACTATATTATAATTTGGGGCATTGATTAAATGCTTCAACTCAATAATGTTAAATGAACTTTGGTGTATTAATGTTTGGGTTTGTTTTTAAAAAAAAAATAAAATAAAATCAACTTCTTTGTTTCCTCAAAATTTTCACCATTTTACTGTGCTATGAAATAATTTAATGAGATGAGAATCATACAATGAAACTACAGCATTTTTGGCTAATCCTACTGCTCATAGAAAACTACAGATGAAGTAATAGAATAATTTTGACACCAATTATAGAATTACAGAATGGTTGAAGCTGGAAGGAACTTCTAAAGATCTCTGGTCCAATCCCCTGTTCAAGCACATTCAGCAACAGCCAGTTGCCCTGGACTATGTCCAGAAAAAACAAACAAACAAACAAACAAAAAAAATCCTCAAAACTTCACAGGATACACTTCCCTTTTTCTCAACACAAGATTCTTTTTTTCTTTGTTTTGTTTATTTGATAAAGTACAGGTTTTTAAACCTTTCAGCAAAAGAAAAAGCCTTTATGATACTAGAAGGGTTCTGCTATATACTTCAAACAAACAAGAGAGATAGTTTTGAGGGTTTTTTTCATTGATTCATTTAACATAATTGGTTTTCAGTATATGTATATATGTGAAATTTTTATGGTTTTTACCTGATCTTAGTTTGTACAATATTTGAACTCTAGTCTTAATATTCTCCAGATGCAATGACTTTATTTACTAGCATTGACTTCATTAGCTGATATAACAAAAATGTATATATTACTCATTTAACTGCCTCAAGACTAAACTTAGAAATGTCTTTGGGAGCAACGGAACCACTTGAAAAATAAGAAAACTGAATTAATTATAATAGTTGAACATGACAGAACTGGTTGTCAGGGACTTGATTCATTCCATGTAACAGAACACAATTAATTTTGATGCTTATATTGACAATAAGTTTGAAAAAGTCCCTAGGCTGCTTCTGTAGTCAATGAAGGCAGTGAATTATCTTAAGAGAACAATCAAATTCTTACATGAGCTATATTATTTTTTCCTTTCTTTTTTTTATTTCTCTTGATTGAATAGTGAAGAAGCCCAGGGGGTCATTACTGTAATTTACGTTAATCTAATCTGATCTCAAAATTAACTTTGTGAACAAGGTATATACCACACCTCAAATAGATGCACACAGTAATATAAAATCAGTTTGGCTATATTGATATAATGTCTATACTAGCAAATTAAATAGGGACAAGAACCACTCTCTAGACCTGGGGAAAATGGCATAGCACTATCTGTACTCTTTTTACTAAAATTTCTTCTCCTCAGAAAGAAGACTTGTCTGTACCATCTATTGAGAGTGATCTCTCTTTATATATGTGAAAAAATGACCAGTAATTAACAGGGAATAAGAGATCCCTAGAGAGATACATCTGTGTTATGGGCCGTGGTAATAGTTTACAGCTTGGACAATTGTGCCGGAGGAATGACTTGCTATTTTAGCAGTATACAGATAGCTTGTAGGTCTGATTTAGTAAATATTAATCTGGGACTACATATGACGTGAAATTTCTTAGTGACAGTCTGTACTTTCCAAAACTGAAATCTTTTTCTAACGTTTTTCTTTGTAAAATCAGCTTCAGTTCCTCCACTTAAAATATAAAAGTATTTGACATAGGGTGGATGGTGGGACCCTGAGACAGAGGTAGGCAAAACAAAGTCAATGTCTCCTCATTTCCCCTTTATCTACCACCCTGGAATGAACAATTAGAAATGTTTTTATAGAAGAATGCATTAACATCTCTAAATTTGATGGATATTAATTAGGACGTTCTGTTTGTAGCTTTTTTATTATAATGTGACAATTTAATAGGCAGGATATATTTAAATAAACAAACGATTATACAAGGATAATTTCACTTATGTGTGCAGGCATATCTTTGGTACCCTTGAGGATCTCATTTTGCAAGTAGAAGGAAACCTTAATTAAAGCTTTTGTAAGTGAGAATTTTCCTAGTTGTTTCTTTCTGTACCACAATTTTAGTGAAAAATTGTCCTTTCAGCTATAACTCCCTATGTGTTGGAGTGGCTTCCTACATATTAATGAATTTAAATATATAAATTTCCATTATTTATCATGATTTTCATTAAGTTATTATATGAAGGAAAAAAATTTAGTATTGTATCTTTATTATCATACCACAACAATATCTAAAAAAATAGAGGTTGAAAAAGAACATTGTTTCGGATTAGTTTACATTTATTTCAGTGCAGTGGAACTAGTAACTAGTATCTACTCTTAATGAGTACTACGCAGTTCTAATGCTATATTTCCCTTAGTTTCCTTTCTCTTAGTAAGTAACATTCCAGGTTTAATTTTTTTTTTTTTTTTTTTTTTTTTTTTTTTTTTTTTTTACAGCTATGTGCCTTTAAAAGTGTAGAATTGCTGATCTGAAAAGGGGGAAAAAAAAAAAGGCATAAAAAGCACTATTTATTCTTTGTATCATTAATCCCTGTAGTTTATACAGCAGTGACTGCAAAAAAATAAAATTCAATTGAAAATTGAGACCTATCCTCAAAGCTCCTTGCCATCTATAATTTTGTTCTTCCCTCTTCCTCTCTCTCTGCCTCTACTTCCTCCTGAATTTTGTCCTGTGTCCCTCAACACGCTTTTTTCTACCAATTCATCTACTCCTGCTTTCCTGACTTCTGCGTAACCCACAAGCCACTGCCCTTCAAACTATTGTAAGGAGAGATTTAAAAATTTCTAAATCTCTCATGAAGTGGTTTCTCATAACATTTGCAGCAAACTATACTTCTAGTCAGAAGAAAAAAAAATCAAAATTACAAAAAATGTAAACTAGAATTTGGTTTGTTAAGGACAAAGTTCACAATCTAACTCTCTGATAGCAGTAGAATGGAATTAGGTACTTAGGAGCTTTGAGTCCTTGATTTGATATCCTTTGTAATGGCACATTTTTACTAACTCTTACAACTATCCTAGTTAATAAACAACAAATTTACACTGTATATATGATGTTATAAGAGAACTTTTCATTATCTTGGTGTACAAACATTGCCTCCCTTGAGATTTCTGGCAATCAATTTAACTTGTCTTTGCAACACAATTTTAGAGAGCATTTTATTTCCTTATTTTGTAGACAGCGAAAAATTAGAGGAAAGAAGGAAATGGAAACTATTCTTTTTGTGTGATAAAATTAATTACTGTTAGTTGATGAATCGTTATGAAGGTTAAAAAAGGAGTTGTTAATTTGTCCTTTGTATGCATTGTTTCCTATTATCTTGGCCATTAATTCAGTAGATTAGTTTACTTCAAAACAGTCATTACAGGATGAAGACAAGAGATAAGTTCCTGAAAGACCTCCCAAAAGTGCATTGCAGCTGAAATGTTTCCTAATATTATGCAGTCTATGTGGCCAGAAAAGTGCACAGAAACTTAACCTCTTTGGAGTTATTTATTTGTTCAAAATAATATTTTTGGTACTAGTTAAAAGAGTAAATACTAAGACAGTTTTTCTCTAAGGGTGTGTGTTTGTGTGTCTGTCTGTGTACATGATGATTTTGATAACTGATTGTTAAAATTAATTGAAAATATTTCATTATCTGTTTCATCAAGACGAAAGGCTTCTCTTTTCCTAGAATTACTAATAAAATAAACTAAGAAAGATTACACCTCCCGAAGAGAAATACCTGTGAAAAAAATGAATAAACCATTGAATGTAAATTTACAGAAAGCTTCTTAAGATGTGCAAGGTACACAGTGTCTGAAAACTGAATTCAGTACATGGGGAGTGGTCAACAGATTTATTTTTGTGATCCATTGATGTATGAATTAACAAACACAGACTTTCTAACATGTCAAACAAAACAGAATTTATCTGACAAACCCCTACAGTAACCACAACTACATTTCAGGTGGTGTAGAATGCCTTTACACTCAGTGGAGAGACACAGTTGTTTTAGGGCTGTCTATATTAGTAACTTAACTGTACTGGAATGTGAAAAGAGTCTTTGACATGCTTTTGCTCCATATTCAAGCAATTATCTTGGAGTCTGAGAACATCCCCAGAATGTCCCCTAAAAACATTCCACCAAAAGTAAAATAATGGCGATCTCCTGCCACTTGACATGTTGCTTGGTCTGAAGGTGAAAAAGTAATCCAAGAACTCTGGACTGGATTTCATCATGGACTCAACTGACCAAAGATATTTGCATTAGTGCAGCAACTTAATTCTGATCTTTATTATGTGGGCTCACAGAGATTTGGAGAGAAAGAGTTTTTAAAAGATGTTATAAGTGGCCACTACCTCCAGCAACTCCAGGGCTTGGGGATTCCTCCTGCCTGGCAACTGGAGCCCACACTCCCATATCCCTCAGTCCCAGTCTGACTCCTGTAGCCATCACTCCCACTGGTCCACCCTCTAGCTGGCACTGTAGGGGATAGAGAGTGAGATTAGAGAGAAAGAGAGCTGAGAAAAGTATAAACAAGACAGGACAGACTCTGGTGGTCAGGTCTAGGTCTTCATTAGACAAGTGTACTAAGGAGCCATGGTTTACATATAATCATCTCCTTTATAGAATTTTCTGTCTGATCTATGCTCTGCTCCTCCCCATCCACTTATTCTAGACATTCCTTTTTAAGTTTGCATAGCCCCACAGACCTTCTTTGAATGTGTCAGATCCTCAGGTTCCTCTTGTTTTACAATTCTTATGAGCTACAAAATCCAGGTGGCCTGGATAGCTTTCTGAAGCTATGACTGGAGTTCCTTAATGGCCCATCAAGTGGTATATGGAGATGTTTGATTTTTTTCAGTGTCTCTGTTGACTCTTGTTTACCAAGTCCTTGTCTCTGTGTTTCTTATTTATTGTTCCATCCCTTTACTTAACCCCTTTCCATTGAAAAGGTCCATTGTCAGATAACCTGAAGGAATCAGAAGCTCTCACTCCTACACAAACTTGAGAAAAATTTAACTGCAATAAGCCTGGCTGTTGTATGTCAGTTGACCGCTATATCTGCAAAAGTTTATGGACACATGTAATTTATTATTAGTTTACTAGCCCATGAGTTCCAATAATGAGTGAAAAATTACATATCAAATTTACTATTACTTTACTAGCCCATGAGTTCTATTAATGAGTGAAAAATTACATATCAAATAGATATGTAATAAATTATACAAGATATTTATTTATATGCATCATATGATAATTCATATTGCTTTTACACTAAAGATAATTATTTCTCACCACTGATTATAAAAGGAGCCTACAGGATATCTAATCCAGAATTGTACTTCTATAGTATAGATATCTAAATTTTACCAAGAGTTATCAGAACCTGAAGTTACTGGGCCTACCTGTCACTGAATGGCCCAGAATCACAGAATCATCTAGGTTGGAAAAGACCTTGAAGATGACCTCGACCAAACATTAACATAACACTGACAGTTCTGAATAGTACCATATCCCTCAGTGCTATGTCAATGTGACTCTTAAACACCTCCAGGGATGGGGACTTCATCACTGTCCTGAGCAGCCTATTTCAAGACCTAACAACCTGTTCTGTAAGGAAATGTTTCCTAATATGCAGTCTAAAGCTTCCCTGGTGCAATTTGAGGCCATTATCTCCTGTCCTATTGCTTATTACTTGGCTAGAGAGACTTATCCGCAGTCTCTGCAACCTCCTTTCAGGTAGCTGTAGAGGGCGATGAGGTCTCCTCTCAGCCTCCTCTTCTCCAGACTAAACACCCCCAGTTCCCTCAGCCGCTCCCCGTACGACCTGTGCTCCAGACCCTGCACCAGCTCCGTTGCCCTTCTCTGGACACGCTCGAGTCATTCAATGTCCTTTTTGTAGTGAGGGGCCCAAAACTGAACACAGGAATCGAGGGGCGGCCTCACCAGTGCCGAGGACAGGGGTCAGATCCCTTCCCTGTCCCTGCTGGCCACGCTATTGCTGACACAAGCCAGGATGCCATTGGCCTTCTTGGCCACCTGGGCACACTGCTGGCTCCTGTTCAGCCGGCTGTCAATCAACACCCCCAGGTCCCTCTCTGACTGGCAGCTGTCCAGCCACCCCTCCCCAAGCCTGTAGCGCTGCTGGGGGTTGTTGTGGCCCAAGGGCAGCCCCCGGCATTTGGCCTTATGGAAACTCCTCCAGTTGGGCTCAGCCCATGGCTCCAGCCTGTCCAGGTCTCTCTGCAGAGCCTCCCTACCCTCGAGCACATCAACACTCCCACCCAACTTGGGGTCATCTGCAAACTGACTGAGGGTGCACTCGATCCCCTCGTCTAGATCATCAATAAAGATGTTAGACAGGAGTGGCCCCATAACCGAACCCTGGGGGACACCACTCGTGACCGGCCACCAACTGGATTTAACTCCGTTCACCACAACTCTTTGGACCTGGCCATCCAGTTTTTTACCCATTGAAGTGTGTGCCCATCCAAGCCATGAACAGCCAGTTTTGCCAGGAGAAATATGATCACTGAATGTGGTCACTTTACCAGGAGAATCATGATCGCTGTCCTCTAGTTGACCTCAAACTGTCACATCACCCACCAGTCCTTCTCTGTTCACAAAGAGAAGATCCAGTAGGGCACATTCTCTGGTCGGTTTACTCACCAGCTGTATCAGAAATTTATCTTCCACATATTGTAGGAATCTCCGGAACTGGTCCATCTCTGCTGTGTTTTATTTCCAGCAGATGTCTGAGAAATTAGTTTCCCACAAGAACAAGGACAAGCAATCATGAGATTTTTCCTAAGTGCCTCTGTCCTGGTTGGGTAGCCTGTTGTAGACTTCTACTACATCTGCCTTTTGGCCTTCCCCCTGATTCTAGACACTCCACTCTGTCTTCAGTACACTTCAAAGACACTCCACTCTGTCTTCAGTACACTTGTACTCAAAGCAATCATAACAGTCCCTAACATACAGCACCACCCCACCACCTCTCCTTCCTTGTCTATCCCTCTTAAAGAGCTTGTAGCCATCACCTGGCACACTCCAGTCATGGGAGACATCCCACCATGTTTCTGTAATCACCACAACATCATAATTTTCCTGTTTCATCATGGCTTCAAGCTCCTCTTCTTTGTTACCCATGTTGTGTGCATTGGTATACATGTACTTCAGATGGGCTGATGTTTTGCCCCCTTCCCCCTTCAAATCTAGTTTAAAGCTCTGTCAATGAGCCCAGCTAAGTCCTGCCCCAAGATCCTTTTCTCCCTCTGGGACAGGTGCATGCCATCTCATGCCAATTTTTTTGGCATCCTGTATACTATCCATGACTGAAAAATCCATAGCCCTGATGGTAACACCACTCTTGGAGCCACAGATCAAAGCCTATTTCAGTTCTTATGTACTCTTATTCTCCAAGACAAGATTGGCTAAGAACTGCCTATGATGTGTGGTTCCAGGAATGCTCCGATCTCTCAAATCACCCTGGAATTGCATCATGGAGAAGCAATTGCAAGAAGAACCATCGTTAACAGTAGACAGCCATACTCTAGTACCTGAGAAAGTTCACTGACACTTTAATTTGTCAGTACAGAAACAGCTTGAGACATCATATGATAATGAAGACTGAGTCAATACTTCCTCTCCTTTCCTTTAAAGAATAACAATAATTTTACAAACTATTATAACTCTAAATTCACCAGTTCTATTCATATTACTCTTACTTGTAAGACATTTTTTCTAATAGTCTGCACTATATTCTGAAGATGCATATATCAAATGCTAATGCTTAGGACATCTTATTAGATTTATAATGTCAACATTTTGCAAGGTTTGCACAGAATTAAAATGATAAAAAAAAAAAAAAAA